>NC_082706.1:79069338-79669338 GCF_030144855.1 Hypanus sabinus | reverse complement strand
TTCATATTGGAGTATCCACGATGCAGAGAAAGTCCTGAATAGCACGTTCAGTGAGTTGGCCACACCGCTGGTAAAGGGAAAAAGGCAAAAAGGGAAGGGGTGGCCACTAGACAGCGTAGCAGTAGGCAGGTAGTGCAGGAGTCTCCTGAGGTCATCTCCCTCCTAAACAGATATACTGTTTTGGATACTGTTGGGGGAGATATCTCATCAGGGGAAGGGAGCAGCAGCCGAGTTCATTGCACCACGGGTGGCTCTGCAGCACAGGAGGGAAGGAAAAGGAGTGGGAGAGCAACAGTGATAGGAGATTTGATTGTAAGGGGAATAGATACGCGTTTCTGCGGCCGCAAATGAGACTCCAGGATGGTATGTTGCCTCCCTGGTGCAAGGGTCAAGGATGTCTCTGAGCGGCTGCGGGACGTTCTGGAATGGGAGGCTGAACAGCCAGTGGTCGTGGTGCACATAGGTACCAACGATATAGGTAAAAAACAGATGAGGTCCTACAAGGTGAATTTAGAGAGGTAGGAAATAAACTAAAAAGTAGGACCACAAAGGTAATAATCTCTGGATTACTACCAGTGCCACGTGCTAGTCAGAGTAGAAATAGGAGGATATTTCAGATGAATACGTGGCTTGAAAAATGGTGCAAGGGGGAGGGATTCAAATTTCTGGGGCATTGGAACCAGTTCTGGGGGAGGTGGGACCGGTATAAACAGGATGGTCTGCACCTGGGCTGAGTGGAACTAATGTCCTAGGGGGAGCATTTGCTACTGCTGTTCAGGAGGATTTAAACTAATGTGGCAGGGGGATGGGAACATGTGCAGAGACAGAGGGTTATAAAATGAGGGTAGAAGCAAAAAGTAGTAAGGTGAAAAGTAAAAGTGGCAGGCAGCAAATCCAGGGCAAAAAGCAAAAAGAGCTGCTTTTCAACATAATTGTATAAGGGCTAAGAGTGTTGTAAAAACAAGCCTGAAGGCTTTGTGTGTCAATGCGAGGAGCATTCATAACAAGGTGGATGAATTGAATGTGCAGATAGTTATTAATGAATATGATATAGTTTGGATCACAGAGACATGGCTCCAGGGTGACCAAGGATGGGAGCTCAACATCCAGGGATATTCAATATTCAGGAGGGATAGACAGGTGGGGTAGCATTGCTGGTTAAAGAGGAGATTAACGCAATAGAAAGGAAGGACATTGGCCTGGAGGATGTGGAATCGATATGGGTAGAGCTGCATAACCCTAAGGGGCAAAAAACGCTTGTGGGAGTAGTGTACAGGCCACCTAACAGTAGTAGTGAGGTTGGGGATGGCACTAAACAGGAAATTAGAAATGTGTGCAATAAAGGAACAGTAGTTATAATGGGTGACTTCAATCTACATATAGATTGGGTGAACCAAATTGGTAAGGGTGCTGAGGAAGAGGATTTCTTGGAATGTACGCGGGATGGTTTTCTGAACCAACATGTCGAGGAACCAACTAGAGAGCAGGCCATTCTAGATTGGGTATTGAGTAATGAGGAAGGGTTAGTTAGCAATCTTGTCGTGCGAGGCCCCTTGGGTAAGAGTGACCATAATATGGTGGAATTCTTCATTAAGATGGAGAGTGACATAGTTAATTCAGAAACAAAGATTCTGAACTTAAAGAAGGGTAACTTTGAAGGTATGAGACGTGAATTAGCTAAGATAGACTGGCAAATGATACTTAAAGGATTGACGGTGGATATGCAATGGCAAGCATTTAAAGATTGCATGGATGAACTACAACAATTGTTCACCCCAGTTTGGCAAAAGAATAAACCAGGGAAAGTAGTGCACCTGTGGCTGACAAGAGAAATTAGGGATAGAATCAAGTCCAAAGAAGAAAAATATAAATTAGCAAAAAAATGCGGCACACCTGAGGACAGGGAGAAATTCAGAGACCAGCAGAGGAGGACAAAGGGCTTAATTAGGAAAGGGAAAAAAAATTATGAGAGAAAGCTGGCAGGGAACATAAAAACTGACTGTAAAAGCTTTTATAGATATGCGAAAAGAAAAAGATTGGTCAAGACAAATGTAGGTCCTTTACAGTCAGAAACAGGTGAATTGATCATAGGGAACAAAGACATGGCAGACCATTTGAATAACTACTTTGGTTCTGTCTTCACTAAGGAGGACATAAATAATCTTCTGGAAATAGTAAGGGACCGAGGGTCTAGTGAGATGGAGGAACTGAGGGAAATACGTGTTAGTAGGGAAGTGGTGTTAGGTAAATTGAAGTGATTAAAGGTAAATAAATCCCCAGGGACAGAGGGTCTGCATCCCAGAGTGCTTAAGGAAGTAGCCCAAGAAATAGTGGATGCATTAGTGATAATTTTTCAAAACTCCTCAGATTCTGGATTAGTTCCTGAGGATTGGAGGGTGGCTAATGTAACCCCACTTTTTAAAAAAGGAGGGAGAGAGAAACCAGGGAATTATAGACCAGTTAGTCTGACATCGGTAGTGGAGAAAATGCTAAAGTCAGTTATCAAAAATGTGATAACAGCACATTTGGAAAGAGGTGAAATCATCGGACAAAGTCAGCATGGATTTGTGAAAGGAAAATCATGTCTGACGAATATTGAATATTGGAGTATTGTGTACAGTTTTGGTCTCCAGGGTTAAGGAAGGACATCCTGGCTATAGAGGAAGTGCAGCGTAGATTCACGAGGTTAATTCCTGGGATGTCCAGACTGTCTTATGCAGAGACACGCTGGAATTAAGGAGATTGAGAGGGGATCTGATTGCAACATAAAGGTTATTAAGGGATTGGACAAGATAGAGGCAGGAAATATGTTCCAGATGCTGGGATAGTCCAGCACCAGAGGGCATGGTTTGAGAATAAGGGGTAGGTCATTTAGGACAGAGTTAAGGAAAAACTTCTTCTCCCAGAGAGTTGTGGGGGTCTGGAATGCACTGCCTCGGAAGGTAGTGGAGGCCAATTCTCTGGATGCTTTCAAGAAGGAACTAGATAGGTATCTTATGGATAGGGGAATCAAGGGATATGGGGACAAGGCAGGAACCGGGTATTGATAGTAGATGATCAGCCATGGCTCAAAATGGCGGTGCAGGCTCGAAGGGCCGAATGGTCTATTTCTGTACCTATTGTCTATTGTCTATCTATTCATTCGCCTCCTCAACACCCAATTTTGAATATATAGTGTGCATAGCACCTTTGACAGTCAGTTTTATTACTTGTATTTGTATTTTAAATTAAATGCATTAATTTTTAGTATTTATTTTCTATTCTGAGTATTTTATATGGTGTTTAACAATATGTGGTGTGGTGTTGTGTATCTTAAGCTCTGTGATATTGTCCTTACCACTGCACAAATGAAGTTCCTCATGGAAAATAAATGAATTGAATTGAATTTTTTGAGTTCCATGAGGTATTGTTCTTCTTAACTATCTATACAGGAAGTAAATTGTTGACATTCTGTCTAATGAGGTTTTTTGGAAGACGGGAGCAGGTTATCCACTTTGGTTGCAAGAACAGGAAAACAGATTATTATCTGAACGGTGGCCGATTAGGAAAAGGGGAGATGCAACGAGACCTGGGTGTCATTGTACACCAGTCATTGAAGGTGGGCATGCAGGTACAGCAGGTGGTGAAAAAGGCAAATGGTATGTTGGCATTCATAGCAAAAGGATTTGAGTACAGGAGCAGGGAGGTTCTACTGCAGTTGTACAAGGCCTTGGTGAGACCGCACCGAGAATATTGTGTGCAGTTTTGGTCCCCTAATCTGACGAAAGACATTCTTGCCATAGAGGGAGTACAGAGAAGGTTCACCAGAGTGATTCCTGGGATGGCAGGACTTTCATATGAAGAAAGACTGGATCGACTAGGCTTATATTCACTGGAATTTAGAGGATTGAGGGGGGATCTTATTGAAACGTATAAAATTCTAAAGGGATTGGATAGACTAGATGCAGGAAGATTGTTTCCGATGTTGGGGAAGTCCAGAAGAAGGGGTCACAGTTTAAGGATAAAGGGGAAGCCTTTTAGGACCGAGATGAGGAAAAACTTCTTCACACAGAGAGTGGTGAATCTGTGGAATTCTCTGCCACAGGAAACATTTGAGGCCGGTTCATTGGCTATATTTAAGAGGAAGTTAGATAGGGCCCTTGTGGCTAAAGGGATCAGGGGGTATGGAGAGAAAACAGGTACAGAGTTCTGAGTTGGATGATCAGCCATGATCATACTGAATGGCGGTGCAGGCTCAAAGGGCCGAAAGGCCTACTCCTGCACCTATTTTCTATGTTTCTACTTTCTACCTGATGGCAGCAGCGAGAAAAGAGCTTTGCCAGGGTGGTGAGGATCTTTGATGACGGATGCTGCTTTTCTGTGGCCACGTTTCACGTAGATGTGCTCAATGATTGGAAGGGTTTTACCCATGATTTACTTGGCCAAATCCACTACCTTTTGTAGGATCTTTTGCTCAAAGGTATTGGTGTTCCCATACCAGGCCATAATGCAGCCAGTCAGCACACTTTCCACCACACATCTATAGAAGTTTGCCAAGGTTTTTGATGATGTGCCTAATCTCTGCAGACTCCTGAGGAAATAGAGGTGCTGTGTGCATTCTTCACAATTATGTTTATATGATGGTCCAGGACAGGTCTTCTGAGATAGTGACACCCAGGAATTTAAAGTTTCTGACCATCTCCACCTTTGATCATCCGATGATTACTGGCTCCCATGTTAGAAGAGTAACAATAGAATTTGTGTAAGGCATTTGCAGTGTTTGAAATCCTATTTAAAGTTCCACTCCTTTTAAAATTCCTTACCCTAATACAATATGTTAGCTTCTCTGCAAAAATGTTGTTGCACCAGCAAGCTGAAGGGGGTCTGAATTTGACACGGCAAACATAAATGCACTGCAGAGAAACATCCTTACACAATAAATATCGGGCGTTCATTCATTTTTAACCATAATCTGCTTTTTTAAAAAAATTTTGTCCTTAAGACTAGTCAGTAAGAGGAAAATACAGTTGTGATTTAAAAAGTAGGTACCCAACAAAAACAAGATCACTGTCGAATACAACTCAGGATTCTACTTGTGTGATGAATACAGAAACTAGGTAGGGCAGTGTAAACTGGAGATGTGGGAAGTGATTCAGAAAGGAGGGCAGAAAGGAAAACGAAGGATATTTGTATAAGCGATCCAGACAGCCAACTGAATTTGGAGAATGCGGAGTGTTGTGTCCAAGGCCTGAGAGCCACTGTGTTTGAAGCTTCTTTACAACCACTAAATAAGCTAAAAAGGGAAAATCTTCCAATCATGCAACTTACCATCAGTGAGTGAAAAATAATGATAGAATTCTGCAACTTATAAAAGGGCCCAGAAATGTGATTTCATAATTTATTTTTCAAGTGTTCGATGATTTGTCCCAGAAGGAAATATCAAGACCAGGTCATTCCAGAAAATATGGAAATGAGACTAAATATTTTACAGTAATTTTTCAATTGCATGGGTGATAACTTTCTTGCACAAAAGGCATACCAAATTACCTCTGTTTTTAAAAAAAATGCTGGGTGATTCTGTTATGTATGTGGTACTACGAAGCCGAGTGGCCATGAATAACACACACAAGAGACAAAGAGGTGAGGAACAAAGGTGCTGCCATTTATCTTCCTTCATGCCTTGGCTTCGCAAACAAAAATTTAGGAAGGGGGCTGCTCACATCTGCTGCAGACTCGCTGGTGGCTGACGAAGCCAGTACGGGATAGGCAGACCCAGCCACAGCGGCTGTCAGGGAGGATAGTCGTAGATGTGGGCACATCCTTCGGCCTGCGCAATGGTTTTTTTAGGTGGAGTGCAGAGTGCGCAGTACTGGGCCCACCCTTTACACCCGGGGTTCATCTGCCATAGCCTAGCAAGCTGGGATGGTGACAGCGAGGTCCTCGGGTTGTCCTTTTCCTAGGTGGATGGCTGACGAGCCCCACCTGCCCGGGTTTGGAGTCAGTTGTCGTTCTCTTAGGATGGCTGCCAACCAAGATCGCCAGACACTCGGTCGCGCCATGACATACAAGCTTGGTGGAAACGGGGGACACTGACGAGAAGGTGTTGCTACGGACGTAGTAATGTAGGAGAGGCCATTTGCAGTGGCCTCCTGCCCAGCAAGCCAGACAGCGACCACGTGGCAATCACTACACTGAGAAAAGAGAGGCAATGTATTGCGCGTGCACTTTCCCTGGGTGAGCGGGACATTGGGCCCCCCCCCCCCATTTATCTTACTTGTAAGTCATATACCCTGAATGCCCTCTCACATTACGGCCAGTGCATAGCACACAGGGAAGCTCGACAAAATATACATGAATAAATAACAGATATATTAAATGTTGTTTGGCAAGGTCCATCACGTTGGTCACTTGTAACTCATCATAATGCCTCACAGTTGTGGAAGTTAAAGGGCCACTCACAGTCCCACTTGTAGCTTCTCTTGCCTGCAGCATCTGAAAAGTGTTTATTCTAAAAACTACGGAGGTTCTGCTAACAAAAAAAAGTAGAAGCAGAAGTCGGTCAGTCAGCCCCTCAAACCTGATTCACCATGTAATAAAATCACAAAAGCTTGGGTTATATCCTTGGTCAGATCCTTATTTACCTGCCGAACATTTTCACCTCCTTTCTTATCAAGCATCTATTTCTCTCTGCTTTAAGAATATTCGAGAACTGCTTTCACTGACTTTTGTGGAAAAGAGTTCCTGAATCTTCTGAGAGAAAACAAAATTAATTCATCTGTCTTAAGTAGGTAACCCCTTGTTTTAAATCAATAATGACCCATGAGGACAGGAATCTGAACTACATCCACATTTTGAAGACCCTCAGGGCTCTTATGTGTTTCATTCAAGACACTTCCAATTCCAGCGGATGTGCAACCTTCTCTTAAATGACGATCCATCCATTTCCAGTATTTGTCTGATAACCATTTTCTGAACCATTTCCAATGCATTAATAGAGCAATATTATGCTCTGTACTGTAAATATGAATAGCAATCTCCCCTGTGCCCAACACAACTGAAGCATTTCCTCCTGATTTAATAAATTGTATCTTAATGTTAGCTTTCTTAATAACTTGATGCACATTTTGCGAAACATGCACTTTGCCACCCAGGTCCCTTTGCATCTCAGTGTGCATCTTTCATCATTTAGATATGCTTTTTTTCTTTTTTGTTGCCAATATGAACAATTTCATATTTTCTCATGTTGTGTTCCATTTGTCAAATGTTTGCCCACTTAAATTATTCTTTTTTCCATGGTAGCCTCTTCTGTCCTGATACTTATATCTCATTTTTACATAATTTAGACAAATCACTTGAGACAGCAGTGTGGGCCTTGTGGGGTACCACTCATGATACCCTGACAAAAATAACATTCAATTATAAATACTGTTATATACTGTTACAGTACTATAAATACTGTTTCCTGTTGGTCAACTAATCTTCGATCCATGTGAATACGTTACCTCCTGTACTATAAGATTTCACCTTATCACCTTATCAAATGAAGGAAAAGGTGGCCAGGTTAGGGAAACCTTGATGTCAAAGAATATGGAACATTTGATCAAGAAACTGAAGGAGCATATGGCAGGCAGTGGCAACTACGAACAAGTAATTCCCTTGAGCAGATGTGATCTATCCCAGAGTGCTATAGGGAGAAAGGTAAGAGATTGATGGGGCCCTAACTGAGACTTTTGCATTCTTGTTAGCTACAGGCAAAGTATCAGAAGATTGGAGAAAAGATAATGTTAAAGGAATAAGCCAGTTAACTACAGGCCAGTGAGTCTTCCATCAATGATAGGGAAATTGTTGAAGAGATTCCTAAGGGTTATGACCTGTGTTCATTTGGAAAGGTAATGACTCATTAGGGATGGTCATCATGATTTTGTTAAGGGAAAATCCTGTCTCAGTTATTTGAATCAGCTTTGACTTTGTCATTGACGACGGTAGAGCAGTAGATGAAGTGTATGTGGATTTCAGCAAGGCATTTGATAAGGTAACCCATGGAGGGCTTATTGAGAAAGTAAGGAGGGATGGGGTCCAAGGGGACCTTGCTTTTTGGATCCGGAATTGGCTTGCCCACAGAAGGCGAAGTCTGGTTGTAGACGGGTCATATTCTGCATGGAGGTTGGTGACAAGTGGTGTGTCTCAGGGATTTGTTCTGGGACCCCTTCTCTTCATGATTTTTAAAAATTACATGGATGAGGAAGTGGAGGGATGGGTTAGTAAATTTGCTGATGACACAAAGGTTCTGGGTGTTGTGGATAATATGGAGGGCTGTCTGAGGTTACAGCAGACATTGATAGGATGCAGATCTGGGCTGAGAAGTGCAATCGGAGTTCAATTCAGTTAAGTGTGAGGTGGTTCATTTTGGTAGGTCAAATATGATGGCAGAATATGGTATTAATGGTAAGACTCTTGGCAGTGTGGAAGATCAGAGGGATCTTGGGGTCCGAGCCCATAGGACATTCAAAGCTGCTACGCAGGTTAACGCTATGGTTAAGAAAGCATACGATGCATTGGCCTTCATCAATCATGGGGTTGAGTTTAGGAGCCAAGAGGTAATGTTGCAGCTATATAGGACCCTGGTCAGGCCCCACTTGGAGTACTGTGCGCAGTTCTGGTCGCTTCACTACAGGAAGGATGTGGAAACCATAGAAAGGATGCAGAGGAGATTTACAAGAGTGTTACCTGGATTGGGGAGCATGCCGTATGAGAATAGGTTGAGCAAACTTGGCCTTTTCTCCTTGGACCGGCGGAGGGTGCAAGGTGACCTGATAGAGTGGTATAAGATGAGAGGCATTGATCATATGCATAGTCAGTGGCTTTTTCCGAGGGCTGAAATGGCTAACACGAGAAGGCACAGTTTTAAGGTGCTTGGAAATAGGTACAGAGGAGATGTTAGGGGTATGTTTTTTACGCAGAGCGTGGTGAGTGCATGGAATGGGCTGCCAGCGACGGTGGTGGAGATGGATACGATAGGGTCTTTTAAGAGATTCCCGAATAAGTACACAGAGCTTAGAAAAAAGAGGGCTATGGGTAACCCTCTATTAATTTCTAGGTAATTTCTAAAGTAAATATATATTCGGCACAGTATTGTGGGCCAAAGGCCTATATTGTGCTGTAGGTTTTCGGTGTTTCAATGTTTCTAATACAAAGTATTAAGTAATAAAGACAAGAATTTTGCAGATGCTGGAAATCCAGAGTAATGCACATCTATAGAGAGTAATAACCAGTCAATGTTTAGGGTGACATCCTAATGAAGGGCCTTGGCTAGAACCAGCAACTATTTATTCACTTGCATAGATGCTGCCTGACTTGCTAAGATTCAGCAAAATGTCGCCTGGATCAGATCTTTAGTTTTGGGGTGAAATTGAAAGGCTTGTTATATGAGGAGCGTTTGATGTCTCTGGGACTGTATTCACTGGAATTCCAAAGATTAAGGGAATTCCTCATTGAAACTATCAAATTTTGAAAAGCCTTGATAAAGAGGATGTGTAAAGTCTGTTTCCTATGGCGGTAGAGTTTAAGATCAGAGGACACAGCCTCAGAATAGAGGGGAGTCCTTTTAGAATGGAGATGAGGAGGAATTTCTTTAGTCAGAGAGCGGTGAATCTGTAGAATTTGTTGCCACAGATGGGTATATTTAAGGCAGATGTTGATAGATTCTTGATTGGTCAAGTCATGATGGGATACGGGGAAATGGCAGGAGACTGGGGCTCAGAGGGAGAATAGATCAGCCAAGATGAATTGGTGGAGCAGACTCGATGGGCCAAATTGCTTAATTCTGCTCCTATATCTTATGGTCACAGAGAGGCACAGGTGGGGAATGTAGTCAAAATGTTTTTCCCACTGTAGGGGTATCAAAAACAAAAGGTAATAGGTTTAAGGTAAGATTGGAGGTAAGATTGCCAGAAGAGGCAGTGGAGTCCGATACAATCACTATATTTAAGGTGTATTTAGACAGACGGTTAAATATTCAGGGCACAAAAGGATAATATTCAAATGTGCGATTAGTGTAGATAGACAAAGATGTCAGTTTGGACACAGTCAGGCAATGAGCTCATTTCTGTGCTGAACAAACGATCATTTATTCTTAGGACTTGAAATGCCTTCTGGAAAGCATGTGTTATGTCAGTGGTTCCCTTCATCCAGAGCACGTTACTCATTCAAAGAACTTCAATAAGTCAGTCAAATAGGATTTCCGTTCACCAAGTCATGTTGAATTTGCCTAATTGCCTTATTTTTTCATGTGCCCTAATAATGTCTTTGTTAATACCTTTTTTCATACCTCTCCTCTTTCTTAAATATGGAGCTTCACTGCCACGTCAGGACTAGAAGAACTCCTATCAGTGAGCATGTACTAGGTGCCCCTGCTGGCTTAGTTGGAGCTGAGACCCTCTGCAGAGAGAATGTGGACATTGATGGGGATCCTGAGGAATGAAGCAATGTTCTCATCAAGTGTTCTTCATTCTTAAACTTAGTCCCCTCCTCAACCAACCTTCCCCCAGAATCTATGAGAGCTAATGTCCACATTGAAATTTCAAACATAAAAACCATTGCACCACAGGAAGAGGCCCTTCGGCCCTCAGTGTTTGTGTCAATCATGATGCCAGTTCAAACTGATTCCATCTGGCTACAATCTTCTTTGCCTATTCAGTGGCTCTCTAAATGTCTCTTAAATGTCACTGTCATACCTGCTTCAACTACTCCTCCCAGCAGTTCATTCCAGACACCTACACAGCCCTTGTAAAGCACACATCAATCTTCCTTAAACATTACCAATTTCACTGTAAGATTTAAGATACAAGTTTACTTATCATGTGTACGTCAAAACACAGAGCAGAGGTACTGGGGTCTGCCCACACATAGTGACATCCGTGGCATACCCACAATGCTCAGCAGAACAACACAACAGAACACAACAGGAACAAAACTACAATAAAACAAGCATTTGCCTCCCTCTCACCCATGCAATATATAGTCTTCAAACCCCAAGGGAGTCTGATTTCTTCAGCCTCTGGCCTCCTGTCTCCAGGGGAACCAGGCTTGGACGTGGCACCCAGACGTTGGGCCTTTGACTGCTCTAGAGACTGGAAGAGATTCGCAGAATTGGGGCTCCAACCAACGGGCTTCAACTTCCAATTTGAGTCTTGGACCTTGATCCTTGCATTGACCATGGGACCCACTGCTCACCAAACATCAGGCCTTGAGCCCTGGACCCACTGATGACAGGACCCCAAAAACTGTGAGCCATTGGACCTCACTTCTCCTGCCCATACAGGACTTTGCACCTTATTGTCTACCTGCACTCCACTTCCTCTCGAACTCTATTTCGCACTTTGTTATTGTATAACCTGAATAGTCTGTTGCGATGAATTGTTCTGTATGAGCAGTATCCAAGGCAAGATTTTCACACCTTGGTACATATGACATTAGGAATTTACCCATTTACAATTTACCAATTTACAATAGATACTATGGAAATATCAGCCACAGGGTCAACTTTAAAGATGAGGCATGGTTTTTCCACTTGTGATGATGTAAACAAATGATAGCAATGTGTTTCAAAGATTTAAAATTCCTTTTCATTAGTGGAAATCAGAAATATACTTTGAATGCAATGCCACACTGTACAATATATTAATCCAACTTGGGCTTGGCAACTTATTGTTCAATATATTATCTTCATAGGCATCAGATTTAAAGCTTAAAGACAAGTGCATTATTCAATGCATAAGTTAAATGGAAGTTACTATTTTTCAAATATTGCATGCCTTTCATTTTGGACAACTTTAACAATATAATGATGCTGTTCCAGACCTAGCCTGTCAGAATGTTTGGATATGTTCCAGTGTGAAGTGGGTCGACAGTTCACTGACTTTAACAAGAACTGTAGCAGAATTTAAAGGGAAAGGAGAACAATAAATGCTAGGCGGAAAGGCCATTAACTAAAACTCTCAAACTGAAATTTAAATGCCAGCATTGTGGCAGGAAGCAATAGTTAAGTAGCAAATGAATACTGCATCTTTACAGCGTCTGTTGAGACTGTAGTCCTCTTTCCCAGACAACAACAAGGGTAAGCAAGGAGCATAACACTGCTGTGCTAAATCTCAAAAAGACTACAGCGAAAAGGAGGGCATTAAATAACAGTAATTAACTGGAAGGTGTATATTCATGAGCACAAGTGCCAAACCTGTTGCACAAACCACCTGTGCGAGCACATAGACACTGCAGCAGAGTGACACAACCAAGCCTGCTTCCCTCTGGATGCTGTGTTATCCAGTGAGGAGTCTCTCTGATCCTGAAGAACTCTGGACATCTTTTAGGAGTTAGTGGAGCTCTAATGGGTCTGATCTGAGATTCCATGAGCATATTAAGTACTGGTATGATTTGGAAGCTGAGGCAATATCCATCAACTGCTGTGTACCTAAAAAAGTGGCTACTGAGTGTATGCTCATGGTCTTCTGCTGTTGTAGCCCATCCACTTCAAGGTCCGTCATGTGTATTCTGAGATGCTGTTCTGCACACCACTGTGGTTATTTGAATTACTGTCACCTTCCCGTCAACTTGAACCAGTCTGGTCTTCTCTGACCTCTCTCATTAACAAGGCGTATACGGCCACAGAACTGCCGCTCTCTGGATGTTTTTTTTTGTTTTTCACACTGTTCTCTTTAAGCTCTAGACTTGTGTGTGAAAATCCCAGGAGATCAGCAGTTTCTGAGATACTCAAACCACCCTATCTGGCCCTCACAAACGTTCCATGGTCAATGTCACTTAGGTCACATTTCTTCCCCATTCTGAACAACTGAACCTTTTACCATGTCTGCCTGCTTTAATGCATTGAGTTGCTGCCACATGATTAGTTGATTAGATATATGTATTAACAAGCAGGTGCACATGTGTAGCTCATAAAGTGGCTACTGAATGTATGTACCAATAGAAGTGATTCCCTCCTAGCCTTCCATAACCCTTGACACGAAAGGACAAGGATTCTTCCCAGTGCTCAGTTACCTCGTGCACTGGATTCGACAGATAACACACTGAAACAAGCATTTCACCATGCATCCCTAAGAGCTTTTCTCTGAATGTATCACTCACGTGGTCTTCATTTGATTTCAACAAGGCACTATTCATACAATCTGGCGACTCGACCCACTAGATTTGTTTTTCCTCTTACCAAGCCGCATATCACTAATTACAGATGACCTCTCTCATGCAATTCACCTGCATAAGTGATTTCCTGCTTTGGTAGTGGTGATATTGCAGTTGATGCTGAGCAGCGATTTCCCTGCCAGTCTGGAATGACAAGAAGCAGATGCACACAATCTTGGTCACTAATAAGTGTAGAAAATGAGGTAATGCCCTTTATTGCAACACATTACATGGGGTTTCACATCCGGAGCTACCTTCTCCCAAGCGAGACTAATATCCTGGATGGCCTCCTGGGTCTCCGGTGCAAACAGCTACTTTTCTGTTGCTGATATCCTTATTTAGAATTTCTGGATCTCTCTCCACTTCTGTCCCTACAATCTTAAAGATTTATTCTCCAGTGATTTGTGAACTGCCTGCCTTCCATGAAGTGCTGGAACTTCAAAGGTACCAGAGCACAGCCAAATGCTGGCATCTGCTGGAAAATCCAACCTGTTTCAGGTATGGTGTTTACAGTACAAATGAGATAATGTTGTTGGGAAAAAATTAGCATTTACCATTGCAGCTGGTGACAAACGTGGTGAGGACAAAGAATAAAATATTATTTCAATCATCTGGTTTGGAAGCAAAATAACATATTAAACTTCAAATGTGTACCCAAGGAGCTGGAAGTGTGTGATACAGTTCATTAATTATGTACATAATGAGGCATTTAACTTGCTGCAAACTGACCTTTCTAAATGAGTTATAGAAGTTTGAGGATCACATGATTGATACCCAGTACATGCATAATATAAACAAATATGTTAGCTAAGTATCCTGGACTTGTACAGCAGTGTTGCATGTCCAGCAGGGGTGGTGTGCCAAGTGATGGTGAAACTGGCACTTTGTTCCTTCGGTTAGTCCTGACGAAGGGTCTCGGCCCGAAACGTTGACAGCGCTTCTCCCTATAGATGCTGCCTAGCCTGCTGTGTTCCACCAGCATTTTGTGTGTGACTTTGTTCCTTCACTGGTTTTCACTTGAGTTCATATTTGGATTCCTGGGCATGGTGCCACAGGATTAACCCACCCTCACCTGTCACAAAGATCTAAATGCAGTTGCAATTTAAGATTTGGAAGGTGAAGTTTATTTTGTTTATTTTATGCATTTCATGTTTTACAACATTGACAATGGATTTAATTTGCCTTTTTTTCCCCCACTGAACAACAGAAAAAGACTCGTTCATGTCAAAGTAAAAAGTATTTAGTAGATACAACTTTGTCAGCAACTACAGCCTTGAGTGTGTGGAAAGGT
Organism: Hypanus sabinus; assembly: GCF_030144855.1. NCBI lineage: Eukaryota > Metazoa > Chordata > Chondrichthyes > Myliobatiformes > Dasyatidae > Hypanus > Hypanus sabinus. The sequence continues at coordinate 79,654,877 of NC_082706.1, read as the reverse complement.
CTCCATCAGCTTCGCACATCTGGACACTGCAATTTTTCCCCATTTTTCTTTACAAACTGCTCAAGCTCTGTCAGATTTCATGGGGATCATGAGTGAACAGCTCCTTTCAAGTCCAGCTACAAATTCTCAACGGGATTGAGCTCTGGATTCTGACTTGGGCATTCCAAGACATTACCTTTGTTTTAAGCCATTCCTGTGTAGCTTTGGCTTTGATCTTGGTGTCATTGTCGTTCGGGAAAACAAATCTTCTCCCAAGTCGCAGTTCTCTTGCAGACTGCATCAAGTTTTCCTCCAGGATTTTCTTGTATTCTGCTGCATTCATTTTACCTTCTACCTTCTCAAGCCTTCCAGGGCCTGCTGCAGTGCATCCACTACTGTGCTTCATGGTAGGGACCATGTGTTTTTGATGCTGTGTGGTGTTTGGCATACACCAAACATGGTATTTGGCATAAGCCAATCAAAGCGTTTAGTCTACTCTCCCATAAAGCCGCAATTGGTGAAACACCAGATTTGGAAGCACCCAAGCAACATTTGTTGTATGCAGAGTCTCTCCTATCTCAGCTACTGAAGCTTGTAACTCCTCCAGAGTTGCCATTGGTCTCTTAGTGGACTCCCTCACTAGTCCCCTACTTGCACGGTCACTCAGTTTTTGAGGATAGCCTGCTCTAGGCATATTTATAATTGTGCCATATTCTTTCCATTTCTTGATGATTGTCCTAACTGTATTCCAAGGGATATTCAGTGACTTGGAAATTTTCTTGTATGCATCTCCTGACTTGTGCTTTTCAATAACCTTTTCACAGAGTTGCTAGGAGTGTGCTTTTATCTTCATGGTGTAGTTCCTGTCAGTATAATGACTCGCCAGCAGTTTGATCTTCCAGATACAGGTGTATTTTTATTACAATCAATTGAAACTGCATACAGGTGATCTCCATTTAACTAATTATGTGATAACTTCTAAAACCAATTGGCTGCAGGAGTGATGATTTGGTGGTCATATTAAAGTGGGGGTGAATACTTATGCAATCAATAATTTTGTGTTTTATATTTGTAATTAGATCACTTTGTAGAGATCTGTTTTCACTTTGACACCGAAGAGTTATTTTTTTGCTGATTAGTGTCAAAATCCATTGTGTTTCAATGCTGTAAAACAATTAAACATGAAAACTTCTTCTGGGAGGAGGCACCAATACTTTTTATAGGTACTGTACATATCAGTATAAGACAAAGGGGATGGTTATCAACTTCAGGAGAACTCGCACCCCTCTTTACATCATCAGCACAGCAGTGGAAGCTGCAAGCAGTTTCAAACTCCTGTGAGTACACATCTCACACAACCTCTCATGGTCCCAGAACACATCCCTCACAATCAGGAAACCTCACTAACCTCTAGTTTCTCAGGAGGCTAAGGAGAGCTGGATTATGCACATCTATACTCATGTCCTTCTACAGATGCATAGTAGAGAGCAGAGAGCAGATCTGCTTGGTATGGAAATTGGAAATTGGTTGTGGCAGACAGGAAGGCTCCGCAATGGATAGTCAAAATGCCCAAAGCATCACTGCCACCAGCCTACCTGCCATTAAGGACACATTTTTAATTGAACTGAACTGACTTTATTATTTACATCCTTCACATACATGAGAAGTAAAAATCTTTACGTTACGTCTCTGTCTAAATGTACAATGTGCAATTTATAGTAATTTATAATAAACAGTATGTACAACAGGACCGTCAACAGAGCATAGAAATACAATTGTATCAGCGTGAATTAAGCAGTCTGATGGGCTGGTGGAAGAAGCTGTCCCGGAGCCGATTGGTCCTGGCTTTAATGCTGCGGTACCGTTTCCAGATGGTAGCAGCTGGAACAGTTCGTGGTTGGGGTGACTCATGTCCCCAATGATCCTTCGGGCCCTTTTTATGCACCTGTCTCTGTAAATGTCCTGAATAGTGGGATATTCACATGTACAGATGTGCTGGGCTGTCTGCACCACTTTCTGCAGAGTCCTGCGATTGAGGGAAGTACAATTCCCATACCAGGCAGTGATGCAGCCGGTCAGGATGCTCTCAATTGTGTCCCTGTAGAAAGTCCTTGGGATTTGAGGACTCAAGCCAAAGTTCTTCAACAGTCTGAGGTGAAAGAGGTGCTGTTTTGCTTTCTTCTTCACACAGGCCACATGAAATCCTTGGTGATGTTTATGCCGAGGAACTTAAAGCTGTTCACCTCTCAGCCCCAGATCGATTGATGTCTACAGGGGTTAGCCTGACTCCATTCCTCCTGTAGTACACAGCCAGCTCCTTTGTTTTTGCAACATTGAGGGAGAGGTTGTTTTCTTGACACTGCTGTGTCAGGGTGATGACTTCTTCTCTGTAGGCTGCCTCACTATTATTTGAGATACAGCCAATCAATGTAGTATCATCAGCAAATTTAATTAGCAGATTGGAGCTATGAGTCCAATATACATATACAGAAAGGTGCTGGAAGAAGACCAATAACATCATGAAGAACCCCACATATCCGGCTCATGCAGTTTCTGTCCCACTCCCATCAGGGAGGAGGCTATGAAGCATCCAAACCTGGACTACTGGAGTCAAAAACAGTTACTCTTCCCAAGCAGTAAGGCTGATCAACATTCCCACCCACTAACTCATCCCTTCACACCCCCTACCACCACTAATTTATTATTTTCTGTTAGTCACCTAGTGTACTGATACTCCTGTGCCTAGTATCTCTAAATGGACATATAATTACTCTGCATATAAACTGACTTGTGTATTTATACTTAATATTGTTTTCTGTATCTAACAATGATTTCATTCTCATTTACACTTGTGTGCTAGAAATGACATTAAACAATCTTTCACCATGAAGAACACTTCCAACGAAAAGCTTAGATATGAGCTAGACCCGAGCCTTACCTTCTGTCATAGGCACTCAAAGTATTCTAGGTTCAGGGTTCAAAGTAGTGCCACCTGAGGCTCACCCTGCTTTTAAGGCCTTGTTATGCTTTGTCGCCTGAATCTGGGGTCAAGGAAATTTATATTCACTCACAAGGGCAAGGTTAAAATGGGCACGAAGAGAGCACAATTTGGGTGGATGAGGAAGCCAGACAACCTGAATACTTTGGCCTTTGTCCCTATTGAACTGATCTTGTATTTGAAAAGGACCCAGTGTGTTGTAGTTGAAAGGGTAGGTTAACATTGGTACTTTTCAAGAAGGCAAAATTTTCATTTCTATGTCAGTCCTCACTACCTTGCAGCATGCTATCTAAAAAGTAGCAGTTAAAAAAAGTATTAGTTAAAATTGGGATCCACTGTCCAACTGTTTAATCCCCTCATGGAAATTATACATAAATGTTTTCCTACCAAAATTCAGAATTCTTATAATCTTCACACTGTAACCATTCTGCCTTAGCAGACTACCAATTAGCAGCAATAGCGACTACGATTTTTCTGTGGAACTAACAGAAAAATTGAATATTTTTCTCAATGGGGCTCTTACTGTTATAATGGAACTTTACAATTAATTCCATCATAAAACTGATGCCATGTACGAAAAGAGGGTTTACATTTAGTGCCTACTTTATTAGACACAGGAGTGTGAACCTCTGCTGCTGCAGCTCATCTGCTTCAACGTTCAATGTACTTTGTATTCAGAGATGTTCTTCTGAGCACTACTGTTGTAATGCGTGGTTGCGTTACCATTGCCTTCCTGTCAGATTGAACCAGTCTGGCCATTCTCCTCTGATCTCTCTCATTAACAAGGGTTTTCACCCACAAAACTGCTCCATCCTCTGTTAACTCTGGAAACTCTGTGAAAATCCCAGGAGAACAGCAGTTTCTGAGATACTTAAACCACCCTATCTGGCACCGACAATCATTCCACGGTCAAAGTCACTTGGAACATACTTATTCCCCATTCTGATGTTTGTTCTGAACCTCTTGACCATCTCTGCATGCTTTTATGCATTGAGATGCTGACATAAGTTTGACTGATTAGATATTCGTATTATTGAGCAGATGTACAGGTGCATCTAATAAAGTGGTCTTATGATCCGTATGTATACAGGTTTGTTCAAAGGTTCAAAGATTCAGGATTCAAAACACATTTACTATCAAAGTACTGTATGTATGTAGTATACAGCCCTGAGATTCTTCTTCCCCCAGAACATTATGAAATGAAAGAAAGCCTTTTAACCCGTTCAAAGAAAAACATCAATCCACCAACATGCAAAAAAAGAACAAATCGTGCATATGACAAAAAAACGAGCTAAACCACAACGTCAACAATATAGTCCAGGAATCTTCAGTTTCAGCTTAGTTCATAAGCGATGCTAGTTCTTCATCCCCTATGCAATTAAATATCTCATAAGCACAACATTAGTATTTAAAATATTTATATGTGGGTCAGTCATTTATCCAGCTCAGAAAATGTAGGATTGATTAAGAGTATTTTACATTCTGCATGGGGTGGGAAGATATCAAGTTATTTCAATGATGTGATCTGAGTCCTGTAAAGCCCTTAATAGCAATGTGGTCCTGATGAACAAAATAGCTTCTGCTTATTGTTATCCAATGCATGTAAAATAGACACGTATATCGACTTCGCTTGGCAAAACTGTAACAAAGACAGGCTTGAGAGTCATACTAATTCACACAAATTGTCCTGTGTCTCTTAGCAGATTTTGCTGAATGTGTTAGGATTTTTCAATAATGCAAGTATTCTCACAGATATTAGCACTTCTCTCTAGTTGATGTTAAGCTGGAATAATTAACAATATGGGAAGATTCTAAAAAAAAGTCCATAGGAAAGCATGGATAACTGAGAGCTCTTCTGGGTTGTGCTGTATTGTGGTTACTTTGGATTCTGGGAGCTTGATGTGTTGAAAGCTCTGCTAGAAGTGTATTAGACCAAAGGAAATTTACAGGCAGAAAGGAAATCGAAGTTCACTTTCTGTGGGCAGAGATCATATTTAGATATTATTTCTATAATACTAGTTTTCTGGAATCAGAATGTAAACAGGATTTATTAAATTGTTAATTTGGAATGAAATTTGTCTATATTGAAGGTGAATAGTTACATGCTTTCTGAGGCCATAAACACTTGACCATTTCACAATTTGAGACAAACGAGGAACTGCAAGACATTTTTATAACAGGACAGGAATGATTTTTATGTATATTTAGTTACAAGTGCTCTGCATAGAAAATAAGAACAGGGTTATTGTGTTTTATTTTAATTTTAGTTTATAACATGTATTAAATTCATTTATAATTTAGTCCTATAATTAAATTCCTGTTTTCAATACATTATGTTTTGTTTCTTTAGTGAACAGTAAGAGAAAAAATACTTGATATGAATCCCATCTGTTCTTTGCAAAATGTAACTTCTTTTTAATTCTTAGGATCACAACGCATCAGTGACAGCGAAGTTTCTGACTATGATTGCGATGATGGAATTGGGGTTGTTTCTTTAGGTATGAAGCTAAAATAGTTCAATACACACCTCTTTCTTTTGCGTTTCTCCCACATCATCACATTGGCATTTTCAATCAAAAGTATACTAAGTGGCTACTTTACATTCAGTGTACACTCAGAAGTACAGTGGCCATTGAGTTTGTGGTCATCTGCTGCGATAGTCTATCCACTTAAGGGTTCAAAATGTTGTGCTTTCAGAGATGCTCTTCTTCACACCGTTGTTGTAATATGTGGTTATTTGAGTTACTGTTGCCTTCCTGTCATCTTGAACCAGTCTGACCATTCTTCTCTGACCTCTCTCATTAACAAGGCATTTTCACACACAGAATTGCCACTCACTGGAGGGCTTTTTTTTTCTTTTTTTTGCATCATTTCCTACAAACTCCAGAGACTGTTCTGTGTGAAAATCTCTGGAGATCAGCAATTTCTGAGATACTCAAGTCACCCCGTCTGGCACCAATAATTATTCAAAGTCATTTAGATCACATTCCTTCCCTATTCTGATGTTTGGTCTGAACAACCAATGGATTTTTTGACCGTGTCTGCATACATATTGGCTGATTAGGTATTGGATTAATGAGAATGTATGTGTGTACCTAATAAAGTGGCCATTACATGTAGATTTTAATTAGTTTCACTGATTTTTTTTACATATCTAGAGCCAACCAGGCATTTAGTGGACAAAAAACTTATAATTGACTTTCCAAATACTGATGTTTTCGAAGCACAGTAGCATCAAAGCCTATTAAAAGTTGGCTCATGCAGAACTGCAAATATATTAGAATTCAAGCAGAAGTCTAATGGCCTAAACTGTGTCTCCAGAACATTTTGATGATTATCAGTTTTGTGTGGTTTGTGATCAAACATTGTTGGTGGGAGGAAGCTGGCTGGAGTGAAATTCTGTATCTGGTGGATCTTATTTCACAATCTCTAAGGACATTCACGTTTTGCATTTCTAATGTAATGGCTTTCATTTTATTTAGATTGAGGAATACAAGTGCAGTGGAATGGTTTTTGTTACTAGATTTCTAGTTAGGAAACAGAAATTCAATGTGGATTTAAGGTTAAAATTCTCCTTATACAACTAGAAAATATGAAGAATTTTGGAAAGAAAGCTTAAGGTATGTATCTGTCCTGGGTGGCCCCACAGAATAGACAATGGCAAATCAAAGAGACATCAGTAGAAAATAAAATGAGGCAGAATATAAAACAAACTTCTGTACATTGGTATTTTTCTATGTTTTAGAAAATGTACAAATTCTAAGTTGCTTTTATCTTAATATTTTTCACTGTAGATTATCGACACAATGGGAAAGAAATTCAGAGTTCAACATTATCAGTTCCAGAGCAAGTAATGTCATCAAACCATTGTTCACCATCAGGCTCACCACATCGAGGGGACAATATGGGCAGGACCCGTTCTCGGTCCCCCAGTGTTCCACCCTCTCAAAGGTAGGGTGAAGCATGGGTGTAAAGACATCTGTTGCTATCTTGGTGCAGATGTGAAAGGGTGAGATTAAGATAATAAAATACAAAACATTTTACTTGAAATGAATTCTGATTTTGCCAGCCACTTTGAAGGGAGTTTTCTATCATAGACTATTTGAGCTCAGAATATGATCTATCAATGCCCAAAGTAGAAAAGGTAATCTGCAGCAGAATTGTACTTCTCAGCAGGGATAAGCCTTCATTAACAAACCATGAGCAACATACACAAACTGCTGGAGGAAGTCAGCAGGTCAGGCAGCATCTATGGAGTTATATATCTATGGAATAAACAGTTGATGCATCAGGCAAAGATCCTTCATCAGGTCTGGAAAGGGAGGGGGGAAGAAGCCCATGTACAGAGGTGGGGTGAGGGGAAAGAGTACAAACTGACAGGTGATAGGTGAGATCAGGTGAGCGGGAAGCTGTGTGGGTGGCAGAGGGGGGATGAAGTAAGAACCAACAGGCTCACAAGTGAAGTCACCTTACCCAAATGGACTGTTTAGGATGTTGATGTTTATCCCAGATGATTTAAGCTACAAACACAGTATATGCCCATACAAAGAATGTGTGTATTAGATTGCTTGAACAATTACCACAAGATTTCAAAGGCATGCTTAAGCTTCTTTCCTTTCCCACTATACTGAAGACAAACAGAATTGTTACTGCCTGAATTAAAGCTGGAAATTTATCCACTAATCTGTGGTGAGGCCACTGCTTTTTCAGTTTATTCACCTCATGAGTTCCACCAGCATTTTGTGTGCATAGCTTAAGTATTCTACCACTGTGTCTTTTGACAAAAATAAAATCAGCAATGTTTTGGCAGTATTGGATTCAGAAAATCACCAGGCTGGAGTGACAGAGGTCAAGGGGTTAGTTGAGGGGTTGTCAGTTTGGAAATGGTCAAGCAAGTCAAGAATGAGCAAGGTTAGTATGTGACAGCCAAGGACAGAACCAAATAAATGCAGGATAAACAGCATGTTAGATGGATGCTAGGAAAAGAATGATAAACAGTTGGAGGGAGAGAGGTAATGGGTGTGATTTCTAAGAAATACATGAAAAGCCATCTAGCTGGAAACATCTGAAGCCTCAGACTCCCTAGTTATGTTGGGCCCCACTTAAGTCACTCCAAAGCCTGGGACAAACATAAATATTTCATACAATGTATATATTGCTCAATATGCAATCTTACTGTGGTTGAGCATTTTATATACCCAACGTACACAGGGTAAAATCTATAAGCCAGAAATTCTCTACCAGCACCCTGTAAACAATTGCATTTAGTGATAAAATTCCGAATGAATTTCAAACAAAGAATAAATCCTAACCCTCCTAAGCTGATTATGGGCCATGGTATCTTAGCTTTTTAGAAATCTGCTACTGTAGTTGGTTTGTGTTTTACAGAAGCTCAGAATTGGGTCCTCGAAGCAGCCGCTCTTCTCAACAGTACAATACCATCAGCAGAATGGACAGACACAGGATAATGGATGACCACTTTTCTCCAGAGAGGTAATTAGATATTATTAGTTGTTTTTTTTTTGTTTACAGAGAAGTCTGTGATATATTTAATTAGTTCATTGTGTGATTGGAGTGTTATTAGTTATGATCGAATGTGGATGACTAATGTTTATACTTCAGTCTCTCAAGTATTCCCTAACCTTGTGATTTTAGAGCTTTACATGTATGTTGTTGGTTCTGTGTATTATCTTCACAATTAATCTTGTGTTGAGATTTGATAACAAGAATTTAAAAGAAAGCGAAGTTATCACATCACTGCTCATTTTGTAAATAACATGGCTCTTAGGATAGACAATTATGAAAATGCATTGCTAATGGCTGTTTAAAATTAAGTCACATGTCTTGAAAAAGTTGGTAAACAGCCTTCTGATCCAGAAAATTTCTTCAGCATTTGAGATACTCACAGTGATGAATATTAAATGATTTTATCACTTGATTCTAAAATTGCTATTTATTCATAATATATACTTTAATTCTTAATCTGTCAATGTTTATTTTTATCTTGTAATTCTTGTTATCTTTTAACCCTGAAATATTTTAAAATCTGTATAACTCTGCAGTCAGTTGGGTGTTTGGTCTCCTTATCATTCATGTCTTTATGTCAGAACAGAAATGTTTTACATTATATCAAGGACAATTCTTAATTAATTAGGACCTTTACTTCTAACTTTCAAATTTTATTTTCTCTTGAATACCAAGGGGGCCAGTGGTGGGGTGGGGGAGGCACACAATGTCATTAATCTTAAAGAGAAGTACTGTTAGCTGGTAATTACTTCATCGTAGACTATTTGATGTTGGTAAACATATTGTCTGATGGCAAGTATGGTGATCACTGGAATGAAGAAATTTTAATGCTACTTGCTTTACTTGCTTGCAGATATCTGGGCCTTGGTCTTGTTTTTATTCTTTTCAATATTTTAAGTTTAAGTTTTTAAGTTTAAGTTTTAATTTTTGTTTGGACACATTCCCTTTCCACCTGCCACAAAACATAGCTGTTTTCTCTCTTGCTGAGGATCTTTTTCAATAGGTAGACCTATGTCAGCTTCCATTAAGCATCCTGTTCAGTAACACCCTAATAATGCCACATGATACGATGCATTAAAAGTCTAACTTGACTGAATTGCACTGTGGCAAGACTTGGTTTTACAAATGTGATTCTGGACCTGCTGAGGATCAAGTATTAATAAACACAACAAATGGAGGTGCTATCAAATAAACCCATCCTCGGAAGCCCAACATAAATAGTGAGGTGATAACAAGTTTCTTTCCGATCCAAGGTCTTGTTTGCCAGAGCGGTAGGTACACTGAGACTCTTAGAGACACTGGCCCTAACTTGTATGTCTCTTGCTGTGGATCAAGTAAGTTGCTATTCGGGGGGCTCTCTGGGGGCTTTGAAATTGCTCATATTTAATCTTGTATTCAAAAGAACTTCATAAAACAGGGATGTTATTATAGATTGTGATGGAATCAACTGCATTGTTGTACAATATTTCTATTATATTTAAAAAGTTGCTTTTACTAAGATGGTAGGATGTCTTCATTAGAAATTTACTTTGCTACACTTAAGCTCCTCTTTTGATTTAGATTATACTCTACAGACTTTTCACACACTGTTCATCACCTTTCTCTCCATTTTCTCTCCTTTCCTGCTCACTGCTGCTGCTGACCTTTGTCCGCTTTCTTCAATTGCCATACATTTCTCTTTTCCATTTCCCCCATGCTGCAGCCAGTATCTTACCTTACCTCGGTCCAGACACAGTCATGTCATCGAGCATCATCACAAGGATTTCAGGTATACTGTAACATGGGTGTGTCAGTGTGTTTATAGTGAGTGTGACTATGCATGCCTATATATATGAACATTATGACAGGATGAGCACCTAGGTAAAGTCAAACTTTAGGTTTAAATCTTGAGTCTTTATCAATGGATCTTCCAGGTTTGAAACATGGCTATCGGGTGAAAGAGGCTACCAAACGTAATTGCCTGCACGCTGCTCCAGGCTTGGTACCCTGGGTATTTGGTAGACAACCCAATGGTACAGTCCAGGAACAGGCCCTTCAGCCCACAATGTTGTGCCAAACCAAATAAATTAACAGTCCAATGGCACTCTAAACTAATCTCTTCTGCCTACACAATGTCATTATTCTTCCATTTTCCTCACACTCACCTGCCTATCTAAATGTCTCTATTGTTTCTACCTCTACCACCACCCCAGGCAGTGCATTTCAGACACATACCACTCTCTGTGTGAGTAAACTTGCCCCTTACATCTCCTTTGAAATTAGCTCCTCTCACTTCAATACCCTCTGGTATTAGACATTTCAACCCTAGGGAAAAGATTATGTCTGTCTATTCCATCTATCGTAAAAGTGTCTATCAGATCTCCCCTGAGCCTCCACCGCTCCAGAAAAACAACCCGAGTTTGTTCAACTGCTTGTTATAGTACATGCCCGCTAAACCAGGTAGCATCCTGGTAACCCTCTTCTGCACCTTCTCCAAAACCTCAACATTCTTCTTATGATGAGATGACTCCACAAGTGCATGCAAAAGTCTAGAAGCTGCCCAACTATCTAGAGTTTTATAAAGCTGCAACATAACTTGCTGACTTTTGAACTCAATGTCTTGATTAATAAAGACAAGCATTCCATATGTCTTCTTAACCACTCTAACAACCTGTGTACCTACTTTTAGGGAGTTAAGAACAGAGACTCGAAAAACGCTCTGCTCATCAACATTGTTAAGGGTTTTGCCCTTAATAGTGTACTATCTCTACATTTGACCTACCAATGTGCAACACTTCACATTTGGCCAAGTTAAACTCTATCTGCCATTTTCCAGCCCATATCTGCAACTGATCTATATCCTGCTATATTCTTTGCCAGTCTTCTACACTATCCACAAATCACCCATCTTCATATCATTAGCAAAACCATTCATCTACATTTTTATCCAGATCATTTACATACATTACAAGCAGCAGAGGTTCCAGTAGAGATCCCTGCGGAACAGCATTAATCACACACCTCCATCTAGAATAAGTCCCTTTGATCACTACCAGTTCTGAATCTAAACAGCCAATTCACCATGGATCCCATGCATCTTAGTCATCTGGATCAGTCTCTTATGATGGACCTTCAAATCCATGTGGACCACATCTCCCCTCATCAATCACCCTCATCCCTTCATCAGAATACCCAATCAACTTAATAAAACAATACTTGCCCCACACAAAGCCATGCTGATCCTCCCTAATTAAGCTATGGTTATCCAAATGCTAATAGACCTTATCCCTAAGAATTCTCTCCAGTAATTTCCTACCACAGATGTGAAACACACCAGTCTATAGTTTCCAGGTTTATCCCTGGTTGCCTTCTTGAGTAATGGAACAACATTAACTACTTTTCAGTCCTCTGGGACTTCATCTGTAGCTAGAGATGATATGAAGATGTTGATCAAGGCCCCAGCAGCCTCTTCTCTTGCATCTCTCAATAACCTGGTGTTGATCCACAAAGAACACTAATCAAAGTGTTTGATCAGAAATATGGTTAGCTAGCACTTAATAATGGATTAGTTATGAAAGTTTTAATTGGAGAACCAGTTACATCCCTTTCAAAGTATGGTTAACAATTGTGGATGACTTGAGGAAATTTAGAATGGTAACATTAGCACATAGGGAGATGTCCATATTATTTCTAATGAGGAACAGACCATTGGATCTGGTTAAATCAACTACAGTACTTTGATATTCATGGCATCCAAAGTTTATATTTTGGAGCACTAGAGCATCCAGTCATGTTGTTCATCCCTAATTAAGATTAGTTTTTCAATTTTTTACATTTTCGTTAATTTTGAAGTACATAAGTCCATTATAGTTCTGTCAAGTGTGTGATTGAGGTTTCAGTTGAATTTTCTGCAAGCTTTTGTTTTAATTGTAGATAATTATTTAAGAACCAATGTAGATAATTTTGAGAAACCATCAACATTGTAAGTAACAAATCGATCAAATGCTGAAAAGAAGGAAAAGGCATAGGCCAAGCAATGCTGTTAAATTAGGAACGTTTTATTTTCAGAGGTGGATGAATTTGCTTCAGTAATAAGGGAAAAAAGTTTTGTCCAAAAACATAAAACAAAATCACAGGTTGCTGGAGCGTTTATTCAAATTATGGTTAAATTCATCTCTATTGTGGCAAAGAGAACCATGAGATAGAGCATTCGGGGTGTTGTGACAGAAGAAATTATCTCTTTTTCTTAAGCTAGCTTTGCTCACTGCAATTCAACTTTTCACAAGAGCTGAAGTTGTACAAAAAGTCGATTTATGCAAATATGATTACTAACCTGTTGTTTATGCCTATTTCTTTCTGTTAGTTCTACTTTCGTATTGTGCTGGTATACGAAAGAGTGAAAATGGTTAGGGTAGTAAAATAATAACAATTAAGTCTAATAATAGATTAACAAACTAAGTTAACATATATACCAAGCTTGGATCAGACTGGGTCAGGCCCGCCACCTAAAATCATCGCATGGCTTTCCTGAATCAGCAATAATATGACCCTGATGCAGAGAATCTATTCCCCGATCCTTCTGGAGTTCAGCTTTTTGGTCTGGACTCTGATTGTCCTCCAGTGGCAAACACTTTGGGGTGGGGAATGTGTTGGTCACACTGGAGGTGCACCTGACTGTCTTTGACAATCCATGAAGCAAGGGACAGAAGCTGTGAAGTCACGAAAATATTTCAACAGTCTTTAAAGATATCTAACACTCACAGGTATTTCAAAAACTTATAAAATTGAACCGAATATTTTATAAAGTATTTAAAAACATCATTATAAGGCAACTTTAAATTTGGGTAAACAATTTTAAGAATTAGTAGCTTACCATTCTATATACCTGCTAGTCATAGACCTGCAATCCCCATTGAAATCAATGGGTACAGATCTGAGAGACTATATTCCAATTCATTACCGTGGAATCTCAATTGGAGCAGACTTTACTGATGGTCAAATCGAACTAGCAGATTCAAATTTATAATTTTGTCAGTACTGGACAGTGTGTCATTGTGCATGAAGTGAAAGTGAGAAAATTAAAGCTGTTTAATAGATTAATGTCATCGGCTTTGATCAGAGCCAATGGCAATAATAGGCAAAACTGGATTTTTTGATAGCTTGAAACATCCACTGTCAATTTCCCTCCATAGATGCTGCTGGTCTTGTTGAGTTCCTCCAGCATTGTGTATGTGTTCTATTGGACTTTATTTTCTTGCATGGTATAAAATTCTTCTTCTGCTTCTGTCATTTCACACAACGCACAGCCTTGTTTGATCTTTCCTGGGTATACTTCATTGTGCTTAATAGTTCCCAAAGTCTGAATAATGATAGAGACTAGGTTGAAGTGCTGACATTTAAACTGAATACAGGATTGTTTGATCATACCTTACTGAATAAGATTGTTTCAATTCATCTTAATTAAAGAGGGGAAAACATGTATAAATATACACACTAGGAGTAAGTCTTAATTATTTGACCTCATTCCACCATCATGGCAAAATTCTGTGTGTCTTCAACTCTATATCTTCAATCTGGCTATGGTAATCCCCATCTTTAGCAAGAGTCTGTCCTTCTCTGCATTAAAAATGGCTTGAATGAGAATAAATATCCAAAGGTTCAGAGCCCTCAGAGAGAGAGAAAAAATCTACATATCCCACTTTTAAATGCATGTTCTTTTGTTTTTAAATAGAAAACTAATTGTAGATTTCCCACAGGAGGAAGGTTTCTATCCAGAATCTGTGATGTTGACATGTTCTAATCAAATTCACTTTTGACCAATACAGTAGTATATTCCAGATGTGGTCCCTCCAATGCCCAAAAGAACTAAAATGTATCTCTACACTTTTTATTAAGTTATGCTAGCAATATACAATACTTACTTTTAGTCTCCTTAATGATATGATGATCCTGCCTATTAGCCTTTTGTAATTATGCACTAGGCCCTAGTGACTAGGACAGCAAGATCCCTCTATATCTCACACCTCTGCAGTCTCTTACCATTTTGATCATATGCTCCTTTTGGTATGATCTTGTGGATAATTTCATATTTTTACCCATTGGTCTGATCTTTTCCTTCTCAAATTGTTTTTTTTATAGCCTCCCTTGATATTTCAGAGAACTTTCTTATCATTCCTTTGTGTTATTAACAGATTCAGCAAACATATCTTTTACACCATTATCATTATGTCCATTGATAAGGCTGAGGCACCATCACCAACAGACATGGCCCTGTTTTTAATTAGTGTTCTAATCCCAGTTGTCACTCATTCAGGATTTTTGATCTGTACCCATTGTATTTTTGCTTTCTGTCCCCTACACATTTCCTTCCCTCCACTGCAAGCTTTACTCTGGAACACACATGTCCCATCAACAACAAAGTACTTGCTAATAGAGGCACAGCATAATTCAACATGGAAACAGGCACAATGGTCTGATTCATCCATGCCACCCACTAATCTATCCTATTGGCCTGCATTTGTCCCACAGTCTATAAGCCCTTCCTATCCATATACCAGTCCAATTGTCTTTTCAATGAGGTCCATTGTAACTCCCTCAAACTTTTCCTCTGGTAGCTCTCTAAACTCTTGATAATTACACTTTTTAAAGCCTCCCACTTGCTAGACATCCCTTTGCCTGCATCTGCTCTCACCCAATTAACCTCTGCAGGTTCCTCGCTATTGCCTCTAAAATAGGCCTGCTGCTTAAATAGACGGCCAGTCCAGCTATTCTCCAAAACTACCTTAAAACTAATAGAATATGATCACAGGTTGCAAAGTGTTCCCCGACTGATCAGTCGCCTTAGCTCCAGCCCTAAGAAGAGGTTCACGGCTGTACCTTCTCTAGTAGGACCCTCTATATATAGATTATGGAAGCTTTTGGATATAATTAACACATTTCACCTCATCCCTGCACTTTGCACAAATATTAGGAACGTTAAATTCTTCCACTAATATTACCCTGATATTCTTTTTTTTAAATAAACTTTTTTATTGAGTGTTCAAATAATTACAGAAATAAAAGAAAATGTATGAAAAAATATATATATACCCTACCCCCCTCCCCTTAACCCCTCCCCCCAAACATCCCTATATAAAAAAGAAAGAAAGAAAGGAAAAAAAAGAAAGAAAGAGTGCCTGGGTATCGGAAGATCCCCACATGCTCCATGGAGTTCATAATAACTTTAGTATATATATTTATTTCTTTCCCCAAATAACCAATTATTTCATCTTCGGAGCACCTATATATTTAATCCTGTCTTTTGTAAATAAGGGCACCAAATTTTCAAAAATGTTTCATATTTATCTCTTAAATTGTAAGTAATTTTTTCAAGTGGAATACAGCCATAAATTTCCTTCTTCCAATGATCTATACTTAAGTATGTATCCGATTTCCAAGTAACTGCAATAGCCTTTTTGGCTACTGCCAATGCAATTTTTATGAATTCTTTCTGATATTTATTCAATTTGGGTTTTGGTTTATCCCTTCAATATCACCTAGTAAAAATAATATTGGATTATGTGGAAGTTGTGTTCCAATAAAACTCTTAAATTTGTCCAAAAAGGTTGAATTTTAGAACAAGACCAAGTAGAATGTAAAAAAGTACCAATTTCTTGGTTACATCAGAAACACTGATTGGATAAATTTGGGTTTAATTGATTTATTTTTTGTGGTGTAATATATAATTGATGTAAAAAACCGGACATTTATTGTATTTGTCATACTATCAAGACATAGTCTTGACCAATTTGTTTCTTCAATTTTAATATTCAAGTCACTTTCCCATTTTTGTCTTGACTTATGGACTCCTTGCTTAATTGCCTGTTAGAAAATCCTCTCTCTGTGCTGCTGTAATGCCCTCCCTCATCAAAGAGGCAAACACTCCCCCTCAACAAAGAGGCAATACCACCTCTTCTTCCCATACTTCTTTTGTGCCTGTATCATCAACAGCCTGGGAAACTGTGCTGGCACTCTCACTCTTCTCTCAACTATGTTTCTTTTATGATTACAATATCTATTCCCCTGAACCAATCCATGCCTTGAGTTCATCTGCCTTACCTCATGCATTGATAAAGAAGGTTTAAACATGGCTTCTGGCCGTCCTGTCTCCTAAATTTGTTATTTCTGATTACAAGATTTGCCCTCAGCTTTTCAACTACCACGTTTTCTGCTGAGGGACTAACATTTCTGCCAATCTAGTTAAAACCCTTCTGAGCAGCACTAGCAAGTCTTCCTGCCAGGAAATTGGTTCACCCTCCTTCTCTCATGCAGTACGTATCTAGGGCTGGTTTGTCTAATCACACCTTGACCTATTTCATTCCTAGATTCCACCACACACACACACACATCTACTATGATCAGGTAACCTACCGATGTGTGAATATGAAAGGAAACTTGCACAGTCACAGGGCAAATGTGTAAAACTCCACACAAATGGCACTGTAGGTCAGGTTAGAAGCCAGATTGCTGGAACTTTGAAGCCGTTAACTGTTGTAGCTGTGTCACAATGCAAACCATGTGCGAGGTATTAGTAAATTATATTATTGGCTGAGTAATCTGTTCCTAAAGGCCCTGGGCGAAGAGAGAAATGTAAGTGTGGAAAAATCTCTCTATTTTCCACAGTCTTGCTTCAATCTGAATTGGACTATATGGCTCAATTTTAGATTATATGAAAGATGCAGCCTTTGGTAATGTAAAGTTCATTAGCATGGCACTGGAACATCAGATGGATAACATAATTCCATGCCCCCCATGTCCGATGCAGCCATCTGGTGTTGTTAATGGGCCTAACAAAACTAAACCTGCTGCTATGATCAATAGTTCCAAAGGGAACTGTTGGTGTTTAACAATTGCAGGAAAGACAGATGATATGAACCATGTGTAGTCAGGAGACCAAGCCTGATTTTGGACACTGACCTGGCGAATATTAATCAGATCTAGCATGGGATTAGTATCCTTGCTCATTTCAATGGAGAAGGATAAACAGGTAAGGTATTTATTGTTTAGTTTATTCTTTTAAAAATTACTTTGCTGAGTTTTAAAGTATTTAAATTTTTTTAAGTGTTCATTGTCTCAATTATTTACAGCAATTTAAATGGTTATTGAATGCACCTGAATATCAGAGTCATTAAAACAAACTGTTATAAAGCTTGTCAGCTAAGACACATTAGATCCCTTGCCTACATCTTGTCTCCTGACAAAGGCTGTTGAGATGTTCTGGAACTTCCCTACCTGAGGCCAACTCGCCATTAAGGCTTCTCAGTGTCTCATCACAGTCCTCTGCATTCAGCACGGATAAGTGACGGTAGGCAGAAACAGGGATGGCAGCTAATTAAAGCTGCCTTTCTTCAACCATTATAAAATATCGCAAAGTAGATCTTTGGAATCATCTGCTTAATGCAGAGCACTGTTGTAATATGTTCAACAGCCTTACAAAGATTGTCATCTTTATGTTCTTCTGATCTATTACTACTGCATTAGTCTTGGTTTTGTTGATGGCAAAATGTTTTTATCTGGCTTATAATGCAGATAAATGCAGCTTATAATGCAGATAAATGCAGCTGTTATTGCTAGAAGCAGCCTCTGTTATTTATTTATGAAACAATGATGTAATAATAGGGAGGAATTGAATGTAATGCAACAAAAATGTCCTGATGTTCATCCTTTGACAGCTGAAAGAAAACTTGGTTTTAGAGGTCTGGATTCAGTTATTCAGAAGCAAATCTAAGAAAAGAATTAATATTTCTGAATAAACTTTTTAAGTTTTTCCATTGTGTAATTCTGTACACCCATTATAAGTAAGAATTTCCAATATTTCATACAATTAGATATATTCTGTGCACCTGCGTTTTATCCTGTTGGGTGACAAGATGACTACAGTACTTCAGTCTGTTCAATGACTGCGTTGTGCTTTGAAGTTGCGCGTAGAAGTCATTGTTGTCTTCTATGCACTGTTGACTACCAAGATGAAAATATGAATGGAGTCATTCATACATATTATTTCCCCTTTCACACCACTTTTCACATTCAATTAGACATTTTTACCTATACAAATTATAAACCGTCTTTTGAGGGCGTGCTCCTCACTTCCTTCTCTCAAACAGAGAGGAATTGAAAATAACCTGCATAACCTCAGAAGACAAACACGCTAAGTTCATAAAATACTACGTACCTTTCCAAACTGTGCTCTCCATTAAATACCTTGCAATTAACTGCACATTATCCTTTATTAAGTTAACGGTTAAATTGCAAATTACGTTGTCAGCAATGCAGATTGTGCTGTCAGTTAGGCTCCATCCACACTACACTGGATATATCCATAACCGAAGCTTTTTCTCTTCGTTTTGACCCTCCGTCCACATAAAAATTGCATTTTCATCCCCCGAAACCAGAGCTTTTCAGAAACACTCTCCAAAGTGTGTATTTTTGAAAACACCAATTTGGCAGATCAGTATGGACGGGGTAACTGGAGAAATCTGAAAACGCTGTCAGATGGCAGCGTGCCATTTCATTGTTTTCCTGAACGCAACCTAACAACTTCAGAATAGAAGGCAATGAGACTGAAGCCAGAAGAGTTAGAAATGTACTCACCAAATACTTTGACCCATAACTTACTGAATAAATAAGTATACTGTACTCACTTTGCCCTGTTTTCTATCCTTGCTTGTATGAAGGTGGTTTACCTATTTATGCAAGTACTTCTCTGACAATAGATGTGTAACAGCCTAATGTAACATTGTATGGAAATACAAGATAACACTGATGCAGACATGTTTTATACATTTAACAAGGTGCTTTATTAATGCAACAGAGTTAGTCAGTTTTTCAATGTTCGTCGTCAGCTGGGTCATACTGTTCGTGAACTCCCTGTCGGTTGCCTCCATACGCTCCAGTATTTATTTTTTTACTTTTAAGTCCTCCTGCGCGAGAGCCAACAGCTGTCTATCGTTTAAGTTTTTCTAGTCTGTAACTGAACACGGCGAGATTCGATACCAAACGTGTTGCTTATTTTTGGTGGATGCATCCTGCATATGCGCAGTAGGAGGAGATTCACCGAAATCTCTGTTTCAATGTGGACAGAGATATTTTCAAAAACGCATAGTGTGGACGCCTATTGTTTTTACGTGAAACCAGTGCTTTCAAAATTATCCGGTCTTGTGTGGATGTAGCCTTAGTTTTAGGATTGCACCATGACTTGCAAAGTTCTAAGGAAATAAGCAAAATAGATGATAATTCAATAAATCAAGAAAAAAAATATTTTGTTTCACTGCTGTGTGAACATTATGAGAAGTTATTTGCTCACATTGCTGCAGAGAACTGGAGGGAACAAGAGTGTAGTTCAAACATGAGTGTAAATCCTAAGGTTTTGATCTTTATTGATGGGATGTGGGCATTGTTGGTAAGACCAACATCATTTGTAAAGGCCACATTGAGCAGATGGTGTAGGGAATCTTCCTGAACCTTGGCAATTCTTTAGTTAAGATGCAGTTGCGAAAGAAAATTCCAGGATTTAGATATAGGGTGAATAAAAGAATCAAAGTTTATTTTCAAGATTGTATTGTATATTATTCAAAAACTATTGATATTCCGAAGTGACCGCTTCCCTTTTGGATGATAGACAATATGGGTTTAAGAAATGCTATTTAAGTAGCCTTGGCAAGTAGCTGGAAACAATCAGGAACACAGTTTTCCATAAATAATGCATCCTTATTTCTTGAAGAACATCCATAATCATATCGTGGTCATCAGCATTCTTATGGCTATCGATTCATATTGACTGAACCACATGACAAAAAGGAATTAAATCATATAGTTTGTAACAAATACTTTTTGGATAATGAGGCCAAATATTTCCATTTTAATATTGCAATTAACAAAATTGCACTTTTACTTTTTAAGTTACTTGTAATCTTTCTTAGATTAATGCTATTCTCCCAGTAATTCTTCTCAGTTATTCATTAGTTCCTGGATAGTAATAGTACTCTGGTAATCATTTGTTTATTTATTATGATGCACATATTCATTCTTAAAATATGTTTTGGCCATGTAAACACATTCAGTAAATCCAATATCAGTATGTCCAACTGCCTTTAGGTTGAAGTTTACAAGAAGCAAATGGGTGAATAAAAGGTGAGCTGCTACTATTCATTGCAAATGTAAATCCCTGAATTTGGATGCTTGCTGTGTTGTTGGCGGTGTGCTGAGAACCAATCAGTTGAGCAACAATTACACAAATTACTTCTATATCTTTCCCGATAATACCTTTCCTCCCCTTTTTCCAAATAATTTGGATATCACCTAAAGATATAAACTAATTAAGACAAGGGCATTAAAAACTTGCAAGATTATAATGCAAAGCATAGAATGCAAGATATGCCATTACTCAAGATGCTGTTGCTTCCTTTATACACAGAAATCTGGGGTTAATAGGTAAAAAGTTAAAAAGCTGATTCTGCACCAGGAAGCCATGATGGCTTGGAATTTGAATCAGAAAACTATATGATTCATTGCACATTTATGGTATTCCCAGTTTTATAGTATGATCATTGGAAACTTGGACTCATTATTCTAACAATGGATTGATGCTCACCTGTTAAGAAGCTATTCAACCATATTGGACAGGTGACCTTGCACTCTGTTGGCCATTTCCAGTATCCACATTATACTTCCACAGATGTAAAACAATGGAGTCATATCCTCTGCTAATCATGATCGGGACTTCTTTCTTTGGATGTGTGGCATGGTTTAGAGCTAATACTACAGTAGTGGCAGAACATAAAATGTAAGATATGCCGTAATTCGAAAGAAGTGTATATAAAGGAAGCTAATGCGTCTTGAGTTATTGCATACATTGTACTCTATGCTTTGTACAGTCAAAATACCTCATTTACAAGTTTTATTCATCAGGTTCTCCCTTTTGTACTGTTCATTACAATTATATTAATTTTGTTTTTATTTTTAGCAGCATGAACCATATAGTTTATCCCCTCTATCGGGAAGATGCTATAAGGTTACTTCGTTCCCAAAAGATCAACAGTATCTGCTCTGAGGGTGCTTACAATGGTGTTGAGAGGTACTCATTTGACCATTGATCAGATTTTATAAGAACTACTAACCTAGATGATTT
Organism: Hypanus sabinus; assembly: GCF_030144855.1. Lineage (NCBI taxonomy): Eukaryota > Metazoa > Chordata > Chondrichthyes > Myliobatiformes > Dasyatidae > Hypanus > Hypanus sabinus. The sequence continues at coordinate 79,633,230 of NC_082706.1, read as the reverse complement.
GCAAGTATTAGCCAGCATACATATTTGTGTATTGGTTCTGCATATTACAGAGTAGCAATTATTTATGCTACTAGTATTGCAAAAAGGTGCACTGGTAATATGAACCTTGCTGTAGCAATTAGAATTTAGAATTAATCTTTTACAGAAATATGAGAATATCTGGAAGGTAAATTAAAAAGACAATGAAGTAAATGGATTAGGGACATAGAATCATGACATAGAATCATGACATAGAATCATCACAGAAACAGGCCCTTCAGCCCATCTAGTCCATGCCAAATCATTTAAACTGTCTACTCCTATTGACCTGCACTGGGACAATAGCCTTCCATACCCCTACCATCTACGTACCTATACAAACTTCTCTTAAATGTTGAAATCAAGCATTCATGCACCACTTGCACCAGCAGCTCGTTCCACACTCTCACCATCCTCTGAGTGAAGAAGTTTCCCCTCATGTGCACTTTTAACTCTTAACCCATGATCTCTATTTGTTGTCCCACACAACTTCAATAGAAAAATCCTGCTTGCATTTACCCTATCTATATCCCTCATAATTTTGTATGCCTCTATCAAATCTCTCCTCAGTCTTCTACATTCTAAGGAATAAAGTCCTAAGCTATTCAATCTTTCCTTATAACTCAGGCCCTCCAGTCCCAGCAACATTCTTGTAAATTTTCCCTCCATCCTTTCAACCTTAATTACATCTTTCCTAGCTCATTAATGTCCTTTTTTAAGAAGAAAGCTGTCCCCCTTAGTTGGTATTTTTTTTACATTGGGTCCAGACGCACACTGGTTTTTGAATAAATGAAATCAGACCTATATTTTGAATTTAGTAAAAGCTATAATGGTAGGAGTGAGTGGTTCCAGTATTTTAGCATTGATAATTATTTGTGTATGATTTTCATTGTAACCTATCTGTGATTACACCCCTCAATCTTGAATAATAAGTGTTTTGTTTTTCAAATCATTTTATTATTAATTGTCCGTTATGCCACTGGCATTTAGGGTAGCAATGAAGGTCCTCCATCTCTGTCTGTCCTTGGCCTCATAGAGGAATCTTCATTGCTGTTTCCAGAACAATTTTGTTTTCCTGATCAAGGTTGTTAGCCCTGAGCTGAACCCTCAAACCTGAAGGACCGATGGTCCACTCTTGGTCTGTCCTCTACCCTTTAACAGGTTTGGCATAGATGACCCTACCAAGAGCCAACGTGGCTCTCTGGGTCGCAAGCTGCCAAACTGTGACAAGGCTGTGGCCTTCTTGGAGGTTTTCAAATGATAGCCTCCATCATCAGACTAATGTATAAAATTCATTCATTGTCTGATGCATTTTTCCAAGGCCTATGGCTTCAGATAGATGATAGAGTTAATCTGTCATCAGCTTTGTTGCTGTAACTGAGCTCATTTTTATAGAAGCTGCCAACACTAATTGATCAATCATACACAGTATACGATGGCAGTTCATTTATATTTACACAGTAGCTCACAATTGCTTACAGAGAATTGTGTAATTCTTATAAGGCAAAGTAAGTTTGCATTTTACAATGGGTCTTAATTTAAATATTTGATTTGAATATACTACTTGCATGTTTTATGGGAACTGCAGTGTATTTATTTGAATATTTATTAGAATGGCATTGAATGCTACGGCACATAAGGAGACCTTGAGGTAGTTTTGAAATTTTGTACTTCAAAAATGGTGACGTTTTGACCTTCCTAGGAAAGATTCCCATTAACTCTCACCCACATGGTATTAACTCTGCAATTCAGTTCGGTATGTGCATTTCTTATCGTAATACATAACACCAGCAGAACTACCTGACGATAGTGAATTTGATTTCCATTTAAAATTTCTTCAGGAATTTTCTTTTCAATATAAATATGTTTAGTTTAGAATGTATTTTGTTTCTCAATAGGGCCATGTAATTGTAGAACATATTGCACATTTTTCTGAATGGCTTTGCATCTGACTTGTTCTGGAACCTAATGATATACAAGAAATGTGCTCTTACCAGTTCTAATTCTTAAGGGCCAATTTTAAAAATTCTGATCTTACTGCCATTATTTAAACTCCCTATTTATCAGAAGAATGTCAAATTAATAAAAAAATATTTACCATAATTTAAGTAGAGAGTATGAGATAATAAGTATAAATAAAGTAACAGGTAGCAACTAAGAAATTATTTCAAAATTAACTATTAATTCTCAATATATTTTAATCTCAAAATATTGAGCAATGGCAAAGCAAACTACTATTGCTTGACTGTTTAGGTCAGGAGATAGATACTGTATTCCACTAATGTTGCACAGCTAGAGTACAAATTAGCCACTCAAGTGGCTTTTTGTATCTGCCAGGTGAGAGTTAGCCTATCTTCTGAAATGCTGAAACTGTTTCTTTATGTTCTCATCCCACCCTTGGCCTGATCCAGGCCCGAGTCCCTGTTAGCATGACTGGAGTTGAATTGTCTAATCAACAGATGAAGTGACTTACATGCATACTATGGCAACACTGGCAGTTTTTCAATCTCACAGAAAAAAAGGGAGAAATAAGGATTTAAGAGATTTGATAAATAATATCCTGATTGAAATAAGTTAAAATAATTAATTTTAAAACACAGGATTTTATTTTCTCTTTGCATAGGCAATCAGGTAAGATCACTTTGTTTGTTTTTCAATGTAAACCCATTAAGCACAAAATAATACTTCATTCTGCCACGATCAACTTTGAAAATCCTATATTAATCTTCGTTCTGTAGCTTGAAACAAGTTTTGATCTGTGACATCCACAATCTGACACATTAGATTTTAATACACATCATAAATGACTCTTATGCAGGGCCTCTCCTGTTTCTGATAGAGTTCCACTCCTTTGATCTGTTCATACCCCGAGCAGTTCCCAAATCAGAGAAGCAGCCGCATGGTAATATATTTGAATTAAATCGTAGGCCAATCAAGGGCAATGCAGCGTGAAACTAGGGTATTTAGCTCAGGCATTTCCATGAACTCATGGTAGACAGCAGCCCCACAGATCCCAGCAAATCAGTCCCTCTGGTCTCCAGAACACTCATTCATAGGTAGGGACTGTAGTTAGTAACCTGTGGTGGGCCTGTAAAACTCTTATGGACATGAATTTCTCCCATATTTTCTTCTGAGCTGTTGTTCTGGGCATTCAATAGCAATTTTTTTTCATGCAATTAACTCCCATTGGATTTTCCCTTTGATAAAACTCACTGTAGACACTGGTTTCCTTGTTTGTAAACAAAATGTAAAAACATAACTCAAATTCAAGAATTTCCATTTGTTAAAAAGAGCACAAATCTTGTGTTATTTGCCACAATGCCTGAGAGTGTAATATGTTTATAACTACAAACATCCATTTCATGTCAATAACCCATATGGTATAAATACATAATTAAAGCATGCAGAACATCTCATTTTATCATCTATTGTGTTTGTGTGTTTAACTTATGATTATGTGTTTAGTTTTGTACTTCTGTGTTAATGTCTTGAACTGTACTTGTTATTTTTTTATTTCTCTGCTTCATCGTTAGGGGAATTAGGCAGCCCAGGAGAGTACCCAATATTTGGTTTGATGGTGGTGCTGCCCATCACCCAGAAAGGTACATCAGAATTAGCTTTCTAATTAGTGTAATGTCATAATCATTGGATTAGATGAGAAGAGGTTGAGGTTGTGTAATAACCACAACCACATTGCCAACTGTATGTTCAGAAGTGGTGCCATAATTCAGTGATTTTTATTATTGAATTTACATTTGGATGATTTCTTAAAGCAGGTAGTAAATTGAAAAAAAAAGTCTTTCTTACCCAATGCTTATTTTGACTTTCTTAGTTAGTTTGCTGTTATGCATCGGTGACAGAGCACAATTATTTAATTTCTGGAACACTCACAACACAATAAGTTTCCCATGTTAATTGTACTGCAAATAAAACTGGATATTTGATGGTAGGTTGTGATGAGGAAGGTAATTAAAACAGCTTCCCTGTAAATAGACATTTGCAAAACAGCTCTGCTGTATGTGTGCACTATTGTAAATGCATAGTAACAAAACTGTTGTCTGCAAAACAGTAACACTGCATTATGGTATTGGTTTAAAACTCTGTCTTTAAAACATTCAAATCAATCATTGGAATGGTCAAGGGAAGAGAATTTGGCAAGGTTTTTCTCTATTGCATCCACTAGTCAACGTTTTTATGTTGCTGGATGGTGATGTGAAATACCAGCCGTTGTGTATGTGCTGATTGGAGACAACCAATCAAATTGATTAACTGACTGACGGGTAAAAGGAAAATCACAAAAAAAATTGCAAATGCTGGAAATATGAAATAAAGGCAGAAAATACTGAAAGCTCACCAGACCATCTGTGGAAAGAGAAGCAGTCGACATTACAGGTTTAATATCCTTCATTCTCTTCTCCACAATACTGCTTGCATTTTATTTTTTAATTTTCATTGATTTGTTTTATCTATTTATTGAGATTCAGAGTGGAATAGGCCCCTCTAGCCCTTTGAGCCATACCACCCAGCAATCCCCCGATATAACCCTCGCCTAGTCATGGCCAATTAGCCTACCGCCTGGTTTGTCTTTGTACTGTGGTAGGAAACCAGAACAATTGGGGGAAACTCATGAGGAGAATATACAAGCTCCTTACGGGCAGCAGTGGGAACTGAACCCAGTCCTTAGTACTGTAAAGTGTTGTGCTAACCACTATGCTACCATGCCACCCCAATCATGGCATACCCCATTGTTCTCTACCTTCGATAAAAATTGAAAGGATCCCATGATGCCGTTTCATCAATCTATTGACCTGTCCAACTAGATTTAATAATCTACTTATTTGTGATGAAGGTGAAATCCCGAGTCCACATTATGACTGTGCCAGCAAAGCAAATTTCTAGAAATATCCAGCAGTTCAAAGAGAATTTACAATGCCAGAGAGTTTATCTTTTAGGCAAATGGCCTTTCATTGAAAGCTCACTGATCTGAAATGTCTATTCCTTTTCTGCGCAGATACTATTTGAACTGCTGAATTTTTTTCTGCATTTTCCATTTTATTTCTGATTTATAGCATGTTCGTGTTTTGCTTTTCTGAATCTCTTCAGTCATGTCTCACATTTAATCTATTCCAGATTCAGGATCTGTTCAAGTGCCCACAAGGGATGAAATGCCTAGGCAAATATGGGAGCCTATATCCTCCTCATTTTATTACAAAACTTTGTTTCAACTCTTTGGAAACAAACCTAAAGATCCTCATTCCGGGGTGCTGGGAGCCTTACTCTGATGCTGGAGGAGTATCTAGGTGCAACTTCCATCTGATCATTTGTCTTTGCTCTTCCACCAGGAGCATCCTCATAAGTCAGAGGTTGAAGCATAGTTGTTCCCATCAAAGACCATACTTCTCGGGCACCACAGATAAAATGGAGGAAGGGGACAAAAGACAGTGGAGTTTAGAGGGTTAGGATGGTTGGTTCTAGAGGGTGGTGGAATGGAGAGCTCTCAAGACAGTAGTTAATTCTTAAATCACTTCTAACTTGTGCAAGGTTCCACTTGCAGAAGCAATCAGCACGTATGTATTTGCCACTGGCCATTACCAGGATACTGTTGGGATTTCCAGAGGAGGATAGTATCCCAGCAGTCCTGTCTCAGGTGCAGTGTCATGGCAGACTGCACAATGGCATTATTGTTATTCTTTCTGGTTGAAGTCGATACTGCCTTTCCAACATAATACATTAATCCCAGAGTTGTTATTTAAACATGCATCTGGTTTCCTACCACTTAGACTATTGATGAAATTGCTTGATAATCTTTTAGAACCAGTACACGTGAAACAGGAATGAGATTGGTCTGTGACTTAGAATATAACACTGACTGTTAAGTGATGTTGTGAAGGAATCGTTATGTACACTTATGATGTTTGTTTTGGTATGCTTTTCTGAAGATGGTACAATGGTGGAAGTCACAATGCATGGTCTAATCATGCTGTAGTGAATGGAACTTCAGAGCATTATAGGTAAGCTGATTTGTGTGCTACAGACTGACTAAAGTCTGTTTTTAACGATACAGACTTCCATCCAATCCTCCAGCAGATTGGATGATTATTGCAGTGTGTATAAATGCTGTAGTTCTGTATGGTTGTGGGCTTGATTTTATTTATGAATAAAGGAGAAAGTCACCATTTACATGGCCTTACAGTAGAAATAAAAGCAAGTGACCAGAAAAAACACCCATTTCTCGAAGCGTCCTGCTGAGAAATGGACTGCTTGCCCTTTATTCTATTGTTGCGTCAGGATGTGCCGTAATTATATGTTTTACAGTTCACTAATTGAAAAAAAAACTAATTGCATTGGTATAGAGGTTCTACAATACTTAGCATTTTGTTTTACTATCAGCTTTCATAGTGCACAAAACGGAAGTCTTTATCTTGGGGATGGAAAGGTATCTAAACATTTTACTTATGTACTTATTGAGATACAGCTTGGATTAGGACTTCCCAGACCTTTGAACAACCCCCAATCTAACCCTAGCCTAATCACAGGACAACTTACAATGACCAATTGACCTACCAACTGGTATGTCCTTGGACAGTGGGAGGAAACCCACATGGTCATGGGGAAAAAGTAGAAACTCCTTAAAGGCAGTGGTGAGAATAGAACCTGGGTCGCCTGTAGTGTAAAGTGTTGCTCTAATCTCTACGCTCCCCTGCCACCCTATTACCTAATTGTATGCTATCCAATTAACTGTTATCCAATTGTATGATCCAGCACAGTGACACAGCTGAGGTGAAAAACCATCTAGGTAGTATTTGAGCTCAATGTTTACCATTGGGAACTGTTAATTTGCAATTAAAGTGTAAACATCCATGATCCGTTTTAGAAGTATACTGACATATAATTACCCAAAGAGAAAACTACTCACTCCTTTATTAGCAAACTGCACCTCATGCTTTTCAAGTACCTCTAAATTCCTTCAATGTGTCCTTCAAACTAAAATGTTTAGTTGGATGAAGAGTGCAGATGGGAGGGTATGGAATGGTGCCAATGTGAAGAGACGCAGAGGAGAGCTTTGTTTGCATTGCAGAATGAATCAGAATCAGATTTAATATCACCGGTATATGTCGTGAAATTTGTTGTTTCTGCAGCAGCAATACAATGCAATACATACAGTAATAATAGAGGAAAAAAACGTGAATTACAATAAGTAGTGCAAAAATAGAAATAAAAGTAGTAAGTTAGTGTTCATGGGTTCAATGTCCATTCAGGAATTGATTGGCAGAGGGGAAGTAGCTGTTCCTGAGTAGCTGTGTGCCTTCATGCTCCTCTGCCTTCTCTTGATGGTAGCAATGACAACAGAGCATGTCCTGGTGATGGGAGTCCTTAATGATGGATGCCGCCTTTTTGAGGCATCACTCATTGAAAGTGACTTTGATACTACAGAGACTAGTACCCATGATGGAGCCGACTAAGTTCACAACTTTCTACAGCTTCTTTTGATGCTGTGTAGTAGCCTTCCACCCCATACCAGACAGTGATGCAGCCGGTTAGAATGCTGTCCACACTACATCTGTAGAAATTTGTGAGTCTTTGGCATCAGCTGGATTTTGAGAAATAAGTTTTGTAGTAGAATATTGGTCTTCCCCTTTCTGATTAGAATGCAGATATACACTAAACTCATCTTACATATGTTGGTGGCGTCAGACCCTCGTACCAAGAAGGAATCCGCAGTTCTTTCACCCGAATGGTGGATATTACCTCCCTTCTTATTTCTGTCTCCTTGATCACCACCCTTGAAGGACAGACTCATTTATAGTATATAATGGTCTAGTCCAGAGGGCATTTGTGATAACAATTAAAAATGTTTTTCTTGAACATCTAAAAGCAAAAATAACTTTCGCAAGCCACATGCAATAACCTCTAACAAGAAGCCCTACAACAAGCCTTTACTATCTATTTTTACCTCTAATTTGTGTCATAATTATGTATTCCATCATTCAACTATTATTCACTCTCACACAGGACAGGGTGAATGTTAAATTTATTGATACTGTTGCTCTGTATCAATGTTGTTGATTTACATCCTAGAATGTGCTGGGACTCATCATCAACAATATAACCTAGGGTCATTGGATGCTTCGGGTCTTACAACAGCAGACATCCTAACTCAAGCAACCCAGCCAGGTTTGATCAGGCCCGGTTTGTGTCCCAGCAGCACTGGTCAACAGGTTACATCTCTTGATCCAGGGCCAGCCGGAGGCTCTCTCAGCAGCATCTGATGGCTTTTTAATTTGCAGCCCCCATTATGCCAAGAAGACCATGGGTTCAAACATCTCCTCAATATGGACTTACCAAGGAAGTGTCAGTTCTACCATGACCACCTACGTGAGCTTTCTGACAGAGCAACCATGTCAGTCCTCAGAGATGATGATACGATAAAGACAGGGAACTTTACTTGCTTGTCCAGATTAGCTTTCAGTTGGTGCATCAACATGGTGTGAAAAATTATCCTAATGGACTTTTCCATCTTTTCAATTTATAAATTGTACATATCTTCCATATTAATATATATTGAAGTTGGACCATAATTTAAATTTGAGTTTGTTTTCCTCTTGAAAGCCATTTGCTTTAACTAAGATTGGCAAAAATCCTTCCGCTTTACTCGAGATTAAAGGAAGTCAAACAAAATATGCAGTAGTTGTCAAAAATCGAGTGGATTTTTCTTCTAAATCTGTGCATTGCTTTGTGTCCAGGGGGAAGTAGCATTCTTTCACAAATGATTAATTTCCTTCCAAGTGACACTGATTAATGCACTGGGGGTCTGAGAATGTGAAAGCACAGCAGCAGATCTCACAGTACCCAGTGGTAGCTGGTTAAAGTTTGAAACTGTTCTCCATTACAAGGGCTTCCACAGATATGAGGGGATTTCTTATTGAAACTTATCGAATATTGAAAAACCTAGATAGTCAATGAGGAAGGAATGTTTCCTATTGTGGTGGAGTCTAGGACCAGAGGGCACAGTCTCAGAATACAAGGACATCGCTTTAGAAAAGAGATTAGTAATTTCTTTAGCGATGGGGTGTGAATCTGTGGAATTTGTTGCCATAGAAGGATGTGGAATTTGTTGCCATAGACCTAAGTCATTGGGTATATTTAAAGTGGAGGTTGCTCGGTTCTTAATTAGTAAAGGTTATGGGGAGATGGCAGAAGGATGGAGTTGAGAGGGATAATAAATCAGCCATGACTGAATAGCGGTGCAAACTTAATGGGCTGAATGGCCTACTCCCACTCCTATGTCTTATGGCCTTATGGACATTATATGATACTCTGATCATAAACTTTTATAAATACTTGGATAGATCACAGAGCAGCTGGGTGACAATTTTACATTATTTATTATGCACAGTAAAACTTTGATAATTCCATCAGCTAATTGCTTGAAATCACAATAGTTTAGCCATCTGGCTTCTTAAAGTGGTGGGGAAGATTCTGGAGTCAATTATAAAAGATGAATTAGCGGCACATTTGGATAGCAGTAACAGGATCAGTCCAAGTCAGCATGAATTTACGAAGGGGAAATCATGCTTGACTAATCTTCTGGAATTTTTTGAGCATGTAAATATGAAAATGGACAAGGGAGAGCCAGTGGATGTAGTGTACCTGGACTTTCAGAAAGCCTGTGATACGGTCCCACATAGGAGATTAGTGGGCAAAATTAGAGCACATGTTATTGGGAGTAGGGTACTGACATGGATAGAAAATTGGTTGGCAGACAGGAAACAAAGAGTAGGGATTAACAGGTCCCTTTCAGAATGGCAGGCAGTGACTAGTGGGGTACCGCAAGGCTCAGTGCTGGGACTGCAGCTACTTACAATATACATTAATGAATTAGATGAAGGGATTAAAAGTAACATGAGCAAATTTACAGATGACATAAAGCTGGGTGGCAGTGTGAAATATAAGGAGGATGTTAGGAGAATGCAGGGTGACTTGGACAGGTTGAGTGATTGGGCAGATGCATGACAGATGCAGTTTAATGTGGATAAATATGAGGGTATCCACTTTGGTGGCAAGAACAGGAAGGCAGATTACTATCTGTATGGTGTCAAGTTAGGAAAAGGAGAAGTACAACGAGATCTAGGTGTCCTTGTTCATCAGTCACTGAAAGTAAGCATGCAGGTAAAGCAGGCAGTGAAGAAAGCTAATGGCATGTTGGCCTTCATAACAAGGGGAGTTGAGTATAGGAGCAAAGAGGTCCTTCTGCAGCTGTACAGGGCCCTGGTGAGATCACACCTGGAGTATTGTGTTCAGTTTTGGTCTCCAAATTTGAGGAAGGACATTCTTGCTATTGAGGGAGTGCAGCGTAGGTTCATGAGGTTAATTCCCGAGATGGCGGGACTGTCATATGTTGAAAGATTGGAGCGACTGGGTTTGTATACACTGGAATTTAGAAGGATGAGAGGGGAGCTGATTGAAACATATAAGATTATTAAGGGATTGGACACGCTAGAGGCAGGAAACGTGTTCCCGATGTTGGGGGAGTCCGGAACCAAAGGCCACAATTTAAGAATAAGGTGTAGGCCAATTAGAACGGAGTTGAGGAAAAACTTTTTCACCCAGAGAGTTGTGGCTCTGTGGAATGCTCCATCAGAAGGCAGTGGAGGCCAATTCTCTGGATGCTTTCAAGAAAGAGTTAGATAGCAGAGTCAAGGGATATGGGGAGAAGGCAGGAACAGGGTACTGATTGTGTATGATCACCCATGATCATACTGAATGGCGGTGCTGGCTTTAAAAGCCAGATGGCCTACTCCTGCACCTATTGTCTATTGTCTAAAGTCTTGATTCCCGCACTCCCCTTTAATATGCCAGGGACAGTTTTTCAGGATACTATTAAACTTATTGTAGCTGATTTGTGTGCTCCTTTTAAACATCCTGGGACCCTGCCTTTCACATTCCCTTCAGACAAACTAGATTCTAGTTTCCTTGGTTCCCTTAAACTTATCAAGTACGCTGGAAAATCTATTATTTTACTGCATAGCATCTGAAATAAAATGAATTAAAAGTGCATTGGGATTTTATTAAAAAGTCTCATAATAATCAATAACATGCCTATGGGCCAATACTTAATAAAGTTTAGAAGATAGATGACCTTGTTGAAAAGTAACTTATTCTGGGGTGTTTATACAGAGTTGGATGTTATGATGGGGGGGAGGGGGATTTAGAACAAAGTTGACAAAGTTTCAGTTCAGGTGGTTGTTTGCTTTAAGATTCTCTGAGAGTGCCAAAAATCTTTGCATGTTGTACAAGAAGAGTGGGGGGTGGGCTGCATCATTGAGCATTGAGTACTTCCTAGACTGACATGGACTGACTTGTCATCAGGAAGCTGTGTTAGTGAGAAAGAGGCAAGGAAGAGGATATGTGGCCATAATCAGATCGCTCATGAACTTACTTAATACTGGGGCCGACTCAAGGTGCCATGCAACCTATTCCTGCTCCTTTTTCTTATGTTGCTTAAATATAGAGGATGAGGCAAAGTCAAACTCATTATTTTCAAACATTTGGAAAAAGATCAGAATAAAACTTTTGTGACCCATTTTTATTTTTGTTTTGGTACACAACGGAGCTGTCATTTCTTTGTCCTTCCTGCACTCCTTGCATTTCCTCATTACATACATCATTCTTCAGTTGAAAGGACTGACACCAGGTCTCAGGCTCCCAAATGCCTGCCTATGATACCGTAGTTCAATCCAACACTGGGAAATGCAGAGAAACAGCTTGAGGTATTTTTTAACCTTTCTTGCCTGTTCAGCTATGTGGAGATGTCAGCCAGTAATTCAGATGATGTTCTTTTAGATTAAGTGTGCTTGCTTCATCTAAGTAAGCCACCTTCCTACTCATAGTGAACACTCATCATTAATTGATCAAATATTTACAGTTATTAAAATAATTGTAAATTGTTTGCTCAGATAAAACTGCATCAATAAGCATGTCAAGACACAGAAAATTTATTTTAATCAGCTGCCCTTTGTATGTGTCTCTAGATCTTGCCATAAAATTTAGCTTTTATTTATCATCAGTTCCTGTAAGGTGTCTTGTTTACCTGCAGATTTCCACTGTACTTTCAAAACATGGGAGGTGTCTAGGCCCAATGTCATCCTATCTGGTACCACAGAGATTTATTACTCTTAACATTGCAGTGATTTCCTGGCATTTCTTTCAGTAACTTTGTCATAGAAACATCACAGAATCTGATTTCTTCTTGCCTTTCCACCTTTGCTTTAGAGTCAATATGCAAAGTTCAAAATACATTTAGTATCAAAGTATGTATACATTAAACAAACTTGAGATTTGTCTTCTAACTGCCACAAAACAAAGAAACCCAATAGAATCCATTAAAAAAGACAGTCAAACACCCAAAGTGCTGAGAGAAAAATATTGTGCAAACAATGAAAATAAGCAAATAGCATTCAGAGCTAAAGCCAGGCATCACTGCAGCTGCAGCTGGCCACAGCCCCAGTTCATCGCAGAGCCAAGTAAAAGTTGTGGGACCACGGATATGAAGCCAGACATCACTGCAGTCAGAGTCATAGAGTTATAGAGCACTACAACACGGAAACAGGTCCCTTAGCCGATCTAGTCAAAGCAAAACTATTATTTTGCCTAGTCCCATCAAACTGCACCTGAATTATAGTCCTTCGTGCCCCTCTTATCTAACTTTCTAACGTGCTGAAATTGAACCCACATCTACCACTTCTGCTGGCAGCTCGTTCCACACTCTTTCTCCTGATATGCTGATAATTACGTTCTTCAGTATAACATAATCAAGACAATGATACTATTTCACTTCTGTTACCTCACCCTCTTCTTTTTCTACTGCCTTTTCTTTTGTTCTCGTTCCCTTTTCACTCTTTCTTACTTTTCACGAATTTTGATTTTTCTTAGTATTTTTTATCTTTCTATTTCTCCTTGTTTCTTTCCAGTAATGTTGAAAACCTTTATTTCTATGGATTGCATATGAGTAGCTCTATTGCATTTCCTGTTCTTTTTCTCCAAGTGGGTTATGGAAAAAAAGAAAAAAAATGTTGATGATGATATTCTGGAACCTTAGCTGAATTGCTGCAAGTGTATTAGGTGCTGAGTTGTCTAGCTGAGATTAATCAATCAAGGTATTATGACCTGAGGTAAGACATTATGACAAAATATATTCTATGGCATAAAATTTGTGTCTGTAAAGTAATTTAATAATATCAAATGAAATTAACATTGTGCCAAAATTAAGCAAAATTTTCCAGTTTCTCTGCATCAATGGTGGGTTTTAGCAGAGCCTGTAGTTTTCACTGCATAAGTGTGCTGATTTATTTCAGAATGAAAGAAAACCCATTTCTGACTGAACAAATCATCTGCACAAGCATAGAAGATTTAGCAAGGAACTTTCCTAATGATGACAGATATCAGCTGCTGTTGACACTTATAACATCACAGCAGCATTGACCAAATTATAATCTCGTCTAAAAATTAAATGCCAGATTTCTTTTCCCTATTCACATTAAAAAATCAATAGGGAAGCAATGTACTGCAAATTAGATGAATTTGCATATTCTGGAATATGTTCAGCAAATCCGTGAAGAAAAAAAAATGGGTTAATATTGCACAGGAACTTTTTAATTCTTTTGGATCCATCCAAATCCTTTCATCATTACCAAAGTAAGCCAGCATCATCTCAGATAGTACTCTCAGACAATATGTAGATTGCCGTACCAGAGGGGCAGAAACACGATCTCCTGTTAAGATAAAAGGCTGGGCAGGTGGCTGAAGTGTCAGTGGGAGAAAACCTTCTGAGACCATGAACATGATTCAATTAGTTTTAAAATAGTAATAGGCAAAGTTAGGCTGGGCCACAGGTTGAAATTTTAAATTGGATCAAGGCTTGGTATCAGACTGGATCTTGAAAAGGTTGATTAGAAGACCACTGACAGGTAAAGGGGCACTTGGCAAATGGGAAGCTTTAAAATTAAGATAGGGCCATTTTTTCCTGTTAGAGTGAAGGCAAGACTGGCATGCTTAAGGAATTTTGGCTGACGAAAAGCTTTGAAGCTTTGTTAGGCATAGGAATCCAAGATCAAGTAAATCCCTTGAGGAATATAAAGGATATAAGAATACACTTAAAAAAGGAAATCAGAAGGACAAAAAGGGAACCTGAGATATTGTTGGCAGAAAAAGTAAAGGAGAATCCTAAGAAATACTATAATTAAATTAAGAACATAAGGTCAAGCAGGGAGAGAATAGATCAGTGTGGGTTTCCTTGTGTGGTATCCAGGAGTGTGACAGTATTGAATTTGCTGACCGCGGAGTTCTAAACTGAAACTGTTTTAAGCCCTGTCAGATATAAGTAGCCATGAGAAGTCTCCCTAAAAGGAGAGTATACTGTAACTACCCAATCTTCAAAGACTGGTTCACTTCCCTGTTTATTTTCCACGATGAGTTTAGCTGCCAATACCCACTATCCGAGGGGTGGGTCCCCTCTCCTTACCAAGGAGAAGATACTTCCAGCTAACAAAATAGTTTAAAACACAGTTCATTTAACTTCAATGATAAACATTTAAATCCTCACATTCTTAAAACACACTTAAAACTCACAGAGGATTTTGATCTTAAACATTTCCAAGTCACAAGTCAATTCTAATACATAAAGCACAAAGCATTTCCAAATCACAAAAGATAAAGAATTAAGCACAAAACATTAAGGATTTCTTAAACTGATAAAACACTAAGGATTTCCAAAGCACAGGTACAATTCCAATAAACTAAAAAGACATACCAAAAAGTTGCAGACAAACAATGCAGAAACTGAAACTGGAGGAATAGATCAGCCACATATTTCTTCCAATTCCCTTCTTGATGTTCTTTGCCACATTCCTAATAAGTCAGAACTGCTCTGTATATTTGTACAGTTTCCCTCCCAAATGGATGATTTCACAAGCATATGATATTTCTTCTGAATAAAAATGCTCTAAAGGCTTCTTTTGGAGACAGAAACCTGAGCTAAGTGTGGAGATACTGTGCAGCTAACTTCCTTGAGCACATAAACCTCTCAGCTTTAAAGAGATCAGTTATTGATATGCTACGTTATATTATCTGTCTGCTCTACAAGCTTCCTTAA
This sequence comes from Hypanus sabinus, assembly GCF_030144855.1. Taxonomy (NCBI): domain Eukaryota; kingdom Metazoa; phylum Chordata; class Chondrichthyes; order Myliobatiformes; family Dasyatidae; genus Hypanus; species Hypanus sabinus. Next base: position 79,618,061 of record NC_082706.1, on the reverse strand, counting down.
AGGAAGCAATTTAAGCGTCAGCTTGTCTGTTTAAAACAACACAAATTAAACAACCCATTGTCTTACACTGTATCTTGACCAGCAGTAAAGCAGATGCAGTGGCTATCATCTGCTTCTGCACAGACAGAGTGTCTTCTACATAAAGAGCTTGTTTGCAAAGCTGTGTTTTAACTTCAAGCTGGTTGCTGCTTTCCATTTAATTTTTAAGACCTGATAACTGACTTCCATTTATGATTAGAAGCTAAATAAATTTTATTTGAAAGTTTACTTACATCTGTTTCTGATCTTACAAATGTCAAATGCTAGGTTTAGAAAGCAAGGTTAGCAAAAAAACTAAGAAAGAGGCCTACTGGCGTAGAAGAGAATATCCATGACAGGAGATGTGTGAGATTTTAAATGATATTTCTTGTCTATATTTATCATGGGGAAGGTCATAGAAACAAGGGATCTCAGGGAAGAGAACAATGATTTCCTGAAAAATATCAACATTATAAAATAGGAGGTGTTGGCAGTCTTAGAAGAGCTCAAGGCCTGGTGCCAGGCAAATAACCTTTTGTTCAATGTCAACAAGACAAAGGAGATCATTAATGACTTCAGGAAAACCTGCAACACTCATACACTTCTTCACGTCTGTGGCACAGCAGTAGAAACTGAGAGCAGTTTCAAACTCCTGGGATCGCACAACTCGCACAGCCTTTCATGATCCCAGAACACATTCTACACAATTTGGAAAGCTCAGCATCACCTCCACTTTCTGAGGAGGCTGAAGAGAGCTGGACTATGCACATCAATTCTCCTGACCTTTGACAGCATTTTAATATGCTGCATCACTGCTCGGTACATAAACTGCACTGCGGTGGACAGGGGGGGTGCTCCACAGTGAGAAGTTAAAACTGACAAATATGTCACCAGCTCCAGTCTACCTGCCATCAAGGACATGTATTCAGAAAGGTGCCAATAAACAGTCTTGAATCTCAGCCATGAGTGAGACGCTGGAAGACTGCAGGGTGGCAAATATAATGTTTTTACTGGAGAAAAGTTGCACGAACATGCTAGTGTACTTGAGATGATGAGACTACATCAGTGGTGGTAAAACTATTGGCAAAACTCCTGTGGAACAGGATTTCTCTACATCGAGAAGGATGGACACTGGTCAGTGATATTTAGCATGATATCGTGCATAGATCTGATTGATAAATGCAGTAAAATTTGCAAATGCTGGAAATCCAAAGCAACACATACAAAATGCTGGAGGAATTCAGCACGTCAGGCAGCATCTATGCAAATGAATAAACAGTGAATGTTTTGGGCCAAGACACTTGCTTAGGTTTTGACCTAACCTTCTTCAGGTCTAAAATGTTGATTGTTTATTCATTCCTATAAGTGATGCCTGACCTGCTGAGTTTTTCCATGATTTGGTGTGGAATGTTTTAGGCTTCTTGAAGAGGTGACCAAGAGGATTGGTGAGGGTAGGGCATCAGATATTGCCTACACGGACTTCAGCAAATGATAGCATAACACATGATAGGCTATAGTTGAGAAGGTTAGGTCACATGAGTTAGCCAATTGAATGCAAGATGGCCTGGTGGAAGGAGTCAGAGGAGGCAGTGAGGAATTGTTTTCAAACTGGAAGCCTGCAATCAGTGGGATGCTGCAGGGATCAGAAAAGGGACTCCTGTTGTCTGTCATGTATAAACAACTTGGATGTGAATGTACATTGTATGACTTGTACTTTTCAGGATGACACCAAAATTGGTGGTGTAATGGGCAGCAAAGGTTCTCTAAGATTATAGCAGGATTTAGATCAACTGGCAAAGTGGGCAAAGGAATGACAAATTGAATTTAACTCATACAAATGTGAAGTAATGTATTCTGTGAAAATAAATAATATAGGGCATGAACAGTGGATAGCAAGTCCTTGATTAGTATTATATAGTGGAGATGCCCAGGGGTACATGTTCCAGAAAGTGGAGACACAGTGATGCACCATCAATAACTCTCGGAGATGGGAGGTGAATGATAGGCTTGTATTAGCAGCAAAACAGAGCACTGCATCGCGGAGACTGAGGGAGGAGCAGTGCCTCCAATCGCCTTTACACAGGAGCAGTCAGCAGAGGGGCATGTCCAGACAGGTATACATAGTTTACCACACACAGGTTGGCAAAGTGGTGAAGAAGGTATTTACCATGCTTGCCTTAATTTGTTGGGTCACAGAGTAAAAGAATTGGGACATCATATTACAGGTTACAAGACATTGGCAAGACCACACCTGGAATATTGTGTTCAATTCTAGTTTCCATTCTAAAGAAAGAATGGCATTAACATGGAGAGGATGTTTCCTATAGTGGAAGAGTCTAGGACTGGAGGAACAGTCTCAGAACAGGACATATCTTTAGACAGAGATGAGGCAGTATTTGATGGAGGTATACAAAATATAATAGTAGATAGGTGACTGAGATTGGATGAGACCAGTACTAGAAGGTGATGGGTCAAGGGTGAATGGTGAACTGTTTATGGGGAGAATGGGGGGGAGCTTCCTCACTCAGCGGGTAATGAGTGTGTGGAACGAGCTGCTGATGGAAGTGGTGGATGCAGGCTCATTGAGAGAAATTTGGATAGGTACTTGCTGGGAAGGATATGGAGGCCTATGGTCCAGGAGCAGGTCAAAAAGTCGAGGCAGATTAATAGTTCGGCGTGGACTAGATGAGATGAAAGGCCTTTTTCTATGCTATAATATTCTATGACTATGCATTTCTTTAGCCAGAGGGTAGTGAGTCTGTGGAATTCATTGTCACAGATGGCTGTGAAGGCTAAGGCATTTGATATACTTAAAGCAGAGATTGATAGGTTCTTAATTAATAAGTGCATCAAAGGTTCCGAGGGAGAAGGCAGGAGAATGCAGTCGAAAGGGAAAATAATTCAGCCATGATTGATTGAGAAAGCATATTTGATGGGCAGAATGGCCTAATTCTGCTGCTATGTCTTGTGGTCTAAGCTTGGGATGGTGCAGAGAACATACACAATGTTTTTGATAGGACTGGAGGGCATGAATTATAAGGACAGAGCAGAAAGGCTGGGACTGGTTTCCCCGGAGTAAAGGAGGCTGATGGATGACCATACAAACATTCATGCAAACATGTGGTGGGATAAATAGTCAAAGTCTTTTTCTCAGGGCAGGGGTGGGGGGTTCTAAAACTAGAGGGCATAGATGAACAATGAGGGGGAAAAGATTTAAAGAGGACCAGAAAGGCGAGTTTTTCACAGAGATGGCGATGGGTATGTGGAACTATATTCAAGGAGAAGCAATTGAGGCAGGTAAAATTACATTTAAAATATGTCTGGACCAGTATGGTATGAAGATAGGAAAGGTTTAGGGGCATGGGCCACTACAGGCAAATGAGATCAGATCTGCAAGGCACCTTGGTTGGGATGGAGTAATCTACATAAAAGTTGTGAAACTCCCATGCAGTTTATTTTTGTTCTTTAGTTTTCTGAGTTAATTACATTCACAGCCCTTACTAGATTATGTTACAAAATGGCCCAGTGTACTAGAAGTCACGTGTTCAAAAAAATCTTTTCTCTCCCCCCCAGTTACTCCTCCAAAGAGTTGTTGCAACAGTGTTCTGCAGTCACAATTTGCTTCCCACTGTGTGCATCCTTATCTGTCTGTCATGGGATTGTCACTTAGAGACAAGGAGGACCGGATTAGCCAATGCACTGGTTGAACAGCTGACTACCATTGATTGTTTGGGCTCACATCTGAAAGAGTGGCCACTTTACTCAGGGACCAGAGGAAAACCGATGCCTGTGAAACCATGATACTTTGCACCATTTTCAGGAGACAATTAAAGGAGGAAGAGGGGGAAAGAAACGGTGTTTTAGCAAGGTCTGAACTATTGCCTCTATTGAGCGTATGATGTGATATATTAGTAAAAGGAATGTGAACACACTAATAATTGTAAGCAGTGCGCAATTGAATGATTGTGGCTGCATTCCCTTATGTTAACCATAGTAAAAAAATAAACATTCACAATTACTTATTTATTGAAAGAAAATTGCAAGCTTTAGTCACTGGGAAGAATCATTCAAGCAACATTGTACCTACAAAAGATGCCTGCAGTATTGAAGTGAAACTGCAGTTTCTCAAAATTAATCCATGTGAAAATGTCACATTAGTTGATGGAATAAAATTACTCTTTCTTAGTAACCAAACTTAGGTGTCAAGGAAGGTTAATTATAAGGGAAAAATGAAGTAAAATTTCATTCATCGCTGGCACTGCTAATCTTAAGAGCTAATTTTTAAAACTTGCTTCTCCCCTTTTTTTCCCTGGCTCTATGCCAAACAGCAGCTCCAATCAGAAGGAGGAAGACAAATTGCTTCCTAGATATTTTATTGTTAATTTGTGACCTCGCAGGAGGTGGAGTGAGTTCATCTACTCTCTTGATTTCCTGCTGTTCTGGTAGTGTCGTTGTCTCCGTTTTACTTCAGACAAGCTGAGATTGAACCAGAGAAAATAGTTTCATTAAATGGGTTACATACTGAATTAGAAACCTGTTTCATATTACCGGCATATGTTATGAAATTTGTTTTGCTTTGCAGCAGCAGTCAATGTGATACATAATAATAGAGAAAAATGTGAATTACTGGAAATATATGTATATATATATAAATACACACAGTTAAATAAGATAAGTAATGCAAAAAAGTACTGAGGTAATGCTCATGCGCTCAATGTCTATTCTGAAATTTGATTGCAGAGGGGAAGAAGTTGTTCCTGAGTCATTGAGCATGTGCCTTCAGATGGCCGTACCTCCTTCCTGATGGTAGGCGTGTCTTGAGAGATGGGTGTCCTTAATGATGGATGCTCCCTTTTTGAGGCATCGCTCCTTGAAGGTGTCCTGGATGCTATGGAGGCTAGTGCCCGGGATGGAGCTTCTTTCGATCCTGTGCAATAGCCCCCACCTCTTCCCCACTTCCATACCAGGTGGTGATGCAGCCTGATATGAAGTGTTAAAATCGTGATTATTAAAAAAAGGTATCGCCTAAGGGAATATATTTGTGATGTTGATTTTTCTTCATTCTGCTTTCATCCTACGTACAAACGTTTGTAAATGTGGCTCCACTTGAATGGAAAATAGTGTTTAGTTAATTCATTCAATTAATTTAATAAGATGCAGAAATAATGTTAATTCTTTTGCCCTGGTTAAATATAAAAGATTTAAAACAGAGACCTCTTTGCTTCTGAAGTATCTGTGTACTTGTGTTGTGCTAACAGTGTATCTTGTTTTGTCTGTTGACTAAGCAGCCAGGTCTCTTTAGCTAACAGAAGAACGGCTTGCCCAAGGATACAAATCCAGCAGCCTTCCACTGACACTGACAGGTACCCAAGGTTTATTGTAGCTAGCTGCATACCAGCTCCTTGAAGTAGTTAGATATGGTTTCAAATTTTGACTCAGTTGCTGTATGCTGGATAGCTTGAGTTCTTAATCTGTTCCAAAGAAAAGTAAACAAAATAGCCTAACTTGTTATTACCCGTAACTATTTCACTATTCAATAGGTATGTTACTTTGAAAATCTTGTTGTTAACGCATTACACTTTTTAATGCAGGTGTCACATTAAAATAATTGAAAATGCAAAGGGAGCCAAAGATCTTTAGAGGGGTGACAGATAGTTTGATCGAGCACGAGAAACAGAAGTAAGAGGAAGACATGCAAGCTGCTGATGCCTGCTCTCGCTTTGTATTGTGGATGATCGAGGAGGCATCTTATTCACTTAGAACATAAAACATAGCACAGTACAGCGCAGGAACATGCCCTTTCAACCAGCTAAAAAGTAAATTTTCAAAAACCCAAAAACTCTGTAATCTTCTTCAAATTCAAGCGCCTATCTAAACATCTCTTAATCAGAATCAGGTTTAATATCACTGGTATATTTGTGAAATTTGTTAACTTTATGGCAACAGTACAATGAAATACATGATAAATAAATTTTAAAAAACTGCGCAACATACACAAAATGCTGGAGGAACTCAGCAGGCCAGGCAGCATCTATGGAAAAAAGTACCGTTGACGTTTCAGGCCGAGACCCTTCGTCAGGACTGAAGAAAAAGAAGATGAGGAGTAGATTTAAAACATGGGACAAGGGGAGTCAGAGAGAAACACAAGGTGAGAGGTGAAACTGGAACAGGAGGCATGAAGTAAAGAGCTGGGAAGGGTATTAGTGAAAGAGACACATGGCTGGAGAAGGGAGCTTTCTTGGAAAAATCTGAGTTACTTTAAGTTTATATACAGTATGTCTATTAAATAGTTAAGTTAAAATAAGTAGAGCAAAAAATAGGAATAAAAAAGTAATGAGGTAGTGTTCATGAGCTCAATGTGTATTCAGAAATCAGATAGCAGAAGGAAAGAAGCTATTTCTGAATCGCTGAGCATGTGCCTTTAGGCTTCTGTATCTCCTTCCCGAAGATAACAGTGTGCAGAGAGCATGTTCTGGGTGGTGGGGATCCTTAACGATGGCTCATAAAAGGCTCATATTCTTCATTTCCTTCTGGTAGTAGATTTTAATTTTTGAATATACAATACATAACAACTGAGCATTCACAGCCTCCTGGACTGGAGAATTCCAAAGATTTGCATCCCGCTGAGTACAAAATCTCTCATGACTTCAATATGCTGTTCGAACAGGAGTAAACAGTGAAAATGGATCTAGTGGCTTTAAACATCTACATTGACAGAACACATCCCATTATTCAAAATTCCATAAATGTAAGTGTTCTTAATGAGTCTCTTTATACAACAGAGTCAGGAAGACAATTTAGTAAACCTGTGCCAGTGCTATTTCCAAATCAGATGGATCCACCTTTAATATGCTGACTAAAACTGCAGAAGATATTTATTGCAGTTGTAGCTGCAATGGCATTCTAAATTGTTGGAGCACTTCTTCCTATTTAGCAAACCCTGTGCAATAAAAACCTGCACATCACTTGCTTTACAAGTTTGCTGCTCCTACATCTAAACTCTTGACCTCACAGTCTATCTCAGTATGACCTTGAACCTTTTTGCCTGTCTGCCCTGCACTTTCTTTGTAGCTGTTTCACTTTATTCTGAGTCCTCTTGTTGTTTTACCTTGCACTGCCTCCATGCACTGTGTCATGAACTAATCTGTATAAACAAGACAAGCTAATAAAAGGGGCACAACTTTAAGGTGATTGGAGGAATGTATGGGGGGATGTCAGAGGTAAGATTATTACTGAGAGTGTGGTAGGTAAATGGGGGGCGGGGTAGTGTTGGAGGAAAATACATTAGGCATATTTAAGAAACTCTTAGATGGGCAAATGGATGATAAAAAAAAAATGGAAGACTCTTATAGTCTTATAGAATAGGGTTATGAGTCCAAGATTGGACCATAAGTCACTTGAGAGCCCATAAGTAAATCAACGGAACTAAGACCATCATCTTCGACCTCGAGAGATAGCCACAATGAGAGGGAAAATGGGTTAGCCATGAAGAAATGACAGATGACTCAGTGGGCCAAATGGCCTAACTATGTTTCTATGTCTTATGGTTTTATGGCCTAGGAGGTAAGGGTTAGACTGATCTTAGAGTAGGTTAAAAGGTTGACACAACATCATGGGCCAAAGGCCCTGTACTATGCTGTAATGTTGTAAGTTTGATATTCTATTATACTGCAATGAGAAATGTTCTGCTTAACGAAGTGAATAATTTCCACATTATATTCAACCACTAACAAATGAGAGGCTAGAAATTGGATTAATTTGTGCTCATTTTTCATGAGCATATTTTCCTTAAGTGCAATTAGCATGAGAGCAATAGTCCAAGTAGACATTCCAGATAAAATCTCACCTGTTGGGAAATTAGCTGGGTACCTTCAGATACAATTCAGCTAGTGCCTTTGACAATTTCTCAGCATCTTTTGCCCAATTAATGATTCCACAGCTCTTACACCAGTTGGTTATGCCCTTGCTGACGTAAATGGAAGTTTTTGGTGTAACCTGTGCTCCTTATTAAAGATTCATGGTACTACTAGGAATTTATCATGATATTTTGTCGTAGTTATTGTCTTGTTTAAAAAGATACTGACATTGAAAGACCTGACTGAGCAACTTCAGAACTGCCTGCAGGTAGCTCAAATACCTTCCAAAGTTGACAGAGTATTCTAAAACTAACAAGGAATATTATTTTCAGAAATTAACTGTTGAGATGCTCTTCACTTGTTGGTCCAATGGTCACAGCTGATTACGTTAGAAACCAAAGGCATGGCATGGTCTGAGACAATGGCAACAAATAACACACTATTGTCACCTATCCCTGAACAATGATAGATTTGCCTTAGACAAAGATACTTTCTAACAGAATCATTTACACAGATACAACTAATAAAATACATATAAAATATCACAAAACAATTTGCACAGCATCTGAAGGGGAAAAGCCAAAAGCTGTGGTTTGTGTTGGTACCAACAACATGGGTAAAAGGAAAGAAGAAGTCCAGGCAAACCGGGGAGCTGAGAAAGAGGTTAAACAATACAAGTTCTGGCTTTCTCCTAGTCCTAGTTCAGAAATAGGGGATAGGCAAAATGAGTGACAGGGAAGATTATTCAGGATGGAAGGATTTAAACTCAAAAAATGGAACAGTACAGAACAGGAACTGGCTGTTTGGCTGTGCCGAACAAATTAAATTATTAAGCAAATGCCCAATTACACTAATCCGTTTTGTATGCACAATGTCCGTTCCTTCCAATTCTTGCATGTTCACAAGCCCGAAGTGCATCCTGAAGACCTCTGGTTGCATTTGTCTCCACCACACTCCTGGCAGTGCATTCCAGGAACTCACCATTCCCTGTGTAAAAGAAAATGTTTGTCTCACAGATTACCTTGTCTCACTTTTAATGCCTACCTTCTGTTATTAGATATTTCAACCCTAGGAGAAAGTCACTAGCTCTCTATTCAAGCTATATCTCTCATAATCCTATAAACCTCTAACAGGTTTCCCCTCAGCCTCTGCTGCTTAAGAGAAACCAATCCAAGTTTACAGAATATGCCTTCTAATCTAGGCAGCATCCTGGTTACTCTCTTCTGCATCTTCTCCAACGTTTTGACATCCTATATGTAATGGGGTGTCCAGATGCAGTACTTCAGATATGGCCTAACTAGGGTTTTAGAGAGCCACAACCTAACTTCGTGACTTTTCAACTCAACAAATGAACACATTTCTTTTATCCTTTAACCCACTCCCTAGTTACCTTCTTGCTCCTGTGTGTATAGAATACTTTGGGATTTTCTTTATTCCTTCTTCCCAAGGACTTTTAATGACTCCTCCTATCTGCCTTAATTCCCTCCTTGGGTTCTTTTTGGCTTCTTTATAACCCTCATGGGTTCTATTTAACCTTAGCTTCTTAAACTTGCATGTTTAATTTTCCTTCTTGACTAAATTCATCCCCTTCTTAACATCCATGATTTCCTGAACTTGCAATCCTTGTGCTTCCTTCTTATTGGAACAACCCTGTTGTCTACTATGTGGAGGTGGCCTTTACTCTCCATATGTCAAATGTGGACTTGCCCAAAAACAACTGTTCCCAAACAGTTCCTGCCTAACAGTCTCGTAATTTGCCCTGCTCCAAGTTAATACTGTCTTGCAAGATTCATACTCACCTTTATCTGTAGTTATTCCATTGGTCATCATTTATTATCCTAAACCCTGAACTGAGATCACTGTTCCTTAACAGTTCTCCCACTGAAAAGTTCAGTCAATTAGCCAGGTTCATTCCCCAGGTTCAGGTCCAATATAGCCCCTCTTCTTGTTAGACCATCTACATTCAAAGAAATTGACTTAAGTTACCCTCCTGGATATATCTAACAAATTTTGTCCTACCTAGACCTCTGGCAGTAAAAAGCTCCAGACTTTATTGGGGAATTTGAACTTACCCTCTAAAGGCGAGTTCAATATCCTGGTGACTATGCAGACTCTGCAGTATAATCCCATCAGAGTGATCACACCTTGCTTATTTTTGAGTTCTAGCTATATAGATTCAGTGAGTAATGCTTCCATTACATCCCCTCTCAGACATCGAATCCCTGGAACATGAATGGTCTATTCCCGTCCCTCTCACAAACAAGCTTCTGTTATACCTACAACATCATAGTTCCATGTACTGATCCAGGCTCTGAGTTCAGCACCCTTATCCATAATACTCCTACCATTAAAATACACACACTTTACCCCATCCATCCCCTTGTGTCGGTCACTTTGCTTCTGCCCGTTCTCACTAGTCATGACATCTATCCTCCTCTTTCTGACCTGGTTTCCATCCCTCTGTCAAACTAGCTTAAACCCTCCCATGGCATTGTGAGTAATCCAAAAATTACTACTTTCAAGGCCCTGCTTTTCAGCTTATTTCCAACTCCCTATCCTCACTGTGTGGGACGTCTTCCTCTTTTCTTTGTATGTCATTTGTGCCATTTGCACCATGATTTCTAGCTACTCACCCTCCCAATTAAGAATATAGATAGATAGTTAGATACTTTATTCATCCCCAAGGGGAAATTCAACAGTTTTCCAGTGTCCCATACACTTATTGTAGCAAAACTAATTACATACAGTATTTAACTCAGTATAAATATGATATGCATCTAAAATCACCCTCCCAAAAAGCATTAATAAATAGCTTTTTAAAAGTTCTTAAATAGTTTACTAAAGTGCATTGAGTGGTAACTTAAGCTCAGTCCTAACCCTGGCACTTTAACATGTCTTGCCCCTGGTGGTTGAATTGTAGAGCCGAATGGCATTGGGGAGTAATGATCTCTTCATCCTGTCTGAGGAGCATTGCATTGACAGCAACCTACCGCTGAAGCTGCTTCTCCGTCTCTGGATGGTGCTGTGCAGAGGATGTTCAGGGTTTTCCATGATTGACCGTAGCCTACTCAGCGCCCTCCGCTCTGCCACCGATGTCATACTCTCCAGTTCTGTGCCCACGACAGAGCCCGCCTTCCTTACCAGCTTATTAAGACGTGAGGCATCCCTCTTCTTAATACTGCCTCCCCAGCACGCCACCACAAAGAAGAGGGCGCTCTCCACAACTGACCGATAGAACATCTTCAGCATCTCACTACAAACATTGAATGACGCCAGCCTTCTGAGGAAGTACAGTAGACTCTGTGCTTTCCTGCACAGGGCATCTGTGTTGGCAGTCCAGTCTAGCTTCTCATCTAACTGCACTCCCAGATACTTGTAGGTCTTAACCTGCTCCACACATTCTCCATTAATGATCACTGGCTCCATATGAGCCCTAGGTCTCCTAAAGTCCACCACCATCTCCTTGGTCTTGGTGATATTGAGACGCAGGTAGTTTGAGATGCACCATATCACAAAGTCCTGTATCAGTTTCCTATACTCTTCCTCCTGACCATTCCTGACACACCCCACTATGGCCGTGTCATCAGCGAACTTCTGCACATGGCAGGACTCCGAGTTATATTGGAAGTCTGATGTGTACAGGGTGAACAGGACCAGAGAGAGCACGGTCCCCTGCGGCGCTCCTGTGTTGCTGACCACCGTGTCAGACCTACAATATTTTTGCAGCTGTTCTGAAAACTTCTGGAGCTTTACAGGCTGGACTGTTAATACTTCACAGATCTGAGATCAATATCAATGCAGGAGACTTTGCTGGAGCCTTTGGGACAGTTTAATTTTAATGGGAACCTGAGAGGAGATTCAGGAGGGAGAGAGAAAAAACAAGGTTGGCAGTGGAAGTTAGAAATGTATTGGACAAAGTAAGTAAGTAGCCAAAATAAAAGCAAGTAGCATATTAGACCATTGTAAAGGAAAAGAGTCACTGACACTGTAAAGCATTGTGCTAACCAGTATGCAATTGTGCTGTGAGAATGAGAATGATAGATTTCTGGATGTTAAATTAATCAAGTGTTCTGGATGTTAAAGAGATCAAGGAATTTCAAGAAAATAGTAATAACTAGCAGATTAGGGATAATATTGTTGAATGGTGGAGAAGGCTTGAGGGCTGAATGTTCTACTCCTGTTTATATTCCTTATGTTCTTAAGAGAAGGATCTGTGGTTAAGAAAACTGAAGACAGTATGTTATCGAATTGTACAGATTAATGCCATTCCAGAGGACTGAGAAATATATAGGAGTCATCAAAAGATGACGTGATTTACTTTTCCCTCTATATTTCAGAGAAGGTTAGCAAGAAACAAAAAAAAGCAAGAATTTACATGTATATAAAAATAAATTAACAAAATTAACAAAGGAATCCTGATGAAGGGTCTCAGCCCAAAACATTGACTATTTATTCATTTCCACGGATGCAGACTGACCTTCTGAGTTCCTCCAGCATTTTGTGTGTGTGTGTTGCTCTGGAGTTCCAGCATCTGCAGATTTTCTGGTGTCCAACAAAATTAATTGTTGTCTCCGTTAAAGATATGAATGGGGAAAGATTGCAGAGATACTAGATAATTATTTGTTATCTCGCTTCATGATTGATAAGTTTAAAGACTTCAGTTATTCAGAAACTTTCAGGACAAAAGGAAGCAAGGAACATCAAACAATCATGATCATAGAGGATACTGCATTGGCAAACTAATGATCCTGGCATTGCTTTTTTATAGTCCTTAAATTTTCCTGATTCTAGAAAGATTCAGCAGCTGTATTTCTAAGGAGATATTCAAGAACTTGTGAATGTAGGAGGATGAGGGGTGGCTTTATATTTATAAAATAACAAGGATTATAGATAGGAGAGACAGAATATTACTTGCAAGTTAAGGGATTGTAGAACTGTAGGGGAGACACAAATGAGACTGTCGATGCAGGAAATGTGGACCAAGATACAAAATGCTGGAGGAACTCAGTGGGATGGGCAGCATCTGAGAAGGAAAATGGGCAGTCAGTATTTTACATCAAGACTTTTCATCAGGACTGAAAAGAGAGAGGACATGTAGCCAATATAAAAAAAGGTATGGGTAAAGAGGAGCAAGAGCTGGCAGGTGATAGGTTGATCCAGTTGCGAGAAGTGATAGGCAGATGGGAGATGCATAGAGTGGGAATGATCAACAATGCTGGGAGGTGATAGGTAGAGGGGAGAACAAGAAGGCACAGGTTTAAGGTGAGAGAGGAGAAATTCAAAGGAGATCTGAGGGATGGGTATTTTCACACAAAGGATAGTGGTTATATCAAACAGGAAATGGTAGAAGCAGATATAATTACAATGTTTAAAAGGTCTTTGGAAAGATATGCAGACAGAAATGGTGTTGAGGGAAATGGATTAATTGCAAGTAAATGGGATAAGCATCATATGCAGCGTGGACAATGTGAGCAGAAAGGGTGCATTTCTATGCTGTATGACCCCATCATTCTATATTAGCAATAGCAGTAGTTCAGAGAATGTTAACAAGGTTCATTCCCTGTCTTACTCTATTTTATCCTTTAGTTAAGCCTCTATTGATATTAATGAATTTCTCAAAGACCTCCCAAACCTAATTTTATAGAACAGCCTTTTCTGTGGTATTTATGATAAAGCTTTTGAGAAAATACTGCAGAGAATGTTGTTATGCTCCATCCACTTGTTTCCTATTATACATTCTTCTAAAAAGATCTACATTCTAAATAGATTCATATTCTAAATAGACCTTCAATATTTCTCTTAGATTAACCAAACATACCCTCCACCTTTAAAAGGGACCTTTTCTTCCAATCCATGGGATTACTACTATGCTGACTAGTAAACTATCCAGTTTAGTCTAACACTTTCCTTCAGTTGCCTTTTGTATGGAATTTATATTCTCAATGGAAGACAGGTAAATTTCTTAAGAATTCAAAAACATCTCATCAAATGTTTATCATTGTCCACTGGCAAACCACTTGGTCTAATTTTTCAGTCTTTATCTGCTCAACATGGCCCTCAACCCTCTTTGGTTGGTTTTATTTAATTTCAGTTCTCTAGTTTCTAACCAAAATATGGTGGAAATTTTTGATAGAATTGGATTTAAAATTCTAACACATTATGATCAATTTTCCCTCAGGGATCCCTTACTATAAAATTACTAATGAATCCAGTTTCATTCTACAAGTTCCAAGATTGTATTTCTGAACTGATTTCATGGTTACTGTTGCAAACAGTTTACTGTTGCAAACTTTCCTGATTGTATTCCATGAACTTGTACTCTAAATTAATTTTGCCAGTTTGATCAGTACAAGTAGTATGAAGATTAGGGTCCCTCGTAGTCATACCAGAAAAGTTTGGAAACAAAGTCAGCTGATCTATAGAAGTGAGATTTAAAAAAAGTAAGTGATTATTATGAAGGCCAAGTTTGGGATATGATTTGGGAGACTGAGGCTCAGAGAGGCATCATGTAATTGAGCTGTGGATTCTGGGAAAAAAAAAGAGGAAGAGTTCAATTACATCAAAAATGGAAAGAGTAGAAAACTACAGGATTTATAGTTCTTGGTAAAATATTGACAGGACAAAAATAGAATATTTCAGTTATTTTGGTAACAGCACTGATATCAGTGTAAATGATGTGTGAGGCTCTGTGCCATTTGGTATCTTGTGCACCCTCCTTCTACTCAAATAATGTGTCATAGCCACCAGTTTCTGTCGAAGTATGTGCAGATACTTTCCAGTGAATACGTTGTGCTGTAAAGTTCCAGGATGGGCTGCCAAGGACTGTGAGGGGGGACATAACGGGGGGATGTCTTCTGAAATTCACTATCATCTCCTTTGTCTTGAGCGTGTTCAGCTCCAGATTGTTCCGACTGCACCAGAGCGCCATAACCAAATGCACAAGCTGCTCTCCCCCTGTAGCCACAGTAAGTTGAATTATTGCAGGCAGTTATGCACAATGTTTGTGCAGGTTTGCACTGGGAGTGGATAACTCACTGAATGTGACATGTACAAACAAAGCATAATGCCCAAAGATTTAATTTCCAATTATTGATTCCATTGTTACCAGAAGCATATAATTTGGACATACAGTATATTTGAAATTGAATCTGATATCAGAATCAGGTTTAATATCACCAGTATATGTTCTGAAATTTGTTGTCTTTGTGGCAGCAGTACAATAATGATAGAAAATAATTGGGTGTACATAAAATAATTAAACTAAATAAGTTGTATAAATTTTTTTTTAAATGCATTGAGGTAGTGCTCATGGGTTCAATGTTCCTTCAGGAACTGGATAGCAGAGGGGAGGAAGCTGTTCCTGAATTGTTATACTCAACTACTGAGCAGCTTCAAAAATCATAACATTATTGGACAGTCTATTGACATTTGCCTCCAGATTTGCACTCACAAAGGTGTAATAGCTACTCCAGTTAGGCCCTCTGAAATCTACACAACACCAAACTTTAGATTTCAGTTGTAGGTTGGTGTGAGAAAGTTTCCCTGGTCTTAACCCTACTTCCCTCCCTATCTCCCCAACAGAATGGCTATAGAAGCATCCATGAGAACAGGCAGACAATTAAATAAACATAGACCACATTCAGCTTCTTTCTGCACTGTGTAAAAATCCAGATGAATTTCTAGTTTACTTGATATCCATTTTGTCCCAACAGGAATTACCTGTTGTTTGACATTTTGCCATCAGAGCATTTGTTTCCAAAACTGTAAGTTGAATCAAATGCTGCTATCCAGCAGAGTGAACAGGTCAGAATTTTGATTGTTATGCAAAGCAGTGATGTTTGAAACTGCTTGCATCAATTAATTATATAGTGATATAAAATATTGCCCTCCAGCATATAACAACTGTTGATAAATAACTGGAAAAATTGGCAAGTCTCTAATCCTTGCATTTTCATAAAGTTTGTTTAGAACAGTTTATTTTTTTGTCCTTGATCCCACATCTCCTCTAGGTAGATTCCTTTCCCTTTTATCTGAGCCAGTGACATGGTTGTTATGATTTGTTTTGTTCTTTCCAATTGCTCCTGCTACAAAAGGAGTGAAACAGTGGAAGTGATGCCAGATCATGCAGAAGCTGAACTGAGTGAGCCAGCTGGGAAAATGAGGTATTGATTCTAGATAGGTAGTGTTGTTATAAAGTTTGATTAGCTGCTTAGTTACCTGAGGACCATATTTTAGTAAATCCTTCAAAATGTTAAGACTTCACATCATTTTTTGAGGAAATAATAGAAGAGGTATTAAAATGTGGATTATGAAATTATTAATGTTATTTCGCCTTTTCTGTGCTATATTTCCTGTTACCAACAAGGTAGTCAAGATTTTTTTTTAAAAGACCAGTACAACACTTGTGCTATTGCTCAGAATGTATAAGGTTCATTCTCTGCCTTGTCCACTCTTTCTTGTTTAATATCTCTACTTTCTATTAATTATATACATGTTACTCAATTATTTACCTTTTGCTCCACTAATGCAAGAGGTGGTTCATGGCATGAAGAGAAAATGGCCCCCCTTCCACTGTTTGGCTTTCTTCCAATTTCTTTCTGCCTTTATGAATCAACTTACCCTCTTTCTCTTCATTTGTACCTTCTCATGTTCTGAGTTCATGCAACCTGTTTGAGTAGCTCTTGTTCTGTGTCATTCTGTTTCTAATCAAGAAAGCTCAGTCATTTCACTTTCAGTCCCAAAGCATTGCACACACTTGTATTCCCTCACTCTACTATCTTCTGTGTCCCTTCCCAGTTGTGCAGCTCGTAATAATAAGCAGCAGAATTTAACTATACAATGTTGAGCACCTTGTTTAGTTGCAGTGTATTGACCAATGACTGAATTCCACCTCACTGGCATTTTGAATCCCATTCCAAGTTCTTAGTGTGAGTTTAATTGTACCAGTGGTGCTACAATACCAACCAACCCCAGTCATTTCCCACCCTTAATCACTCCTCAGTCCTCTATTACATGTGAATTCTTTTGGGCATTCATCCTGTACTTATGTTAATCTTTTTTTTAAATTAAGCTTTAAGATTCTCAAAAAACTTTGGAAGAAGTGCTGGTGTCTCATTTCTAGACTTACGTCTAATTCTCCACTCCCCTGCTTACCTGATTAAATTTTTGATTTCCCCTGCATGCTAGACAGCTGCCAAATCTTATTTATCTTGCCATTTTCAGTTGGTTTGTTGTCCATGTAGGTACTTACATTGTTTTGTGTGGTGTCAGATTTCTGACTTCATGCTTGAATATCAGCCACTATCAGCACTACTTAAGCAATCATTCCTGCCCCCACCACGCAAGTTTTAATAACTTAAATATTTTAATCTTTAGAGATCACAGATATTTAACATTCTTAGTCTTGTAATTCAATAAGTTTCTTGGAAGAAATGGAAATTTGAGACCACAAGCTGAAATATCTACAAAAATAATGAACTTCGCTGAGTCATAATGCTGAGAAAGGAGGAAGTTAGGGATGTGGATGTTTTTGGAATAAATTTAATGCATGATTGAGAACGAGAAGGTAGAAAAGATTGTGGGAACCATTTTAGAGCACTGGATTTGGCCTCTGCAACCAAAAGTGAGGCAGAGAGAACAAATAATGTCTAAATGGCTAGTTCTAAAATAATGTGGGGTTAATCGAATCTTGAGATTCCGTAGATTTAGTATATCAAGCTCACAAAGACATTCAAAATTAAGTCTTTGAATCTGAGCCATTTGGAAGTAGTTACCAATGTCAGTGGAAGTGCAGGGAATGAAGCTGAACAAGATGAAGTTGAATGCTGGAAAATGATGCTGGAGAGGTAGTATTGGGAGACAATCAAATGGTGGATGAACTAACTAAGTATTTTGCATTAGTCTTCACTGTGGAAGATGCTAGTAGTATGGTGAAAGTTTCAGGTGTTGGAGGCATGAAGTATGTGGTTGCCATAACTAGAGAGAAGGTTATTGGGAAACTGAAAGGTCTGAAGGTAGGTAAGTCATCTGGACCAGATGGTGTACACACCCAGGTTCTGAAAGAGATGGCTGAAGAGACTGTGGAAACATTAGTAATGATCCTTCAAGAATCACTAGATTCTGAATGTTCCAAAAGACTGAAAAATTGCAATTGTCACTCCACTCTTCAAGAAGAGAGAGAGAAGTAAGCACTTCAAGAAGTAAGGGAACTGTAGGCCTCAATGGTTGGGAAGACGTTGGATTCAATTATGAAGGTTGAGGTCTCAGGGTACTTGGAGGCACATGATAAAATAGGCCATAGCATGGTTTTCCTCAAGGGAAAATCTTGCTTGACAAAACTGCATGCATTCTTTGAAATAATAACAAGCAGGATAGAAAAAGGAGAATCAGTTGATGTTGTGTACTTGGACTTTCAGAAGGCCTTTGACAAGGTGACACTCATGAGGCTGCTTAACTAGCTATGAGCCCAAGGTATTACAGAAAGGATTCTAACATGGATAAGATAGTGGCTGACTGGCAGGAGGCAAAGTGTGGGAATAAAGGGAGCCTTTTCTGTCTGGCTGCCAGTGACTAGTGATGTACCACAGGGGTCACTGTTGGGACCAATTCTTTTTACATTATATGTCAATAATTTGGATGATGGAATTGATGGCTTTGTTGCAAAGTTTGTAGATGATATGAAGATAGGTGGAAGGGTAGATGGTTTTGAGGAAGTAGAGAGGTTACAGAAGGACTTGGACAGATTAGGAAAACGGGAAAAGAAGTGACAGATGGAATACAATGTTGGGAAGTGTATGGTCTTGCACTTTGGTAGATGAAATGAAAAGGCTGACTATTTTCTAAATGGAGAGAAAATACAAAAAAACTGAGGTGAAAAGAGAACTTGGGAGTCCTTGTGTAGGATTCCCTACAGGTTAATTTGCAGGTGAATGTGGAGAGGATGTTTCTATGGTGGGTGAGTCTAAGACCAGTGGACACAGCCTCAGAATAGAGGGGTATCCTTTTAGAACAGAGTTGAGGAGAAATTTCTTTAGTCAGAGAGTGGTGAATCTGTGGAACTATTTGCCACAGACAGCTGTGGAGGTCAAGTCTTTATGAATATTTATGCAGAGGTTGATAGATTCTTGATTGGTCAGAGCTTGAAGGGATATGGAGAGAAGGCAGGAGATTGAGGCAGAGAGGAAAATTAGATCAGCCAAAATGAAATTGTGGAGCAGACTCAATGGGCCAAATGACCTAATTCTGCTCCTATATCATATGGTCTAAGATAAGTTTACAATAGTTTTTAATAAAGAGTTTTAAGTCACATGAAAGCAGCAAAGATTCCATGGTAGGACAGGAAACCTAATTGCCATGGGAACTTCTACTCAGATTCACTACCTGTCAGCTTTTTTGTTGTATGGACTTGCAGTAGATTTCCAGAAAATAAATGTCAGAATTATTTTTGTCTAGAAAGTGGAGTTCATGCATTTCTGATCTGCTAGATGGCCCTTTGTCGGGTATCACTAAAAATCTCTGTTGGGATATCCTCACTTTAAGAAATTGCTTTGTTCCTTTACCATGCCCTGACTGCACATAGTGCTATAATCAGGCCGCTCCTTGTGATACCTGGGGACTACAGATCTTCACTGTTATCCCATAGGTACTGCAATCTTTATATGTGCTCCCTGCCCGTGAAAGACAGTACTTTAAAATCAATGTTGTGGCTGCACTGAAAGTGAAAACAATGTCCCAGCTGGGAACATTCAAATCACACATGGCTTCCAACTTTCAATGATGGCGCTAGGTCATAACCTTTGGTCAAGTTTCTCTCATTAGGTCAGTAGCATGCATCATGTAGTTGATGACATCGTTTCCCATGTTAGTAAATCGTGACAGAAATTGCCAAAATCCACACTTCTTAGGGCAAGGTTTCAGTCAGGAATAGATGCAAACACTTTAAATTATGAATAAAACACATCTTTCAGCATTATTTAAACATGAAGACAACTTTAAATATTTTCTATATAATATTATTTTTGGGCATGTTGCTGGTATTGTTCATTGTATCCTAGTTTTCATCTCACTCAGCATCCCGTATCATTTCTCTATGAGTGAACTGACCATTTGATATATTTTCACATTATGAACTTAAATGCAGAAAAGATTGATGCATCCAAGGAGACGTTCCAATTTTCCAAAGTGTCTGTTGTGTTGGTAAGCTTTTACTTATCTGCACTCACACTTCTACAAGAACTCCTTCAAGCTGCCAGAATGTATTTTCTTTAAGCATACAGAGGTGGAATTACTTTTTAATGAATGGCAGATTATCAGTTCCACATTAGTTCTCTTGTATTTCTCATTTAACTGGATGGCACTCATGTCTTGAGGTGTGTTTTTACTCAAGATATTCAAGTTTTTGGAAAAAGTCCTTAAAAATCGCTAATTTCCATATTGGCATGTGCAAGCTTCTATGGAACAAGGAGGACCAATTTCTACTTTGTTATATTTAGAATATATTTGTCGCTTAAAACCATAATTGTCAAAATAGTTTGTCATTGCTTTCTGTAAGTTAATATATTTTAAGTTTAAAATGAATGTATGCAGATCACAATTGTCTTTTATAATACAAGTTTCAAAAATTATCAAGCAGGGAACATTCTCAACAAGAATTTTAAATGTATGTGGCAAATACTTTTAAGATTTAGGATATAAGAAGTAAGAATAAATATATCTCTTTATAATATATAGAGGGGTGTCCTTTCAAAACGGAAATGAGGAGGAATTTCTTTAGGCAGAGAGTGGTGAATCTGTGGAATTGATTGCCACAGGCAAGTGAAGACTAAGTTTGTATGTATATTTAAGGTAGATGTTGATTGATTATTGATTGGTCAGGGCATAAAGAGATACGGGGAGAAGGCAAGAGACTGGGGTGGAGAGAAAAATGCATCAGCCATGTTGAAATGGTGAAGCAGACTCGATGGGTCAAATGGCCTAATTCTCCTCCTATATCTTATGGTCTAAGATAATGGGCTTACCATTCTTCACAGAACATTTCTCAAACTCTCTTGTATTTAAGAATACTTTATTCCAAAGTACAGTTGGAGTGAACGAATCCTTGAAAGCAACTTTTAAACCTAGCACGCCTTCCAAAATATCCACTTGGGGAATAGTTTCATCTAATATACATTCACTTCGCTGAATGAGGCTGTATAGGATCTAAATCTGCATTAAATTTAACAGTAAAGTTCTGCAGGGATCCATGTGTTGTTTCTGGTAACTGGTTTTGAAGTTAGCAACATCAATGGTTATTCATTAGATACATGTGGAAATGAAACAAAATCCTTTATTAGGTATTCTAAACAATCCTTCTTCTTTCCTACTAGCTACTATATCTATATCTATATCTAGACCTATGGCGGATACAATAGGGTCTTTTAAGAGGCTCCTGGATAGGTACATGAAGCTTAGAAAAATAGAGGGCTGTGGGTAATCCTGGGTAATTTAAAATGTAAGTACATGTTCTATGTTTCTATATGTGTCAGACCCCTGGATTTTGAAACAGTTGGGGTGGAGTTGTATAGATCTAGTAGCAACAGTTATTATATGTGTAATATTTTTGTTCTTTAATAATAAGAAAACATTTATTGCATATGTCACCATGCTACAATGTGAAATGTGTACACCTCACTTAAAGTAAAACCAAAGTTAGACCCGCATTTCAGACTCGCATGTTTTCCTTTGAATTTGTTTAATGTTTCAAAGTTACTGCCTTGGATACAATTCTTCTTTTAGATCTCTCCACCTCCTCCCAGTCACACTCCATCCCAGGGCCTAATCCACAAGCTGTTGTAGCCAGCCTTTTCTCCTCACTGAAACAGGAGCGGTGCTATCTCAATCACCAAAATGTACAATATCCTTTCAGGTCTCTCTGACTCCTTGGGCTTTAGGATCTATTGAAATCTGCAGCATCCCATGGTAGCAACCATTACTTTGGTACACCAGGCTTTCTCAGCACAAGAAATTGACTAATTGTCTACTACAAGAAGAAAGAAACTCATGATTCTAGAAATGGGATCTTGTTTAAAATATCTATTATGATCAGAATGAGCCAGAGTCACTCTTTAACGTTTTGCGAGTATGTTCACTTAACTCATATTCTCTTCCACCCTCCTCTGGAAAACTGTCACTCATTACAACATCTTTTGCTTCTTGGGACTGGACAACTGCTCAGCAGGTGATACCATGTGCCTTTCTGAGTTGTGAACTACTGACTATTTTATAAGTCTATTTCCTTGCAAAGCCACTGTGAAATACTTAAATGATTCTCATGAGGACTTCAAATTCTCCAGGTGATGAAGGGCCTCCATATTAGTACACTTTTAATTTAATATGTTACTGATTTGGAGTTATGCAGGAGTTACTGAGACTGCTGAAGAATCACTTAAAAAGAGATTGACTGTGCTATGGCTGGGAAAAAGTTGAAGCAGCCAACCTTTACTAGTAAGCAGAGTCACTTTATCCTCCTTCCCTGTCAGGGTCGCCTGCTGTTCAGATACTCCTACATCTACTGTTATTTTATGTAAGTTTCTGTGTATGAGAGGCCACATTCAACAGTTACTTGTACATTGTGTTTTATAGGATTGTTTTTATATTTAAATATATTGAGTTTTTATGCTTATTGTGTATTTCTGAAACTGCATCTGATCTGGAAAACAATTATTTCAGTCTCCTTTATACACGCTCATGTGCTGAAGAATGACAATAAACAAGCTTGAATCTTATGAGCACAGCACAATTTAATTTCCTACTGGTAAAATTGAAAAGTAATAGACTGAACAACATATCTACAATATTCATTGAGTACATTGTAACTATCACTGCTGACAAGCCACATATAAAGTTCTATTATTTCTTCGTACTTTATAATTTGATGTGGAAGGAATGGTAAGTTGGCAGCTCTGATGGAACTACCTGAAGTCTGAATGTGTCTATCAAGGCAACATAGCCAAGTGTTCTGAGGATCCAGCTGCAACTTGCAAATTTTCCTCACAGAGACAGGAAGCCCCTTGTGTTGCACCACAGCCACGTTCCAATTTGAGCTCTCACAAAATTGATTGGAACTGACTGAGTTTTCCTCCTGTTCACTTTGGATATTATACATGTATGGTGTTGTGGTGTTTACTGATCTTGCAATTAGCTTGCAGATGTTTCATCACCAGTTGAGGTGACATCCTCAGTAAGCAATGGTTGGTGTTTCTCTTTGGGAGTGATCACGTTAACATAGGCCACTGTTCTTTTGCCTTGCTCCTGATCGACTACCCCTTCAGATGGGCTTTAAGGGTAGCCAATCAAGCAAGACTGAAGCAAGCATATGCGGGCCTATACTCCCAGAGAGAAACACCAGCAACTGCACACTGAGAATGTTGCTTTGACTGGTGATGAAGTGCTAATTGCCAAGCTCAGCAAACACTACAACATCAAACACCTCACCTGAGCTACCAATATTCACCACCATGCTATACTATAAGTATTAGCTCTTTGCTTTCAATATCTTTAACCAAATAAACAAAGCCAGCTCTGAGTGGGAATCTAGGTAGAGGAGCATTTGCTAATACTGCATCATTTACTTTAGTCCTTGAAATACAAATTCTCAATAGCTGAAGAATGTTTTAATTACTTAAATGAATCAGTAAAATCCTAAGTTATTAAGGCAGTTCGGAGTATGTGAATTGCTAAGCTATTAAAATACCCATACATTATTTAAATTTATTAAAAAACACTATGTTTTGTCTGGTTTTAATGAATGTGTCTTGAAGTAATGTACAAAGGGCAAGTATGATATCATGATGTAGTAGCAGTTAATTTGAAGAACCTGGTGCTCAGAAAATGCATTGTGTGTGTATAGAGTCTGTACTTTGAAGTGAAGTTTGCAATATGAATCAAATAGCATAAAGCTCTCATAATTGAATGTTCTATTAATATTCATGATTACCAAGTATTTTATTCATTATGTTTGAATTATATGATAGTATCTTGAATTGAATTTAGATCAGCATTTGGAGCTCACGTGCAATTTGTGAAGAGGGACCAATCAATTCTGTTTGACTCATTTTCTTCCCACTACAGGCGTTAACTTCTGACAAACTATATAATCTGCATTAACCATGGAGAACTTAAAAACATTTATCCGAAATTCAGCATTTTCATTGATTGGAGGATGTTATTTCAGAATAGCATCTTAAACTCCAGAGACATTTACTGAGTATAATGACACATCCACTATAATAGTGGTTCTTGTCTCTATCTCAAGTATGTACAAAGTCAGTTAAATAATTCTGACTTTGAACCAAGCCAGAAGTGCACAGTCATGTCATAAAAAGTAATTTTGAAAGGTTAAAGTTCAACTGAGTGGCTTTCTGACTGACATTACAGGAACCGCGAGCCATCCGATAGACAGGAATATCAAAGATCCAGATCATCAGAGCAACGGCCTGTACTCGAGCGGATGAACTCCCGCTCCAGATCCTCTGAACGTGCCGGATCAAACGTCATGAGATCGATGCCTTCACTAACATCGGGACGATCTGCCCCTCCCTCACCTGCACTAACGAGGTGAAAGAGATACATCAAACTGCTGGACTAATCACCCCGTCACCATGCAAACTCACCCTTTATTTTTCTGTAGCTGAGTGACGACCCTCCTCCCCTTCATCATAGAATAGTCACTAGAAGCCCTCAGTCCTCTCCTCCCTGTAGCAATAAACACAGCACTTATATCCTTGCATGGATATAATGGTGTGGCCATCATGTATTTTGTTTATCAACATTCTTTTGCAGCATCTGTTATGTTAAAGAAGCCTGGAAAATCTGCTGCATTAAGCATTTGGTGACGATTTTGCTTT
This sequence comes from Hypanus sabinus, assembly GCF_030144855.1. Taxonomy (NCBI): domain Eukaryota; kingdom Metazoa; phylum Chordata; class Chondrichthyes; order Myliobatiformes; family Dasyatidae; genus Hypanus; species Hypanus sabinus. The sequence goes on along the minus strand of NC_082706.1, from coordinate 79,593,304 downwards.
TCTTTTACAGCTCAAAGATCATTAAAAGGAATCGGATGCAATCTTTAATGCACTCGCCACCTGCAGTACAAATATTAATGTAGCAATGCCTTACTATATGTTGATCATGTGATTACTTGCATCTTGCAATCATGATGTTTGGAACGTATAACCAGTATTAAGAAAATAGGCCGATTTCCTACCTGAGAAAAGACCCTTTTTATAGAGCTATATAATATAATTACTGCTACTAGCATTTTTGAGACTTAAAATGGGAATGCTTTCTAAACAATCTAAGATAATACAACCCAATGACTCATTTACTGGCATGCTTTCATCTGTTTACTAATCAATAAAAATATATAATTAAGAAAGGCTTAAAACCCTACTGTTAACATTTTTTTAAATTAACCCATTCTGTGCCGAGAGCTTTGGACCTGCTTTCCTCAAATATCTTTTGTTGAATTTATTAATTTCCTTTTGTTGAATAAGCTAATTTCTGTTTATGTGCAATGGGTTTATTGCACTTTGTGACATTTTTTAAAATACCACCTTGTTTTGATTTTTGATGAGTTACATGTTTCAGATAAAATTAAGTATTTAATAAACTAAACTTCACTGGAGTTCACCCTTTTCTTGGTGCTATAAATGGCTGCAGCTTCTAACACTATCATCTGATAGAGGGAGTCAAAATAAAGTAAGATCTCTGTTGAGTGGCTTTTATATTTTAATCTTACTAAACCAGTGTACAACCATATTACCTACATGTTTGTAGACAGTAGATGCCTGCACATTATCCAGGAAATTAATCAAAAGAAGATTCTCCATGGCAGCCACGGTAGAGTAACATAAAAGGCTGCCATGGAGGTGAGGGAAAAGATGATGGTGAGATGAAGTGAGGATGAACATGGCACCTTCCTAGGTGTCAGCACAGTCCCCAAACTACACAGTGGTACAACGCCGTGTGTGGTCCCAAACTCCAAACCCAAGGTGCATTTTTCACTGCTGTGCATCCTATAGAGATGCAATGATCTTTGTCAGGGATGATTGTAAAGCAAAGAAAAATTAGTCTGGCAGAGATGCTGCCAAAATATCAAGGTCCCAATGGGAGCCTTGTAGTTTGCATCACTTTGGTGACACTGTGGGATGTGTTCCTTCTTCTGCTATAATTTATAGTTTATAGTCAACACCTTTACCTGGTAGTTTTTGTTTTCAACTACAGATGTGTCTGATGTACATCAGACAACATAATTTAAAGTGGAAAAGAAAAACAGAAATACCTGAAGAACTCAGTTGGTCAATCAGCGTCAGTGGAAAGAGAAACTAGTAAATAATTTCAGTCAATAACCCTTCTTCAGTTCTGAAAGCTTGACTGGGTTCACTTTCCACCAATGCTGCTTGACTAGCTAAGTTCTTCCAGTTTTTCTGGTTCCTTTGGAGTTGTATTTGTGATGTATGATGACTAGCAAATATCTGATGTACTAAGGTAAATCACATCCCAAAGTGCCCTGGCCAATTTCGTGATTATTTTCTATCAACTTGGAAATAATCACAAGTTTGCTGTAATGTGCAGAGTTTGGCTTTTATGCACAAATCATCCTTCCACCTAATGTCCAAAAAGACCTGATTACTAGGGCACAGATTAGAGAATGATATTGTGTTCATCCTATCTAGTTCTGCTATTAGTTATTATGCTTCACTATTAACTCTTTGACCTTTTGAATATTGAATCTCTAAAATATCAAACATTGTGAAAATTACTTATTTTCACTTCTAACGACAATTAAAGAATTATGCAATAGGGGACCCAAATAATATTTTCCGTGCATAATATAATAAACTCGGCAGTGTTACTTTTATAATTAATCTTTATTTTATTCTTGGAAGGGCTATAAATCACTAACTATGAACCAACCATTTTGATGCAGATTGCAGAAATCTATGCTTTATCTTAACATACATCTTTTTGTTTATTTTTCACGTATTATGAGTTTGCTGGCATATTGTGTTTGGGGTATAGTTTTCTGCATAGTAAAAACATTTTTCACACATTGGTTAAATTCTTTTAAGAATGATGCAGTAAGGTAATTTGATATTTCATTGGCACATGATATTTGTGCAATTCCTATTTTAAAAATCCTAAGGTGGCTGTGCCTACTTTGCAGTTCCTCCAACATTCTCACAGAAAGTAACTACAGTATTCTTAAAATTGTGCAGGTCACATCCCTGTAGCGGATCAGTGCAAACCAGTCCAACCAGTACGCCAATGATAGGACGGAGGGGTCGACAGTTGCCACAACTTCCATCTAAAGGAACTCTGGAGAGAAGTGAGTTGGATTTGCCATACTTACTTAATTATTTCATCAAATAGTGAGAAATGCATAAGCTGATTCAGGTCTAGCAGTGTTGAAATGCAGAGGAAGTAGAAGCTCATTGCACAAGACTTTTAAGTTTATTTGGAAGTTACATGACAGACAAATCTTATCAAACTATAAAATGGTTAGAATGAAAATAAAAATTGCAGATCCTTATCTGATCAGGCAACTTCCATCGAGACAGAAACAATGCTAGCAGTTTGACTTGAAACATTAACTCTGTTATCTTTACACTAAAGCTGTTTCTCTGCTTAATATCCCCAGTGTGTACTGTCTTTATTTTGGGTTTTCATCATCTGATTTTTTTTTTTAGCTTGAATAATGGTTTGATAGAATTAACGTATATTGATCAAATATGCTGACAGACTTTCTAATCTTGGATAGAGCTATATGATAGAGTTTTTAATAACAGAAGTAAAATACTGTTTGCGGTAATATAATTATTGTGAAGTGCTTTATTTTTGTTACTGACAACCCATAACCAAATTATTTCCACATACTTATTTACATTTCAGAATTAGGAAAAACCTACCACTTCTAAAGTACTCTATTACTTTACAATATTACATAATGTAGAATTAAACTATGGCATTGGTTTTTCTTTTGAATAGACCAAGCTTTGTGGAATTATTGTGTCAGAATGGATTAGAGTTGCGTAAGGAACATGTATTTCAAACAAAAATACTGTGTATTAAATTACTTAAAATTTAATTTTAAAGCACCAGTTTTATTTCTGTTTCTTAGGGGAAAATGAAATCAGCTTTACCTGTGAAATATTATTTGTTGAAATTCCCTTTTCCTTGCATGTATTTTTGTTTATTCCTGATTTTCTTCCCTATTGCTTTCTTCCCAGACAATGGAGAAGAAGGAATTGATCTTTATGAAGGTTTGTAATCAGAAATAGCATTATTTTTGTGGAGGAGCCTTTCTGGGCTTTTTTTCTGCAGAAATAAACACAACTGCAATAGATTTCCTCTGGTTTCAATTGTCCAGAACAATTTATTCTGTAATTACATTTTTTAGTTTTTTTCCCCATTCTTTTAAAAGGAGCAGATATTGTAAACATAATCATTTGTCTAGATCTGATATAAAATTAGATTTAGAGTAGAAAGTTTGCTCCAAATAGTTAATTGCATGTGAATGGGCAGGAAACCATGTTGTGTCAATTGCAGTCATTTTTATCCAAAGGGTGTTGGTAGAGAATATAAGTACTAACTGTTTGAGAGAGAAGTTTCACTAGGTATGTTTCTGTGTTGCATATAAGCACACCTGCACATATTCTTATAATATATGCTTTGCTTATTGCCTGATTTTACGTTGAATATATTATACAGTTAATTTTTATTTTCACCAAATTATATTCAGGGCTTCAAGGCCGTTGTAGGATATATTTCCTGATTATGCATAGACAACAGTCTTCATCTTTAAAAAGGGAATATGTCACTAAATTGCCTAGCAACAGTTTTGGAAAAACTGCTTTTCATCAAATTAAGTTTTAAGTCAGATTTTATGACATGAAGTAACAGAAGTATTTATTACCATTTGAAATTCTAAGCATCGTCAGCAAGACTCCTGGGAGTGTCCACGCTCATTGAGCTGAAGCCGCAGACTCACTACAATGCATTCTTTCTGATAAATCCTTTCAGATGCAGAGATATTTTCCATGCACCCAATATGGATGGACAAGTTGAATTTTACCATATGTAAACCACAATCCTGTTGAACTTGTTACATGTAACATTAAACTTCAGATCTGCACTATTATAGCAAATTACAACCTTATTAACAGAAAAATGTAATTTACACACTCCAGCAGGAATACTTACAGCAACATGGAAATACCTGTGACAGTACAATCACCCAGGTACTAGATCAGAAAAATCCTTTTGCGCTTTAGTTACATGCCTAACTGGCACAGAAGAAAGCATTTCATACATTTGCATTCATTTTTTTGCTGAAGAACTGCAGACCAGGAGATCAAATAAATCCTATCTCCAGTAAATCTTATGCTAGCACCATTTCCCTGCAGCTTTTCATGACATTAATGTGTGGAATACACTTGTGGACAGGTAACAAACAGATCAAGAGGTCTTGATCTGCCAACTTTCTGTGCATCCGCAAAGGAAGCAGCATTATGAAGGTCCCCATGCACCCCTCATACAATCTCTTTTCCCTCCTGCTGTCTGGGAAAAAGCTCCGAAGCATTCAGGCTCGCACGACCAGACTATGTAACAGTTTCTTCCTCCAAGCTATCAGACTCCTCAATACCTGAAGCCTGGACTGACACCTTGCCCTACTGTCCTGTTTAATATTTATTGTAATGTCTGCACTGTTTTTGTGCACTTTATGCAATCCAGTGTAGGTCTGTAGTCTAGCTTTCTCTGTTTTTTTTTATTATGTAGTTCAGTCTAGTTTTTGTACTGTGTCATGTAAATCATGATCCTGAATAACGTTGTCTCATTTTTACTATGCACTGTACCAGCAGTTATGGTCAAAATGACAATAAAAGTTGACTTGACTTGACTTGACTTAATGTCAAGAGATGGTCCAGCACAGAGTAACCATATATAACCATATAACAATTACAGCATGGAAACAGGCCATCTCCACCCTTCTAGTCCATGCTGAACACTTACTCTCACCTAATCCCACCTACCTGCACTCAGCCCATAACCCTCTATTCCTTTCCTGTCCATATACCTATCCAATTTTACTTTAAATGACAAAATCGAACCTGCCTCTACCATTTCTACTGGAAGCTCATTCCACACAGCTACCACTCTCTGAGTAAAGAAGTTCCCCCTCGTGTTACCCCTAAACTTTTGCCCCTTAACTCTCAACCCATGCCCTCTTGGTTGAATCTCCCCTACTCTCAATGGAAAAAGCCTTTCCACGTCAAATATATCTATCCCCCTCATAGTTTTAAATACCTCTATCAAATCCCCCCTCAACCTTCTACACTCCAAAGAATAAAGACCTAACTTGTTTAACATTTCTCTGTAACTTAGTTGCTGAAACCCAGGTAACATTCTAGTAAATCTCCTCTGTACTCTCTCTGTTTTGTTGACATCTTTCCTATAAGTTGGTGTCCAGAACATAATTCTCCAAATTTGGCCTCACCAATGCCTTGTACAATTTTAACATTACATCCCAACTCCTATACTCAATGCTTTGAATTATAAAGGCCAGCATACCAAAAGCTTTCTTCACCACCCTTTCCACATGAGATTCCATCTTCAGGGAACTATGCACCATTATTCCAAGATCACTCTGTTCTACTGCATTCCTCAATGCCCTACCATTTACCACATATGTCCTATTTCGATTAGTCCTACCAAAATGTAGCACCTCACACTTATCAGCATTAAACTCCATCTGCCATCTTTTAGCCCACTTTTCTAACTGGCCTAAATCTCTCTGCAAGCTTTGAAAACCTACTTCATTATCCACAACGCCACCTACCTTAGTATCATCTGCATACTTACTAATCTAATTTGCCACCCCATCATCCAGATCATTAATGTATATGACAAACAACATTGGACCCAGTACAGATCCCTGAGGCACACCACTAGTCACCGGCCTCCAACCTGACAAACAGTTATCCACCACTACTCTCTGGCATCTCCCATCCAGCCACTGTTGAATCCACTTTACTACTTCAATATTAATACCTAATGATTGAACCTTCCGTGCAGAACCTTGTCAAAGGCCAAAGTACATCATGTAGAATGTCCAGATCTATATACAAATTAAAGGATTGCTGTTAGGATTTTTTTTATATTCACTGTTGTCGACCATTATTTTAATATGATGTCCTCTGCATACAAACAACATTTACAATATTTGAAAAGCATATCAGTGGACTAGATCCTGTAATCTGTGATCCCCAATGATAATGATATTTAGTATAATCAAAACATACTGCAAGTTCTAACGAAACCCCTCCATAATCTGGGAGAGGTGATTAAACTCTAACGTTTAACCTTCCTTCCAATTTACTCTGTTTATTTCCATTCTCCTCATTGCTTGCCTTCCCTCCGTGTGTTTTCCACCATCTCCATGGAAACAGCCCTCAGTGAACATGCAAATCTACTGTACTTCTAACACTATGGTAAAATAACAAAAACAATTTCTTAAAGTGAAGGTGTTGCTATTTACAGATGACAGCTGATTTGACGTTGGGGCTAAAAAGTTGTCATTTAGTGCACGAGAAGTGGGCTAAAGTCAACCTTTACATACTTGATTTTACAGTGATATGCTTACAAATTGGTTTTCACCCATTTTTGGTGTAGTAAGTGAGTGATAATTTGTTCTAGTAGTATATTGGGTGTTAACCCAAAAAAAAAATCTGCTCAATTGGGACATCCTATTGAAGGAGTAGAGAGAACTTTGCATGTTCATTGACTCTAGCTTCAGCCTTTTTTTACAACTGCTACCTCACTTGCGTGCTGCCAGCTGGAAGATAGGTCAATCTTGTTACAGAGATCTCTTCCTGGCAGTCAGACTCGCTGACATTGAGGGAAGGGGAAAAATAAGGGGGAAGGGTGGGTTAGGGCAGAAAACAGTGAAAGGGGAAGCAAGCAAAATGGAGGGGAGAAATCAATGGAAGTTTGTGATTTGGAAGAAAGGGAAGTGTAACGTTACTAGTGGACTAGGCTCTATGATCTGCAATCCCCATTGATGGAACCAAGTCATAACAAAGGTTCCAACTAGACCTCCTCCATAATCTGGGGGTGTTCCTGTCTGAGGAAATCATACAAACAAACACGGAATTGATTGTTAATAGACAGTTCTGTGCTTTGTAAATTGTAACAAGCCCGCTATACATGTGACCTGCTAACACACAGTGGTCACTAGGCATAAAGGATCAAACATGAAAGAACGGGAAAGGGTAATTCCCTAGAGATCCCAGTTACAGCTGTTTGAATCAGTACAAAAGCTGCAGAAGTTTGATGATAATTCCAAACTGGCAAAGGTAACAGTTACTTATTTCTAGAGTTAGTAATAAGTGAAATATCATCTGAATATTTGTGCTATAATATCTTTTATAGAAGATCTGTTTGAAAATTACTCATTTACAGTAGCCATTTGCAGTGTTTTTGATTTTAATTCCCTTAGACTATAAGAAAATACATGTGCAGAGGGGGGATAATGACCAATCCTATACCTGGCTTACTAAAAGACCACTCAGAGCATGGACCAGGCAGGCAATAAACAAGATGTTGAGCAATACATCTTGGGACTTCATCCACTGTCATATCTACATTTCTATCTGAATATTCCAAAGTCCAGTTGCCTCACAGGTGACATTCTCTAAGCTCCACTGAAACTTAGCTATGCGACAATTCACTTGTCCCCTGAAACTCATCAGGACCCCAATCCATTGAGTGCCCCGAGACTCAATTCAGACCCAATTCTCATGCACCATTGAACCTGCATTAAAAAAGTACTTGTATCTTCTGGGAGAATGCTAATAATTCATACAACTTAAGATCTCAAAATATCTATAAAATACTGTTTTTACTATAATGTTTGGTACTTCAGGAGCAATGTATGTTCTCACTGTTATAATTATTTCAGTTCATATTGACTTGGTAGACTGGATTCAAAAATGAAACATCTTGATAGGGAGGACATGGAGAGGATGTTTCCGATAGAGGGAGAGTCTGGGACCAGAGAGCACTGTTACTGTATGTTTTGTAAATCCAGACACTAATCAAATGAAAAACACAGGAGCATGGATAGCATGTCAATTTCGTTTTTCTTTAGTGAGGCACTCACGTATGAAGTGGTGGCATAATGATGTACAATATGCCAGTCACATCCTTCTTACATATAACCCGTAATTAATTATGCAAAGAAGGAATGCTTAATCAACTGATATATTTAAAACATTACTCAAATGTTACTGGAATATTGAATACTCCACAGGCACAGCCTCAGAGTAAAAGTATGTCCCTTTAGAACAGAGATGAGGAGGAATTTCTTTAGAGAGAGGGTGGTGAATCATCACGACGGGCAGCTATGGTGGCAAGTGAGAGACGAGTGTGTGGTGAGAACCAAAAGTGAATGAGCTGCTCCACAACAACAAATCCCTTCACCAGGGGTGCTACTCCTCCCTGGACATCTGATACACCCCAAAGACCATATATATTCCAAACATTATTGTGGGGAATCTGCTTCAGTTTCAAGACTTTAAATAGGAATAAAGTCCCCATTTATTTGAATAGAAATTACTGTCCTGAAGATCAGACAGAAGAGGAGAAGTTATTTATTTTCTATTTATCTTAAAGTTTTAATTATTCTCTATTTTTGATTTTTCATAGCAGACTTTTAAAAACTTTTGACAGGAGACAAAGCTCTGCCCCAAGTCTTCTAACAAAGGCTGCCAGTGTAGTCTGGGGGAGAGCCGCAGCAGGAGGTATATAGGCTGATATCTAGTTTTTTTTATTGAGAGATACAGCACAGTAACCGACTCTTCTGGCCCACAATCCAGTGCCACCTCAATTCCACCCATGTGATTGACCAATTAACCTATTCACCAAAATGTCTTTGACTGTGGAAGGAAACCCACAACCTCAGGAGAATGCAAAGCTCCTTGGAGACACCAGCAGGAATTGAACCCAGGTCACTGGCACTGTAACAGCATTATGCTGTTACACTACTGTGCCATCCCTAAACAATGGTTTCCAGTCCATCACCTAAACCGCTCTGCCACAACAACATACCGTGCACTCCAGAGGTAGTGAAGTCCCAGTTGTTGCTGAGGCTTCACTACACCTCACCATCTGACTCCTGGAGTGGCAATCATCTCCAGTCATCTACACGGTTAAGTGTTGGTGGTTGAAACTGTTGGAGTGGGTTCAGGACAAGTCTGGCCCTTGGACCCCATCAAGCTGCCTTTGTCCTTTCTTCACGGTAGACTGAGTTGTAATCACTGAAGCAACATGTGCTTAAAGCACACCCCACTGATGTTGTTCCCACTTGCTCTATCTGCTCCGCTGTTCTTCCTGCCTTTCCTAGGTCCACCGAAATTCACAAGGCAGTGTGCCTGCTCCCCCACTCTGCAGAGAAATAAAAAGTTTAGTTTTGATGATGTTGAGTGCCTCACTCCTTAACACTGCTGGTTGAGAGAAACTTGCACGTCATGGTGAGCTGGAGCTTCTTGTGCCTTTGCTTGGGAGATGCTGACAAAGAAGCCTTAGGGGGTTCTGCAGTACATTTTAAAGAACATACACAAAATCCTTCGGATGAAGTGTATTGTCAGCAGAACATTTATGATGTGCTAGTGACCATTGCTGCCTAACAAATAGGTGATATTGAGCTTCCTAAATGCCCTTGGAGCTGCATTCACTAGCAAGTTCTGTTTGCTGACATGTGCTTTGTGTGGGGTGTCAGGGCATGAATAGCCAATCTCTGTCCATCATTTGTAGCCACAGTATTTATGTGGCTGGTGCAAATAAGCTTCTGATTAAGGGTGTTGACAATGGAAGAGGTCCTCATCAAATGGTGCCAATCTAAGTGAATTGCATCTGCCGGCACATAGTCCATGTTATCTGCCAATTCATGAGCCAGTTTAGTTGCCTCTTAGTGTTGCTGTAGAAAGATATTGGGAGAACTTGGTAGAGCATTTGTCTTTGGATTTCAAGGTACATCCACAGTTGTTAGCCCTGCCTTGTGGAGATAGTATTTACCCAGTGTATGTGTGTGAAGTGTTGTTTGCTGCTTACACCTTGACTCTACAGTTTCTACAGGATGGCAGAATAATCCAGCAAATAAAATTACTGCCTTGCAGTGCTGGTAATCCAGCTTCAATCTATCCTTTGACATTTCCTATGAGGAATTTGTGTGAACTCCCTGTGCCTGCACAGGTTTCCTTCAAGTACTCTTTCTTCCACATTCTCGAATTGTGCTGCTTGCCTAACTGGCTACTGTAAACAGATAGATGGTTGGTAGGAGAATCAGGATGAAGTTGAAAGACTGTGTGAGAGATAATAGGTTACAGGGAAATAAGTCAGGTGGAAGACTTGCTGTTGTATCTGGCTTAAACTCTATAAACTAATCAGTCGCCTATGTTGTAAAGAAGTGTGAATGTTACCCAAAGGATTGTGAGAGGAATTAAATATTATGCACTCACCATGGAATTTTTCTCATGATATTCTCATTGAAGTTAAAGATCTGTCTGATGGAAGGTACCCTGTATTTAAGTTGCTATAGTTACACTTATGGATTTTTTAGCATCTAAATAAATAAATACAGTACATATTTATATTAATTCTGGAACTATTTCAAAGCTATAGATGTACCTCATGAATCACTGTACTTAGTTTGTTCTCTTCTATAAGTTGCACACATGTCTGTTCCATATTGTATGACTCTAACCCTAAGACTGTGCTGTGAAGACTGTGTCTGAGCATCTGATAATTGTGCAACTTTTACTAGACCTGAAGGAGAGAATGCAACTCAATTCATGTTTATTTTAAAAACCATGATGTTAAATATACTTTTCACCTCTATAGCCAAAGTTAAGAAAAAAAATTAAATCATCTTTGAAATCAAGGCAACTCCACAGTACGAGCAGCTTTTTCCACAGTGATTTTAAGTGTTCCATCAATTGACAAAAACTATCCTTAAACTTGTACTAACTTGATGGAACTTGTAGCTGTATTGATAATCCATACTGTTCTAATGACATTTACATTTTATCTTTCGAGATACATTTGTATTTTCTTTGAGAGCTTATTTTCATTAGTCAGGAGTATCTATGAGTTTTACAGTCTAAATTTGAATTTTGTTGGCATTATGCAGAAGACGACAATGAAAATGCTCAGGAACAGTGGTCAGAGGTGGAGGAAGGTTTGTCTTGTCTGTAATTAAGTTGAATTTGTGTGTGGTGGTGTGAATACTGTTGTAACTCTATTTATCATTAGTTACTGTGTGTTTTCCAGTTAAGGAGAGATATTCTGTCCATCTAAGTAGTGTTAGTTCCAAGTTTTGGATTGGTTTTTGATAATCATCCAGTCTTCAACCATTAGATATAGGAGCAGAATTCTATCGCGTCTGCTCCGTCATTTCATTATCACTCTCAGCCTGCATATCCTGCCTTCGGACCAAATCCCTTCATGGCCTGCCTTTGGTCAGTAATTTTACAGCCGTTACTTTGGTTTGAATAAATATACAAAGAAACCTTTATTATTTTGTATCACCACCTCTGGAGCCATGTGTTGTCCTACATTACTTGTTATATAAACATCATATTGGATAATTCACATTCAATATTAACAGTCCATCTGACAGAATGCTATATTTGAGTACTTGCATCATGCAGTAACATCATCTTTAGGCTCTCATTTCTCAAAGCAAGCCTATTTTAAAGGAAAAGGAACACTTTCTTTTGTAAATATATTGCATATTTGAAAAAATATATATATATACAATGAATCCCATTTAATTGGGACACATCAAGGCCAGTACATTTTGGCCCAATTTAAGCATCCGTCCCAATTAGCTGAAGTTTTATTGAAGTAGGTAAAAAGGTATTAAAAAAAAAAGACTAACTAGCATTTAACTGAGTAACAAATGATGTATTTAAATGAAATATTGAACAAGTTAGAACACTACCAATATTACTACAGTACCATAAAACTGTATTAGTTCCTAATATTTGCTGACAGGGGAATTCATCTAGTGTACACTGCCGTGTTCTTTTGAATTTTTTTAGGTAAAAATAAAACAGAACTTTCAAAGGTCACTGCTTTTGCATCGGTGTCTGTTGGTCCAAATGGAAAATGTAACACAAAACTGACCCTATTTAGAAAATGTTTGCTCTAAACACAGTGTAGTTTCTAATGACCACATAAATCACATGACTGATGTGATGCACCATCAATAACTCACACTGAGACGTAAGGCGAGATATTGGCTTTTATTGACTGGAAGAAGGAACCAGGAGTGAGTGTCCATCATAATATGTCCTGGAGACTGAGGCCGAGCGTCAGGCCTCAGATCTCCTTTATACAGGGGCCTGTGGGAGGAGCCACAGGAGCAGTCAGCAGGGAGCGTGTCCAGACAGGCACATAGTTCACCACATGATGCTAGTTAAAAACTGTCTCAATTAAGTAGCATAGTGGTTCAAATAAATGAAGTGAATCACAGCTATTTTCTTGATTAGTTTTTATTCTTTAAGAGTTGACCCAAATAAGATGTCCCAATTAACTGAAATCAACTGTACTTGCAAAAGTATTGATTGCTGAAATGTAACCACTTAGAAGGAAGCTCAAAGAGAATAACTTTTGGGAATATTAACACCAAGGGAAAAGTCATCAGTCCTTCCAAGACCTAGACACTTAAATGATTAAATTATGCACTATGGTACATGATTGGCATTTTGAAACATGAATGGACATTTCTTAATTACTGGAATCTGGTTTTCTCTTGTTAAGTATATTTTGGGCAGATTGGCTTTTTTAGAAAAATATTGAGAGAGAAATTGAACTTGGATCACCAGCACCAAAGTGGAACATGATTATCTGTTGCCAGGCAATAAAGCTGATCTCAAAAGAATTGAATATATGGAGGTAATTGCAAGCATTGGTTGGTATTCTGCTGTGTGATCATTGCTAGGGATGGAAGATGTGCTTCTCCCCTGTAATAGTTGACAGAAGGGACAATGTCACAAATGAAGCAGTCAATATACATTCAACATAACAGATAACCTCAAATGTAAATAATAGACAACATCTTAGAGAAATAAATGTATCAGTTTATGGATGAAGAAGTTTCATCATACCATCGGAGAAATGAACTATATCATGTCTTAATAAAGTACAATCTTCAAAACCTAAATTAATTAAGAACTGCAGTTGCATTGGAACCTACACGTCTCTCCTTTAACTGCATCAGCTTGTATCAGGAAATGGTGTTTCCTAATTCAAATTGATGACTGATCCATCTTTTATGTGAATATGTGCATTTTTTCTGCTTTATGTATTACTGTGCAGTTTACAAGACATTCTATCATGGCCGGATAAAATTTTCGTGTATTGTGCAGTCTGAGTAGTACATGCCATCAGACATTTTTTTTAAAATCATGTGTTACCATCTATTAATTCCATTGCTTGTGTTTTTTTAATGTTATAAAGATGCTGAGGAGAAAGCTCAATTAACACCTGTTAACGCAAGGAAAGGCAAGTTCTTTTGAATGCTTTTTTTAGGTGATTAACTCGTAGTCGTTAGTTGAATACACAGCCAACATTGTTTTTGTGGACATGTCTCCGAGCTGTAGCTATGTCATGTTTTGTGTCTTCCTCTTCAATTTCTGCTGAGCTCCTATTCATTTCAGCTTTTTAATCTTTTAAATATTGAGTTATTTTATGAATTACAGCTGAATTCTTTGATCTGATGCATTGTCAAAAAGGATGATTTAATTTGCTAATAATCATTATTTTTGATAAAATCAAATCAAAGAAGCAGAGGATTTTTTTTGAGAAGTTAGAATAACAATTGAGCTTGAGCCCCTTGCCAGACAGAGAAATAGTGGTGTGTCAATTAAAAATAGTAGATATCAATTCTTACACCAATCCAGTTTTCTCCCAGCTTTATCTCCTGAAATACAGAAGTGGGATTTTGTTTAAATAGACTTCTTCCTATAATCACATTAGGATGCAGTGTCCATTTTCAAGCTGAGGTGCTAACACAGGCGGCGTGCAAGCAAAACCTTCCTGCACCTGTGACCTGGACCCAGAAGTTTTAAATTGATATGTTTGATGTTTTTTTTTGTAGAAAAGGAGATATGAAACAGCCTGATGCATCAGCCCCAACCGACTCTTGCACCAAATGACACCCACCTCCACTTAATTAGAACCTCAGGTCTAGTTGTGATTCAGCCATCAGGGCCCAACTCTGACTTTTAAACTGACCTGAGCAGGAATATGCAACCAGGGTAACCATGAAGACACAAGGTAATGAAAGAGCAGGGCAGTTCTCCTTTACTCACAAAGAAAATTAGGACCTCCCTTGGATTTTAAACTTCTTCCCTTTCATTCCACCTTTCTGGGACTTCGTGCAGTTCTTTTGCATAATGGAAGATGGTTAAAGCTGGTTGCCAGCTTGTGAAGAGAGAGGGATTGGAAGGTGAGCCAGTGGCACATAAATGAAGCCTGTGTATTAAGATAACCCAATTTCAGAAGCAGTTGTTCAGCTTTTAATCCAAAGCCAGATTAGTTTTAAACTCAGCTCTGCTAATCGCTCAAGAATTCATTAACAACTTTCAGGTTGCTTTGCTAGTTGATTTTTGGCTGATGCTATGATTCAATAAACGTTTTTTGTTTTTGGCCATTGTTTCAAGTTGCCAAGAAGATAAGCATGCCAAAGCCCTATGAAGTTGGCTGCTTTCAAACCCCCTGTACAGAACAGGGGCTTTACCTAATATTGAGAGATTTATCCAAAGTAGTTTGCCAAAAGTAGTACCAGTCTAATGAAATTTGTGATGTACACCTACATGTGTACTGACAATAAAAACAGCATACATTAGACAGAAATAAGGCATCTTACAACCATGTCAGATCAAAGCTGAGTTGATCTACCCTATGTAATCATGAACATTAGTGCCAATCAAAAAAGAGGCAGCTTAAAGAATATACACTTGGTGGCCACTTTGTATTAGGTACCTCCCGTATATAATAAAGTGGCCAGTGAGTGTACGATCATGGTCTTCTGCTTCTGTAGCCCATCCACTTCAAGGTTTGACATTGTGCAGGCTTGATTCATGTTTAATGGGATCACTATTAATCATGAGGTCACAAGTCAGTAACTTTTGGTGGACTAATTGTTAGACTATTCCAACACTCTACAAGCCATTTTGCACTTTATTACTGATATTGCTGTTGGCAACATTTTGAGATTCAATGGAGCTAGTAGACTCCTACATGGCTGAAAGCTGGCTTCATTTGATGGAAGTATAGGCTCCCATTACAATCTAGATATTAGGTATCTTAGACTACAAGGTAAGAAGTTTCAGCTTTCTTGACTTACACTGCTAACTCTGCAGTGGTCATGCTGGTAAAGGAGTTGACTGAAGATCCAGGTGTAGGTCAAGTCTGATCAAGTATGATGCTTTGAGCCATGTTTGAAAGCACGTCAGTCTTACACATTTTGTTTTTACAACACTAGTATCATAAAGTTAACATACAGTACATTGCTATATGGCAGCAGCACATTTTAAAGGTGTTCTTTGCTTGCACTGTGTTGAGGAATTTGAACTGAAAGAAGTCCTTTGGTATTGTTGAAGAGCCATGGGAAGAATGGCCATATTCTTTTTTCAAATGCTTAACTGCGATATGCATGATAAATATAACAAATATATTGGCAAATTATCAACATTGTTATGCAGTACTGTTTGGAGATGTTGAAGTATTAACAACCATAGCAAAACAATAGAGCTGAAATCAATGCTCCTGAAGACAAACATTGAGTCACAATGCGGGATTAGTGCAGATTTGTTCCCTCTGATACAAGATGCCTTCTAACTAATATACCTGCAAGCTTATGTGCATCAGTTAACTTGCCATTGCAAGAGAATAACACATTTAAGAGCTACAAATTCATTTTTGGGGATGAGGGTTTTAATCCAAGACCACATTCATTGTCCACACAATGAGAAGGTGGAACTGATCTACATCATGAATCACTGCAGTCCTGCTGTTGATTACTGCAGTGTAGCTAGTTCCAGGATTTTGACCAGCAACAGTGTATGACTAAATACATTTCCAAGTCAAGGTTTGGAGGGCATCTTATATATTGTAGTGTTCATATGCACCTCCTACCCTTGTCCACCTTGATGGTAGAGGTTGCAATTTTAGCAGCTGCCATTGGCCTAGCCTCAAGTGAGTGACAGCAAAACAGAGAGGTTTTATCACCTTCCAATTCAAGTCAGAAGTGGGGATACTGCTGCATTGTTCAATTCTATTTTTAACTCCTTTACTAAATAAAGTAGTCCATTGCCTGTACAAACCAAGACCAAAGCAATAATCAGGCTTAGCATGATAAGTGGCATGTGTGCACAGAAATGCCAAAGAATAACCATAGGATAAGTGAATTTCACCACTTGCTCTCAATAAGTTTGAGATTAGCTTTGCATGTCAAATGTATATGGACAAAATTGTCACATGTACTAAGTGGAATTCATTGTTTGCATCAATGAGCCAACACTTTCCAAGGTGTGTTGAGAGTTGCCATGTTTCCAGCACTAACATTGCCTGAACACAACGTGCTTACAC
Source organism: Hypanus sabinus (assembly GCF_030144855.1). Taxonomy (NCBI): domain Eukaryota; kingdom Metazoa; phylum Chordata; class Chondrichthyes; order Myliobatiformes; family Dasyatidae; genus Hypanus; species Hypanus sabinus. The sequence continues at coordinate 79,576,671 of NC_082706.1, read as the reverse complement.
TAACTCGAACGTCATTGGAATGTGGGAGGAAACCATTGCACCCAGAGGAAACACTTGTGGTCACAGAGAGAATGTACAAACTTCTTACAGACAGTGGTGGGAATTGTACCCCAATCATACCACTTCCACTGTAAGTGATTATGCAAACTGCCACATTACCATGCTTTCCTTTATTTAGTAGAATGAATATAATTGAGCGTCTGACGATCAATATTCTGGGGGTGATGGGGGGGCTGGTCAACTTTGGATGAGATGCTCAAATTGGATTAGCCACAAAAAACTTGTGGCTACAAGAGCAGAACAGAGAATGGGTATCTTGCAATGAATGAATCCAATACCACCCCAATCTATCCTCCTGACACCCCAAAGCCCTTTCTGAAATGCATAAATGGGGAAGAAGATCAAGTCCCACTCATTTCTACCAAGTGATGCAAAGGATTAACAAATCATTCTAAATCAAAGCATAGAATAATTAACACAGTAGAATTCTCATGCCCTTCTGCTCAATGCAGACTCCAAGTTATAGCCATTCAACTCCATTCCAAAAAAAGGATTGTTTTTAAAACCCTTACATTACAGTTATAGAATCAAAGAGCACTAATGCTCAGAAACAGTCCCCTTAAACCATCTAGTCCATGACCTGTACCTGGACCATAACTCTCCATATCTGTCCTATCCATGTACCTATTGTGGTGAACTACATATACCTGCCTGGACACACCCCCTGCTGACTGCTCCTGTGGCTCCTCCCACAGACCCCTGTATAAAGGCAATTGAGGCTTGAGCCCGGCCTGTCAGTCTCCAGGATGTAGTATGGTGGTCACTCACTGCTTGTTCCTTCTTCTAGTCAATAAAAGCCGATATCTCGCCTTTACGTCTCAGAGTGAGACGGTGCATCACCTATCCAACCTTCTGATATCAGTTGCAAGGATTATGTCAAGCTTGAGTTGTGTGCTGCCCCCCCCCCCCCCCCACCATTGTTAGCAGTGATGCTCTTTGATTCTTACTCCCTGTTATGCCATTGGTATTTAAGGCAACATTGAAGGTCCTCCATCTCTGGCAGTGTTCAGGGCTTCTTTCATTACCTTCCTGTCAGTTTTCACTTCCATCAGTCAAGCAAGTTCTGGGTGGTGATTCAACTATACTAACACAGATGCAGAAGGAGTCTTCTTGCTGTTTCCACAACAATTTTGATTTACCAGTCAGGATTATTAAGCCTGGACTGAAGTGGACCACTCTTAGTCTGTCCTCTATCCTTTGACCTGTTTGGCATGGGTGACCCTACTAAGAGGGAAAGCACAAAGCCCTGACTCCAGCTAACATAGCTCTCTGGGTCATTGAGGCATCTAGGCCTCCAAAACTCAAGTTTTTAGTCCGTTTGAAGATTTTGGATTCTTCTCCTCCAATTGTTTGATTGACCACCGCCATTCATGACTAGATGAGGATTGCAAAGCTTTCTAGTTTATAAAATCTCTAGCTCAAAATATTGCATGTTGTTTGAGTTACAACTTCACTAGGTTGATACCTCTTTCAGATTCACTTGGTAATGCTGTCCTCATGATCCAAGCTTCATCAAACTCAGTTATTAGGTTCTGGCATGCTATGTTGGCACTAAAAACATGGCAGCACTTGGAGGGAGGTGGGCTACCAAACCAGCACAATCCTCGCAGACTTGATTTGTTGCGAACAACACATTTCACTGTATGCTTTGATGTATATGTGACAAACTAGTCTTATCTTTTATAGTATAATCACTGGACAGCATTCTAATAAGTTTGCTTACCGAAGATCTTTGCTGCCAGTTCAGGCCCGTGACTCAGGATTCTGGTGAATGGATGCAGGGACAAACTAAAATAAGACCATTGAATAGCCCATCTTGGTAGATTTTCCAATGTTGTATTGGGACCCCCAGAAACAAAAACACAGCAAAAGGCTGGCTTTTCTGGGAACAACCAATAATGATGGCTCCTTATAGCAAGTGATTTAATTATGGGGGCAATGATTTGACCTGAATATGGTCACAATCTTTGTCCTTTATCTATCTTTTTATTAGTTAAATAAAAAAATACATATACATATAAAAACAAGAGGAGAATTATCACAAATATCTATATCAACAACAGTTCGAATAAAAGGAAAAATAAACATTATCAAGATCAAAGTATTAATCTAATAGTATATAATAAAGAGAAAGGTAATTGATTCTCCTCTTATCCATAAAAAGAAACAAAGATAAGGAAACTTTTATAATTGACATATAACAGAAAAAAACAAAGGAAAAAAGAACTGGGCAGCTCAAACTGAGAGTGAAAGCCAAAAAAAAAAACAAGGAAAAACTTTCTGATCAAATCCAAAACTTCAAAAAAGGTAACTGGAAGGGCCATAAGTCAGAGCATATGAAAATATTGAATAAAAAGGTGACCAAGTTTCCTCAAATTTAAAGGATGTATCAAAAGTCTGACTTCTTATTTTCCCTAAACTTAAACAGGACACAATGGAGGAAAGCTAATAAGTAGTGGTAGGTGGATTAGAGTCCTTCCATTTAAGCAAAATGGCTCTCCTAGCCAATAAAGCTGTAAAACCTTTCATCCGTTGAGAAGAAGCAGGAATATCTCCTGCTTCCAAAGGAATGATCCCAAAAATTGCTGTAAGTAAATTCGGTTGTAGATCCAAATTCAGAAACTTTGACAAAATTTTGAAGACTTCTTTCCAAATATTATCTAACTTGATACAAGACCAGGTCACAATCTTCTTCAGTGTAACAAATCCAAGAAATGTGTATTTTCAAATTGAAGTAGCTGCACCATGCAACTAAATTTAAAAAGCTGGACTTCAATCTTGATATTGCACATAATCATCCTTTAACAAAAGTATGACATAAGAATTCCAAGGTTCTACAAATGTGTTCTGATGTTGATCAAATGTAACATTTCTAAACTTGTCCAGTGTGTTAATCATCCTTCAAGCTTGAGATGCATTAATTTGACAATGCATACAGCACAAGTAGTGTATCTCAGCTAAAAAAAGTATCAGCTGCCTTTTTGTATTTGGCGAGATTTCAGAAGAGCAGAGAAGATTTGAATGTTTTAAGTCTTTGAAGATTATTCATCTTAGAATATGGTACGCATACCACTTTTGTTTCCCAACATTACTAAACCAAAAGCACCTGTAATCTCAGTCTACCCCTACCATTTGTTTCTCAGGTAACTTTTGCCTAGTTACAATGCATTAGATTGATTTCCAGCTGTAGGGTACATGATGTTGCCAATGGGAAAATCATTAAGGGATTAGCCATTTAATCCTTTATAAATTATAATTAAGTAACATTTCATAATAAATCAGATTTTTTGTAACATGATATTGAGAGACAAGATAGATTAAAGTAAGCCATATTTTAAAACACCACTAAATCCATAATCATTCATATGGAACATGGGTTAAGACTTTGCTAGTATGGCTCAAGTTTTCAGTCTATTTTGGGGATATTTTTATGTTTAATAGTAGCAATAATGGGTAAGTATTGAGTTAAAATTAGAGGAATGCAGTAATATAGTTTTGAAGCAAAATTTTGTGGGTGTGTACATTGTGTTTGTGCTGTGAACAGCCAGCAGAGGGAGTAAAGCAACCATTGTTGGACAAAAATGTAATTGGGTTGCACCTTAAAAGCTCCCTGTATGAAGCCCATCTCCTAAATAATCCTCCCACTTAACCTGCTACTTCCACAATCCCATGGAAATAATACTAATCACAAGGAAAAGGTTACTTATGTCAGGATTTGAAGCCTATTTGACATTCTATGATTTCTTCAAAGAATAAAGATACTTGACATAGGATCCTAGTTGGGCCGCAGCTAGGGAACAATGAACATAGATTTTTGATGTATTTTCACTTCATTCATGCTATACAAGGACTTGTATCCTAAAATTTTCCTGCATGTTCCGCACAAGTTTTGTTCATGCTGTAGATTCATGGACCCCAACACATCCCCCACCCCAGGACAATGAAAACATTGTGCTCATTCTTACAGAGATGAAAATGGAAATGTCACTTGCACTTTACTTGGAGAATCTTTGGGTTGTTTACATAAATAATTTTGCCATCATTCCAGTATCATTTGGGTGCCTTTTTATCTTATTACATGGAACAACTGCTACCTATTAGCTTGAAAATCTTCGAAAAATGAACGAGTATCAAACTAACTTACTTGTTGCCCATTGATCCACTGGTCTTAGGGCAGCACTGAAGGCCCTCTGTCTGTTTGTGGCCATTGGTAATGTTCGGGACTTCATGCCAGTAGCTTCCTTTTGGTTTTCACTACTGTCAGCCAAGTCTGGGTTGAGACTCAGGAATACCTTTGCACACCAACATAAAAGGATTCTTCATTACTGTTTCTGTAACAGTTCTTTTTAAACCAGTCAGGGCTATTAGCCCTGAGCTGAAGCCCCAAACCTGATGGACCCACTCCCAGTTTGACCTCTACCCTTTGACCTGTTTGGCATGGGTGATCCACTAAAAGCCAAAGCACAAGGCCCTGACTCCAGCCAACAGAGCACTCTGGATCATTGAGGCATACCCACCTCCAAACTGCAACAAGGTTGTAATCCTCTTAGAGGTATTGGATTCTTTTTCTCCAGTTGTTTGATTGACCACCACCATTTATGACTAGATGTGAGGACTGTAAAGCTCTCCCTACTTTATGGGATCAGTAGCTCTGTATATTGCATGCTGTTTGTTACAACTTCATTGGGTTGGTACTGAGCTTCAACCTAGTGAAGTATCAAAATATTTACAATATTTTATACAACAAAATAAAAATCTACTTTAATACTGACATTAACTCCAGTTCAAAGCAGAAAAGCACCTATTACAAAATTCATGCTATATGGGAAATTAAAGAAAAAATAACAATTGAAACTACCTTAGAAGTTCCTCTAAAAAATCTGATGGTTGAAATACTTCAAGGTCAAAGAGGACATGCAAGGGAGCTTAGTTGGACCAAGGTGTGAATTTATAGACTTTCTTCTATATTACTGACATAATTATCAGTAATCATTGTCAAAGCAAATTGAGGTTATCTGAGAAAACTGTCACTGGAGGCTGTTGATCATCATTCAATTCTACACTATTTTCATAATGTCACTTTATCTCATTACAAAGCACTTTGAACTACATTATCTGTAAGAAAAGTGGTCTACAAGCAAGTTATTATTTTGCAGCTACGCTACTTGACCACAAGTTGTCAAGGCCTTCATCAACCTCTTGATTTGTTTCTACTTGACAGATGATCCAAAATGGCTAATCATGATTCCAATAGTATTGCTACGTGTATCACCACATTAAAGATGACTGCTTCATCTTTCCATTTTCATAAAGGGCCCATCTGGTGACAGATCTCATGCCCTTCTCCGGCCCAGTGTTTGCTGTGCTTCTATAACCATGACTCACCCTATTCACATTTTCCCCAGGTTTGTTAAAGATATATGCAAGGGTGTCTCCAACAGTGGTGTTCTTTGCAAACATTAGTACAGGGGATGCATGGAGCTTTAAAGTGCTGTTTTCATAACTTGGAGTTCTGCCAATGATGAAAAGCACAAACATGCTTGTACTAGTTGCAAAAACAGACAACTTATTCTGCTAGTGTTACAAATGTACCGTTGAAAGAGAAAGGAAACAAATCATAGTGAGAAATAGATGATACTAATCTGAGAGCAAATTCTGACTTGCCTGTCCTAACTGTTGAATCTTTGAAAGTCAGGCGTGTTCAAAGCAAAACTTTCCAGGAGAAGGGCCTGTGATTTCTTGGGCTTGTAATTTGTTAAATTGTGCATTGCTATTCAACTAGATTAATCTGAGGGGTGACAAAGACAATGATTCAGATGTATATCCAACTAGAAGACCAGCGCAGAGCCAGAGAAGTACCGCACAGAATCCTTGGTCTATCTAGTTCATGCCAAACTATTTAAACTGACTACTCCCATCAAGCTGCACTGGGACCATAGCCCTCCATATCCCTACTATCCACGTACCTAGTCAAACTCCTCTTAAACAAGAAAATCATGCTTGCATGCGCCACTTGTGCTAGAAGTTCATTCTACAATCTTATGACCTTCCAAATGAAAGAATTTCCCCTTATGTTCCCTTAAACTTTTCATCTTTCACCCTTAAGCCATGACCTTTGGTTGTAGTCCCACCCAGCTTCAGTGGAAAAAGCCTGCTTGCATTGACCCTGTCTATACCCCTCAATTTTGTATACCTCTATCAAATCTACCCTCAATCTTCTACCTTCCAAGGAATAGTCCTAACCCATTCAATCTTTCCTTATAACTCAGGTCCTCCAGTTCCAGCAACATTGTTGTAAATTTTCTCTGTACTCCTTCAACCTTACTTACATTTCTCCTGTAGATAGGTGACCAAAACTACACACATTACTCCAGATTTGGCTTCACCAACATCTTGTACAACTTCAACATAACATCTCATCTCCTGTATTCAATACAGGTACTTTGATTTATGAAGGTCAATGTGCCAAAAGCTATCTTTATAGCCTTGTGACACACCTTCAATGAACTATGGACCTGTATTCTCAGATCCCTTTGTTCTACCACATTACTCAGTGCCCTACTGTTCACTGTACAAGACCTATCCTGGTTGGTCCTACCAGAGTGCAAGATCACGCACTTGCCTGCATTCAATTCCATCTGCCATTTTCAATCCATTTTTCCAGCTGATACAGATGCCTCTAAAAGCCACAATAGCCTTTCTCACTGTTCACTACACACCCAATCTTGGTATCACCTGCAAATTTGTTGATCCAGTTAACCTTACCATCCAGAACATGGATATAGATGACAAAGGACCCAGCACCCATTTCTGTGGCATACCACTAGTCACAGGCCTCCAGTCAGAGAGGTAACACTCTACTACACACTGACTTCTACTACAAAGCCATGTCTAATCCAAATTACTAACCCATCCTGAATGAAGAGCAACTGAACTTTCTTGACCAACCTCCCATGCCGGACTTGTTAAATGCCTTTAGAAAGACCATGTAGACAATATCCTATGCCTTGCCTTCATCCACTTTCCTGGTCATGTCCTCAAAAAATATCAAGATTGATTAGACATGGCCTACCATGCATGAAGCCATGCTGACTATCCTTAATCATTCCATGTCTATCCAAATACTCATATCCAGTCCTTAAGTATCCCTTCCAATAACTTACCACAACTGATATCAGATTCAGCCTGTAATATCCTGGTTTTGCTTTTTTTTAAAAAAAAAGGCTATCCTCCAATCCTCTGGTGCTTCTCCTGTCACCAATAATGTTTTAAATATCTCTGCTAGAGCCTTGGCAATTTTTTCACTTGCCTCCTCTAGGGTCCAAGGGAGCACCCTGTCGGGCCCTGGGGATTTATCCACCCCAATTGGCCCCAAGGTAGCTAACACCTGCTCCTCCCCATAATCTGTACAGGGTCCATGAAGTTGAAGACACTTTGCCTCACTTCTATAGACTGCATCAAATATGATGGCAGAATATAGTATTAATGGCGAGACTCTTGGCAGTGTGGAGGATCAGAGGCATCTTGGGGTTCGAGTCCATAGGATGCTCAAAGCAGCTTCGCAGGTTGACTCTGTGGTTAAGAAGGTGTATGGTGTATTGGCCTTCATCGATCATGGAATTGAATTTAGGAGCCGAGAGGCAATGTTGCAACTATATAGGTCCCTGGTCAGATTCCACTTGGAGCACTGTGCTCAGTTCTGGTCACCTCACTATATGAATGATGTAGAAGCTGTAGAAAGGTGCAGAGGAGATTTACAAGGATGTTGTCTGGATTGGGCAGCATTCCTTATGAGAATAGGTTGAGTGAACTCTGCCTTTTTTCCTTGGAGTGATGGAGGATGAGAGGTGACCTGATAGAGGTGTATAAGATGATGAGAGGCATTGATCATGTGGATAGTCAGAGGCTTTTTCCCATGGCTGAAATGGTTTCCACAAGAGGACACAGGTTTAAGATGCTGGGGAGTAGGAACAGAGGAGATGTCAGGGGTAAATTTTTTTACTCAGAGAGTGGTGAGTGCGTGGAATGGGCTGCCGGCAACAGTGGTTGAGGCAGATACGATAGGGTCTTTTAAGAGACTTTATTGAAACGTATAAAATTCTAAAGGGATTGGACAGGCTAGATGCAGGAATGTTTCTGATGTTGGAGGAGTCCAGAACAAGGGGTCACAGTTTAAGGATAAAGGGGAAGCCTTTTAGGACCGAGAGGAGGAGAAACTTCTTCACACAGAGAGTGGTGAATCTGTGGAATTCTCTGCCACAGGAAAGTTGAGGCCAGTTCATTGGCTATATTTAAGAGGGAGTTAGATATGGCCCTTGTGGCTAAAGGGATGAGAGGGTATGGAGAGAAAGCAGGTACAGGGTTCTGAGTTTGATGATCAGCCATGATCATACTGAATGGCAGTACAGGCTCAAAGGGCCAAATGGCCTACTCCTGCACCTATTTTCTATGTTTCTATTGGTACATGGAGCTTAGAAAAATAGAGGGCTATGGATAAGGCTATTAATTTCTAAGGTAGGAACATGTTGGTCACAACTTTGTGGGCCGAAAGGCCTGTATTGTGCTGTAGGTTTTTTATGTTTCTATGCATCCATCTCCTGTGTAAATACAGATGCCAAGAATGTGTTTAGCATCTCCCCATGTTATGAATCCACACGGTCTTTTAGTGGACCAATTTTGCCCCTTGCAATCCTTTTGCTTTTAACATCTGTAGAATCCTTTAGGATTCTCCTTCACCTTGTTTGCTAGAGCAAATTCAAACCTTTTTTAGCCTTCCTGTAAGTGTTTGCTCGCATTTCTTTTGCTCCATACGCACAACATTTGTTCCTATGTCCCTAAATCTGCTAGGACCCTTTTTCCCCCTATTAACCTGGCCTTCAATATCTCTTGAAAACCAAGGCTCCCTTTACATTTTATTCTGACAGGCATACACAAGCTTTGTATTCAAAATTTCACTTTTGAAGGCCTCCAACTTACCAAGTACACCTTTGCCAGAAAACAGCCTACCCCAATCCGCACTTAAATTATTTCTGATATCAAAATTGGCCTTTCTCCAATGGAAAAGATCTATCTCTTTGCATATTTACTTCAAAACTACTGGCATTGTGGTCACTGGATGCAAAAGTGTTCCCTTTCACAAGCTTCTGTCACCTGCCCTGTCTCATTCCCAAACAGCAGCTGAAGTACCACTCTCTGTTTTTGGGACTTCTACGTATTGTTGAAGGAAACCTTCCTGACTGCATTTGACAAACACTTTCCCATCTAGTCCTTTTACAGTATGGGATTTCTAGTCCTTATGGAAAGTTAAAAATCATCGACTACAATAACCTTACGTTTCTTGCAACAGTCTGTTCCCTCTACAAATTTGCTCCTCCAAATCCCTAATACTGCTGGGTGATCTATAGTATAGGCCCATTAATGTGGTTATACCTTCCTTATTTCTCAGTTCCACTCATAACACCTCACTAGCTGAGTTCTTCAGCCTATCCTGATGGAGCACCGCAATGACATTTTCCCTGTCTAGTAATGCCTCCTTTAATCCCTCCCACTCTGAAGCAACAGAACCCCAGAGCATTGGGCAGCCAGTCCCGATTCGACTGCATCCAAGTCTCATTAAAGGCTACATTTAATTCCAGGTGTTGATCCACGCCCTGAGCTCATTCACATTTTCCCACAATACTTATTGCATTGAATTATACAGCTCAGTACACTAGTCACACCATGCTCAGCCTTTTGATTCCTGATTTGTTTGAAATCTAACCAACATCTGCTTTCACAGCCTCTCCAATAACTACCAAGTACATAGAAACCTGTTCTACCAAAGATGGTCACTCAGCCTGTCTCTTTTCCAACCAGATTATTTTCACTTTTGAGCTCAGTCTGTGACTTTGTAGATTCCTACTTATCTGGTCTTCCAGGCATCTTTAAAATGTGATCGTTCTCCATTCTACTGCAATTTCAGAAAATGAGTTCAATATCTCTATACTTAGATCCTTTACTCCCCACTAATCCTCCAAACAGTGAATTTATGTTCCCTACTGATCCAATCTTTCTGCCAACCCTTTCAATCCTGGAATCATCCACATGAACCTCCTCTGGACTCTTTACAATGCCAGCACATCCTTTCACAATTTTTAGGTCATAGTTTCAAACTTCAAATATGGCTTCAAATATTCAAATCTTTGATCCTTCCTGTGACACAATCCCAGCTCTCAGTCTCCATTATAATCTCCAATTCTGGCAACATCAAATCTTTGTCCTCTCCCCAGTGCTATCACAGCTTTTTCAATGAGGTGACCAAAACTATGTATGTACTCCAGCTACAGCCCAAGTAGACCAATAGCCCTTGCTACCATAATATCAGGTTTCAGGTGATAAAGGCAAATATTCTGTATTCATCTTGATCAATCACTATTTTTGAACATTGATAACACTACATGGCCCAACAACTCCGTGCTACTTAAGGTGTCTACCCATTTGTCTCAGTTTCTGGAGTTCAGCTGTTATGCTTCTAAACCCCACCCCCATATTACTTGAATTTTCTCTGGTAGTGTGTTACACACACTCAGCACCATTTATATGAAAAGGTTTTGCATCAGATCTGTTCTATATCTTTCTCCTTCCATCTTAAATCTACACCCTTTAGTTTTAGGCTCCCATACCCAAGGAAAAGACCGTTAGTGTCTGATTAATGTCTCATATTTCAAACATTATAACATTGCTCTTCATTCTCCTACATTCCAAAGAATAAATACTTAGCATAGTCAACATCTCCCTACAAAACAACCCCTCTAGTCCCAGCCACATGCTCAAATTTTCTATGCATCATTTCCAGTTTAATTGTCTTTCCTGTAACAGGCTGACCAAAACTGTACACAGAACACCAAGTGTAGCCTCAACAAGAACTTATACAATGTCCCAACATTGCTAAGGCTATTGGGGAGAGTTTAAACTAGAATTGTTGGGGGGGTGGGAACCAAACTGAAGAGACGGAGGAAGAGGTGGTTGGCTCACAAATTGAGAAAGCTTGGAGACAGTGCGAGAGGGAGGATAGGCAAATGATAGAGAAGGGACACGCTCAGTCCGACGGATTGAGATGTGTCTGTTTTAATGCAAGGAGAATTATGAACAAAGCTGATAAGCTTAGAGCATGGATCAGTACTTGGAACTATGATGTTGTGGCCATTACAGAGACTTGGATGGTACAGGGGCAGAATGGTTACTTCAAGTGCCAGGCTTTAGATGTTTCAGAAAGTATAGGGAGGAAGGCAAAGAGATGGAGGCGTGGAACTGTTAATCAGAGATAGTGCCACGGTTGCAGAAAAGGAGGAAGTCATGGAGGGGTTGTCTACAGAGTCTCTGTGGGTGGAAGTATGGAATAGGAAGGGGTCAATAACTCCACTGGGTGTTTATTATAGACCACCCAATAGTAACAGGGACATCGAAGAGTAGATAGGGAAACAGATTCTGGAAAGGAATAATAAGTGTTGCTGTGGTGGGAGATTTTAATTTCCCAAATATTGATTGACATCTCCCTGGAGTGAGGGGTTTAGATGGGGTAGAGTGAGTTAGGTGTGTTCAGAAAGGTTTCTTTCTTTTCTTTCTTTTTCAATCTTTTTATTGAGTTTCATTCATATATATATATATATATAAGAAAAAAACATAACATAATAATGAATAGGTTATAAATACAATAGACTTGAAATTACATTAGTAATAGGATAATAATATCCTACTAAACATCAACAAAAAAAAGTACATTAATCAATCAAGTCTATATAATTATGAAAGAAAAACAAAAATAATCATCAAAAGAAAAGGAAAAAAAAATTTGAAAATATATAAAAGAGAATATATATTGAAAAAAACACTAAACTAAACTAACATGGGCAATAATAACAGTTTATAAGTATATGATAGTGTCAAAAAAAAAACTCCGGAACTCCATACCTGAACAAGAATAAGCGGAGAGAAGGTCTGAAAAAGGCCAAATTAATTCATATGAAAATGTCGAATGAACGGTCCCCAGGTTTCTTCAAATTTAATTGATGAGTCAAAAATAGTGCTTCTAATTTTTTCCAAACTCAGATAAGAAATAGTTTGAGAAAACCACTGAGATGTGGTAGGAGGATTTACTTCTTTCCAGTTTTGTAATATAGACCTTCTGGCCATTAATGTTACAAAAGCAATCATTCGTCTGATTGGAGGGGAAAACTGATTATCAGAAAGGTTTCTTGGCACAGTATGTAGATAAACCTACAAGAGGAGAGGCTGTACTTGATCTGGTATTGGGAAATGAACCTGGTCAAGTGTCAGGTCTCTCAGTGGGAGAGCATTTTGGAGATAGAATTGCAATCACTATCTCCTTCATATTAGCATTGCAGAGGGATAGGAACAGACAAGTTAGGGAAACGTTTAACTAGAGTAAGGGGAAATATGAGGCTATCAGGCAGGAACTTGGAAGCATAAATTGGTTCTCAGGGAAACATATGGAAGAAATGTGGCAAATGTTCAGGGGGTTTCTGAGAAGGTACATGAGACATGGAAAGGATGGTAGGGTACAAAATCTGTGGTGTACAAAGGCTGTTGTAAATCTAGTCAAGGAGAAAAGAGCTTATGAAAGGTTCAAAAATCCAGGTAATGATAGGAATATAGAAGATTATACATCTAGCAGGAAGGAGCTTAAAAATGAAATTAGGAGAGCCAGAAGGGGCCATGAGAAAGCATTGGCAGACAGGATTAAGAAAAACCCCCAAGGCATTCTATAGGCATGTGAAGATCAAGAGGATAAGATGTGAGAGAATAGGACCAATCAAATGTGATAGTGGAAAATTGTGTATGGAACCAGAGGAAATAGCAAAGTATTCATTAAGTACCTCCACTTCAGTATTCACTATGGAAAAGGATCTTGGTGATTGTAGGGATGACTTCCACAGACTGAAAAGCTTGAGCCTATGGTGATTAAGAAAGAGGATGTGGTGGAGCTTTTGGGAAGCATCAAGTTGGTTAAATCACTGGGACCGGATGGAACATACCCCAGGCTACTGTGGGAAGCATGCGAGGGAGGAGATTGCTGAGCCTCTGGCAGTAATCTTTGCATCATCAATGAGGACGGGAGAGGTTCCAGAGGATTGGAGGGTTGCGGATGTTGTTCCCTTATTCAAGAAGGGGAGTAGGAATAGCCTAGGAAATTATAGTCTTATTTCAGTGGTTGGTAAGTTGGAGAAGATCCTGAGAGGCAGGAATAATGAACACATGAAGAGGCATACTATGATAAGGAATAGTCAGTATGGCTTTATGAAAGGTAGGTTATGCCTTACGAGCCTGTTTGAATTTTTTGAGGATGTGACTAAATACATTGATGAAGGTAGAGCAGTAGATGTAGTGTATATGGATTTCAGCAAGGCATTTGATAAGGGACCCCATGCAAGGCTTATTGAGAAAATAAGGATGCATGGGATCCAAGGGGACATTGCTTTATGGATCCAGAACTGGTTTTCCCACAGAAGGCAAAGAGTGGTTGTAGACAGGTCATTTTCTGCATGGAGGTCAGTCACCAGTCAAGTGCCTCAGGGATCTGTTTTGAGAACCCTACTCATTGATTTTTTATAAATGACCTGGATGAGGAAGTGGAGGGATAGGTTGGTAGGTCAAATATGATGTCAAGAATATAGTATTAATTGCAAGACTCTTGGCAGTGTGAAGTATCAGAGGGATCTTGGGATCCGAGTCCATAGGACACTCAAAGCTTCTACACAGGTCAAATGTGGTTAAGAAGACATATGGTGCATTGACTTTCATCAATCATGGGATTGACTTTAAGAGCCAAGAGGTAATGTTACAGCTATATAGGACCCTGGTCAGACCCCACTTGGAGTACTGTGCTCAGTTTTGGTTGCCTCACTACAGGAAAGACGTGGAAACCATAGAAAGGGTGCAGAGGAGATTTACAAGGATATTGCCTGGATTGGGGAGCATGCCTAAAGAGAATAGGTTGAGTGAACTCAGCCTTTTCTCCTTGGAGTGACGAAGGATGAGAGGTGACCTGATGGAAGTGTGCAAGATAATGAGAGGCATTGATCGTGTGGATAGTCAGAGGCTTTTTCCCCAGGGATAAAATGGCTAGCATGAGAGGGTATAGTTTTAAGGTGCTTGGAAGTAGATACAGAGGACATGTCAGGGGTAAGTTGTTTTGTTTTTTTTTAAACACGCAGAGAGTGGTGAGAGCATGGAATGAACTGCCAGCAGCAGTGGTGGGGATGGATACGATAGGGTCTTTTAAGAGACCTCTAGATGGCTACATGGAGCTTAGAAAAATAGAGTGTGATGGGTAAAGCCTAGGTAGTTCTAAGGTAGGGACATGTTAGATACAGCTTTGTGGGCCGAAGTGCTTATATTGTGCTGTATGTTTTCTATGTTTCTATGTACTATCTAAACTCAATGCCTGGACCGAAGGCCAGCATGGTAAACACATTCTTCACCACCTTCAATAAACTAGTACTCTTAGGTTCCTCTGTTCCATTACGTTCCCCAATTCATCCCATGCTGGTTTGACTTTCCAAACTGCATTACCTCACACTTACTTATGTTGTAGTTAACTTGACATATCTCGGCTCACTTCCCTAGCAACTTTAGCTTTTTTTAAATAAAAGAGATATAGTGTGGAACAGGCCCTTCTGGTTCAACTAGCCATGCGGCCCACTAACCCACCTATCTAACCCTAGCCTAATAGCTCTGTGCACTGTGGGAGGAAACCAGAGCACCTGGAGGAAACCCATGCACTTATGGAAGGAATATACATGTTTCTTAGACAACATTGTGCAGCTGCTGTGCTACCCTGGTGCTCCAATGGCAGGTGATCTGTTTTCTCTAGCAAGAACAAAGTACTACAAAATGGCAGCAATTGTAGCGAAGGATTTTGATAAGATCTGAATATTTCATTATATAGGAGATTAGTCAATCTAATAATCAAGTAGAGATTTTTTTTTTCAATAACATGCCTTTAATGAGGGGTATAGATTGGAAAAAGCCTGCTTGGATTTATCCTTTGAGGCTGGGCGAGACTAGAGCTAGAGGTCGCAGCTGAAAGGTAAAAACTTAAAGGGAGTTTCTTTACTCAGAGGGCCAGCAGAAGTGGTGGATGCAATTTCGATTGCACCATTTAAGAAATTGGGATAAGTACATGGAAGGGAGGGTTAAAGGGCTGTGGTCCAGGTGGATGAGACTAGGCAGAATTTAGTGTGGACCAAAGGGCCCATTGTTGTACTGTAGTGCTCTATGACTAATATTCAAGCTTCAACGTGGTTATGGTGACAGAAAAGTATTCCATTTTCACATTTTTTGTTGGCAAAAGCAAGTATCAATCCAAGAAAAGCAAGTATCAATCCAAGAAAAGCTTCAATGAGATTTTAACATTACCACCATCTCACAGCAACAGTGGATGGTCATTAAATATGGCTTTACTGTGACCATTCACACACCTCTATAGCTGCTGCCTGATCCGAGTTCCTCCAGCATTTTGGGTTGCCAATGTTTTTCCCTGGTTTGTAAGTGGCATGTTTGAAAATGAAATGCGGATCATCAGACAAGGGCATGAGGTCAGTTGGTAGATCCAGAGGTCTGAGATTGGTCTGCCGGTCCAGATGTCAGACTCCAGCAACCCGAGGACTGCATGTTGTTCGGCTGAACATGGCGAACGTGTTGGCACTGGAAGTATGGCAACACTTGCAGGCAGCCCCCGGCACAATCCTCGGATTGTGTTGGCTGTTACTGCAAATGAAACACTTCACTGTATGTTTCAATGTTTCTGTGACAAATAAATCTAATCATTACATTTAACTTCTACAGGATAGAAAGACTTTCGGGATTCATGGTAGGAGGCAACTTTATAAATAATATTAACTATTTATAGAGCGCTTTTCATACAATGTACTTCAGAGAGTATTAGAATCGGATAAGTAAATGTGAAAACAAGGAGGTAAATATGAAAATCAAAGACCATAAAATCACAAGATCCAAGATAGACCCAGACCATTCAGCCAATTGAGTCTGTACCACCATTCAATCAGGGCCAATTCATTATCCTTCTCCAACTCATTCTTCTGCCTTTTCCCTTAACTTTCATCGCGCTGACTAATCAAACACCAATTAACCTCCACTTAAATATACTCAATGACTTGGTCTCCACAGCCATCTGCAGCAAAAAATGTCACAGATTCACCACCCTCTGGCTAAAGAAAATTTTCCTGATCTGTTCTAACTGGACATCACTCAATTCTGAGGGTATGCTTTCTGGTCCTAGACTCCCAAACATCCTTTTCACATCCACTCCATGTGGGCCTTACAATATTTGAAAGTTTTCAGTGAGATCTCCCTTCATTCTTTTGAACTCAAGCTAGTACAGGCCCAGAGCTAAACTCTCTCACATGTTAAATGCTTCATTTCTGTGATCAATCTCATGAACCTCCACAATGCCAGCACTTCCTTTCTTAGACAAGGGGTCCCAAATACTCCAAGTGCCGTCTGACCAATAGCTTATAAAACATCAGCATTACATCCTTGCTTTGTATTCTATTCTCAAAATAAACAACATCGCATTTGTCTGCCTTGCCACTGATTCAACTTGCAAGTTAACCTTTAGGAATTCTGCACGGGGACTCCCAACTCTCCATGCACCTGATTTTCAAATTTACTCCACATTTACAAAATGATCCATGCCTTTATTTCTTCCACTAAGGTGTATGACCATACATTTCGCTGCATTATATTCCATCTGCCACTTTGCCCATTCCCCCTATCCAAGTCCTTCTGCAGACACCACCTGTCCTTCCGCTTATCATGGTATCACCCACAAATTTAGCCAGATCCATCAATTCCTTCATCTAAATCATAGATGAAAAGTGGTCCCAATACAGACATCTGCAGCACTCCACTAGTCACTGCCAGCCAACCAGAAAAGGCTCCCTTTATTCCTTCTGTTTCTTGCCAGTCAGCCAATCTTCTACCCATGCTGTTACATTTCCTATAATGCCATGGGCTGTTAAGCAGCCTGTTTGGCACCTTGTCAAAGACCTTCTGAAAATCCAAACAAGTGTCCACTGATTTCTTACTCTATCCAGCCTGTCATTTCCTCAAAGAATTCCAACAGATTTGTCAGGCAAGATTCTCCCTAAAGGAAACCATGCTACTGGCCTTTATCTTGTACCCTGAAACTCCATCTTTAATAGACTCCAACATCTTTCCAACCACTCAAATCAGGCTAGATGGTCTATCATTTTCTTCTGTCTCCCTCTCTTAAAGAGTGGATGACATTTGCAATTTTCCAGTCCTCAGGATACATTCCAGAAACTAGTAATTCATGAACGATCATTACTAATGCCGCCATAATCATTTCAGTTACCTTGTTCAGAACCTTAGTGTAGCCCACCTGGTCCAGATGACTTATCTACCTTTGATCTTTTCAGCTTCCCAAGCACCATATCCTGAGTAATAATAGCAAGGACACTTCTGCCCTTACCATTCAAATCTGACATTCTGCTAGTGTAGTCCACAGTGAAAATGGCACAAAATACTCAGGTTCGTCTACACCCATTACTAATTATAGTGTCATTTTCCAGAGGTCTGATATACACTCATTTCTTACTTCTCATGCCCAAGAGAACTTTGAATCCTCTTATTGGCCAACTTACCTTCATACTCATCTTTTCTCTTTATGACTTATTTATTGCCATCCTGCTGGTCTTTAAAAGGTTCCCAATCTTCTAATTTTTGTTTTATTGCATGCCCTCTTGCTTTTATGCAGTCTTCCTTTTTCCTTTTTAGCCACACTTCCCTCATCCTCCTTTTAGAATACTTCATCTTTGGAATATATCTATCCTGCACCTTCGGAATTTCTCCCAGAAACTCCAGTCCTTGCTTTTCTGCCATCATCCCTGCTAGTCTCCCCTTCTAATTAACCTTTGCCAGCTCCTCTCTCAAGCCTCTGTAATTCCCTTTGCTCCACTGTAATACTGATGCATTCAATTTTAGCTCCTTGTCAAACTACAGGGTAAATTCTATCAAACAATCACTAAGGTTCCTTCACCTTAGGCTTCCTAATCAAATTTGGGCCGTTACATAACACTCAATCAAAAACTGCCATTGCCCTAGTTGACACAACCCCAAGATGCTCTAAAAAGCCATCACATAGGGATTCTACAAATTAGCTCTTGGGATCAAGCATCAAGCCTATTTTCCCCAGTCTACCTACATATTAAAATCTCACATGATTATCACAACATTGTCCTTTTGACATGCCTTTTCTGTCTCCCATTGTAAACTGTAGCCCACAAAATGGCTACTGTTCAGAGGCCTGTATACAACTCCATTAGGGAGTTTTAACCCTTGCAGTTTCTACCCACAAAGGTTCTACATCTTCTGATCTTGTGCCACTTCTTTCTAAGGATTTGATTTCTTTTTTTTTAAATTTAAAATCAATAGTGCCACCCCAGCCCCTCTGCCACAACTGAGATGCCAGAATCTCATCTTCCAATTTCTGTGCTTATAAGATCATCTACCTTATTCTGTATACTGTGTGTATTCAAATTCAACACCTTCAGTCCCTGTATTCACCACCCTTTGTGATTTGGGTCCCCTGTTAGACTTTAATCAATCCCACTGACTACAATTTTACCCCATCACCTGCCTGTCCTTGCTCACTGTCTCACTACACATTATCCTACTTGTCTACCAACCGCCCTATCACTCCAGTACCCATCCCCCTGATAAATCAGTTTAAACTGTCCCCAACATCTCTGGCAAATATTCCTGCAAAGATATTGGTCCCCTTTGTGTTCAGGTGTAACCTGCCGTTCTCAGAGGACCCAAACTGAGACATCCCTGACACCCAGGATGCAACATATTATCTGAGTGTCATTTACATCCAGAGTCTGCTTTCAGCTCCACTAATTATGGAATCCCCTATCACTACTGCACTCCTCTTCTCCCTCTTCCCTTCTGAGGGACAGGGGCAGTCCCAGTGCGATAGACCTGAGCTTTCCCCATTAGGTCAAAGTTCAAAATACATTATCAATGTATACATTATACAATCTTCAGATTGGTCTCCTAACAGGTAGCCACAAAACAAAACCAAAAAACAAACCCATGCATGAAAAGGCTGTTGTTATCCAATGGCAAAAGGCATACCCAATGCGCAGAGAGCAAAAAAACTTACCAGCCTATAATCTCCTGGATTACTTTTAGAGCCTTTTTTAAACAATGGAACAGCATGAGCTATCCTCCAATCCTCCAGCACCTCACTCGGAGATACTGATATTTCAAATATATCTGCCAGGGCCCCTAGAATTTCAAAACTTGTCTCCTTCAAGGTCTGAGGGAATACCCTGTCAGGTCCTGGGGATTTATCTACTCTGATTTGCCTCAAGATAGCAAGCACCTCCTCCTCTTCAATCTGTATAGGTTCCATGACCTCATAACTTGTTTACCTCATTTCCATTGACTCCATGCCAGTTTCCTTAGTAAATACAGAAGCAAAAAACCCATTTAAGATCTCCCCCATTTCTTTTGGTCCCATACATAGCCAACCACTCTGATCTTCAAGAGGACCAATTTTATCCCTTGCTATCCTTTTGCTCAACATACCTGTAGAAGCTTTTTGGATTATCCTTCATCTTGACTGTCAAAGCAACATCATGTCTTCTTTTAGCCCTCCTGATTTCTATAAGTAATTTTTTGCACTTTTTTTTTATATACACCACAAGCACCTCATTTGCTCCCTGTTTCCTATACATGTCATACTTCTCTCTCTTCTTCTTTATCAGAGTTCCAATATCCCTAGAGAACCAAGGTTCCTTATTCTTATTCACTTTGCTTTTACTCCTGACAGGAATATACAAACTCTGCACTCTCAAAATTTCTTCTTGGAAGGCCTCCCACTTACCAACAACATCCTTTCCAGAGAACAACCTGTCCCAATGCACACTTTTTAGATCCTTTCTCATTTCTTCAAATTTGGCCTTTTTCCAGTTTAGAACCTCAACCCAAGGACGAGATCTCTTTATCCATGATCAAATTGAAACTAATGGTGTTATGATCACTGGAACCAAACTGTTCCCCTACACACACTTCCGTCACCTGTCCTAACTCGTTTCCTAACAGGAGATCTAATATTGCATCCTCTCTAGTTAGTACCTCTATATATTGATTTAGAAAACCTTCCTGAACACATTTTACAAGCTCTAACCCATCTAAACCTTTAACAGTATGAGTGTCCCAATACGTGGAAAATTAAAATTTCCTACTATCACAATTTTGTTTCCTACAGTTGTCTGCTATCTCTCTGCAGGTTTGCTCCTCCAATTCTTGCTGACTATTGGGTGCTCTATAATACAACCCCATTAATGTGGTCATACCTTTCCTGTTTCTCAAACCTCACCCTTATGGTCTCGGTAGACAAGCCCTCTAATCTGTCCTGCCTGAGCACTGCTGTAATATTTTCCCTGACTAGCAATGCCACCCCCCCCCCACCCTTCATCCCTCTGCCACTATCATATCTGAAACATTGGAACCCCGGAACATTAAGCTGCCAGTCCTGCCCCTCCTGTAGCCAAGATTCTTTGTAAAAGAATAAGTGCCCAAACACTGACTCCTGTGGCACACTAGTTTCTGGCCGCTATTCTGAGAAACAACCTTGATCCATCACCACTGGGTCAATTTTGAATCTAGCTCTCTCCAAATCCACATGTCCCAGCTTTCCCGACCAGCCTACCATGAGACCTTGAGGCCCTCTACTGGTTAGGATTGTGTCCCAGTTGTCTACATGATACACAAGCCAGAATAACACGATATGGAGCAGGCAGCAGGCTCCTCCTCTCCACAAAGCTGATGAATCCAAAGGAATGGCAGAGGTTGATACGGTTTGGGGCACAAGCTGAATCCCAGGTGTTACCAATCAGTGTTGAACTCGATGTACGACTCCCTTAGAGACTCCGGGTCCTGGTTTTTCTATGGGGTTTGATCCCAGGACTTCCCCATTAGTGGGCATAACAACAAGGCAATGGATGTTTGAAATCACTTTTCTTCTCTAGATGAGCCACTAACCATGACTGATTGCCCCATCTGCTTCAAATGATTGGTTAAGGTGTCAGTAACCCAACTTTGCTACTCCTTTCAGTAGAAAATTCTGATGGGTTTAGAAGTTAAATCACACATTCAGGGCAGGAGCTGGACTTGTCAAAGACTGTTTGAGATGCACTCAATTGGGAACATTTGATGGGAAGCAGTAGCTTATCCCATTACCACCCCTGGCTGTAACAAGCTTAAGGAACCATAAGACCTTAAAGGCCTAGCTAACGTCTAGATAGACATCTACTGCCTTACCCTCATACATTTTAGTTACTTAAAAAAGCTTTATTAAACACAACTTCCACACAGAGCCACACAGATCCCTCTTTATCAGAGGGATAGATCTGATAGATCTGTCCCTTAGAATTTCCTTCAATACCTGCCCAACTAATGTCAGGCTTACTGGCTCCCTGAAATGTGCTTGCTACCCTTCTTAAATAAGAAGATTAGCTACTTTCCCATTCTTAGGAATTTCACCAGTGATCAACAATGAAGCAAATACCTCTGTAATTTCTCTGGCCTCCCACAAAGCCAAAACGCATTTGGTGAAATCCTGGGATTTTAGGCATCTGAATGCAGTGCAAGACAGAAAATAAATCCCTCCTCTCTGGAGCCTTAATATTCCTCGCCAGCCATGGTTTCCTAAATTTACCAGGTTTGACTTCACCTCAAAAGGAAACGGCTACTTTTGGCCTCTTAATACCACACTCCTAAAATCCTCCCACTTATCATTAATTTCACACCAAATTGACCTCCACTGAATTCTCCCTAATTCCTACAAAATTAGACCCACTTTAGATTTGGACCCTAACTTCTGCATCTGTCCTACCCTTTTCTACCACTGTCTTAAAACTATCAGATTGTGGTCATTAGAGCCAAAGCCCTCCCTGACTGCTTCTTCCATTATAGGTTCTATCTTGTTCCTCAAGGTCTAATATTCTACTATCCCAATTAAGGGCCTCTCTATATAGACTCAGGAAACCTTCATGGACACACTTCATGAATTCCATCCCATCCAGGCCCTTAGCACTCTGCAGTCTAGGCAATAGCATATCAGTTAGCACAACACTTACAGCTCAGGGTGTTCCAGAGTTTAGAATTCAATTCAGGCACCATCTGCAAGTAGTTTGTACATTCTTTCTGTGAACTTGAGGTATTCCTCCGGGCGCGATGGTTTCCTCCCACAGTCCAAAGACACTGGTTAGTAGGTTAGTTGATCATTGTAACTTGTTTTGTGATTAAACTAATGTTAAATAGGCGAGTTGCTTCTTGGACCAGAAAAGCCTTCTCCACACTATCTCTAAAATTAAAATCTCCCACTAATGCATCTCTTATTTTTACAATTATGACCATTTTCTCCTCACACCAGCTCAAGTTCCCATGACTAATCAGGGGTGGTGGGGTCTATCAGAATGATGCTCCCTTGTTACCAAATTCTAGTTCCAAGTTCTTGGAAGCACATTGGATGATCTCCCAAGGATGTGCCTCTACACTCTGCTGTTATTTTCTTCCTCATTAAAAAGGCATCCTGTTTACCTGTACCACTGTCAGACCTGCAGCATCTATACCCTGAAAAATGAATTGCTAATTCCACCTTTCTCTCAGCTATGCTCTTTTCGTGTCTACAACCATCCTCTTGGCCACCCCACACTCCAAGCTCAGCTTCCTTGCATGTTAAACCTTTTGAGATGAAATAAAATTCAAGTTTAACTGGGCATTCATTTCCCTGCTATCAATCTGAAGCTGTCTAATCCAATTACAATTGGTTACCGTTTCATCCCATGACTTGCTCCTGTTCAGTGTCTCGCCAGACTGCAGTACTAGTTTAGGCTCTTCCACATAGCATTAGCAAATTTCCCTGCAAGGATGTTGGTCCTCTCTGGTGCCCCAGCACCAGCTCCTCAATCACAAACTCAACTGGCTTATCCTTCTATTTCAGACCTCACTAACACATAGCAATAGGAGTAATTCACAGGCCACTACCTATTCAGTCCTGTTTGACTTCTTACTTAACTCTCTATACTCAATCTGCAGGACCTCATCCCTTGTTCTACCCATATCATATTTGCTTGTATCTTCAGAAGTATACCTATGAGTACCTATGAGTTTACCTATGTGGAACTTTGCACTAATTGCCCACTTCTCTTAATTTTCCAAGTAGTCACCAATCTATCGGAAACTCATTCTATGGATAGGACTAACTCAGTAAAAATCTCACCCATTATGTTCTTGGATATTCTGAAGTATATTCAAATTCCACCTCCAGATCCATTCCCAGTCCCCTGGCAGTTTCTCAGGAGTTGTAGTTCAGTGAACTTCCTACAAATGTAGTAATCAGGGAGATCATAAGGTTATCTGACTATCAGATTTTGAAGGAGAAGCATCCACTGTCCTAACCACTACCCAGCTTACAGTGAATCAAATACTAAGGACTTACAGCAAAACAAAACTTTAGCTGTGCCTCCTCACATCAAAGCCTAAATTTTCTGCTCCTACCATAGCTGGCCAGAAAAAAAAGTTGTGGCATTTGTTTGGGCATGTTTATTTATTGACTGCTGTTGATTAGCTAATTAGCCAGTCAACTATTAAGTAACAGTTTACAATCTTGCCTCTTTTAAGTCTCAAACTCTCCACTCCTAGAATGGTCACAAAAAAATGGCTGCTCTTTTTGACTCTACATTATTTTTATTGGCTGCTGTTGATTGGCTAATTAGTCAATCAACTGTTAAGTAACAATTTGCAAACTTAACTCTTTTATCTCACATCAAAGCCTCAGCTTTCCACTCGGACAATGATCACTCAAAAAACTGGCTGCTCTGTTTGACTCTCCCTTAATTTTATTAGCTAATTAGCCAATCAACTGTTAAGTAACAATTTGCAAACTTACCTCTTTTATAGAGTGCTTCAAAGTGAAACTCCCAAGTAAGTCTCACCTCTTAAACGTTCCTCCTCTGTCTGTCTTGATGCCTATGTAGTAAAATTCACTTGTACTCCAAGATCTCTTCATAATTTTCCACTTGCCTTCTCTGCTTTCCCCAAATGAATCACCTCATACTTAAGCAGATTAAACAGTGTTTTGCACATTTGTACCTATCTAAGTCCATTAACGTCTTTTTGGGATGACTTAACTTCTTCAGCATCCCTTGAGGGCATCCCTTGAGGAGACTTCTTTAGTAATAGTAGTAGTATCACAAACACAACAAAATCTGCAGATGCTGGGAATCCAAAGGAACACATACAAAATGCTGGAGGAGCTTAGTAGGTCAGGCACTGTCTATGGAAAAGTGTAAACAGTCAATGTTTTAGGCTGAGACTCTTCATTGTCTCATGCTTTAGATTTATAGCATCTGCAGATTTTCTCATGTATAGTTGATGTTTGTTTTTTTTCCCAACTTTTTAATTACTTGAGTTTCAATTGATGTTGAACATTTCCAATGATTCATGGTTTTTCAAGACGTACAAAAAAGCTGGAAGAACTCAGCAGGTCAGGCAGCATCCATTGAAAGAAACAGTCAACGTTTCGGGTCGAGACCCTTCGTCAGGACTAAAGGAGGGGGTGGGGGCCTATAAAGAAGGTGGAAAACCAATCAGAGGAAAGATCAAGGGCTGGGGGAGGGGAAGCAGGGAGGGGAGAGGCAGGAGAGGTGAAGAAGGAATCTAAGGGGAAAGCACTATGGGTAGTAGAAGAAGGCAGAGTCATGGGAGGTGATAGGCAGCTAGAAGAGGAGACAGAGTAGAGGTGGGATGGGGAAGGGAGAGGGAGGGAATTACCGGAAGTTAGAGAATTTGATGTTCATACCAAGGGGCTGGAGACTACCCAGACGGTATATGAGATGTTGTTCCTCCAACCGAAGTTTGGCCTCATCATGGCAGTAGAGGAGGCCATGTATGGACATGTCCGAATGAGAGGGAGAGTTGAAGTGAGTGGCAACCGGGAGATACTGTGAAAAAATTCATGGTTTTTGGTAGGCTTGGCAAGTGCTGAGCCAGAGACATGGGCGAGTTGGCAGGAAGGGAGGTGATTAGCTGGCTGTCAAAGTTTAATTGTCCTGTTTAGAGATTTGGTTTGTTCTCCCCATAGAAGGGCATTTATGATCATTTGACCTTAGCACCATGCGGTTCTGCCAGTGAGGATTTTGTTGCCTTAGGAATAAGAGTTGATGAATCCAGATCAACAAAAATTAAACTCCTATCCCATGTGTCTGTTGTAAGCACAGGGAAATTTCTATTGTAATAAGTTTTCCTTCCAAAATTTCCACACAAATGTCACTGTGTGGTTCACTGCAATTGATAATAAGGACATTGATTCTATATATATTCTGAATCTGTAGATTATGGACTGTACAAATCTTTATAACATTAAAGTAAGATTTTTGACGTAAGACAGTCTAATAACTATACCCTTGCTAGCTGAATTACTAACAAGATTTAGTATGAACAACATTTAATGTATTGCACAGAGGACCTACATCTACATAGCATAATGTGAAAATAAGGAAAACTATCAGCAAAATATGAAATCTAAAATATATCAGCATTCAAAAGAGAAAGCTAGTATTTCTTCTATTTCTAGACAGAATGTCGAGAAAAGACATCTATTCTTAATAGTATTCATCCAACTATTGATCAAATATTGAAAAGAAACATGTAAAAATCCTGGCTTTCTATTTCCATCAGGTTCAGATCACTGTATTGTACACCTCCA
The DNA here is from genome assembly GCF_030144855.1 of Hypanus sabinus. NCBI lineage: Eukaryota > Metazoa > Chordata > Chondrichthyes > Myliobatiformes > Dasyatidae > Hypanus > Hypanus sabinus. Next base: position 79,550,786 of record NC_082706.1, on the reverse strand, counting down.
GCATTTCCCTGTCATGATTTTACTTTGGCTTGATTCTTGTAAAGTACAAAAATACAAATGTTTTTCATTTACCAAATACTTTGATGATCGCTATCATTTATCCAGTGTTGATTCAAAGGTATTGTTAATGAACTAATTAATATATCTTTGAATAAAATCAGCTCTTTTCCCCAGCAGTCCTTGCACAACTAATCACTTATTTAAAGACTCTGGTTAATCTTCTATTTTACAATTTACATAATTGAAGAGCATTGTATTTTCAGAATCAGCAAAGTTTTATATTAAATTTTCTGATATTTCCAGAAAATATGTTTTTTATAATCATGAATAGATAAGTAAATGACTATAATCACCTATAAAGGAAATTTAAACAAAACAAGTTAGAGTCAGTTATGTGAGCACTTCTATAGGATTTTAACATTTTAAAGTTGTCTGGGAAGTACATCATTAACATAATGGTTTTGTATTACATTGCTATCTTTGTTTTGACAAATTTTATACCGAATCCTATTTTAGGCTTATGCCCTTTTTGTTAAAAAAAAAATCAGCTTCAGAGTGGAACCCTCAGTCCTAATGGTGATTGAGCAGTGCAATGAGTGATTCAATTGGTGTCAGCACTCTATCGAAGTGAGGAGAAAAACATTAGATCTTTAAAATGTTTTTGTTCTGTGCATCTGTGCAATTTAATCTTTTTAATAGCTGAATATGCAAAAATGATCCCTTTTATGCAGGCTCATGATGATGATGATTGCATATGCTTTGCTTAAGATGCATTGTGCAATTTATTTTACTGTATTTTGTAAGGCAGATGAACTGTAATACTAATTTATATAGCATGTTCAATTATCAGAGTACCTGGAATGATGATGGATGGCTGTGTACACTTTTTATTATCTTTATTTATGGATGTCATGTTTTTCTCTTCTACCGCTACCAGGAAAGGTTTTTAAGTGGTTGAAATAGGTTAGCAATCAGCTCTGTTTTTTCACTGGTGCATGTGCGTCACTGAGAGCATAGCCAGGCAGTGTTCAAATAATCCGTTTACCTTCTGCACTGAAGATTAATGTACTCATCCCAAATGCACATAAACTCTACACAGTGTCTTGTGCAACATGTTCCCTCTGCTCCAGAAATCCAATTGCATAATGCTGTTTATTTCAGCATTATCCAGTTAGAAATCATTTTTTTTCCTGATGCAAATGGCCCTGACAACCATTTGGGGTTCATTTCACGTCACTCCAAAATTCAATCAGGGATCCTTTCAGCATGCACCAACCTAACTCTCAATGGAGTTTTCATTCCCATTGCAAAAAGGACAACACTTCTTTGAAGAAATGTGGTGCAAATTAAACAAAGATGGTCTAGGTGTAGTCATCATAGGTTGGTATTATAGTTCATCTATCTTTTGAAATAAAGAAAAATTAATTTCACAAATTGGAACACACACAGTGTTGGAGGAACTCAGCAATTTAGGCAGCCTCTATGGAAAGGCATAAATGGTGTCCAACCTGCTGAGTTCCTCCAGCACTTTGTGTGTGTTCTTCAGGACGTCCAGCATTTGCAGAATTTCCAGCATCAGGTGTACTAATGAAGGACCTTGGCCCGAAACATTGACTTTTTATTAATTTCCATAGATGCTGCCTGACCTGCTGGGTTCCACCAGTGTTTTGTGTGTGTTTCTTTGGATTTCCAGCATCTGCAGACTTCCTTGCGTATATAATCTGCAGAATTTCTTGTGTTTATAAATTGCACAATCATACTTTTTCCATTACTGTGCAAGATTGGACACCACTCTCCTCTAAATCTTCATCTCAGTCTTTGTTATCCAATTCATCATTGGATAATGCAGTATGTAGGTATTACACTCGATATGTGTTTTATTTCTTCTTGCAGTTGAAACTTGTCTTCATATACATAAAACCTAAATTGTAGAAATTGTACACCTATCAAGTAATATAATAGAAACAATTTGAAAAACTCCAGGAAATGTTTGATGTCCTTGGACTATACCTAATGGAGTTCAGAAGGACCGTGGTGAATCTATGGAATTCTTTGCTACAGAATGCTGTGGAGGCCACTGGGTATATTTAAGGCAGAGATTGATAAGTTCTTTGTTGGTAAGAGGTTAAGGGTTATGGGAGAAGGTGGGAGAAATAGGTTGAAAAATAAAATCAGCCATGATTGAATGGTGAAGCAGACTCAATAGGCCTAATTCTGCTCCTATGCCTTATGGTAACATCATCAGCTTTCAATTTTGTAGCTCTAGTACTATCCTGCCACTGACCTAACTACCCCTTGCCTCACAGCTGTCCTAAGCAGTTCAGGAAAATCCCCCTTTCTGGTCCCTAGAACACAGAATTACACTTGCTGATTCTCCATTTGTTCTTTCAAATGCAGAAATATTCAGCTGAAATTTGGAGAGGGGATCCCTTGACCAAAACGGGTTTGTTCACAAATGAGATGTTCGTCTATCACATCTCTTTGGTAGACCACTATATCCACAAGCATGGGTTTTCCAGCAGAGCACAAAACACGATTGCTTTCTCCTGACCAGACCAAGGTTCTCGACATTGGTTTCAGTACAAATCAGGTTATGATTAATTTTTATTTGGAGATACAGCATTGTAACAGGCCCTGCTGGCCCAATGAGCTTGTGCTGCTGTATTACACCTGTGTGACCAATTAACCTACTAATACATATTATTTTCAATGTTAAAGTTCCAGATATAAATTGATGGCCTGTTTGCTTGGTTTGGTGCATCTCAAAGCACTATTTTGAAGAGAAGCATTGGAGCTGACTCATTGTAGTGAATACTGCCCCCCTCCAATGAATTTTTCTAACAAAACTGATTTATCTAGGCATCATCATAATGCTGCTCTAAAATTCAAGTGGATAAAAGCAAGGATGTGATGCTAAGGCTTTATTTGGTATTGGTCAGACCACACGTGTGGCATCGTGAGCAGTTTTGGGCCTCTTACCTAAGAAAGGATGTGATGGCATTGGAGGGGGTCTGGAGGAGGTTCAGGAGAATGATGCAGTCATGAAAGGCCATATATGAGGTGTGTTTGAATGCTGTAGGTCTGTATTCACTGGAGTTTAGAACAATGAGGGATATCCATTCAGAACAAGATGAGGAAGAATTTATTTAGCCAGAGGGTGGTGAATCTGGGATTCATTGCCATAGATGGCTATAGAGGCCAAGTTACTGGTATATTTATAGCGAGGGTGATAGGTTGTTGATTAGTATTGGTATCAAAGGCTATGGGGAAATGGCAGAAGAATGGTATTGAGAGGAATAATAAATCAGCCATGATGGAATGGTGGAGCAGACTCAATGGGCCTAAAGACCTAATTCTGCTCCTATGACTTGGGGTCTCATGGTTAGTTACATTTCCAACAGGTTTCACAGAGTACATTCCAACAAGTATTTCAAAGAAGTGGATTGCACACTGCTCTGTAGACAGCCCAGTGGTGTAACTAGGAAAACCATTGCTTCACAGCAGTCAACATTCTGGTTCATTCCTGACCTTGGTTTCCATCTATGCAGAGTTTACTTATTCTCCCTGTGCAGTTTCTTCCCTCATCCTGAAGGTGTGCATACTGGTATTGTAATCGGCCACTGTAATGAATAGGTGAGAGGTAGAATCTGATGAGAATGTGCAGAGCATAACAAATATAGGATTAGTGTAAATGTTCAGTTATGTAATCAACATACTCATTTCATGTGCTGAGAACTGTACTCTCTCTGTGAGGACTCCTGTGGATGACTTAATTATTGCTGACCTATTTTTAGTTCATCCTATGAGCTGCCACTTGGTCTACCATTTGAAGAAAGCAGGTTTGAAGTATATAGCCAGAATTCAGCATAAAAACAGATTACAAACAATTTCAGCTTCACCTTTCATCCCAGATGAGTGAAGTGTGGAAAGGTTTAAGATTAGACTGAATTTGTTTACCTATCTGAACTTTCTCCATTCCTGCAAGGCACCATTTCAACTTTACTTGTTCTCAAACTGGCTGAGGCTTCAGTTAAGGCACCACCTAAATTAAAAGCACAGGACCTTCCAATCTCCACTCTTTTTCATTGTCTGGTGTTGAATACTAGAGAGATATATAAGCCAGCAGATGGTAACATTCAAATTACAGATGAGCAGGACAGGATGGCAGCATAAACAATCAGCTCGGTGGGATATATACCAGATGACACCATCTTCTTCAGTCCCTCTTCAGAAGGATGGAGATATGGAGCAAAGGAACCATTAATAAGCTTGAGAAAATAACTGAGCAGTTCCATTCTGCTCTGCAATAAGGCATCCCTTTTACAAAATAATAAATGCCCTGTGAATTTGAAGTTAAAAATACCAAAGGCATTTGTTTCATTAATCATTCTTGAAAGGAAACTCCTGCAGCAGTCTCCGCTTCTCCCGAAGGTTTGAATATATCTCATAAGTATTATATTCATCTGGAGCCACAGGAAAACCAAGAAACAGGAAGCAAAGTAAGTGCCACAAATTTTCCTCTCTTCTCGTTATCAAGATGGAAAATTATATCCTGATCATACTGGAAACTGAGTCAGCACAAAAACAGACCCTGGGCCAACCTAGTCTGTGCCAAATTATTATTCTGGCTAGTTCTATCGACCTGCACGTGGACGAAAGCTGCCATACCCCTCCCATCCATGTACTTATCCAAACCTCTCTTAAATGTTGAACTTGAACTCACATCCGCCACTTACGTCAGCAACTCATTCCATTGCCTCACTGCCCTCTGAGGGAAGAGGTGCCCCCTCATGTTCCCTTGTAGCATTTCACTTTTCACCCTTAACCTGTGACCTCTAATTCTAGTCTCACCCAAGCACAATGTGAAAAGTCTGCTTGCATTTACCCTATCTATACCCCTCATAATTTTGTATACCTCTATCAAATCTCCACTCATTCTACTACACCCTGTGGAATAAAGTACTAAACTATTCAACCTTTCCTTATAACTCAGCTCCTCAAGTCCTGTCAACATAAGTTTTATCTGTACTCTTTTTAGCTCATTGATACCTTTCTTGTAGGTTGGTAACCAGAACTGCACACAATACTCCAAACAAGTTGTTATACAATTTCAACATAACATACTAACTGCTCTAGTAAACTCATTTCCTGCCCAAACTTGTACAGTAAAAAGCCGCAGTGACTTCAAATATTGCTTATCCAAAAGAACAAAGGTGTGAAAGGCACTGAGAAGATATCAGTAATGGAAGACAGTGGCCACTTTGTTAGGTACTAGCTGTACATCTGCTTATTAATGAGGGTGTAATGAGCCAATCATGTGGTAGCAACTTAATGCATAAACGAATGCAAACACGGCCAAGAGATTCAGTTGTTGTTCAGACCAGACATCAGAATGGGAAAGAAATGACTTTGACCGTGGAACGATTGTGCCAGACAGGGTGGTTTGAGTATCTCTGAAACTGCTGATCTCCTGACATTTTTACACAGAACATCCAGTGTGTGCCAGTTCTGTAGGCAATAATGCCTTGTTAATGAGAATGGTCAGAGGAGAATTGTCATCTGACTGAAAGGCAAGAGTAACTCAAATAACAATGCATTACGACAGTGGTGTGTCAGGACCTTATAAAGTGCCACTGAGTATATAACGAAGAACCACTCACCAGTGGTCAGAAAATGATGGGGAGGAGATCACATGCATTCATGTTGGGTTCAGTGGATGGATATGGAGGACACTGAGGAAGACGTTTCAGATTAACTGGAAGCTCTCATCTAGCTTCAGGCCCCGGTTAAAATTACATTGGTTTTAACACTGGTGTGATAGAAGCACGATTTACCTTTATGTAATTCATTCATTCAAGTTAGTATCACAGCCTGGTGTTAACAGGCTGACCTTTAACAACTCACCTGCTTGTTTTCTGCCAATGTGATCGTATAGCCTTGTATAAAGTAGCAGTGTAAATTCAATTTCCTGTGGTATCATCTGACATCATTAATATATACCCATTTTGTTATCTTCCTGAATATTGGTATTTAGCATCAAATGAATATTATTAAGAATGTGAAATATTTGAGAGATGGATGGTTACCAGCTACACAAACTTTCCCAGAGGTTCACTAACTCCTTTTTGCAGCTTTATAAAATTATTTTTAAAATCCCTCCCTTCTTCCTCTATTTCCTACTCTGGCCTTTTACTTATGCTCACCTGTCTATCACTTCCCCTGGGTCCTCTCCTCCTTCCCTTTCTCTTATGGTCCACTTCCCTCTCCTATCAGATTCCTTCTTCTCCAGCTGTTGACTTTTCTCACTCACCAGGGTTCACCTGTCACCTTTCAACTGGCCTCCTTGCCCTCTTCCCTTCCTCCCCCTGACATCTTCCCCCTTCCTTTCCAATCCTGAAGAAGGGCTTTGGCCCAAAACATGAACCATTTATTCATTTCCATAAATGCTACCTGACCTGCTGAGTTCCTCCAGAATTTGTGTGTGTTGCTTTATAAAATTGTTATGTGGGTGCTTTGTGCCTGTCATTGCAAATAGTTGGGATTACTATCATAACGGAAATTTCCAAGAGCATTTTATTTCAACAAGTCCTTCAATATACAGTGTGTGTGGGAGGGAAGTGGTAGATTGATCTTGGAGTAGGTTAAAAGGTCGGCACAGCATTGTGAGCCAAAGGGCCTGTATTGTGCTATACTGTTCTATATAGCTCTCAATGGGTGTCGATAGTTGCTGTTTTGAGTGTTCAGCAGTGAGCCATGCAGGTGAGGTGACAGGCCAACAGGGTCAGGCCAACAGCACCAACAGATACCATGAATGTCAAAGAAGAAAGAACAGCAACGGTTAGGAAAATACATAAGTTTCCTGACTGAGACTTATAAATTCTTGTGAACAGTGTAATGTCAGGTGTGAAGTCATGCGTATCAGAATCCAAGTCAGCTTCATTATGACTGGCATTAGTTTGTCTTGAAATTTGTTGTTTTGCAGCAGCAGTATAGTTACAACAAGAAATATTTTAAAATAAATAGTGCAAAAAGAGAGCAAAATAGTGAGATTATGTTCATATACCGTTTAGAAATCTGATGGTAGAGGATAAGAAGCTGTTCCTAAAATGTTGAGTGTGCATCTGCACCTATTCCCTAATGGTATCAATGAGGTGGGTTCACTATTTGCAAGGGACATTTGCAGTTATAAAGATTCTGACTTCCATAAGCTATACTCTATGCAACATAGATCAGAGTAGGATAGGATACCATGGCCTTTTGAGATATATCAAGGCAAGAGCTGCAGCTCCTCAATAATATGACATATGACAATGTCTTTGGCATAGTTATACAAACCTCACACTTTTTATTCATCCATCCCATTTTGACAGCTCCGATCAACACTCATCGCTTTGATGGGCTGAATGCTACTATGTCTAATGGTCTTATGGTCATTTATCTATGCGTACAGTGGCCCATTTGCCAAGAATCCCAAGGCATACTGTTCATCTTTCTTGTGATTTATCATTACAGACTATAGTAGTAAACCACCAGTTTCAACTGCTGTGTCCACTGTTAATAAGAAGGAGCGGAAGAAAGGAAAGGAATGTGATAACTTTATTCATTTATTTATTGTGACACAGTGTGGAACAGGCCCTTGCAGTCCTTCGAGTAACGGCACCCAGAAATCCCCTGATTTAATCCTAACCTAATCAGAGGACAATTTACAATGACCCATTAACCTCCCAACTGTTAGGTCTTTGGAATGTGGGAAGAAATCGAAGCACTTGGAGAAAACCCTCGTAGTCACGGGGTGAACGTGGCAGGAATTGAACACAAGTCACCTATACTGTAATCACTATGCTACCGTGCTGCCCCATGTTGATGATGATGTAAACCACACTGTTATTTTTCTCAGCACTGCACCAGCTAATGGCTTTAAAGGTGCAAGAAGCCATGTCTAAAAGGCATGTGGCCTGGGAGAGAAAACTGGATGCTGTGGGAAATCTGATGTAACAGACCATCAGAGGTGTGGTTCCAAATGCCAGTACTCAAGGGACCTCAGATAGGAAGACTGATATGAATATGCACCAAGGTGTTTGGTACTTCCTTACCAAGAAGATGAGATGGCGAGTAGTATAGTGGATGTTAAAGGCCAGTTCTCTCAGGAAAAAGGACATGCCAGCTGACCTACTCATTTTGCACAAAGGCCTGGCAACAACTTTATTTTCTTGTATCTACTGTGGTTGGCAGCAGTAAGGGCCATATGTAGTTTTGTTGCCTCCGTGCAGGCCCAGTTTGACCCAGTTAGAGCTGCCCTCTGTCACCCGGAATCAGCGTTTTCCCTAAAATGTTGAGTACTGTGGTTACCGCCAGTGAGAAAATTGCTGTCATCAGGCACAGCTGTGTTACATGGAAGGAGTTTGCTATTCAGCGGAAGAGAAATGTCACCTGTGAACTGATTTCTCCAAGTACACCACACCACAATTACTCAAATACCCAAGGATCATCTGTCTCAGTTTGTTGCGGTGTCAATCTTACCTGCTCATCGAAATCTGCTCCCCTGTGCTAGCTAGGGATCAGCCTATTTAAGGATCATTGCAGTCCTTTCACTGGCTGTGATCAGATTGTTACCCTCCTGTTGCTGTGACTAGCTTGTCACCCTCCAAGAAAGATGCCTTCCTTGAGCTGTTCAAAGCACAAAGAAGGTCACCTGTGAAATCAATTGTTGTCAACTTGGCAATCTCTTCATTGCCCATGAGCAGGTTGCCATTCTCCAAGAACAAAATAGTGCCCACTGTAAGTAGATAGCTGTTCTCCAAGAAGAGGAGAATACTTGTTGTTGTCCAAGAGCCATGAGCAGAGGGGATGCCACCAACAGTGAGATGTTGTTCTGCAGAAACAGTGATGTGCCACGCATGAACTCATTTGTTACGTGAGGACAGAAGATGCCCTCTGGGTCAAGATGCCTTTCCACAAAGAGAAACTGCTGCTCAGATAGAGCAGTGTGCTGACTTTTGGTTGAAAGCAGGAGTAGAATTCAAGCAGATGGATGGGCTGCTGGATGTGTTGAAGCAATAGAAGTGTTGGGCAGGTCAGAAAATCTCAGCCCACCTCGCCCTGTAAGAGGCTGAAGTTGTGGAATGTGAGACAATGTCCCCACTTTGGAGGTTAGCATTTCTGTATCCCACCACTGCTTCAGGCAGTACGTTTGCTTTTGGTGCGCAACGAACAACTCCACCCAGTAACTCTGTAAGGTATCATTGGGGGGAATACACAATCGCTGTTGAGAATGGAGTTTAAATCAATAGGTGATCAGAGCTCCACTTACCATGAGAATCTGGTGTTTTTGGCTAATTTACAATAGGCTATCAGTATTCTGTAATAATTCACATATCACTGATTGAGATGGTATGTTGATGGATGTAGGAACACTTGAAGGCACCATTTTATCTTTGTGAGGTATTACCTGCTTTGATTAATAAGTTCAATAATCATACTTGGAGTAGATCTACTTATTGTATGCTCTTCATTTGATCTTGTAATGTGACCTCGCATCCAGACATTTAAAATGCCTGTATTTTGGTGCCTGTAGTTTTCATTTACAGAATTCATAAGCAGTAGACAAAAGTTAGCTGGGCATTTGAATGGCATTCTGGTGACAGTCAGTGGTGGGCAGTCAAAATTTCTATGGCTTTCAGGAAAACTGTACTCCCCTCAGCTCCTTCATCACTGGTGAAAATACCTTACTCATCTAATTTTTGCTACATGGACAATCATACCATCAGGATAGGATATACAAAAAACCCATATGGTATTCTTGATGGGGGATTTTCTTTTATGGTAGTTAACATTTGGATGGTAGGATCAGGTAAATATTCTGGCCGCATTGCCATTCATCCTGCCAAATCATTATGTTGCTGTGATGTCTTGTCTTTTGCCTGCTCTTTGTGCAGATATCTGCTCTCTTGGCTGTATGCCTCAAATTTGAACTGATCTGTCCTGGTAGCATGTAGTGTACCCACAAATATGGATCTTATTTGCACCATGGGTTTCATTGTAGTGACAACAGGAATAGAAGTTAGAATCCACTGCAAAGCTCTTGGTGCTTGATATTGACACAGCAGTGCTGTCAATGCAGGAAGCTGGGCCATGTGAATGAAGACGTCTTATAAACTTCCAGTAGCAATGAGATTGACCTTGACAATATCCTTCCCATGGACAAAGACGACTTTGAAATGGAGTTCTGCACACTGAAGGGAGCTCAAGTCAAACTATGAGTGAGGTTGATCATGATTTGTATGGTGGACATTGGTAATACAGAAAATTCTCTATGGGGATAAATGCTGTTTGAAAATAAGAAGTGGAGAGACTTCTCTGCATGCAAATGACACATCAGGGACCACCCTGATGCACAGCTAAGTAGTGGACTGAGATACTCATATCTTGCAACATTTGCCTGGAATAATTTTGAGGTTAGACTAGGACCCTTGTGTGACTGGAATTTGGAGATACATCTCAATCACAACTGCCTCAATCAACCCAAACTCATGAAAACGTTGCTCTTTGAGATAGGAACAGGTATCCCTGTATATCTATGGGTCTATGGGTTTTGGGAATACAGTGCTTGCCATCACCTTAAGAGTTGCCAACTTTGCCTTTAGTTCCTGCAAAGACTAACCTGAGGTTCCCAATCTCAAAGCATGCCAATATAATCATGGTGCAAGTGGCATATTTTTTAGGTAGAGCTCAATAGATTACTCACTGCACTTAAAGGGCCATTCACTGATACTCAACCCTAATATAAAGAACTGTGCAATTATCCTTAATTCATGATGCCCGTTTATAGTCTTGAAATTGACATGTACTGTGCATCAAACTTATGTCTGAGAAGCCCATATAAATTTTATAATGGCAACAAATTGAACAAATTTGTCTCTGAACTCACTACAAGGGAGAAAATAATGAATTACATTTTTTTCTAGCAGGCCTACCATTTCCTTTATCATCATAATTATGTGCCGTGTCGTATGGCATGACCATGATCATTCTTGACAAATTTTTCTACAGAAAAATTCCTTCTTCTGGGCAGCATCTCTACAAGACAGGTGACCCCAGATATTATCAATAATGTTCAGAGATTGTCTGTCTGGCATCAGTGGATGTGTAAGAAGAACTTGAGATATGCACCAGTTGCTCATAAGACCACCCACCACCTGTTGCCATGGCTTCATATGACCCTGGTTGGGGTGCTAAGCAGGTGCTAAACCTTGCCCAAGGGCAACCTGCTTGCTAGCAGAGGGAAGGAGTGCGTTACACCTACTTTGGTTGAGACATATCTCTATCCTGCTACCGAGCCACTTTCTTATTCAAGTTAAAAGTTACAACAGAAGAGTAGATTTGTTTTCAATCATTCTCTTGCTTCAGTGTTAGTTATAATCATTGTAGGGTCTGAAAAAAGTGACTTACTGAAACACATTTGATTTTACTCTTTTTGAATACAATTTTTTCATGTCTTCTACAAATATGTTTGCAAAAGTATGGCTTTGTTTACAACTTTTAACTGAGTAAATAACCCTTTTATTTTAGATTTAAAATGTATTTTCTGCTATGTTTCCATTTGATTTACAATAGAAGTTACCTGGGAAGACCAGCAAAGGAAATTGAATGGTACAATAGTTGATAACAGGTCAAAGCAGAGGCGGCTTTCTGAGCCAGGTTTGTCAGGCTGTTGAAACTATGAAAAGCATGAGACTACATAATTAGCAATGGAATTTAGGTTCCATGCTTCTTATCCTGGGTGTATGAGTGATGTGTTCTCCTCACATAGTGTATCATGTAAATTTTCCTTTATGTAGTTCATAAATTACTGTCTTACAATAATTTAAGCTATAAATATTTAATTTTTCGAATGTAGAGTTAGAGGATCAGAATGTTGAAGCAGAGTTCAAAACTAAATTTTAAGAAGTAACTTAATTTGATTAGTGCATCTGATGCTATTACAAAATATAAAAATAAGTTTTATTACGTGGAATTTCAAAAGGGAAATTGCACAATCAGTTATTTGATAACATTTCATTTTTAACTGACTAAAATCAAATTGATGAAAGTTTAAATTAATATTGCAAAGAAGATCTTTTATTTCATTTGTTATGACTGCTGATATGATCGAATGCTGCTAAGGTTGATAAAAGAACTTTTATAAGAGAGCATTCTAAGATGTTACTTTTTTCCAAGTAGGAACACTCTTACACTCTGTGTGGTATGAACACATTTGCTTATAAGTGTTTCCATGTATTGTTTTTACTGTGTGCTTAATTAATCTGGCATGGTAGGAACGCACTTGTGTTATTTTTGTATTTGTCCTGTGGTACACAGAGCCAAATATTCTCGAAAAGTGGTTAATTCTGTTGTGCATTATAATACAATAGAACTTCAGTTATCAGACATACTAAAGATGCAAGTGTATTAACAGCTTCAAAATATGCAATGGCCACTAAAAAAAATGGTGTCTAGTTGGTATTTATGTTGGGACTTGTTGATGCAGCAGTGGATTGGATGAAAGTTTTTCAGCTCTGGGAACTAATCCAGATCAAAGGAATGGAATGAGACTTTCTTCTGTGACTGAGGTACGGTATCAGAAAGGAGCAAACTCAATTTGCTCAGCTCTGCTGTATGACACCTAGCTGCTTTATACTAAAAACTACACCAGCATGGAAGTGTGTTGTAAAATTGTTCATACTAATCAGCAAAATTTAACACGAAATGTAAAATCACTTTCAATTAGAATGGTAAATACTGTAAAATTAAAGGTTTACCATTTTTTATGATGTTTAGTAACTGGTAAAACCAGATTTGAAGTCTTCAAAGTGCAAATAACTGAAGGTCTACTGCTATAGTTTGTGATTGATGGTGCTTTTTGAAAATGTGGGCCAAATGCAGTTAGCAGACTTGACTGATCATGAGTCAGTTCAATAATGAACCTCACTATAAATCACAGTGAAGTTACCATCAGCCTATGGTGTAAAACTCCTCTGTAAGTATTCTTCAACTAGAGAGTTGCAGATATTTGGGCAACCAAGCTGATTCAAAATCCTTTTGGTGCAGTGGATTTAGTTTAATAAATGAGAGGGTTAGAAGAATCCAACATAATAAACTTCCATTTATCTTAATAAGTCAGGTTAAAGGTAGAATTAGTAATTATAATGAGCACTTTACCTCACTTTCCTAGTGTTATTATTGTACTGTATGTTGCAACTTCAGAATAATTTTTTAAATAGTTTTATGATTGTAGAGGCATAAAGTCATAGGGAGGTACAGGAACCATACCTGTTGGCCCGTTGAATCTGTGCCAGCCATCAACTACCCGTTTATACTAACCCTACATTAAACCCATTAATTATTCTCCCCACACTACTTTTTGACATGAGCACGCCCCAGTTTCTACCACCCACGCACTAAACAATTCTCAAAGATCTGCCTTTGGGATGTGGGAGAAAACAACAACATCTGCAGATAATCCAAATGGTCACAGGGAGAGTGTGCAAGCTCCACATGGACAACTTTGGAAGTCAGGACTGAACCCGAGTCTGTGTTGCTGTGAGACTATTTACAGTACCTCAGTGCACCCATACTGTGTCAGTTCCATCCGATAGCATACTACATTCCTAATGTGGGAATTGAGGTGAGAACACAAGTTAAAGCTGAAATCTAATGCTAGGAGATGTGATTTTGTCATCAATGATATTACAGATCTCTTAGGCAATCTGTTCACTTACAATGCTTCAATTTGTCCAATTAATACAAGTACAGCAGTTCTGATTTAAGGATTCAAATGATTCAAAGTATATTTATTATTGAAGTACGTATGCAGTATACAACACTGAGATTCATCTTCCTCACAGAGAGCCACAAAACAAAGAAAAACTATTGAATCCGTTCAAAGAAAAATATCAAACCCCCATCATGCAAGAAAAGAACACATCACGCAAATGGCCAAAAAAAAAACAAGTAGAAAGCATACAATATAAAACATCGGACAACAAAGTCAACAAAACAGTCCTGGAATGTTCAGTTACAGCTCAGCTCAATTCAAGCTAATGCTTATGTTGTTTGCTGACAGCACTTTGAAATTTTGGTTACTACTTTCTTAACAACTTCATAATGTAAAAGCCTAACTCACTTCCATGAGATCTGTTGACCTGCAATACTACTGTATGGTGAGTTTTAATAAGGAAATGCACAAATATAGTTTGATTTATTATGAATACTTTTTCAACATAGAAACTAAAAACAAATAATTCATCAGTTATGAGCCAAATGTCACTGAAAGCATTTTAATCTGTGCTTTTTATACCAAAAGGTATTTCAAAAAATGATGTTGATGAATATTCCATTGCACAGTATTATTAATAAGCTTATTGCTTATTACAGAGATACTCTTATAGATACATCCCTTTATTAAGTACTTCTTAAAGAAGAAACCACTAAGTGTATGTTAGTGATTTTCTGCTGCTGTGGCCCAAGCATTTCCAGCTTTTACATGTCCCACGTTAGGAGATGCTGTCACAGAGTCATGAAGAAGTACAGCTCTGAAACAGGCCCTTTGGCCCACCTACTCCATGCTGAGCCATTCAATCCGCCTGCTCCCGTCAACCAAGACCACAGCCCTCCATACCCCTGACATCCATGTACCTATCCAAACTTCTTTTCAATGTTGAAATCGAGCTCACATGCACACTTGCGCTGGCAGTTCAATCCACACTCTTACAACGCATGAGTGAAGACCCTCTGTGCTGCACATTACTGTTGTGGGCCTGAAGATAGAAAAGTTCCCTAGTCCTGATGGAATGCATTCCAGGGCACTTAAAGAAATGGCAGAAGTTATAATAGAGGATTTGGTGATGATTTACCAAAATTCTCTAGACTTTGGGCAGATTGGAAGACAGCGTATGTCACACCTCTGTTCTAAAAAGGATGTAGGCAAAAGGCAGGTAACTATAGGCCAGTTAGTTTAACATCTGTAGTTAAGAAAATGCTTGAAGCTATCATTAAATAAGAAATAGCGAGGCATCAGGAAAGAAATGATCAGGCAGAAAGAAAAGAAAATCAGGCAGAAACAGCCTGGATTCAGCAAAGGCAGGTCCTGCTTGACAAACTTACTGGAGCTCTTTGAGGATATAATGGGCAGAGTGGATAGAGGGGAACAGATGGACATTATTTACTTGGATTTCCAGAAGGCATTCAATAAGATGCCACGTAGAAGACTTACCCATTAGATAAGGATGCATAGAGTTGGGGGGTGATGTATTAGCTTGGATAGTGAATTGGTTAACCAATAGAAAGCAGAGAGTTGGGATAAATGGATGTTACTCTGGTTGATAATCTGTGGTGAGCGGTTTGCCACAGGAGTCAGTGCTGGGCCCACAACTGTTCACGATATACATTAATGATCTGGAAGAGGGGTCCAAGTGTAGTGTATCTAAGTTTGCTAATGATACTAAGTTGAGTGGAAGAGCAAATTGTGCAGAAGATATTTGTCACAGAACTGCCACTCAGTGGATGTTTTTATATGACCATAAAACATAGGAGAAGAATTAGGCCACTCAGCCATCAAGTCTTCTCGGATTTCCATCATGGATGATTTATTATCCCTCTCAACCCCGTTCTTCAGTCTTCTCTTCGTAACCTTTAATGTGCTAACTATCGAAGAACCTATCAACCCTTGCTTTAAATGTACTCAATGATTTGGCCTCCACAACTGTCCATGGCAATTAATTCCCCTTAATTCACCACCCTCTGGCCAAAGAAATGCCTTCTTATCTGTTCTAAATGGACAGCCCTCTGTTCTGAGTCTGCGAACTCTGGTCCTAAATGCACCCACTATAGGAAACTTTCTTTCCACATCCACTATCTAGGCCTTTCAATATTAAATAGGTTCAATAAGATTCCCCCTCTTTCTTCTAAACCTCAGTGAGTACAGGTCCAGCACCATCTAATGTTCCTCAAACATTAACCATTTCATTCCCGGAATCATTCTCGTAAACCTTCTCTGGACCCTCTCCAATGCCAACACATGCTTTTGTAGATAAAGGACACAAAACTGCTCACAATACCCCAAGTGCAGTCTGACCAATGCCCTAAAAAACTTCAGGATCACATCTTTGCTGTTATATTCTAGTCCTCTCAAAATGAGTGCTAACATTGCATTTGCCTTCCTTATCACCAATTAAGCTGCAAGTTAACCTTTAGGGAATCTCACACAAAGACTCTCAAGTTCCTCTGCACCTCTAATTTTTGAAATTTCTCCCCATTTAAAAATAGTCTACCCCTTTATTCCTTCTACCAAAGTGCACGGCAATACATTTCCCTACATTATATTCCATCTCTCACTTATTTGCCCATTCTCCCAAACTGTTCATCCTTATGCAGATTCCCTGCTTCCTCAATACTAATTGCCCCTCCACTTATTGTCCAACATCTGCAAACTTAGACACAAAGCCATCAATTTCATCATCCAAATTGTTGACACTTAACTTGAAAAGAAGTGGTCTCAATATTGACCCCTGCCAAACACCACTAGGCATGGGCAGCCAACCAGAATAGGCCCCCTTTATTCCTACACTTTGCCTCCTGCCAACCAACCAATTTCTATCAATGCTAATATCTTTTCTGTAATACCATCGGCTGTTATCTTGTTAAGCATCCTTATGTGAAACACCTTGTCAAGTGCCTTCTGAAAATCCAAGGAAACAACATCCACTGACTCTCCTTTGTGTATCCTGCCTGTTTTTTCCTTAAAAAAAATTCCAACAGATTTTTCAGTCAAGGTTACCCCTTAATGAAACCATGTTGAATTTGCCTTACTTTATCATGTTCTTCCAAGTACCCTGAAGCCCCATCTTTAATAATGGACTCCAACATCTTCCCAAGCAATGACGTGAGACTAATTGGCCTTTAATTTCCTATCTTCTGCTTCCCTTCCTTCTTAAAGAGTTGAGTGAATTTGCAATTTTCCAGTCCTGCAGAACTATTTCAAAATCTTGTGATTCTTGAAAGATCATTACTATTGCCTCCGCAAGCTTTTCAGCTTTCTCTTTCAGAAACCTGGGGTGTAGTCCATCTGATCTAGGTGACTTATCTACCTTCAGACCTTTCAGCATCTTAAGCACCTTCTCCTTAGTAACAGCAACTACACTCACTTCTACCCATTCACTCCCCCCCCCCCCAACATTCTGAAATTTCTGACATACTGCTACTGTCTTCCATGGTGAAGAATAACACAAAATACATATTAAGTTCCTCCGCCATTTCTTTGTCCCACATTATTACCTCTCCAGTGTCATTTTCCAACAGTTCAATATCCATATCATTTCTCTTTTGCTCTTTATATACCAGAAAAAAATTTGGTATATTATTTTATCTTACTGGCTATTTAAACTTCATATATCATCTTTTCACTCCTTATGGTTTTTATTAATTGCCATCTTTTGGTTTTTAAAAGCTTTTCAATCCTCTAACTTCCCACCAAATTTTGCTATGTTTTAGGCCCCCTTTTGCTTTTATGCTGTCCTTAACTTCCCTTGTCACCCATGGTTGCCTCATACTTCCTTTGGAATATTTCTTCACCTTTGGGATGTATCTATGCAGTGTTTTCCAAAATGTCCCCCAAAAACTCCAGCCATTGCTATTCTGCCGTCAGCCCTGCTAGTGTCCTTTTTAATCAACTTTGGCCAGGTCTTCTCTCATGCCTCTATAATTCATTTTATTCCAGTGTAATATTGTTACATATGACTTGATCTCTCTCTCAAACAGCATGGCAAATTCTCTCATATTATGATCACTGTCTCCCAAGAGTTCCTTTACCTTAAGCTCCCTAATCAAATCTGGTACATTACACAACACCCAGTCAAGAATGTCTGTTCCCGTAGTGGGCTTAACCACAAGCTGCTCTAAAAAAACATCTCCTAGATCTCCTAGGCATTCTACAAATGTCTTCTCTTGGGATCCAGCACCAACCTGATTTTACCAATCTATGTGCATATTGCAATTCCCCATGACTGATTATATGCCCTTCCTATTTTCTATATCCCACATCCTGGCTACTGTTCAGTATAGAATTCGCATCAGGACCTTTTACACTTGCAGTTTCTTAAGTCTACCCACGTGAATTCTACATCTTGTGATCCATGTCACCTCTTTCTAAGGATTTGATTTCATTTTTACCAACCCCCTCTGCCTACCTCCCTGTCCTTTCGATACAGGATGTATACTTCTGTGTTAAGCTCCCAAATATGATCTTCATTTAGCCACATCTCAGTGATGTCTGCAACATCATACCTGCCGATCTCTAACCGTGCTACAAGATCAGCTACCTTATTTTGTATACTCTGTGCATTCATATGTAACAACTTTCATCCTGTATTCATCACCCTTTTCAATTTTGCCCCCATATAATGCTTCACTTCATTCCACTGACTGTAACTTCACCTTATCATCTGCCTGTCCATCCTCTCAGACTCACTACACAATGCCAACTGTCTCATCCTTATCCCTATCACTCCAGTTCTCATCCCTCTGCCAGTTTAATTTAAGCCCTCCCCAACAACTCTAGAAAACCTGCCCACAGGCACATTGGTCCCTAATAGGTTCATCTTCTTTTTGTGTAGATTATACCTTTCCCAGAAGTTATCCCAATAATCAAGAAATCTGAAACCCTGTCCCTGCACCACTTCCTTGACCACTCATTCATCTGTACTATCATCCTATTCCTGCCCTGACTAGCACTGGGAGTAGTCCAGAGATTACTACCTTGGAGGCCATGCTCTTCAACCGCTCCCCTAATGCCCTCTATTCACTGCACAGGACCTTTTCCCACTTTCTACTTATGTCATTGGTACCAAAGTGCACCATGACCTCTGGCTGCTCATCGTCCCTCTTGAGAATCTTCCAGAGCTGCTTTGAGAGATCCTGGAGCCCCAGCAATTGGGAGGAACACACCATCCTGGCTACTCATTCTCAACCACAGAATCTCCTGTCCGTCCCCCTAACTATCAAGTCTCCTATCACTACCACTCTGCCTGACTTTACACTTTGCTGCTTAGACTCAGAGCCAGCAGAAGTGCCACTGGCCCAGCTGCTGCTGTTGTGCCCTGATGGGCCATTACCCCCCCCCCCCCCCGTATCCAAAGGGGTATTCTTGTTGCTCAGGGGAACTGCCACAGAGAAACCCTGTACTGACTACTTCCTCCCCTTACTTCTCCTGGTGGGCACCTTTCTCTGTAAACTCCAGAGACTGTTGTGTGTGAAATTCCCAGGAGATCAGCAGTTTCTGAGATATCAAGTCATCCTATCTGGCACCAACAATCATTTCATGAAGTCACATAGTTCACATTTCTTCCCCATTCTGATATCTGGCATGAACAACAACTGAACCTCTGACCATGTCTGTTTTCATGCATTGGGTTGTTGCCCCATGACTGCCTGGTTAGATATTTGCATTAATGAGCAGCTGTACAGGTGTATGTGGCTAGTAGGTGTGTGTAGCTGGGCTGCTGAGCCTTAACCTTGTTTAAGCCTTTAACTAAAAACGAGGTGTGGTTATACTTCCTACTTAGATTCAGCTATTTATCAAAACATCGGGTGGCAGCATGAAGACATGTCTCTACCAAAGGAGATGTGATGTGTTCCTTCCCTCCGCTAGCCAGCAAGTCATCCTTGGACAAGGTGTAGCACCTCCTTAGCCCTCCAGGCAGGGTCACATGTCACCATGGGAGCAGGTGGTTGATGGTCATGTGAACAGCTGGTTATGCGACACTGACACCAGGCAGACAATCTCTAAACAGTATTTATAATGGCTGGGGTCACCCATTTTGTAAAGACACTGCCCAGAAGGCAGCAATGGCAAGCTACTTCTGTAGAAAAAATTGCCAAGAATGACCATGATAGCCTAGGTCATACAATATTGCACATAATGAACGGTCATCAAAACATATAATGAAATGAATCATTTGTGTTAACAACCAACACAACCTCAGGATGTGCTGGGGGCAGCCTGCAAGTGTCACCACGCATTCCACAGATATGTTTTTTCCCTGAAGATAATAGCCTTTCCACTTTGTTATACCTCAAAACCTCTATTTGCAGTTTCTTATCTGTCAATATCCTAAATGAAGAGACAAAAGAAACGAGGATACAGAATAAGAACCTGCAATTAATCCACTTGAATATATTCTGCCATTCATAAAGATCATCCCCCCTCCAAAACAGTCTAATTTATACTTCAAGTTGGTCTAAGCAAGATCCTCCTCATACATAATTTCTCCTCTTCACGGAAGGAGCTTCTGGAAATAATACCGAATTTATGGTCTTACTCACTCAACACTACATTAATATTCCTACTATTATTACAAATAACATTATTAACCCTCATGAATCAGAATCAGGTTTAATATCACCAGTCTACATTGTGAAATTTGTTCAGTACCAGTGAGGTAGTGTTCATGGGTTCAATGTCCATTCAGAACTTGGATGGTAGAGGGGAAGAAGCTGTTCCTGAATCATTGAGTGTGTGTCTTCAGGCTTCTGTACCTCCTTCCTAACAGTAGCAATGAGAACAGGACATGTCCTGGGTGATGGGGGTCCCTAATGATGGACGCTGCCTTTTTGAGTCATCACTCCTTGAAGATGTTTTGGATACTATGGAGGCTAGTGCCCATGATTGAACTGACAAAGTTTACAACTCTCTACAGCTTATTTTGATCTTGTGCAGTAGCCTCCCCTCCCTCCCACCATACCAGTCAGTGATGCAGCCATTTCGAATGTTCTCCACAGTGCATCTATAGAGATTTGCAAGTGTCTTCAGTGACATACCAAATCTCCTCAAACTCCAATGAAGTATAGCCATTGTCATGCCTTCTTTGTAACTGCATCAATATGTTGGGCCCAGGATAGATCATCAGAGATATTAACACCCAGGAACTTGAAATTGCTCACCCTTTCCACAATGATTTGTATGTTTTTACTATGGTAGATCAAGAGATGAAAAGCTGTCATCCAAATATACCAGTATCAGATTTATACATTACAAGCATAGGAAAAAAAACTCCTTAGAAATATTTATTGACAGAATAACAATATTGTTTAACTTTATTATTACAATTTTCTTTGTTTAAAAACATGTTGAAGTGAAGGTAGTTGTTTATGATCATTTTATGTGTGATGAACAAGGATAGTTTGAATTAAACAAACTTTGAAGAATATAATTGCTAAAAGATATTATGGAAATTAAGCTGGGTAAGAGAGAATGTAACTGTCACAAGCCAACCAGGGAAATATGCCTGAGTTTTACTGACAATAATAGGAAGGATAAAACAATAGATGGAGAATAATGGCCAGTATGTAAGTTCTTCAGAAATAGCCCACTATTTTTCAGTACCTCTTTCTGGCCCATATGCTACTGGTAATTTAAACAATATTTTAATCCTGAATTGAGTATTTATCTCTCCTAAAGTACTATCAACTTCAACTCTGCTGCTCTGCTGTCATCACAGTCATTTCAGAAGTTGACCGCCCCCACCCCCCCCCCCCAACCCCTGGCTCTACAATCAGAATCAGAATCAGGTTTATTATCACCAGCATGTGACATGAAATTTGTTAACTTAGCAGCAGCAGTTCAATGCAATACATAATCTAGCAGAGAGAGAAAAAAAATAAATTAAATTAAACATAATAAATAAACAAGTAAATCAATTATGTATATGAATACTTTTTTAAAAATTGTACAAAAACAAAAATACTGTATATTAAAAAAAGGTGAGGTAGTGTCAAAGCTTCAAAGTCCATTTAGGAATTGGATGGCAGAGGGGAAGAAGCTGTTTCTGAATTGCGGAGTGTGTGTCTTCAGGCTTCTGTATCTCCTACCTGACAGTAACAGTGAGAAAAGTGCATGCCCTGGGTGCTGGAGGTCCTTAATAATGGACGCTGCCTTTCTGAGACACCACTCCCTAAAGATGTCTTGGGTACTTTGTAGGCTAGTGCCCAAGATGGAGCTGACTAGATTTACAACCTTCTGCAGCTTCTTTCAGTCCTGTGCAGTAGCCCCTCCATACCAGACAGTGATGCAGCCTGTCAGAATGCTCTCCATGCAAATCCTTGCAAATGCTCAGTCCACTTCTAACTTATAGGTCCTTAAACATGTCATACCCTGCTAAATTTGCACTCAATTTCCCAAGACCCTTTTGTAGTTCCCTCTGCAACAGACATTTACCCCTGTCATAGTAGATAGTCAGCTTTACAAGTTGTGTTTAACTTGACCTGGTACTGCTCCTAGCATGTCTTTCTGCTCATTTGGCCATTTAAACAGTGCCGTTTTGATCCACGGTATTATAAATTGAAGTACCACCTGAACCATATTTTGTCCCCTTGCTATTCAGTGTGTTGCTTTCAACATGGCTGGAGATGAAGTGATATGGTGGGGTGACAGGGACAGCATGTGGTAATCAGCAGATGGTTGCCCATGTGCGATCATCTTTTGTGACACCTCACGGGGTTTAGATACACAGTTAAGGAATACCAGGTTCACTTCCTTTCATCCATTTGTCATTGTCTCACCATCACTGGTTGACGTATAATGCACGTGGGACAGAGCATATGTAGGGATTGTGATGGAGGAGTCTGGCACTAGTTTGCACAGTGTGATTCAGTGTATATGACTGTCATGATATGAAGTCTTTAAGATAAACCCCAATTCTCATTTGTTCACCATGGTGTTTGCGTGGTTATCTGAGCTGTAAAGGACCTTGCTGTTTCTGACATGCTAACAGGTTCAATAGATTAATTTCTACTTAGCTTACTAACTTTAATACAGTCAAAATTGGATATATTGTCATATGCACAGATGCAATGAAAAGCTTACAGCAGAATTGCAAACGCTTGTATAAGCAATATTCACAAGAAAAGCATTATTTAAACTTAAAAAAATTAGTTTTTCAAGAAGGAACACATTTAGAACAAATAAAAGTCAATTTTAGTACAAAGTGTTCAGAGTGTTGCTAAGCTGCAGTGATTTGGGTTTTGCTGGTTGATTCAAGAACAGAATAGTTGAAAGGAAAGAGCTGTCTTGAGCCTGGTGGTGTTGGACTTCAGGCCTCTGTACCTCCTAGCTGATCGTAGCTGCAAGAAGATGACATGGCCCAGAGGGTCAGGATCTTAGGACTGTGCCTCCCATTGATACCAGTAAGTTGCTAGCCAAGCCATTTCAAATGCCAGTTTAGAGTTAACTATGTTGGGAGAGATACCAACCTGGAAGCTACAAGATCACTAAAGAATTTCAAAAGCAGCTGTTATGACCTTTTCCACCATTTGTCTAGATTTTCCATCTCACTGCCATTTTCCAGCACTTTAGCCATGTTTCTCAATTGGTTAAAAGCCTAGTAATCTAATAAGCTTGTTTGAATGAAATAATGACTGAACTTCCAAAGAGCTCTAGGGTAGTTAATTCCAAAATTTTTTCCTCACTTCAGTCTTAAATGACCAACCCTTTATCCTTAAACTGTATCTCTGCTCCTGGGGTCCTCAACAAAACATCCAACATGCACATAAACTGTCAAGTGCTATGAACATTTTATAGATTTTACTGAGATCTTCTCTCATTCTTCTAAAAGCTAAATAGCAAAGGTCACTATGAACCTTCCTCCAGACTTATAGATCTGTAAATCTATTTTGCCCTCCCCAGTAAAAACATCTGAACAGTATAGATTTCCATATGTCACTGATGACTTCCACCCTTATCTCAATTTTTCCATTTTCCTAATAATAGATATTGGATTTCTTGTGCAATTTCTGATGCTGATGTACAGAATTCAGTAAATGTGCACTTCTCCGTTGTATACAAAAACGTATATTGTAGCATGGATTCCATTTCAAATTAATGACTTGAAGAAGTGGAAGGGTGTGTTAGTAAGTTTACGGATGCTGAGAAGGTTTGTAGAGTTATGGATAGTGTAGAAGGTTCTCTCAAGTTACAACAGGAAATTGTCAAGACATAGAGGTGGGCTGAGAAGTAGCAGATGGAATTCAACCCAGAAAAGTGTGAAATGATTCACTTTGAAGGTTGAATTTGAAGGCAGAATACTGAGTTAATGGCAGGATTCTTAGCAATGCAAAGAAACAGAGGGATCTTGGAAGCCACATCCATAGATCAAAGTTACTGTGCCAGTTGGTAGGGTTATTAAGAAGGTGTTTGGTGTGTTGGCTTTCATTAGTCAGGGGATTGAGTTCAAGAGTCACAAAGCAATGTTGCAGTTCTATAGAACCTTGGCTAGACCACACTTGGAATATTGTGCTCATTTCTGGTTGCCACAAGGGTGTGTACGCTTTAGAGACAGTACAAAGTGATTTACCAAGATGCTACCTGTATTGGAGATCATGTCTCATGAGGATAGGTTGGTCAAGCAAGGGCTTTTCTTTTTGAAGCAAAGGAGGATGAAAGGTAACTCGATAGATGTATATAAGATGATAAGATGGTAGATTGAGTAGATATCCAGAGACTTTTTCCCTGAGCAGAAATGACTTATACAAGGAGATATAATTTTAAGGTAATTGCAGGAAAGTAATGTGGATATGTTAGAGGTGTGCTTTTTACACTGAATGTGGTGGAAGTGTGGAATATGCTGCCGGGGTGGTGGTATAGGCAGATACATTGGGGACATTTATGAGACTTTTAACTAAGCACAGGCAAGATTGAAAGATGGTGGGCTACATAATTTGGAAGGTTTAGATTGACCTTAGAGCAGTATATAAGGTTAAAGTGCCTGTACTGCTGTAGTGTTCTATGGACTATATTCTAGGAAAACCACTACATTTTAAAGTTGATTTAAAAGAAGAAAATAGCTTTAAATATTCACATGTTAATTGCTGTCACAGAGGAACTGGATGATGAGGAGATCAGCAAGAAAACAGAGCCCCATCTTCCCTGGGCAAAAGGAATATATTTTTCATTGAATGTGAGCATTTCCTCCTCTTGTCCAGGATGTCAGCCATTGGCACACTACCTGACAGGGTGTGTTCCAGCAAAGAGAGAGCTCTTTGGATCTCTCCCTTGTTTGAAATCAGTGATGTTGCCTGGGTTGGCTGAGATTCCACCTAGAACACATGGACATTAGTAGCTCAAGACAGGATCCCGTTATGTACAGGCCCAGCTAAACTTGTCTACCTTTCACCTCATTCTTAGGGTGCTCATTGCAGAAATTTGTGATGGGACTCATGGCTGTTTGGAATCTGCATTAGAATTAGACTCAGGTTTAATGAGGGGACATTTGATATAGGTATACAAAATTACGAGAGGTATTGATAGGGAAAATGCAAGCAGACTTTTTCTGCTGAGGTTGGCGCTAAAACCAGAGGTCATGGGTTAAAGCTCAAATGTAAGATGCTTAAGGGGAACATGAGTAGGATCTTCTTCATTCAGAGGGTGATGGGAGTGTGAAATGAGCTGCCAGTGGAAGTGGTGGATGTGAAACATTTAAGAGAAATTTGGAAAGGTACATGGATGGAAGAGGTGTGCAGGGCTATGGTCCAGGTGTGGGTCGGTGGGACTAGGCAGAATAGTAGTACAGCATGGACTGGAAAGGCCTGTTTCTGTGCTGTAGTACTCTATGAATCTAAAACTGGATAATATCACTGACATGTGCCATGATTTTTTTTTGTTTTGCGGGAGCAGTACAACACAAAATAGTTAGCAGTCAGCCGATTCCACTGTGCAGCAAAGATGTCAGTTGTCTTTGTACTGGTATGAAGATTACTGATTATGACATCTGCACTTTAACAGTGGGTTAGTCACAGGAGACCTAAATGGTAATGCTTTAGGAAAGATTGTCAAATCAAATTTGGTCCAAACATTTCAAGAGAACAGCATCTTAAAGGCCAATGGGAACATCTTCAGCATGTAAATTTTCCAGAATTGCAGTTGTTGGACTGTAGTTCAAATTTAAATGACTACTTTAAAATACCAGCTTAAACAAGCTTATTTTCGCTAAGATCACATTACAATATTCCAAACACACAATGTGCATTTAATCAGGAATGCCAGTGAGACTGCACACAACTAAGTTGTTTGTCGAAATGGAATTCACTGAATATAATTTTCAATGTAAAATGCTGAATAGAATAATAATTTATTTATCTCCTTGCACTTAACCCACCATATTAAAAATAGAGCAAACCATAAATTAATTTAGAATTCTACTCATTTGTCCAGTGTTTTCCAATGAAATTGCATGTTTCCTCCAGATAAGTTTTAGGGCCACCTTTAAGCTTTTTTGTCCATGAGCTAAGACATCTTTGTTATTGATCTTCAGCAAGTCACTGGTAACTGGAGTGCAGTGTGTCAGATTCTATGGATGTGTAAATACTGTTGGGCAGATAATGCAAGATCCTAAGTTAATAGTGCCATTTATAGGTTTGTGTGATTATTAACTTTGAAGGCAGTCATTAATTTTAAATACTAGCATAATGGTTAGATTACTGGAATAGTAATCTTGAACATTGGAATAATAATCTAAATATGTGAGTTCAAAACACATTTTGACAACTGTAGGATTTTAATTGTGTTAGTTAACTAACCTATAATGGTTTTGTTTGCATCTGCTGCAATTTAGAAGGATGAGAAGGTGCTTGGTTGAGATGTGTAAGATCTTGAGAGGCATTGCAGAGACCCCTGCCTGGAGACACCAGTATCACTCCCATTCCTGGCCAGATGCAGAGTGCCCATCAATCCTGTGCAAAAGCATCCCTGCATCTGTCAGCATGCGATCCATGGTGAAGGATCTCCAGGAAAACAATAAGGATGGCCCATCCTTAGAAATTCATCAGAGCATTGATAACTAAAAACGCCTGCAAACCAATGTGCTGACTCTGAAAGGTATTGATAGGTTTTAAATGCCGGGATATTCACAGATGCATTAGTTATTAAAAGTGAATATTTTTATTCTAAAAGGACAACATCAGTTACCTAAGTCACTTATAATTAACTAAGAATATTGGTGAAGGATCTGAAACAAATACCCCAAAGTAATGTAGGGAAATCTGTACAGGTTTGAGATGTGCCACCTGCTCCTAAGTGAAGAGTCAGATTGGACCTTTCAGATCCTTCATGAAGTCCAAGTATCTGTGAGTGACAATACCTGTGGGTGAAATGTAGCATGTAACATTTAAAAGGCCAAAGGCCCAAAGACCACCAATATTAGCAAATTAAATTTAATCTAATATCTATTAATAAATACCTAATAATTCAGTAATTCGCCACTCCTAGCCTGACAAATTGCTGAATGACGGGTGATTTTTATCTTCACAGTTGAATTAATAGAAGTGGTGTTTTAGAATGGAAAGCACTTCAATGCAGAACTTTCTTCTCATTTACTAACCTGCTGGAAACATTACTCACTGATCTCACATGGATCTCCCACCCCACCTCCCCATCGTGCTGCATATAGATAGTACTTTGAGCAGGGACTGTATTCTTGATAAAGTCCAAGGTCCATATTGTTATGCAAAATCTCCAGTTAAAAGTGGCAGTAGGTTCAAAGGAAGCAACCATATGTCCATTGTTTCCAAATGGAGGCAGATGGGTTTGTTAGGGCTTTTCTCCCTTTGTATTCTGAAGGTAGTGTCTCCAGGGTATAAATAATACATTCTTATTTTGACTGAATATGCTTCATTAAGGAAAAGGGTTTTTTTGAGATACAGTATGGAATGGGCCCTTCCAATCTTTTGAGCCGTGCAACCCAGCAATTCCCCAATTTAATCCTAGCCTAATCACAGGACAATTTACAATGACCAATTAACCTATCAATCAGTGCACCTTTAGGAGGAAACCAGAGCACCCGGAGGAGAAGTATCATTATCATCGTCATTCAAACCCCATTACGGAGGCTCAGTAACTAGGGGGCATAGGTCTGGGTAAGCAATAAAGGATATGGAGAAAATAAAAGGAACATGCCCAGGGTGTGGTTGGATTCTGGAACACATCATATAACTCAATAACTAATATAGATGCTCTCAATATTTAAAAGATACCTAGATGATCGCTTAAGTGGGATTAGACTGATGGGCATTGATCTGTATTGATGATCATTGTGGTCGTGGTGGGCTGTATGTCTTTACAATTGTGTGTACGTGGTTTATTAATGCCAAGGCTGAAATAATATAGTTACTTTCTGGAAAGAATTGGATTGGATGACTTACTGCAGCATTTCCCTGAGTCAACATCAGAAAGTCAAAGTTGAATCAAGACATACGCACAACTACATGTATGCACGGGTGCAGTCAAAAAGCTGAAAGTGATCAAAATGGTCATAGCGTTACTAAACTGTAGGGATTAGCGTTCTGCCTGTTGGTTCAAGAGCAGAATGGTCGAAGCTAAGTAGCTGTTCTTGAATTGTTGTATAATATGAACATTGTTGATCTAATGTTCAAAAACTGTTCATGGTAGAGAGAGAAGAACAACTTTTGTTAAGTTAATGCATTCCAAACTCTAGGCTAAATACAAAAGGAGACAGCTTTTTTTTTGCAGAAGAGTGCACGTAATACAGTGTCATATGTCCACCACTTCTGACTCCTTGTTGCATTTTCAGTGCAGTTTTTGGCGGATTTTGGTGTACATTTAGTTCCCTAGTTTATTCCCTTTCCACCAGTGCTATTTCAGTAAACTCCAAACCTAGAATAAAAGTTTGAATTTTGTTTCAGAATTTTATTGTGCTAAAAGAAACAAAAGATGCCTGAGTTCTCTTCATTCTTTTATCTGAAATAATTCACTATGTTTAAAGTAAGTAAGAGGGTGACAGAGCAATTTCTTTGACACTAGTGTGTGGCTGCAAAGTGCTTGAGCCACGTTGAACATGGGATGAATTGTTAATGATCATTGCATCATTTCTTGCCAAATTACAATGAATTCCGATCACCTGGAATGAAGGTAGAGATGGATGTAAAAATGAGGACAAATGTTGACCCATGGTATTTTGGGAATCAGAAAGAATGCATAGAAATACAGTTTTGAAGAGTGATTCTTCAATTTTTGATACTTCTCAATAATCTCTTACAATCTAATACAGTTTGGAACTGATGTTGGACCTCGATTTGCATAGCCTTTCAGGAGCTTCCATCATTCAGGGTCGACCATGACTGTTGCATCCTAGTTTTAGAGATACACAAGCCTGGGCAGTACAATATGGAGAGCAACCTGCTGCCCATCTAGCTTCCACTCTCCACACATCTGATGAACCCAAAGGAATGGCAGAGACTGATACAGTTTAGCACCAGTCGTATCTCAGGAGTTGCCAGTCAGCACTGAACTCAATGTTGGACTGCCTCAGGGACTCCAACTCCAGATTGTTCCCTCGGGGTTTTACTCACGAAACTTTCCCCATGAGTGGGTATAGCTGCAAGAGCTCAGAGCTTTCCTTCTCCAAGAAGAGTTGTCAACCACGGTTGATGAGGCTCATCTGCCCAAAGGACTGGCTTTAAGGTGCAAGTAACCTACCTTTACCCTTTTTCCTGTCAGTAAAAACAATGTAAATGCATAGTCTAACACCTTGGGTGTCATTGGAATTGTAAATGTCTTCTCAGCAGTCGTTAATTATTGACCAGCCAATATTCAGGTAGAAACCTAGCTGGCTGAGTGGAATTTCTGTTCCCTTGACTTTTGTTGGATTATTATTATATTGTGTTTGATCATCAGCACTGTCTGTATAGGGTGCTTTAACTGATAATTTGATAGTTTTTTTGTATTGTTAATAACTCTGAATATTGTGCTCCAGAAGCAGATATCCAAAGTCAGCACTATAAAGTTCCTAATGTCTGAAAACTAGCAGTGTTGCTGTTGAGTCAGTAGGTGGAAGTAGGTAGAGATCTCAGCTGAACAGAAATGTCTAGGCTTATAATCCCATGCTGTCGTTCAAATGAGTTGCCACCAGGGCCAATTTGTTTTCAAGTGGACATAGTTTTGAAGAGCAGGTTTCTCTAGATCTCATCTCCAGCCTAAACTTATCCCTATTCAAGCTTTCCTAAAAGCAAATGTTCCAGCTATTTTCACTTGTGGGAGCTTGCTCTGTACACAATATCCAAATTATGATAGTTTAAAAACACTTTTGCTGTCCACTCTGGAAAGCATTTTGCTACATCCAGAAAATAGCATGAACAGCTCCATATAAATACATTTCATTTTCTCTTATGATTCATTCCTCATCCTGTCACTCATGGAAGGGCTGAGTAAAAAAATCTTCCTGTCTGAAATTGACACATGGCTGTGACAGATCTTGCAGCTCAATTCTCAACTCTCTTGAGCACCTCTCAAGTGAATGAAATTGTGATAGACCCCTGTCTTTCTTGCCTTATTTGCCTACTGTCACTTTTCTCGCACCTGCTGGGGTTACAAATAACATCTCTGATTTCCGAAGCTCTGGGAACATTCCGGAAATCCTGGGGCAATATAAAGGTGTCAGAAAATGAGCGATACAAACCTTTTCCTTTTTCTCACATTTGCTCTTGTTATTGCAATATTCCCCAGTAGAATGAACAAGAAAACTATCTGGAATTGATGTTATACCTGTATACGGGAATGCAACAGACAATCTAGCATTATTAATAATTATTGTTGCATTCTGTGCTATAAATTCTCTTGCATGCTGCTGCAGCGTAAATGGACTTAGGGACTGTTCATTTCCCTGAACACAATTCACTTGCACTACCTCATCTTGTTATATACTGAGATTTCTAGGACTTTTCATGGAAGAATTGAAGGCAGCCCCAAGCTTTCAGTAGCAGCATTCCCATAACATGAATCAGACGGTGTGGGATCTAAGGGGTTCTGTACCTCCTGCCCAATGGTAGTACTGAGAAGAGAACATGGCATAGATGACTGAGGTCCCTAATCATAAATGCTGCTTTCTTGTGGCAGTGCTCCTTGTGAATGTGCTGAAGGATGGAGAGGGCTTTGCCTGTGATAAACTGGGCTGCATCCACTAATTTCCGTAGTCCTTTCCATTCCTGGGCATTAGTGTTTCTGTACTAGGCTGTGATGCAAGCAGTTGGGATGCTCTTCACTTGGCATCTGTAGAAGTTCGTCAAAGTTTTAGGTGACATGCCAAATCTATACAAACGACTATGTAGATGTTGTCATGCCTTCCTTGAGATGGTACTTACATGCTGGTCCCAGGACAGACTCTCTGATATGATGATGCCAAGGAATTTAAAGTTACTGACCCTCTCCATCTCCAATCCCCTGATGAGGACCTCCGACTTCTTCCTCCTGTACTCAATAGTCAGCTGTTTGGAACCAGTGCTTCTCTAAAAGCTGTATTGTGCAAGGAAAATGGAGTGAAATTTGTCTTAATTTTCTTATTGTTTGCAAGTAAATCTTTCTTTCTTGTCTTGAATATTTGCAACAGGACATTTAGAACCATATAACACTACAGCACAGAAAACAGACCATTTGGCCCTTCTAGTCTGTGCCGAAACTTTATTCCGATACAGTATTTCACAATATAAACTCCCAGACATTTAGCTTTCTTGGTTTATCACCATCTTAGAGTCAATTTTCCTGAATTTTACTATATAAGTCCCTAGCTGATAGATTCTGGGGGTAAAAAAGCTAGAAAATCATTTCATTACAAGTCCTTCCTCTTAATGTTAGTATGAAAATCATTGTGGTAAATTTATATCACTAACACCGATACATGAATCAGAGGCCATTTCCCTTTTACTGGTGTTTGCGTGCTTTAGCTTCTTTGAGGCTTATCTGAAACTGTAGATTAGTTGCTTAACTAGGATATGTACAGTATGTCTGCAAGTACTTATTCATGATTTCACTTCCTGTACTTTGTTGCAAAGTGGAAGACCCAACATCCATGTTTCAAGAAGCCCCACACTGGTCTTCTGGACCAGTAACAAAACATCGAACTCATTCTTCTCGGAACAATAGTTTTGAATTTGCTCAAGCTTCTCCAAACCCAGTGCTGGAACTTAGCTGATTTCTGATGAATGTCCAGAAAATTGCCAGAGAAATTCACCAGAATTGTTTCTCAAATAAAAGACACTTCTACTGAGTGAAAGAAGTGAGTTCCAAAACCCTAATGGGCAGAATTCTGGAAGAAATACGATAATTCCCTCTTTTGGTATGGGAAGTGGCAATCCTAAAATGCACACAGTAACCGTCACCACAGGAATTCAAAGAGTATACAAAATTTTAACATTCTTTACCTTTCCTTCTATCATCTTACCTCCAACAATATCTTGGCTGCCTTACTGGAAACCTTCCTTTCTACCCTGTCCAAGTCTATGGATTTGGGATGTAAACCTTAGATGGGCCCTGAATCTTTGAATTTATCTCGAACAGGGTTCCTAACCTGGGGTCCACTGACCTCTTGCCTAATGGTGTTGGCCTATGACATAAAAAATGGTTGGGAGCCACTGACCTAGATGGACTATTGAATAGATTTTAAGTGAATTAAATCAAATTACTGAATCAACATACACATCCCTACAATATAATCTCTTCCCATTTTCTCTGCTTCCAAAGTTGCCTTTGACTTAAGAGGATAAAAACTTTTACATTCTAAAGGAACACATTTGAATCCTTCCATACAAAGTAGTCAGTTTTCAAATATAGACATACAAGATAGAATCATGCAAAATGTCCTCTGATTCAAGTAATATTTCTTCCTCAGGGTTTACTCCCAAAGCCTTTCCCATGAGTGGATGTGGCCGCAAGGCAGCGGAGGTTTAAAATCAGACTTTTCTTTCTGCTAAGTGGGGTCCTGTCCAAGGCTGACGAGTCCAGCCTGCCTGAAGCAACTGTTTTTTAGTCGCCTGTGGTCCGCCTTTGCCCCTTCTCTTGTCAGTTGATACAGTTCCGCTGGTTGGAGCTGGTTGTCAGAGGCTGTTAGAGACACACATAACTTGGAGCACTATATAGGTAGTGGGAGCTTACCCCACTACCACCCCCGGCCATAACAACCTTAGGCCTAAAATGATGAATGCCATAATTCACCCTTAGGGTTAATAATCTTGATTTGACATGGTAAGCCTATCTCAGTTTATTGTAGCAATTACTTTGATTTTTGTTGCCAAGCAGGGTAAAAATGATAGGCTTAATTGCTTTCTTTGTGAGATTTACTCAGAGACAACATGGATTAACGTTTATCCATCGTCGAGTGTTGGTTTAGTAAAGCTCCTAACCATGGTATTTCACTGACTCTGGATCAGATATGGCACGTTGAGCAGGGAAGAGGTTGTTTGTAGTGAATAAGGAGGAGTAATAAATCAGACAGAAACCTGTTTCTCTCACCTTTTTCTGACTCAGAGAAAATACTTCGGGTTGAGAGGTCACGTTTACTTCTTGCAGCTTCTTATTCTATGAACAGCTTGATGAAGAGTGGAGATGGTGGGACTGGCATGGTTCTGGTCAATCTTTGAGAAACAAATGAATGTAAAACTGTAGCAGCAGTAAATAAAGCTGCCATTAGAATTTTCAATCAGTACTCAATTCAAACTAGATTCATGGCTCTTGACGACCAGGCAGCAGCGCAGGGAAAATTTTTCCTTTAGTTTATTGTGTTCTATTCACGTTAGCCAGAGCAGCACGACACGGAGAGGTTGTGTTCATGTTCACGTGATATGATGCTGAGTCCTGCTGTGTAGGCTGTGGAATCCTTCACTGTGCTGTACTAGCACAGGTAACTGTCCTGAGATTTTAGTTAGTCTTTGGGAGAATTGTAGAAAGCTAGTGAGGAACTTTCATCTGCAAAATTACACAGAACATTACAGCACAGTAATATCGGTATCTTCTTCCAATAATATCTATTTCCCCTCCACTTCCCCCCTCCCCTCTTCCTCTACTCCCCATTCTTGCCTTTGACTGCCTATTATTTCCCCCTGAGTCCCCTTCTCCTTCTCTTCATCCTATGGTCCACTCTCCTCTCCTATCAGATTCCTTCTTCTCCAGCCCTTTATCTTTCCCACCCACCTGACTTCACCTATCACCATCCAGCTAACCTCCTTCCCCTCTCCCAAACTTCTTATTCTGGTGTCTTCCCCCTTCCTTATCAACCCTGAAGAAGTGTCTCTGCCCAAAATGTGACTATTTATTCACTTCCACAGATGCTGCCTGACTTGCTGAATTCCTCTATCATGCGTGTGCTGCACAACACAGCGGAAGCCCGTCATTCTATGATGTTGTGCCGTCTTTTTAACCTATTTTAAGATCAAACCAACCCTCCTCTCCAACATAGCCCTCCATTTTTCTGTCATCCATGTGTTTATCTAAGAGTTTCTTAAATGCTCCTAATGTATCTGACTCTACCACCACCTCTGGCAGGGCATTCCATGTACCTACCAATCTTTGTGTAAACAACTTAACGCTGGCATCACCCCATACATTCCTGCAATCACAGTAAAGTTATGTCCCCATGTATTAGCCATTTCCACCTTGGGTAAAAGTCTTTGGCTATCACTTGCTTCTTTTTTTAACCCTCATGATATTTCTATAGCAGATCAGTTGAGATTACTTCTTTTAAACCAGACAATTTTGTTACTAATATTTGATACTAGTCCATTATTAATTATGCAAACCTTCTTTTGTCTTGAATGAAGATCTCTCTGAGTCAAAACGATCTGAGGAGTGAGAGGTTTTCCACATGCTACGCTGAACATCCATTTTCAAAATGGCTGCACACAGCCTTTTGCTTCGGGAATTTGATTCAATTGATAGATGAATTTCAGAAACGGCATACAATGGGATAATGCATTTACTAGGGATGAATTTCTGCCCCAGAGTCTTGTCCAAGTCCCTGACCAAGTTCCACCTCAAGCACAACATTACTCATATTACATTTGCCATGTCCAACAAAGGATTAAAGGGATAAGTGCCAATTCCATGATGATGTTTAATTTGGATTTTTCTCTACAGGTTCAATGGACATGGAAGAAAGAACTCGCCAAATGAAAATGAAAATGAACAAGTACAAGCAGGTGGCAGCATCAGATTCCAGGCTGGAACAGGAATATCATTCTAAGGCAAGTGTGAAATCCTCTCCTGACATAAAAGACATCCAAAGCAAAATTGAATCAATGCTCACATAGGCTACAGTTTTACATTGGAGGCAATGATTTGTTTGTTATAATAGGTAGTATCAAAAAATATTGAAAATACTCAATGGGACAGCATGGTAGTGAAGTGGTTAGCACAATACTTTACAATACCAGTGACCATGGTTCAACTCCCACCACTGTCTGTAAGGAGTTTGTATGTTCTTCCAGTGACTGCATGCATCTCCTCTGGATGGCCTGGTTTCCTCCCACAGTCTAAAGATGTACCAGTTGGTAGGTTAATTGGTCATTGTAAATTGTCCTGTGATTAGACTTGGGTTTAATTAGCGGTTACTGGGCAGCATTGTTCAGCAGGCTGGAAGGGACTATTGCACGCTGTATCTCAAATAAATAGATAATCAGACAGCACTGAGAAAGAACAAACATTTCAACCTTTCACTATTTTGTAGATGTTCAGAAACAGAAAATGGTGGTGATTAGGAAAGATCATATTAGCAGTCAGGAGTGATTCAATGATAAAAGGCTTAGATGTACAGGGTGAGAAAGAAAGGCAACAGGGCAAGAAAGAAACTATGGAGTCTTGGTTCCCACAGCATGGAAAAATCCAACAGGAATGTGAAATTGTTGAACATGATGTTGATTTCACAAGGATGTAAATTGGGTCGTCAAATGCTGAGGTATCATGAACTTCTGTCAGAACAGAATTCTAAAAAGTGGGAACAGACAGGTAACATGGTCAACAGTCAGAGGCTGAAGATCATGGAAAGGTGGAACATCAGACAGTACAGGTCCTCTGGCCCACAATCTAGTACTGATCATTTACTAACCCTTCCCTCTTACATAGCCCTCCGTTTTTCTATCATTCATGTACCTACCTGATGGTTACTCTCCATCGTGGCTGTTAATGACAACAAACCTGTGCTGGAGTTTTTAAAGTGGAAACGTTGTTGCACTGGGGAAGTTTCACTCCCTCAACCTCAGAATTCCAGTGGTACAAACAAGTGTTACATACTGGGGTCTTCCTTGGTTGCAGTGAGTGGCCATAACATTTTCTGTGCCCTGTCATACCCCACACTCTACATGGAATGTTGCAGTACTGCCTTCCTGGCTGTTGGAGCTCACTACAGATCTCATCCACCCAGTCCACCTGAAGTCACTTCACATTTTAGCACATGCATGTCCCCATCTCATCGGGATATGAGGCCGCCTATCTAAGAGTTTCTTAAATGTATCAGCCTCTAGTACCACTCCTGGTGTGTGTTCCATGCACTCACCACTGTTTTATCTTTAGCTTCTCTCCAAGGCCTCTGACTATCAGAGCTCCAGACCTCCAGATCTGTCCTAGTCTCATTTGGCAAAATCAGCACATTAGGTGCTGCAACTAAAATTTTGAATTCACACAGCTTAGTGATATTTTAATATTCTTTTTATTAGCATACATCATCACAGAAATCAATAGTACCGAAAAAGACCACTTGTGCTTCCAGTTGTGCTTCGGCTCTTTGAAGGAGAGGTCTTGCTCTGTCATGGCCAGTAACTTTGTATATTCCTCAACATCAAAAACCTGTCTATTTCCACTTTTACAATTATTGATATAGTCAGATTCTAATATGTCTTAAGTAAAGCATTCTAGATATATGCACTAAGCAAAAGATTTCTTTTTGAGCACAGTATTTGATCTCTGGTTATTAACTGACTCAGAGAAAATTTGTTTTCTCAATCATCTGAAAACCTCTTCTGGATCACTCCTAAGATTTCTGAGTTCCAAGAAGAACATTCTTAACTTTTCAAACAAAAACAGAATATGTAGGAAGAACTCGGGGGCCAGGCAGCATCTCCATTGGGAAATGGACATTTGGCATTTAAAGTTGAGATGCTTCATATGGATTGAAGAGTAGAGGAGAGATAGCCAGTACTGAGAGTGAGGGAAGGAGGTAAAGCTAGAGCTGATAAGCAGTAAAAAATGTTAGTGAACCACTGATCTTTATCTGAAGCTTGGCTGTCTACATCACCATCTACATCCATGAAGGTTCTACAAAAGCTCCAATCTTTATAATGCTCTTCCTTAATTGTACTGCACTAAATCCTTATAATCTATTGACTGACCGTCTGTAGATCCATGTACTAGCATTGTATTACAGGAAGTGTTGGGAAATACAGCATATTCCTCTCCTTTGGTTTCTCATGAGTCCTGTTTATCATGAAATGGATTTCATTTGACAGATTATGCTGGCAAGAAACGTTGGTATGTGGCCAGAGCTGGAGTCAATGGGAACACTGGTGTTCAGGAATCTGGCCAGGTTCTACAACTAGAGGTCTGGAGTATTAACCAAGTATATAGCTGAAGTTGGGGTCAGGGTAAGAAACATTTCAGGTTAGCAACATGGACTAGTTCCTACCAAAACAGGAATGAAGTACAGTGTATACATTGAAACCTGCATTTCAGTTATTATACTGTATATTTCAGTTAAAAGGGGTTGGCCTTTGTATGTACTTGCAGCCTGAGTGTCATTACATATCCATAGTTTTTTATCCACGGGTAGTCTATGGTCCCAGCCATCTGGAATAATAAAAACATGTATTTTAAACAGAAGTTGAACAGTGCAATGGTGGTAAAGCTGAATCTTAAAAAGCATAACTGAAAGCCACCCTACATATTAAAAACATTTACTAATACATATTTCTTCTTGTCATCTGTTTGACGTCACGTCTGTCATTACCATTTACCCATTAATACCACTTTATTTTACAAAGATTCCCATTTAGTACTTAAGGCAGCATTTAATATTTGCATTGTTATAGGCCATTTTATTTCTAGTTAATTATTTATAGTTTATGTATTCATATTTTTGAAGAGTTCAGTGTAAAGTTGTGCCCTAACCATATCTCCACCTTAGCTTGCTTACCCTCATTAGCTCTTTTATTCTCTCCTGAATGTATTTTTTCTCTTCTCTATACTCTACTCCTTTCTCAATTTTATTATCTCTTCTTTCTATTTTAATTTTGCTTTTCTCCCCCCTTTTTTGTCCTTGATGCTTCACCTTTGAATGCTTTGCCCTTGGTCTGTAATGGAATATGTTTACACATTGTTTTCCCAGAATGAACTCCACTACTAGACCTTGTATATTGTTTTCCCAGTGTGCCGATGATGGTCTCTATTTAACTCATTCACACTCGTTCTTCATATCTTTTTATTTTTCTCTGGTTTATTTATATAATTAATTCAAAGTGGATTACATTGTATTTATTGTTAACTGGATGACCTCTGCAACACACTCCCATGGCCCCATTTCATATAACTAATGCTCAGGGTAATTTTCCCTTTCATCCTAAATCTCCTGCCTTTTCCCCACATCCCTTCACTCCCTGACTAATCGAGAATTTATTGACCTCTGCCTTAAATATACCTCATGACTTGGACTCCACAGCTGCCTGTGTCAATAAATACCACAGATTCACCTCTCATTGACTAAAGAAATTCCTCTAAATATTCATCCTTCTATTCTGAGGCTGTGTCCTCTAGTCTTCGACTCTCCTACCGTAAGAAACATCCTCTCCACATCCATTCCACCTAAGCCTTTCAACATTCTATTACTCTTCCCCCTGATTCTGCTTGTTCTCCATTCTGCATTTTCAACGTAAAACCTAGCCATTGAACATTGTCCCATGTGCCTGCTCATGTAGAGATTAAGAGAGGTGTGTCAGGGCACTGGAGCAGGGAACCAATCACAGACCAGTACTGTGCACTCAGTGATATTAATTGAGTAACACAGCCCAAGCTGCAAACAAAGCTGGTGTCAAAGTTCAGGAAAACTCACTGGCACAATCTGGCAACAAGCAGTTGAAAACACAGGTCTGAACTACACTGAGCAATAAACAAAGAGGCAGATGATAGGTGGAGCACAATGAGACACTGGTGGCATCAATACAGGGAATAATGAGAAACAGGTGAGGGACAGAGTACTCAGTGATACAGGAACTGGAGTAGAGCAGGAGTGGGGACAGGAGCACATGGCAATACAAAACCACAGACTGACAGCTAGGGGGAGACACACAAAAAGACAGAGTTCGACTGGAGGTACTGGCAAGGTGTTTAAATGGTGCACAGGTTTATACATTTTTTCCAAAACCAGCATCCACTTTGCATAACCCTACCAATGTAAGAACAGAGAAAACACCAACCTGTACTATTCCAAGGAACAAGTTATCTTATTTGGGCATGCACTAAATCCTGAAGGAACTCAGCAGGTCAGGTAGCATCTATAGAAATGAATACAGTCAAGACCCTTCATCAGGATCTTAGATGGATTGTGAATTGTTGGCACTTTAAGATATAGGAGCCATTCAACTCAACATGTCTATACCACTATAGTTCCACCATTCTAAAATGGCTGATTTATTATCCCTCCCAACCACATTCTCCTCACTTCTCTCTATAACCTTTGCCGTCTTTACTTATCAAGAACCTATCAACCACCATTTTCAGTATGCCCAATGACTTGGCCTCCACAGCCTTCTGTGGTAATGAATTCCACAGATTCATCACCCTCCCTCTGTCTAAAGAAGTTCCTCCTCATCATTGTTCTAAAGGGATGTCATTCTCTTCTGAGGCTGTGCAATCTGATCCTAGACTCTCACACTATCTAGAAATATCCCCTCCATGTCCACTACATCTAGGCCTTACAATATTTGGTAGGTTTCAACAATATTTCCCTCATTCTTCTAAATATCAGTGAATAAAGGCCCAGAGCCAGCAAATGATTCTCATACATAAACCCCTTCATTCCTGTGATTTAAGTGTGGTCTGATCAATGCCTTATAAAGCCTCAGTATTACATCCTTATGTTTATGCACCTCCAATTTCTGAATTCACTCCCCATTAGAAATTAGTCTACGCCTTCTACTAAAGTACATGACTGCACACTTCCCCAATATCCTGTCTGCCACTTTTTGCCCATTTTCCTAATCTGTCCAAGGCCTCCCGCAGACTCCCTGCTTCCTCAATACTACTTGCCGCCCACCTATCTTTGTATCATCTGTAAGCTTGGCCACAAAGTCATCAAATCCATCATCCAGATCATTAACAAATGATGTAAAAAGTAGCAGA
Organism: Hypanus sabinus; assembly: GCF_030144855.1. Classification (NCBI taxonomy): domain Eukaryota; kingdom Metazoa; phylum Chordata; class Chondrichthyes; order Myliobatiformes; family Dasyatidae; genus Hypanus; species Hypanus sabinus. The sequence continues at coordinate 79,510,600 of NC_082706.1, read as the reverse complement.
CCAGACACAGACCCCTGTAGAACATCACCAGTTGCCAGCAACCAAACAGAAAAGGCTCCCTTTATTCCCACTCTTTGCCTCCTGCCAGTCAGCCAACCCTCTATCCATGCTAGTATCTTTCCTGTAATGCCACAGCCTTGTTTCGCAGACCCATGTACGGCATTTTGTCAAAGGCCTACTGAAAATCTAAGTTAATATCATCCACTGACTCTCCTTTGTCAATCCTGCCCGTTATTTCCTCAAAGTATTCTACCAGCTATATAAGGCAAGATTACCCTGAAGGAAAGATGCTGACTTGAGTCTATTTTATCATGTGCCTCCAAGTGCCTTGAAATGTCATCCTCAATAATAGATTCTAACTTCTTGCCAACCACTGAAGTCAGACTGACTGGCCCATAATTTCTAAACTTTTTCCTCCTCTCTTCTTTAAGAGAAGAGTGATATTTACAACTTTCTCGTCCTCAGCATGCACTGTTAAAATGTACAGTTAATTTGTATATACCTTTCTGATACAGAGTGTTAAAATCCCATTGAGCGAGACCCTCGTGGTGCCAATGTCTTGCATCATGTAATAATGATGTGCAGCTTGTTCAAACAAGCTCCACCTACGTACCAACTGAGAAAACCTTTGACAAAGTCATACCCAGAGTTTTACTCTCTGTCTAAGTTAATAGGTTTTCTCAATGGTTGTGGAAATCCGTGATCCAAAAGCTTTTGCCTTATATAAGGAATTAAACCTGCTCCCCCGTTGACTCTGTGAAAAATATAGGAATAGAGAACAATGACATTTCTCAACTCTCAGATTCCAGCTCAGTCTAAAGGCAGTGTATAGATTGGGGATTTTGGTGTAGTATTTTAAAATAAATGATATAAAGTATGTATATGTGTTCAGCTGCAGATAGTGTAATGCATCCAATTCTGGTCAAATATAAGGACCAGTTAGAGGGTATAGAAAACATTTATTAGAATGGTTCTTGTGATGATAAACTTGTTTTAGGAAAAGGCTGGACTGTTAGTATTGCTTTCATTAGAGCTCAGAAGATCAAAGGAAGATTTGACAGTGACATTGAAAATAATGAAGGACTCAGAGTGGATGGCGAGAAACTATTTCCATTGGTAGAAAAGTCAAAAATCAGAGGGCATAATTTATAAGTAAAGCATTCCACATACTGAGCAGGTGTTAAGTATATGGAATGCATTACCTGAAAGTGTGTAAGAGCTGGATTCTTTCATGATGATTCTCACAGGACACATGAATGTCTGGTGAGGCTAACCTACAGATTTTGGCACACATGGGTCAGAAAGCGTTTGACAGAGTTTGTGAGATAAATTTTTCCTTCTCTGGTCCATGGCAGACTTTAGGCTGTCAGCCCCTTCTTGAATGCTTCTTCCCATCTATGAGCAATCATGAGCCCAGGGATTACCAATAATTGGTGGGGACGTTGCACTTTCCAAAGGTGTTTAGCGAACATCAATGAATACTTTTCTCTATCTCACTGGTTATTGTTTTTTAGAACAGCTCAGAAAGGAGGTTCTTTAAGGACATTGATCTTGGGCATGTCCTTCCCAGTGGAACCAACTGAATGCTTAGGGGCTCAGTGATGGAGGTGTTAGTCAAGGCAAGGATGATGACAGTGATTTGAAATATTTTGCATAGACTGTTTCATTGATACTTCTTCAGTGCTTTGACCTGCCTACTGAGTTAATCCAAGTCTTCGAAACATCTAGGAGAGCAAAGATCACTGTTATCCAGTGGACCATGAGGTCAATGCTGAACATAAGGTTTTGACCTTTGAACATTCTTTCTCCCAGAAGACCAAAGGTTCTGATTGTACTTTGTACTTTACTGATGGCAAATTTATTGGTGATCCTGAAGTAAGGAAAACAGGCCACAATTTCCAGGGTTTCATCTTACACCTTAATTGTTCAAGGAGATTGCTGTACAGTGGGGAGGGGTTAGCTCAGGACCTTTCTTTTGCAGATGTTGGGTGTGAGGCCCATCCTCTCAGATGCTTCAGTGAACATCTGGTCATCAGCTAAAGGTTGCCTACACACTCTGCATGTATCATCCTGCCAGTCAACTAATGAAGTCAAGGCGACTTTGTTCCTGATTTGGAGTGGTTCAAATCTTCAGAGAGTCAACATGTGGGGCCTTTTTACCAATTCATAATTCTCTGATATTCTAAGAATTCAATAGAACTGGAGATGTTCCAAGTATAAACTTCATCACACTTCTAGCTCCTTCAGATAATCTTCACAAATCATCATTCCACAACCTGCATGAAATCAATCTATTACTAAAAAAATGGAAATTTCTTGAACAAAATCAGCATCTGGAACTTCAAATTTCAATTTTTTCCCTGAAATTCCCAGTACTAGCTTTCACTGCACACCTAGTATTTCCCACGTTTGTTCCCTGGAAGTAAGCAGGTTTCAAGTATTCAGATCAATGAGGAAGAAAAAACACTTAAGGGTATTTGTTTAAAGTATTACACAGATAAGATGGATATGAACAAATTGCATGCCTTCTGTTCATTAGGGAATCCAATTTAAAACGAATGGTCTGGATAATCTCAGATTTCCTTAACACTGATTGCAATTCCAGTCCAAGAAGTCCAGTGAGCTTGTTCACTCCTCATACAATCAAGAAAACCTACACTTGTTTTCTAATCTATGCATTCCAGCCAACTAAAATTCTAAACCAAATTATTTCTTAATGAATTTCACATTGTCACTGAACTGCTCTTGCTCATCTCCAAGAAAAAAAAACAGATGATCTTGTCATTTCATATTCTTTAACGTCCGATGTCTGCATGCTTCAAGGCCTCAGGACCCCAGTGAATCAAGACCTTTATTTTAACTTATCTTCCTGATTAACAAACCTGCTTATTGTGGAGACTGTGGACAGAAAACTCAGTTTTAAATAAGAAAGTCTGCTTTGAACTCTCTCATCACATATAGCTGTCAGTTCACCATACATCCCTGAACATGACAGAAGACATGAACAATATGGGTTGCGGCATCCTAAAGGGCAGATATTGTGTTGCATGCCTGTCTCAGACAATAGTACAATTATATCATTACCACACTTCTCTACCACCAGTTCATGGGTTCTCCTTCGTGGCATTAGAAACATTAGCTGGGTATTCCCAATACCATAACACTCGTAGTACCATACAGTTCTTAAACAACCACTTGGTTTCTCCACATTCTGTCACTTCCCAAATGGAAATTTGATAAAGTTTGCGGACAACACCACTGTCAGAGGCAATGAAAACAAGTACCACCAGAAAGTATACAAGGTAGTGTGCTGATGCAATCACAACAACCTGGAGCTGAAAGCCTTCAGAACTGTGGAGATGCCTGTCGACTTCGGGAGAAGTGTGTCTCCTCTCCACCCACTTATCAGCAATGACTCTACAGTTAGCACCATTTCAACATTAAGGTCCTTGGCATTGCTATTTCGCAGAACCACATGTGGGAAAACCACATCTCCTTCATTAACAAAAAGACTCAGCAGACTTTGTACTTCTTGCGGCACTTGGTAAAGTTACATCGTCCCCAGAACACATTGGAGCAGAACTACACTGCCATCAAAGAGAGCATCCTCACATCAGCTGTTACTGTCTGGTTTGGTGCAGCACCATCTTACAATCTACGAAAACTACAGCAGACCGTCGGCTCAACATAAAAGCTACAGTCTACCATTCCAGAGGGCTGCAATCGTTGCAAGAAGTCATTTGTTGGTAAGGCAGCACGAGGTGTAAAAAGAGTTTGGGGCCTTTTGGAACTTCTGGCAGGCTGCAATCAGCTGAGAAGTCATTTGTTGATGAAGAAGTACAAGGTTTAAAGACAGCTTGGGGACTTTCAGGACCTTTTTGTTGTCTGCAGTCATTGCAAGAAGTTATTTCTTGGTGAGTCAGCATGAGCTTTAAAAAGAACTCTGAGCCTTTTGAAACTATTTGGCAAGCTGAAATCATAACAATTTCTTAGGAACTTGGCAGGGGCCAATAAAAAGAAGTAAGGTGTAAGTGGAACAGCTATTGATGGAGTGGACACTGTTGGAGTGGCCAGGCTTTGGCTCAACAGGCTGAGGTGAGAAGAGGACAGTCTAGAAATTAAGCTTGAGAAGTTAGAGATATAACATGATGGTAGTTAAGGCAGTAAAATGCTCCTACTGTGAGATGTGGGATTTCAGGGTATCAAACTGTCTCCCTGTTGGCTACATCTGCAGGATGTGCACCCATCTTCAGCTCCTGACTGACAAGGTTAAGGAACTGGAGCTGGAGCTGAATGTACTCAGGACTGTCCGGGAAGCTGAAAATCTCAACGATGGGACATTTCCTGAGGTGCTTACAGCCAGAGTGCAGGCTTCAGATAGTAGATGGGTGACCACCTGGAGAAGTGAGAGGAGTAAGCAGTCAATGCAAAGTTTACATGTGGTGATTACCCTCAGCAACAAGTCATTTGGATATTGCTAGAGGGATGACCTAACAGGGGACAGCGATAGCAGCCAGGCCAGTGGCCATGTAGCAGGCGCTAAGATCAGCAAGGAAGGGTAAAGTCAGGCATTGTGATTGTGAAAGGAGACTCAATAGTTAGCAGGTCAGACAAGAAACTTTGTGGTCATTAAAGAGATGCCAGGGTGGTGGGATGCCTCCCAGGTGCAAGGGTCCAGGATGTCTCAGTACAGCTGCAGAAGATTCTCAAGAGGGAGGGTGAGCAGCCAGTGGTCAAGGTGCACATTAGCACCAATGACAATAGTCAGGATCTGGGCTATAATTACCATGGTAGATAGAAAAGGCATGTCAAAAGGGCAAAGGTAGCCATGGGGGATTTTAAATGCAGGTAGACTGAGAAAATGGTGTTGGTGCTAGATCTAGGGAAAGGGAATTTGTAGAATGCCTACGATTTGGCTTTTTAGACTAGCTCATGGTTGAGCCCACTAAGGGAAAGGCAGTTCTTGATTGTGTGCCATGTATTGAACAAGATTTGTAAAGGAACCCTTAGGAAATAGTGATCATATGATTGAATACATCCTGCAGTTTGAGAAGATAAATTCAGATGTATCAGTGTTACAGTGGAGTACAGGGAATTATAGAGGCATGAGAGAGAAACTGGCAGAAGTTGATTGGAAGGAGTCACTATCAGGGATGACTGGAGAACAGCAATCGCTGGAATTTCTAGGGGGCAATTCAAAATGCACATCCCAGGCATGACAAAATATTCTAAAGGGAGGATGAGGTAACTGCATTGACAAGGGAAGTCAAAAATAGCACAAGAATGTCACTCCACTCTTTGAGAATGGAGGGTAGCAGAAGAAAGAAAATTATAAGCTGGTTAGCCTGACTTCAGTGGTTTGAAAGATGTCGGAGCCTATCAGTAAGAATCAGGTTTTGGAGATCTTGGAGCTCATGACAAAATAGTCCAAAGACAGCATTGTTTCCTTAAAAGGAAATCTTAACTGATAAATCTGTTAGAATTCCTTGAGGAAAGATGAAGGAGTGTTAGTGGATGTTGCTTATTTGAAGTTTCAGAAGGCATTTGACAAGATGCCACACATGAGGCTGCTTAACTAGATAAGTGTCCATGGTGTTACAGGGAAAATACTAGCATGGATAGAAGGTTGACTGATTGGCAGGAGAAAAAGTGTGAAAATAAAGGTTTTTTTTTCCAGTTGGCTGCTGGTGACTAGTGGTGTACCGCCAGGGTTGGTGTTAGGACCACTTCTTTTTACATTATATGTCAATGGTTTGACAGAATTGATAGCTTTGTGGCAAACTTTGTGGATGATACAAAGATAGATGGGGGACAGGAAGTGTTGAGGAAGCAGGGTGTCTGCAGAAGTATTAAGACAGATTGGGAGAATGGGCAACTAAGTGGCATATGGAATACAGTGCAGGGAACTGCATGGTCATGCTCTTTGTTAGAAGGAATAAAGGTGTGCACTATTTTCTAAATGGGGAGAAAATTCAAAAATCAAAGGTGCAAGGGACGTGGCAAGCCTCGTGCAAGTTTCCCTAAAGGTCATCTTACAGGTTGAGGCAGTGGTAAGGAAGGCAAAAGCAATGTTAGCATTTGTTTTGAGAGGACTAGACTACAAAAGCAAGGATGGAATACTGAGGCTTTATAAGACATTGGTTAGACCACACTTGAAGTATTGTGAGCAGTTTTGGGCCCATTATCTAAAAAAAGATGTGCTGGCATTGGAGAGGGTCCAGAGGAGGTTTTCAAGGATGATTCTGGGAATGAAAAGTTTAACATATGAGGTGCGTTTGATGAAACCTCATGAAACCTATTGAATAATGAAAGGCCTAGATAGAATGGATGTGGAGAGGATGTTTCCTATAGTGGGGAATCTAGGACAAGTGGGCACAACCTCAGAATAAATGGACATCTATTTAGAACAGAGATGGGGAAAATTTCTTCAGCCACAGAATAGTGAATCTATGGAATTCATCATCACAGATGGCTGTGCATTTATATTTAAGGCAGGGGTTTATAGGTTCTTGATTAATCAAGGTATCACCGATGTGGGGAGAAGGCAGCAGAATGAGGTTGAGAGGGGTAATAAATCAACCATGATAGAATGCCGGAGCAGAATTGATGAAATGATGAAGCAGACTTGATAGGCTAAATGGCCTAATTCTGCTCCTATGTCCTACACTCTTATGGTCCTATTCCTGAAGGACTTGGTTGTCTCCAAGTCAAAGAAGCAAACAGGAAAAATCATTGCAGGTATTATTCACCCTACAAACCATTATAAGTCTATTAAAACAAAATCTTCATGCCATCTTAAAAGTTGCTTCCTTCAGGCAGTTAATCTGATCAAGCATTCTAATTATCCCCCCTCCACCCTCTCCATATTTTACCTCAGTCTCTGCAATGCACAGTAAGCACTTTTATAATACCATTTACATTGTAAATACATGCTGGTATATGTGTATTTATGCACATTATATTCCATATCTGTACTTTAAACTCTTATATAATTCTTTATTCTTTATAATTGTTGAATGTTGTTTTCATTGTTGCATCTTATGCCAACACACCCAAGGAAAATGCTAATAATGAAAAGTACATTTGGCGAATAAAGTTGATCTTTGATCCTATATCCTTGGATATGCAATACTTAATGCAGATGACGATTTGTATAACTTATGTCCTGAAAAGTGAGTCCCAATATCAGACTGTGTTTCAGTGTGATCAACATAGTAAGCTGGCGACTGTTGAGGCCAGTGAGCATGTTGTCCTGGTCTGCCTTCACGGAAGGGACAGCCATCAAAAAACCTGAATAGGTGAAAACCATGTTTAAGAGGTATGGGACTTCCGGCGGCTGTAATGGAGTAGGTTGCAGTAGCTACGTGCTCCGAAATTATTCGCTTACTTTGCTGTTTAAACCTATCTCGGTGAGAGCACCATGAGTAGAAAACACTCAAAAAAAGAGACTACTTTAGAGACTTTGACTGAAATGTTTTAACAAATGTCAGAGAAACTAGAAAAATTGGATAAACTGGATGACTTGGAATCCAAGTTTGACTTGTTACAGAATTCCTTTGACCTGGTTAAATCTAAACTGAAAACACTTAATCAGAAACTTGGAAGTATACAGCAGACTGTGAATGACCATGAAATTCGTATTAAGCTACACGAAGAATCTCTGCCGGTGTTGCAGAAGGATATCGAAGGTTTCAAGAAAATTTCTAAGGAACAACTTAAAAAATACGACACATTACGGAAGAAACTTACAGATTTGGAGTCCAGGAACCGAAGGTGCAATATCAGAATTCTTGGGCTTCCTGAAAAACTGGAGGGTGATCAACCTATCGATTTTTGTGCTCAAATGCTGAAAGATTTATTCCCGATATATTATCAGAACTACCAAAATTTGAGTGCGTTCACCGAGTTACACCGCCTAATTGGTATCCTGCCAAACTTCACTCTATTATCATTCGCTTTTATGACTATCAGATTAAAGGACAGATCCTTCGTGAATCAAGGAAGAAACGCATATTACAATTTCGTGATCAACAGTTTCGTATCATTCAAGATTATCCACCGGAAGTTCTAAGAGCTAGACAGGCTTTTAAAGAGGTCATGTCTGATCTTTTTAAGCTTGGTTGTCACCTTTCTCTCAGAGATCCGTGTAAACTCAAGGTTACTACTTCTGATAATAAGGTTTCTTGGTTTACGAAGCCTGAAGAAGCTACGTAATTTTTACATAGTCTCCATGCTTAAATTCAACCTTGAGTTGTTTTATGTTAAATGTTTTAATTTGAGGTATTCAATCAAGTAATTGGCACTTAGTTGATAACAAGGTTTCTTGATTTTACGAAGTCTTCATCATTTGTTTGATTAAGTAACTGGTGCCTTGTTATCTTTCAAACTATGCAAAACATGCGGGCAGACTGCATCCATTTTCTCTTTTGCTGTTTTCTGCCTTTATATGGGTCCTCTAATGTTACTTTTTCACAGCTCTTTTTAAACAATATGTTATATTCTCTCAGTGTTATGTTGATTTTTACCTTCCTTTTAGTAATTTGACTGAAAGTAATTATGTAGGGTGTACATGTAGTAATTACTGAGGAATGAAACTATAGGGTGGTTTGCTTTACCTTAAATTCACTCAGATTTTTCCTATCTTTTGATTATTTATAAACCTTTCGGTCTTTTACTGTTTTTCAATAGTATAGAATATTCTATACTTCTTATTGCTGGTTTTTGTTTTCTTCATTATTTTGCCATTTTGTCTTTTTTCTCTCTCCCTTGAATGCCTTAAATTAATCTAGGAAGCTATCTAAACCGCTTCCCTTTCTAATTATCTTCTATTTGTTTCTTTACTCCTTTTTTTGCACCCGCGAGTATATGTTGTTTTACTTATTAATTTTCCTTATTTCATTTTCCTTATCTGTCTTTCCTTTTTTTTTACCAAGACTAATACTTATATTTTCCCATGTTTTTTTTTCATAAACAGCAAACTTATTTACTTTGATATTTTGTTTTTGTATATATATATATTTACAATCGTTTATTCAGCATGGCTATACATATATATTTTCTGAAGCCACCGGAGTTTTGGGTTGGGAACGTTAGAATTAGTCTTCAGCCTCCCTTGGCTGATTTCTCTCTTTGGGGGCAGGGAGGGGAAATGGGATCTTCCAGAAAGCTGATTGGATGTTTTTACTGTTTTATTTATTCACTATCTACATGTCTGTGATTACCTTTTATACATTACTGAAGGATACTTGATGGATTCTTTTATTAATATACTCAGTTTTAAAGTGAAAGGTCGAAAATCTTATATCTGGAAACTTAAAATTCATATAATCTTTCTCCAAGAAACCTATATTCGTAAAGATGATATTTCACGTTCTTTCAAAGGATGGAAGAGTATACATTTTCACTCACCCTCTCAATCTAGATCGAGAGGCGTCTCTATCCTGTTTGATCAGAATGTATCCTTTATTCAACATAATGTAATTTCTGATACAAATGGGCCCTTTGATATTGTTTCAGGTAGTCTTGAGAATAAATTAATGGTATTTGCGAATGTATACACTCCAAATACAGATGACTCCTTCTCCTTTGAATGTCTTTTCTCTTTTCTGCCTGATTTGAGTCGGTATTCCTTAGTGATGGGTGGAGATTTTAATTTTTGTCTTGACCCTATATTAGACCACTCTTCAAATAAAACCCCTGTCACTAATAAATCAGTCCTACTTTTTAAATCTTTTCTATTTCAATGTGGTATTCTTGATGTGTGGCATTTTTTACACTCCCAAGAAAAGGAATATTCATATTTCTCTCAGGTTCATCATATGTACTCTCAGATTGACTACTTTTTTATACATAGAATCTTGCTTCCACTGGTACGATCCTGTGATTATGAGGAGATTGCTTTGTCTGATCATGCACCTATGCTTCTGGCTTTAAGTTTACCTGTTTACTCTGTACCAAATAGAAGTTGGCATTTTAACATCATTGTTATCTGATAAAAATTTTCTAAAGTTTTTGGAAAACCATATTACTTTTTTCATTAAAGAAAATTTTAAAAGAGATACTGCTGGAAATATAGTCTGGGATACTTTTAAAGCATATATTCGTGAAGAAATTATCTTACTCTACCTATATAAAGAAAAAAGCTGACAAAGAAAGGTCTGACCTAGCAGCGATATTAAAAGATCTTGATCGAAAGTATGCCCTATCTCCAGATCCAAGTATATATAGTAAGCGTATTGAAATCCAATCCAAGAATAATCTTCTGCTGACTTACCCAATTGAACGACAGCTGTTGAGAGATAAAACTCAATTTTACATTCACAGGGATAGAACTGGTAGTTTATTAGCCAATCGCTTAAAATCTTTTACAGTTAATCATAACATCACAGAAATTTTTAAAGATAATGGAACTGACATCCTGAAATTAACAACGTATTTAATGTCTTTTACCTTAAGTTGATTCAGTCTGACTCTTCTTCAGATGATACCTATATGAATGCTTTTTTCAGTAATATCAACATTCCTACATTGTCTGCTAATAGTCTAACAAAGTTAGATCAGCCTTTTTCCAATGAAGAAGTGGCTGAGGCTATACGTGCTTTACATTCTAGTAAGACCCCAGGACCTGATGGCTTTCCTGGGGAGTCTTATAAATCTTTCACTATGTCACTTACACCTTATTTATCCTCTGTTTTATCAGAGTCCTTTAAATCAGGTAAACTCCCTCAATCTTTTTATGAAGCTTTTATTTCTCTTATTCTTAAAAAAAGATAATCCAGCTGAATGTTCTTCATACAGATGATTTCTTTATTAAATGTTGATGCAAAAATTTTATCCAAAATCTTAGCTCGAAGACTTGAAAATATTTTACCATCTATTATATCACATGACCAGACAGGATTTATTAAAAATCGTTACTCACATTTTAATATACGTCGGTTATTGAATGCAATATATTCACCATCCAAAAAAAATCAGAGTGTATACTATCCTTAGATGCAGAAAAAGCTTCGATAGGATTGAGTGGAATTATTTCTTTAAGACCTTAGAAAAGTTTAATTTTGGGCCTAATTTTATTCATTGGGTTAAATTAATCTACTTGTCTCCTACCGCTCAGGTTATTACTAACTCCCAAATTTCTAAGCCCTTTAAATTACAGCAGGGAACTAGACAAGGTTGCCCTCTTAGTCCTTTATTTTTTGCTTTAGCTAAAGAACCCTTAGCAATAGCATTTCGAGAATCTAAGGACATTTCTGGTATACTAAGGGAAGTTATGACTCATAAAATTTCATTATATGCTGATGGTATTTTACTTTTTATCTCTAACATTGAAACTTCTTTACCTTTGGTTCTTTCTTTAATTTCCCAGTTTAGTTCTTTTTCAGGATATAAGCTGAACCTACATAAAAGTGAGCTATTTCCTTTAAATGACCTAATGTCATCGAATGCCAAATTTCCGTTCCAGATTATTACAAGTCAATTTATATATCTAGGTGTAACAATTACTAAAAATTTCAAGAATTTATTTAAAGAAAACTCAAACCCCTTATTGAATTATGTGAAAAAGATGCTTTCTAAATGGTCCCCTCTTTCTTTATCCCTAATTGGCCAAATTAATTCGATTAAAATTAAGATTCTCCATAAATTTTTATATCTCTTTCAGGCCTTACCTATTTTTATTCCTAAGACCTACTTTGATTCTTTAGATTCAGTTTTAACATCTTATATTTGGAATAATAAACAAGCTCATTTAAGTAAAGTTTACCTACAAAGAAATAAACCGATGGGTGGACTAGTCCTACCCAGTTTTAGCTTTTACTATTGGGCTGCCAATATAAGGAATATTACTTTCTGTTCCTATTATATTTATCGTAAAGATTGCCCATCATCGGTCTCCTTAGAAGTTAATTCTGTAAAAAAATTCCTCTATTGTCTCTCTTCTTGGATCATACTCTTCTTTTTCAGCAAATAAAATAACAGATAACATAATTGTTAAGAAAACTTTAAGGATTTGGGCTCAATTTAGGAAATTTTTTGGTTTAGCAAATTTTTCATTATCATCTCCCATTCTCCTTAATTTTTTTTTATCCCTTCCATGACTGATAAAGTCTTTAAAGATTGGGATGAATTAGGTATTAAGTGTTTTTGGGACCTGTTTATCTCAGGATCTCTTGCTTCATTTGACCAATTGTCAAATAAATTTGCACTCCCAAAAACACATTTTTACAGATACCTTCAAATTAGAGATTTTTTACATTTCCAATTAACTACTTTTCCTATAGCTCCTGATAAAAATTTACTGGATGATCTTTTAAATTTAAAACCTTTTGTTAATGGTTCTATTACCGGTATCTATAATTTGTTGATTGATTCTAGACAAGACTTTTTAGATAAAATAAAAAAACGCTTGGGAGGATGACCTAAGTTGTCAGGTTTCTGATGATAGATGGAATAAAATTCTTAAACGGGTTAATAAATCATCTTTCTGTGCTCGTCATTCTCTTCTACAATTTAAAGTGGTTCATAGAGCTTACATTTCTAAACAGAAGCTGTCCAGTTTTTACCCGAATGTTTCTCCACTTTGTAATAAATGCAACTCTGCTGATACCTCGTTTATTCATATGTTTTGGTTTTGCCCTAAAATTGAAACATTTTGGCGGGAAGTATTTCATACCTTCTCACAACTTTTTAGGGTCCAATTTGACCCAAATCCCCTTACTGCCTTGTTTGGTATTATTGCAAATGAAGATATAACTTTAAATACTCCTAACCTACAGGTTTTAGTTTTTACCTCTCTTTTAGCAAGAAGAGCAATCTTGCTTAAATGGAAGGAGTCTACCCCTCCTACACATCTTCAATGGCTACGTGATATTATGTCTTATTTAAATTTAGAAAAGATCCGCTGCTCAGTCTTAAATACAAAACAATCTTTTTATGATATCTGGGGAGCTTTCCCAAATTACTTTCCCAATTTATAAAGTTTAACAGTGCACAGACTTTTATGTATATTTTTATCTTCTCTTCTTAAGTGAATATGTCTTCTTTTTTTCTAATTATCCATTGCCATCCATCAGCTTTTTTCTTTGGTAGTTGGTAGGGGGTTGATTTTTTTTATATAAAAAATTTCTTTTATGATGTATGACATCTTTAAATTTTTGATTTCAGAGTGGTATATCTTTATGTGATATGCTATAACATTTTCATCAATTTTATTACAATATATGAATATACACAAGTTATGTTGAGATGTATCTATGTGTTGCATTCTGTAAATCTTGTTTTTTTCTTCTGAATAAAAATATTGTAAAAAGAAAGAAAGAGAAAGAAAGAAAGAAAGAAAAAGAAAGAAAGAAAGAAAGAAAGAAAGAAAGAAAGTAAGAAAGTAAGAAAGTAAGAAAGTAAGAAAGTAAGAAAGTAAGAAAGAAAGAAAGAAAATTATCTGAAGATGCTGTTTAAATTTGCTACATGTGTTGCAGAGACAGTAAGGCAGTTATGGCAGAAAATTAAGCGCACTACAGTCTGTAATCTTCTTCACTCCACCATCCTGGGAACCAATCTGATTCCAACCTGGTAAAACTAGATTGCTTGAAATCATGCTCAGTAAATATCTGGTAAGATGGCAGCACTGTGGTGAACTACATATACCTGTCTGGACACGCCCCCTGCTGACTGCTCCTGTGGCTCCTCCCACTTACCCCGGTATAAAGGCGATTGAGGCCTGAGCCCGGCCCTCAGTCTCCAAGATGGAGTATGGTGGTCAACTACTGCTTGTTCTTTCTTCCAGTCAATAAAAGCTGATATCTCGCCTTCACATCTCAGTAAGAGTTATTGATGGTGCATCAAGCACGCTCCAATGCAACGGCTTCTATGGAGTCTACCAAAAGTGTATTTGTCTTTTTTAAACACAATTTTATGATCACAAGATCCTGCCAGACATTAAGAACTTAAAGTACTCAGGTATACCCCATCATTGGAGAAATTGAAGGGGCTGGACATGGTGTAGACTGTGATACTGCCTGCAGCAGAGAGGCCATCAGTGCAGAATGGCCGAGTGCAGTCTGAACAGTGAGTGATCATCTTAGTGGCTTTTCTTGTGATCACAAGACCCTGTTAGACTTTGGTGGTGTGGAATGCTGCAAGTCCAATTCATTGGCTTATTGGCAAACAGCGGGGGAGTTGCATGGCCTTGGTCATAGAGCGCACTGGACCTCGAGCCGTGGTGTCGCCTCTTTGCAGCCGCCAGGGGCAGTAGCGACAGAGTTGAGCACTCTGTCGGAGTACCAGAGACACTGTGGAGTCCATGCTGGATTTGCTGCTGCCCCCTAGTGTTTCCTCAGCAGAAGAAAAGCTATACTGTGTTCTACTGCAAACTGCTGCAACATTCACGGACTCCAGGGCTTGGATGATTTTTTTTGTGTGTAACTTATTTTACTGGTATCCCATATGTACTTGCTATCTTATATTTGCCATATGTGCCTAGGGCTGTGTATAATTATTGTTTTTGCCCCTTGGCCTCGGAGTAATGCTGTTTTGTTCGTCTGTACTCATGGGTATTCACGTACGGTGAATGTCAATTAAATTTGAATTTGAACTTGAACTTGAACTAAAAAACAGCAATATTTATAAACAGGACTAATTGATCCCATGACCACTATTTCAGACTGAGTTCTGTCATCCTGACATATCCAGTTAGAGTATTTAAAAGGAGGAAAAGACTCCATGACAAACCTTAGAACGATGAACCTCAAAGTGTTCAATTACAGGCGACCACTTGCAACAAGGTATTTATCCATTTCAGCTTGACTAGACCTCCCCACCATCACAGATGTCAGTCTGCAGTTAATTCAATTTATTTCAAACAAGTGTAAGCTGAAAGTAGCAAATGCCGATGTGAAATTTACCTGATGAGGGATAAGGGGTTAATGAGCCTAAAATACTGAGTATTTTCGAGTAAAAGTAGTTTATTTCTGCTAGAGATGTCAGGATTTTAGATGTAAGATATACGAAAACTACAACCTTTTGAAATGACATGCTGAATTTAATTAGTATTTCTATTGATTGAAAGCGCCTACTCTAACGTCATATCTCCAAGGCTGACAGGAGAACCAGGGGAAGATTGTTATCCCAAAAATTCTACCATTAACTCCGAATTCTTGCTAATTTAAGTCAAGTAAGAAAGAGGAAATGTTACTTTAAAGCAGGGGTTCCCAATTTTAAAATTTAACATAAACTTTTATGCCATGGACCCCTCCTGTTAACCGAGAGGTCCGTGGACCCCAGGTTGGAACCCATGCTTTAAGGAAGCCAGAAAATAATTGAGCTTGACAGACAACAATTGTTATCTCAAATAAGAGCTTCAAATAATTCAGCTGGAGAGGAGAAAAAAGCTTAACCTGGGAGAATGTTGCTAATTGCCTTTCAACAGTTTTAAGCACAAAACATTTTGTTTGCTCTCCAGGTGTTGTAGTTTTGTTGTCATGGGATTGACAACTACATTATAATATTGGTATAACAGGGCCACAAACAAAACAAAGCAAAATAAGTTTATATTTAATGTAAGAGCCATGCATCTGTCCTCTATATGTGTTGTATTATGTGTTGTATGTTTATTATGATAAATTGTTACATAAGTTGGGGGGGTGCGTGTTAAAAGCAGAGGGAATAAGTTTTGTCTTCATGCTTTGTTCTTTGCAGTTGGTAGCAACTGAGGGCTGATGGAGACCCTATTTTTTGCTGAACACTCAATAACACTCAATTATGCTTAGCTTACATTTGGGTATGCTTAAGCTTCATCGCTTCAAGGTTGTATGTTTGCTAATTGGTAATAAAGGATTGAATACATATCCTCAACTTTTGGAGCAATCATCACAGGAGTGAGGGCGCATCATGCAAGTGTAACAAATCCATAGGGCAACAGCAGTGTTGGTTTGGTTTGGTTTTGCCAAGAAGACTTACTGGGGAATACCCATTTGCCATAGTAAGAGCATGATGATGTTGCCTTATTGTACCTTCGAATATTATGATATTTTAATAAGGCAATAGTTTTGCAAGGGCTAATGCTTGAGGCTTTGCTGAACTGCTGTATGAGCTGTTACCAGGAGTGGATAGGTAGATTACTTATCCCAAATAATGAATAGTAAGGCAGATCTGATGTTATCAGTTGGAACATTTGGACCCCAATAACTGTTTCTTCAAAGAGACTGCAAGCCATTTGCACTAATTATTTCCAAATAGAATACCAAGGACTAAAGATTAGTAGTTAGCATATTATTTAAGCTCAGTGGCATCATTGTCAGGAGGATTGACTGCAAATGGTCTTGGTGCCATCACCTATCTGGATATTGGTCGATATGTCGAATTCTTCAATCATGGGATAAAAGAGAAAAGTGAATTCTCCAGTCACCAAAACCACCTGCACCTCAGATATTTAACGTGATGGAGAAGGAGGTAAAGGAGGTGAAGAATTTATGCTACCGCTTATAAAGATTACCACAGCTGCACCTAGAGAAGGTATCTTGAAGATCTCATCCAGTGAGATCATGTGGAATGAGAAAGGTGCAATCATTATGATAGGGTTCTACTATAGGCCTCCCAATAACTAGCAGGAACTAGAGGAACAGCTACCAAGGCGCATCATGGAAAGACTGTAGAACGGCCAATGTTGTTTCTTGTTTAAAAAGGGGAATGGCAACATTATCATGCAGTGGATAGTGAAGACTGCTGAAAACATTGGGATCTCTCCCTCCCACCCCCACCCCCCATTCGGGACATATATCAGAACTGCTGCATTAGCAATTCTTTGTCACAGACCCCTTCAATCCTTTCCAAAATTACTTTGACCTCCTGCCATCATGCAGAATGTACTGCAGCATAAGAACCAATATTGTTTGGCTGGGTAGCAGCTTCTTCCCCCAGGATGCTAGACTTTAAAACATTCTGCCCTATGTACACTGTCTGAATGCTGCACTGCCCACCTCCCAACCCACTGACACAATCTCATCCTGCATCGGTCAACTTTAATCTTTCATTGCTACTGTTTTCACATATTTACAGTATACAACTACTTTTTTATTATAATGCTGCAAGCAACATTATTCTGTCTTACAGTAAACATGTACCTTGCACTTTACGTCAGCCTGTCAATCTTCAGGTCCTGACATGCAAGGACTGCTGTTAAAACTATTTTGTGACCATACGTGCTGGATTGGAACTATACGTGCTGTGTATGACTATATGGACTGTGGTTTTCACCTTGACTCCAAAGGAATGATGTCTTGTTTAGCTGTATACATGTGCATGGTAGAATGACAATAAACATTAATTGTACTTGAAATGAGCTGATGAACCTTGCATCAGGAAATTACTCGATAAGATTCTTAGGGACGAGATTGCAAATGCATTTGGAAAAGCCTGGAGTTATTAGGGAAAGGCAGTACTGTTTTGTACAGGGGAGATCCTGCCTCACTGTTTTTGAGGCAGTGACAAAGATGGTTAATGAGGCTAGCATAGTGGATGTTGTCTGCTTGGACTCCGGTAACATATACGACAAGGGCTCATGGTAGGCTGATTCAAAATAAGACACATGGGGTCCATGAGCACTTAAAGGTCTGGATTCAAGACTGGTGTGGCTAGAGATCATGGAGGGGAGTGGTGGAGAGCTGTTATTCTGGTTGGAGAACTGTGACATTGTGTTCTGCAGAGATTAGTACTGGGACCCCTTGTTGTTTGTGATGCAGATACATTATTTAGATAAAAATGTAGGCCAGTTTGCAGATGACACAGAAATTGGTGGAATTATGGATTCTGAGGAAGCCTATCATAGGATTCAGCAGGATATAGATCAGTTGGGAATATTACGAGAGAAATAGCTTCATCTGGATAAGTAATGGGGTGTTACATTTCTGGAGGTCAAATATAAGAGAAATGTATATAGTAAATGACTGGACTCTGAGGAGCACTGATATACAGAGGGATCTTGGGTGTAAGTGTTTGCTGTCTGAAAGTGGCAACACAAGAAAGTATGGTGGTGAAGAAGATATATCCATGCTATCCTTCATTGCTTAGGGCATTCTCTCTCTCTCTCTCTCTCTCTCTCTCTCTCTCTCTCTCTCCCCCCCTCTCCTCCTCTCCCTCTCCCTCTTGCTCGCTGTTTCCAGAGGAAGGTCCCTGGGTTCTGATGCTCTCTCCCTCCCTTGATGTTGTTGGAGGATGGTGCTGGAGTTCTGGGTCTTGGGCAAGGTTTAATCAATGCGGTTTGTGGATGGGACTCTGTAGTTCCCGTTACAATCTGTTTCTGCTTTCTGGGTGCTGCTTTATTTTGGGCGATTTTGAATTGAAGCAACCTGCAGATAATGAACACTGAGCTAAACAGGATATGCCTGGACTCTTGATTTTCTGTGTTATTCATTCTTCTGTTGTTGCCATTTATGCAATCTGTTTCTTTGCACATGGTTATGCTGGGGGTGGGGGGTGGTTGATGTACTTCCTTGAGCAGTTTCCATGGTTTTCTTTGTTTTGTGACTGTCTGTGGGAAGACAAATCTCAGGGTTGTATACTGCATACATACTTTGATAATAAATGTACTTTGAATCTATGAATGTTTGAGTATAAGAGATGGCTACTCATGTTGCAGCTGTATAGAACGTCAGTTAGGCCACATTTGGAGTACTATGTGTATTTCTGGAGCCTACACTCTCGGGAGAATCTTATGGCTCAGCAAGGGTACCCAGATGCTGCCTGCCTGAAGTATTTTAGCTATAGGGAAGGTTTGGACAAACTTGGATTGTTTGCCTCTGGAACCTTGCAGACTATGATTACTGATAGAAGTTTATAAAATTATGAGGGGTCTCAATGAAGTAGATAGTCAGAGTCTTTTTCCCATGTGCTTTATGCTTTTGAATCAGTCTACCATGAGCCACCTTGTCATGTGTGTTACTGGAGTCAGTGCAGACAACATCTACTGTTCTAGTGTGGAAGTGTCAAATATTGGAGGGCACAACTTTGAGATGATTTGAGAAAGATTCAAAGAAAATTTGGGAGGCAGGATTTCTACACAGAAAGTGGTAGGTGCCTATAACACATCACTATGAGTGATGGTGGAAGCAAGTATGGTGGTGATGTTTAAGAGGCATTTAGACAGACACATCCACAGGCAGTAAATAGAGGGATCTGGGCTATGTGCAGGCAATGAGACTAAGTTAAGATTGGTGTCAAGGTCAGCACAAGCATGATAAACTGAAGTGCTTATACCTGCACCATACTGTTCTAAGTTATGTGACTATTTTTAAATGGTCAGAGTTGCAGAAATGAAATTGGGTTGCACATCCAACATCTTGCTATTATGAGACTGATCTTTATGGTCTCCTTATTAGATCCTAATTTTTATATCTGAGTCTTCTAACAACATTCTGATAATGATTTTGTGTTCCATATTACAAAATATAAACAAATCATAACCATCAGCTTATTTTCCTGGACACTATATGGATTCAAGGAGGTAGCATATGGTTGAGCTTCCAATGGACCAGGTGGCACAGGACATTATCACTGTAGTTGTAAGTCCTTTTTTTAACTGTTTTATTGTATTTCAAGTAGTTACAAAATAAAGTATGAAAAAAAAGTATATTACCCCTCCCCCCCAGCATCCCTATAGAAAAAAAAGAAGAAAGAAAGAAAGAAAGAAAGAAAGAAAGAAAGAAAGAAAGAAAGAAAGAAAGAAAGAAAGAAAGAAAGAAAGAGTGAGTGAGTGAGTGAGTGAGTGAGTGAGTGAGTGAGTGAGTGAGTGAGTGAGTGAGTGAGTGAGTGAGTGAGTGAGTGAGTGAGTGAGTGGATATTGGAAGATCCCCACATGCTCCATGGAGTTCGTAATAACTTTAGTATATATATTTATTTCTTTCCCCAAATAACCAATTATTTCATCTTCAGAGCACCTATATATTTAATCCTGTCTTTTGTAAATAAGGGCGCCAGATTTTCAAAAATGTTTCATATTTATCTCTTAAATTATAAGTAATTTTTTCAAGTGGAATACAGCCACAAATTTCCTTCTTCCAACGATCTATACTTAAGTATGTATCCGATTTCCAAGTAACTGCAATAGCCTTTTTGGCTACTACCAATGCAATTTTTATAAATTCTTTCTGATATTTATTCAATTTGGGTTTCGTTTTTATCCCTTCAATATCGCCTAGTAAAAATAATGTTGGATTATATGGAAGTTGTGTTCCAATAATTTGTTCCAATAAAACTCTTAAGTTTGTCCAAAAAGGTTGAATTTTAGAACAAGACCAAGTAGAAAGTAAAAAAGTACCGATTTCTTGGTTACATCGGAAACACTGATCGGATAAATTTGGGTTTAATTTATTTATTTTTTGTGGTGTAATATATATAATTGGTGTAAAAAAATTATATTGCACTAATCTTAACCGGACATTTATTGTATTTGTCATACTATCAAGACATAGTCTTGACCAATTTGTTTCTTCAATTTTAATATTCAAATCACTTTCCCATTTTTGTCTTGACTTATGGACTCCTTGTTTAATTGCCTGTTTTTAAATCAAGTTATACAAACAAGAGATAAATTTTTTAATCTTTCCTTTTTGAATTAAAGTTTCTATTTCATTAGATTTCGGCAATAACATTGTTTGACCTAGTTTTTCTCTTAAATAAGCCCTTAGTTGAAAGTAACAAAAAAGAGTGTTGTTTGATACTTTATACTTATTCTTTAATTGATCAAATGACATTAATATACCTCCTTCAAAATAATCACCTATATATCTAATCCCTTTTTGAAACCAATTATATAAAAGTTGATTATCCATTGTAAAAGGAATGTCTATTTTGAATTAAAGATCTCTTTGCTAATAAGGATTTCTTTATCTCATCGTCAACATTTATCTTATTCCATAAGTCAATCAAATGTTTTAATATAGGAGATTCTTTCTTTTCCCGTATCCATTTAGATTCCCAGTTATATATAAAATCTTCTGGTATATTTTCTGCTATTTTATCTAGTTCTATTCTAATCCATGCCTGTTTATCTTTCTCAAAAAAAGATGCAATAAATCTAAGTTGATTTGCTTTATAATAATTCTTAAAATTTGGAAGTTGTAATCCTCCTATATCAAATTTCCATGTCAATTTTTCCAATGATATTCTTGACATCTTACCTTTCCAAAGAAACTTCCTCACGTATTTATTTAACTCTTGAAAAAATTTCTGGGGTATTTGTATTGGTAGTGATTGAAATAAGTATTGTAATCTAGGGAATATATTCATTTTTATGGTACTTACTCTACCTACTAATGTTATTGGTAATACCATCCATTTATCAAGATCTTCTTGAATTTTTTTCAATAGTGGTAAGTAATTTAGTTTATATAAATTCTTTATATCATTATCAACTCTTATACCTAAATATTTTATACCATTTGCCGGCCATCTAAATTGAGTTATTAATCGACATTGACTATAATCTCCTTTAGTAAGAGGTAAAATTTCACTTTTATCCCAATTTATTTTATAACCTAATATTTTCCCATATTCTTCTAATCTATAGGATAATTTACGCAACCAGTTTAATGGGTTTGTTAGACAAAGCAGAACATCATCAGCAAATAAGTTAATCTTGTATTCTTCCTGATTAACTCTAAAACCCTTAATATCTGGGTCCATTCTAATTAATTCAGCTAATGGCTCTATCGCCAACACAAATAAAGCAGGTGATAATGGACAACCTTGCCTAGTTGACCTTATTAACTGAAATGGTGTTGAAATTTGACCATTTGTCACTACTTTAGCTTTAGGATTAGTATTTAAGGTTTTAATCCATTTTATAAAAGATACTCCTAATCCATATTTTTCCAATACCTTAAATAAAAAATCCCATTCCAATCTATCAAATGCTTTTTCTGCATCTAAAGCAACTGCCACACTCACTTCCTCCCTCTTTTGCGCTAAATGAATTATACTAAATAACCGAGTTACATTATCTGCCGATTGTCTATTTTTAATAAATCCTGTTTTATGTATCAATATGGATCAATATGTACTAATTTTGGTAAGTATTTAGATAATCTGTTAGATAAGATTTTTGCTATTATTTTATAATCAGTATTTAATAAAGAAATTGGTCTATATGATGCTAGCTTTAAAAGACCTCTATCTTTTTTTGGCAATACTATTAAAATAGCTGTCGAAAAAGATTCTGGAAGTTTATGCGTTCTTTCTGCTTGATGTATTAACTCCATAAAAGGAGGGATTAATAAATCTTTAAACTTTTTATAAAATTCAGGCGGAAAACCATCTTCTCCTGGAGATTTATTACTTTGAAGTGATCCTAGCGCTTCTTCGACCTCTTTCAATGTAAAAGGCATATCTAATCCCTTCTGTTCTTCCGTATTTAATTTTGGAAGAGTTATTTGTGATAAAAACCTTTCTATCTTGACATTATCATTTTGTGATTCTGATTTATACAACTCAGAATAAAAATTCTTAAAAAATTCATTAATTTCTAAAGGTTTATAAGTAATTTTATTTACTCTTCTTCAAATTGCATTTATTGTTTTAGGTCTGTTTTTAACTGCCATGCAAGGACCTTATGTGATCTTTCACCTAGTTCATAATATCTCTGTTCAGTTCTCATAATTGCTTTTTCTGTTCGATATGTCTGGAGTGTATTATATTGTAACTTCTTGTTAACAAGTTGTCTTCACTTTTCTTCAGTCATATTTCTTTGAGATTCTTTTTCTAATTTTGTAATCTCTTTTTCCAATTGATCTATTTCTATCATATATTCCTTCTTAATTTTAGAAGTGTAACTTATTATCTGACCTCTCAAATATGCCTTCATTGCTTCCCACAATATGAATTGATCATCAACTGAATGTGAATTTGTATCTAAAAAGAACTGAATCTGCTTTTTCATAAAATCACAAAAATCTTGACGTTTTAGTAACATTTAATTAAATCTCCATCTATAAATTGATCCATCTTTATCTGTCATTATCATTGTCATTATCAAAGGAGAATGATCTGACAATATTCTCGCTTTATATTCCACATTTTTCACTTTATCTTGAATATTCGTTGATAATATGAAAAAATCTATCCTTGAATATGTTTTATGTCTATTTGAATAAAATGAGTAATCTCTTTCTTTTGGATTAATTCAATCAAGTTTAAGTCTTTCATCAATGATAGAGTTAATTTTACTACTTTTGATTTTATGACAACCTTTATATGATAGTTTTATGATCTAATGATATAGTGATTTTAATGATATAGTTTTATATGATCTATCTAAAACTGGATCTAGACAAAAGTTAAAATCTCCACCTATTAATATTTTGTCATGTGCATTAGCCAAATTCAAAAAGACCTCTTGTATAAATTTTACATCATTTTCATTTGGTGCATAAATATTCATAGGAGTCCATAGTTCTGAAAAAAATTGACAATGTATAATTACATATCTCCCCGCCGAATCAATTAATACATTTTGTATTTTAATTGGTAAATTTTTATTAACCAAAATTGCAACTCCTCTCGCCTTTGAATTAAATGAAGCTGCAATAACATTTCCAACCCAGTCTCTTTTTAATTTCTGATGTTCTTTATCTGTTAAATGTGTTTCTTGTAAAAAAGCTATATCTGTTTTCATTTTTTTAATGTATGTTATATTTCTTTTTCTTTTTACCGGTCCATTAAGTCCATTAACATTAAAGCTTAAAAAATTCAGTAAATTAGTCATTATTTTTTTAATTATAGTACTCCAATCTATAATAATACCTAATCTTTCAACTTTCGTGGTATCCTGGGAAATCTTTTTAAAATTCTCCATGTTGCTATGTGTGTCCCCACCGATCATCCAGGCAGAAAGATAGAAGAAAAATAGAGTATAAAGAAAAAAACAAAATACCCTCCTACTAATGTTGTGAAAAAAATAACACAACATTACCCCCCTCTGTTGTACGGGTCAATGCAATCGCCATGATTACACACGTGAATCCCACAGTAACCGATCCAAAGCTCCCCAACCCCCCCCCCCGCAACATAAAAATGTATATATATATATATGAAGAAAAAAAATATACTATTCTCAATTAGTATTTCTGAAATTTTGCTTTTCTCCCCTGTATCATCCTTAAATGTCCATCACTTCCATTCACTGTCTCTATCTTCATCTTTAATCCGTTACACTTGGAAGTCTTTATGTGTAATTAGCAAATAAATGGAAGTTTTTGTGCGAACTCCTCTGCTTCTCGATAATCGGTAAAAAATCTTCTTTTCCCCTCCTCCAAAAAAATTATCAGCGTTGCTGGGTGACGCATTATAAATTTATAACCTTTTTCCCATAAGACTTTTTTTGCTGGGTTAAATTCCTTCTTTCTCTTCAAAAGGTTATAACTTCTATCAGGATAAAAAAGAACTGGTTTCCCTGCTATCATCAATGACCCGTTTCTATTTTTGGCACTTTGGGCAGCCGCCTTCAGGATCTTTTCTTTGTCTTGGTATCTTAAGCATTTTATCAGAATTGATTGTGGATTTTGATCAGGTTGAAGTCTTGACCTTAAGGTTCTGTGAGCCCTTTCTATGTCAATTGGAGTTTCTCCTTCCATTTTCAATTTTTCAGGGATCCATTTTTGAAAAAAACATACTGGATCATCATCTTCTTCATCTTCTTTAAGTCCAACAATTTTAATATTGTTTCGTCTACTAAAATTTTCAAGCTTATCAATTTTTTCCATAAATTGTTTTCTTTCTGATGTCCAAGCAGTATTCTCATCTTCCATTTTGTTCATTCTTTCAACCATGTCTTCCATTGTAGTTTCCACGTCTATAATTCTCTTTTCCATTTTTTCCTGTCTCTTTGTCATTTTATCAAACATAATCTCCACATTTATCATTTTTTCTTTGATTTCTTTTTGATTACTTTTAATTACTTTTAATGCACCTAATTTACACATTATTTGCCTCAAAGTCTTTTCTATATTTCCAGAAGAACTTTTATCTCCATCTCCATCTGCTCTTTCCAGAGAATCTGACTCTCCCTCAGATTCACTTTCACTTTTGGTTGCAGTCATAATTGGGCTTTGTAGTTTTGGTTGCTCCCGTTTGCGCATGCTCCTTGCTTCACGCTTGCGTAGTTCTCATTGGTCTTTTCCTTTAGGAATGTTCGATGTTGTCGCAGTTTCCTGTTCCATATCGCCGGTGGTATAATGTACCTGAGTCCACGGTTCTTTATTAGAAGTGGGCCTTGGTTCTGCTCCAAGTTGCTTTGTCTTCCCGGTAGTGGTTTTCTTCATCTTCTGTTTATGAGGCATAGCTTGAAACAATCAGGAGTAGTTTATAAGTAACTTTTAGAAAGTATTGACTAACTTTCCTTCACTTAAACATTAATTTATTGATTTTTTACGGGAGAGCTGGGTTCCAGCGTTTTGATCCTACGTCATCACGTGACGTCCCTCCAGTTGTAAGTCCTTTTTCATCTGAAGTCCAACAGAATCCTTGGACAGGAAGCAAATACTTAGTATTTTTATCACGTGAACTGTAATGAGAAAACCATACCAATGTTTGTTGGTAAACATGGCTAAAAATAAAGGATTTTCTTTATCTTAACAGCTGACATCACACACAAAAGTTTTAACCTGCTCAGTTTGAGAATTGAGCAGATCCACCTAGAGGCACCATGGTTCTTCTTTATATAAGCAATAATAATATTGTATCTTCATTACAGCCTTAAACCGAGCCATAATAGGGAAATCTATGGTGATTTTCTTGTTTGATCAAACTCAATGGTAACATAGTTGGAGCTGGAAACATAGAAAAATAGGTTAATTTTAGTATCTTTTTAGAAATCTTTGGTCTCCCACTGACCGAGGCTTTCTTTCACCCTGTTGGCTAGAATGCCCCAATGCTCTACCCCTCAGTCTTGGCTTCGATTCCATCGGGTTTCCGAGTACAAGCCAAAGAGCTCTTGCCACATACTTTCAACAACTGATTGGTACTAAGTACATGGAAGTGTGTTTAATTAATTATTCATCAAATGTTGACCTCACTGATAAAATAGTATTTATAATCAATTCCTAATTGCCCTTGAGAAGGTAATGATGAAGTGCTTTTCTGAACCTCAGCAGCTTGCTTTGTGAAGGCACTCAGGATGATTGTTTTGTGAACTAGTAATAATGGTGATATATTTCCATGCTAGGGTGGTGCATATCCAGCATGGAAATACGCAGCGATTATGCACCTACATCTGACATTGTAGACAGTGAAGATTTAGGATGTTGAATGAGGTGCCAAATAAGTGAGATGGTTAAACAATATGGTAGCAAGCTTCTTATTGTTGGAGGTCCATTCACCCAGATAAGTGCAGAGTTCCCGAGTTTACCATGCAATTGATGGAAAGCTTTGAGGAGTCGGGTAGATGAGACAATTAATGCAAAGGGAAAGGGGTGGCTTGGCAGCATAGTGGTGAGCATAATGTGACTATGGAGCCAGTGTGACCCAGGTTCTGTAAAAAGCTTATATGTGACTGCATGGTTTCCTTCATGAGCTCAGATTTTCTCCCTCATTCCAAAGACATACTGGCTAGTATGGGTGTAACTGACAGTATGGGCTTGTTGGACCAGAAGGGCCTGTTATTGTGCTATGTTTAAAAAAAAAATAGCTAGCTTCTGACCAAAGCAGGTCCAATGAAATTTCTAATCATTAGTGACATTTGAAATGTTGATGAATGATTCTGTAATGGCAGTCTACTAAATATCAAGAGTAGATCTGTGGATTCCCCTTGCAGATGGTCATATCTTGGCAGATGTGGCAAATATTGATACTTTCCAGTTAAGTTCAATTGTTACCTGGCTTATTGTATGGTCTGAGACTGAGAGTGAAACAAAACACTGGAACAGTCAGTGAACATTCCAAATTCCTGTATTGTGATGAAGGGAAAGTTAAAGATGAAGCAGCTGATGATGGTTGACCCTAGGTATTGTCCTGAGGAGTTCCTGTAGAGATGTGATGATTGGCTTTTAGTATTTTCTTTAAGATGATTATAACTTCAGCAAGTGGAAAGTTTTTTCCTTGATTACCAGTGATTCTGTTTTACATGGCATTTAACCTATTACACTGTGTTAAATGACACCTTAATTCCTGGATTCACATGGGCAAACATCTACTTTCTAAATATTCGGTCCAGACTTTAATGACATCTGAAGTTGCAGCCCGGTTGTAACTCAAACTGAGCATCATTGAATATTAGTAAGTAAATGTCTGTTGATCAACTGTTGATAACATATTCCATTAACTTGCTGATAATAGGGAGATACTGATGGACTGGATTTGTCCTGCGTTATTGAGTAGTTGATGTGTGTTGCTATGCAGAGTCAATTTGGACAATCTGGACATTCCTCTGCATTATCTCTGGGATGTTGTTGGGACCCAGGGCCTTAAGTCATTTTATGAGATCTTTTAAAGTGACTCAAATTCCAGATATTAACTTCTATAATAATGGTACTTTAGAAGCAATTGCTCTATGACTTTATAAAAAGGAGAGTAGTATTTACTGAAGATGACTGGAAACACTTAAGCTTGGAAGTTAAGCTTTCCTAAACTGCAGGTTGATCAGTTTAACATCAAATGGATACTACTTCACCTGAGCCTTGGACAACTCTTAGCCTGCCTTCTTTTAAATTTGAACTAAATATTGTTATCAGCATGATATGAAAACTCAGTGCTTTGGAGTAACATATGAATGGAAATAAGGACATGAGAACAAATGAGAAATTTTATCTTTGACTTAATGATTAAAGTTATTGATGTAATTTCTTTTCAATAGCATCGGTTGGGACGGGACACACACCGAGGGTCAGATAATATCTCTAACAAGTCATCAGACAGTGATGTAAGTGACGTGTCTGCCGTATCAAGGACAAGTAGCGCTTCACGAATGAGCAGCACAAGTTACATGTCTGTGCAGTCTGAACATCCTCGAACAACCAGGAAGATCAGGTGAGACCCAGTGATGGTGTTACCTTATGTAGAACATTACTCAATTCATCTGTTTCAGGTTTAAACAGTTTGATTAATGAGATAGTACTTCACTCTTATACCTTAAGTAAGTTTTATATTTGGAATGTTGCTGCATTTATACAACAACCCATTTCAGACATTCAGAGACCTCAGTATTATAACATTATTGCTAAGCATTGAGATAACCAGTGTTGCCTGGTGCATATGCTGAGTCATCAGCACTCACAAAGACACTGCACAGCAAATAGCATTGTTATTATACACTAGACAATGTTGTTTATATAATGAAACAAATGTGTTAAATAGTGCAGCTTCAGAAATATCTTACACAATTGTCCATTGTGTTTCACTCTTCAAAAGACTGCAACAAATTAGTTAAGAAGCAGATGGATAGAGGAAAGGAGCTTAGGGGGATATGGGCCTAGTGCAGTTAATTGGGATGAACTGGGTGGGTACCAGGGTCTGCATGTACTTGTTGGGCCAAAGGGCCTGTATCCACGCTGTATGGACTCTAGAAGTAGGAGCTGGAATAGGACAGTTGTTGACGCTTCCAATATCATGATTAATCTTGTACTCCATTCACAATTCTCTGTACTGCTTCTGTTTCCCTACCAGAATCCACTGATTACCTTTGCATAAGTTTCTCTCTGTATGACTTTAATGTACTCTGCAGCAGAAATATTCATACTCCTTAAGGGTAGGGAGTTCCATTTGTGAACAGTCTTTTGAGGGCATAAGTGTCTCCTCATTACAAATTGGCCATCGACTTACTTTAAGACCTTAAGCCCCGTGCCTTGACTCCACATTCTCACAACATCTACTTTTTAAAGGCATTAATTGTTATGAACTGCATCACTCTGGCCCAGGGCTTCACAACCTTTTCAATGCCATGCATCAATGCCATTAAGCAAGAGGTCCATGGACCTCAGGTTATAAACCCAGCTCTGCCTATGCTGACAGCTCTGAGCAAAGCCCTGAGCAATTATCCATTTAAACAGCATGAAGTCCGGGATTCCCACAGTGGCAGTATCTAATACAAAATTCTTGAACTTCCAAATTCAGATTGTGAAGTCTGCCACTATACTTTTGAATGCCAAATGCTTCTGAATGCCAACATTTCTCCAATGTTTCTTCACTTCAAAAAATATACATTTTTCTATAATTAACCAGTTTGTAAATCAAAGCAGTGTTGCAAGCATCTTTCATTTGGAAAAAATAAATACTAAAACAACATGTTATTCTAGTAATCCCTTTCACGAAGAAATGTATTGAATATATTCCAGATTTCTTATGGAAAAACAAAGAAACAGCTTATTTGTTGGTGACCAGGCAAAGACTTTTCTTATTCCGTGCTCATGCTCTGCTGCTACCACCACTAACACTACAAGTACCATCAATAACATCACTATAATCCCCATTTACAAGACGTTAACTTATTACAAGAGACACATCTCTACATTGCTATTATTCCAAGGGCCAAAATAGCGAAGTCAATTTCATTTTTGTTTAGTGTTCCCCCTTACTGCCAAACTTGAATTATAACCGTGAAATTAGGAGAGTGATAATGGGAAGAGCAGCTCAACTTGTCTTCTAAAGGAGCATATTGTGATTTTTCTGGGTTGGCATAAGTACATCAACAGAGTGTAAAAGCATTCAGTTAAGTAACAAACCAGTTGTTAAGTACGTAACTAGTTACTTATCAAGCTGGTTATGCTCTCATTTCTTATATTTCACAGCTACAATAAATATTAGCAAGATTGCTAGAAAATAATACAAAACATCTATGTTGTTTGCATGTCACAATGTTAGTGTAGAATTTACAATAGAAGAGCTACTTCATAACTGAAGTATGTACTGTGTATCAACCTTTCCAACACTACTTCTGGTCAGGTTGCCTCAATAGCACCAAATCAAATGCTGCCATTAGCTCTAATTCATTACTTTCTTTTGTCTCTTGGATTTCAGTGCATTGGTGCTTTCTTATTAATATTGCTGAACCTCCCATACACAAAATACCACATGGATAAAAGATGATTAAAGGTTAAAGCAGAATTAGAAAGTAATGGTCGATGGGATATTTGTTCTCAATATGAAGGCCTTCTTAGATAAAGATAGATTTGGTTTCTTTTTGCAATTGGATTTCCATGTGCTCCATCAGATTACTGCCTCATCAATGAGTTAAGTCAATAAACCAACATTTAAAAATCAGCTTAATGGAAAACAAAGTCATAGATCAAGGGCCCAATTCTAGTCAAGAGGCATCAGCATTGCTGGTCAATTGCTATATATTATACATTTATGTGTAAAGCTACAATTGTTATTGTTGAAATACAAATTCATAAAATAATATTGTAATAGCATTTACAAATTTTGGTTTGTTTCTTAATTAAATCTGGTATAGAAATAGATAGAAATTATTGACTGTGCTTAGAATTATTCTGAATTATCTGTGATTTGATATAAAGCAATGTTTATTACATAGATTGCTTGCTTGTTTAATTTTAGTTTATTTTTCCATTTGGAATTCTTTCATTCCTTTAATTCAACTAATATCATTTTTTTGTTTTATTCTGTCTTGCATGCCTCCATTATTTTGCACTTTGATCTTCAGGCGGTCAAAAGCATTAGAAGAAAAGAAAGAGGGAGGGGAAGAAGGGAACAAGGAAGAGGCAGAGCTGGAGGCTGAAGTAGAGGAGGAAGAGGCAATAAAGAAAGACGGGGAGGAGGAGAAAGCAAACCCCGATGAGAATAAAGAGGATAATGAGGATATGGGGCAAGAAAGCAAACCGAAGGAAGAACAAGAGGAATGTGAGCAAGAGGAATGTGCGGAGGTGGAAGAGAGGGAAGAGGTGAAAGAGAAAGATGAGGAGGAGGAGGAGGAGGAGGCAAAGGACGAGGAGAAGGAGCAGGAAGAGAAAGTGGAGGAGGAGGGAGAGAAAGAGGTGAAGAAAGAGGATGAGGAGGGGGTAGAGGAGGAGGGGAAGGAGGAAGAAGAGGAAGAGGACGAGACAGGGAAGAGACAAAGGAATAAAGAGGATATGCAAAGGCGATACTCTGAAAATGATGTCAGGTAAAGTCTAACCCCCATGTAGCTGGTTTAAATAGCCTTAGAGCTAACTTTAAAAGATCCTCATCCCCTACTGCCTCACTGCCCTCCTTTGTGTGGACCCAAAGAATTCCCTTCTGTTTGTGTGACCATTATCTATTTAGTGTAGCAACAACCTTTGCTGTGTGTGCCCTTTTTAGTTAATATTGTCCTCTTCGCTTGTGATCACATGCAGCAGTTTATGTTGACTAAAAAGACAAATAAGTTCTCTTCTAAAGTTCAAGGCCATCACTGAAAATTTTGAGTAATCCTGGTGTTGACTTATTTTTGGTGAAGATTGTAGGTGATTCAGAGGTTACTTTCACAAAAGCGTACTTTTATAAACCACATTGAGAAATGGCATGTGCTCTCCTTTTACCACCATCCTTCCTCGCTACCAATTCAGCTGAATAGAAATAAATAGAATGCAAGAATGGCTACAGAGTACAGGTAACCAGATGATTGACATTGGGAATAACGAATCCACAGTTCCAAGCTGCTGGTGGGAATGGCTGACTGCAGCTCTGATCACTGTCAGCTGATTTACTTATTGACAGTAAATATGGCTTTACAACACAGAGATACTTTCACAATAGATTGGTATCTCTGTTCCTTGTGTCACAAAATAGACAATTTGTTCAATCACCCTTGACTCAATCCTAGTCCTGGCTCTTTTATTAACAGTTAGAATGATGTTTCCCATAAGGGTGGAAGTGAAATTTAAAGACAAGTACAACTACCTGCTGTTCTGTCATGCACTGCCCCACAGTTTGATGGCCTTGCCAGTGTGCTCAGAATAGATAACTACACAGTAATTAACAAATGATGCCAAACTGCATTGTCAACTTGGTGACAGTAGCGAACATGCAAAAGTAATTCTCGTGTTGATGATTACTGAGATCGTGGCGGCTTCTTCTTGTTACTTTTAAGATGTCATAGTATCTGAATATTTCAGGAATATCAGTGCTTTATACCAAGATATTAAAGGAAACAGAAAGCCTATTTGGTTACTAGGAATATACCCAACAATGGATTGGAATATATGATGTCTTGTTAAGTATTCAGCTGTTAATATGGTGCAGCAATTGACTCTGAGACAACTGACAAAAAAAACAAGGAAGTGGGAGAGATATGATATTGCAAGTTGTTGTTCGCCGGAGTGCACGGTCTGAAGGGTTGATGAAAGCAAAGTCATTTACCAGTTTCACAAGGAATTTGTGCTTGAAAAATAAATATTTACCCAGCTATGAAGAAATAGCTGGGGAAGGGGAATATGGTAAAGTTCTTTCAGAGAGGGAGCCGATCACAGTGGGAATCTGCCCTCTGAAATTCCTTGGCCTGGACATTGTTTTGTGACCACCTGGACACACCTATTAAATCAGCAATGTATGTTGGCCAAAAATAAAACTCTGCACTAGGGCAGGGCATAATGTGCTGATTAATTCATTGCACAGAAGGGAAAGAGTGGTTGTAGACGGGTCATATTCTGCATGGAAGTCAGTCACCAGTGGTGTGCCTCAGGGATCTGTTCTGGGACCCCTACTCTTTGGGATTTTTATAAATGACCTGGATGAGGAAGTGGAGGGATGGGTTAGTAGATTTACTGATTAGACAAAGGTTGGGGGTGTTGTGGACAGTGTGGAGGGCTGTCAGAAGTTACAGCGAGACATTGATAGGATGCAAAATTGAGCTGAGAAGTGGCAGATGGAGTTCAACCCAGATAAGTGTGAGGTGGTTCATTTTGGTAGGTCAAATATGATGGCAGAATATAGTATTAATGGTAGGACTCTTGGCAGTGCGGAGGATCAGAGGGATCTTGGGGTCCAAGTCCATAGGACACTCAAAGCTGCTGTGCAGGTTGACTCTGGTTAAGAAAGCATATGATGCCTTGGCCATTATCAATCATGGGATTCAGTTTAGGAGCTGAGAGGTTATGTTACAGCTATATAGGACCCTGGTCAGACCCCACTTGGAGTACTGTGCTCAGTTCTGGTCGCCTCACTACAGGAAGGATGTGGAAACCATAGAAAGGGTGAGAGGAGAGTTACAAGGATGTTGCCTGGATTGAGGAGCATGCTTTAAGAGAATAGGTTGAGTGAACTCAGCCTTTTTTCCTTGGAGTGACAGAGGATGAGAGGTGACCTGATAGAGGTGTATAAGATAATGAGAGGCATTGATCGTGTGGATAGTCAGAGGCTTTTTCGCAGAGCGGAAATGGCTAGCACGAGAGGGCACAGTTTTAGTGTGTTTGGAAGTAGGTACAGAGGAGATGTTGGGCAAGTTTTTTTACGCAGAGTGCATGGAATGGGCTGCTGGTGCTTTTAAGAGACTCCTGGACAGATACATGGAGCTCAGAAAAATAGAGGGCTATGGGTAACCCTAGGTAATTTCTAAGTAAGGACATGTTCGGCACAGCTTTGTGGGCTGAAGGCCTGTATAGTGCTGCAGGTTTTCTAGGTTTCAATGATTCTATTTACCAAGGAGAAGGATTTGGGAGATAGAGAAGGCCAAGTGAAGCATGTTAATGTGCTGGAACATTTTGAGATTAAGCAAGAGGTTGAGCTGGGACTTTTGAAAAGTATTAAGATGGATTCATCACCAGGGTAGAATATTGAAAGAAGCAAGTAAAGAGATTAAGACGTACAAACAAGCTGGATGAACTCAGCAGGTCAGGCAGCATCTGTTGAAATGAGCAGTCAACGTTTCGGGCTGAGACCCTTCATCAGGACTGAAGAAGGAGGCGGCAGGGGCCCTATAGAGAAGGTGGGGGGAGGGTGGAAGGTGCCAGGTGAAAATCCAATCAGAGGAAAGATCAAGGGGTGGGGGAGGGGATAGTCCGGAGAGGTGAAGAAGAAATGAAAGGGGAATGCACTATGGGTAGTAGAAGAAAGCAGAGTCATGAGAGAGGTGATAGGCAGCTAGAAGAGGATGCAGAGTGAAAGTGGGATGGGGGAAGGGAGAGGGAGGGAATTACCAGAAGTTGGAGAATTTGATGTTCATACCAAGGGGCTGGAGGCTACCCAGAAGGTATATGAGATGTTGTTCCTCCAACCTGAGTTTGGCCTCCTCATGGCAGTAGAGGAGGCCATGTATGGACATATCCGAATGGCAATGTGAAGCAGAGTTGAAATGGGTGGCAACCGGGAGATCCTGTCTGTTGTGGCAGACGGAGTCAAGAGATTGGTGCTTTGACAAAGATCTTTGTATCCTCACTAGCGACATGTGAAATCACAGAGGACTGGAGAGTAAAAAAATGTTGTGCCTTTGTTCGAGAATGAAATAGGAATAATCCTGGTCATTAGGAGCTTCATATCGGTGGTTGAGAAACTAGTGGAGAAGTTACTGAGGGATAAGACTGATATGTGTTTGGGATGCATGGCCTGCTTAGGGACAGTCAGCATGGCTTTGTGCAGACCAGAACAGGTGTTACAAACTTGATCAAGTGTTTTAAACAGATGATAAAGGAGCCTGATGATGTTAAGGTGTTTGTCTCCATCGACTTTATTAAGGTAATTGGTAAGATAAAGATGCATGGTATCGCGGGTGAATTTTAAGTTTTGATTTAGAACTGACTTGCCACAGAAAGCAGAGAGTAGGGGTAGAAGGCTGTTACCCTGGCTGTAGGTCAGTGACCAGTGGTGTTCTACAAGGATCTATATATATCAATGATATGGATGAAAGTGCAGATGGGTAGATCATGAAGTTTACAGGTGACACCAAGACTGGTGGAGTTGTGGACAGTGTATAGGACCCTCGAAGAATACAGCAGGATATAGCTCAGTTACAAATATAGTCAGAGAAATGGCAGATGGAGTTTAATCTACACAAGCATGAGTTGTTTCACTATGGGAAGTCAAGTGAAAAGCGAAAGTCTACAGTTAATAGTAGACCCCTTAATAGCATTGAGGTACAAATGGATCTTCAGGTCTAGGTTCAAAGTTCACTGCAAATGCCTAAACAAGTGGATGAGGTGGTTAAAAAGGTGTACTTGCTTTCATTAGTAAGGGTGTTGAGTATAAGAGTAAGGAGGTCTTGCTTCAGCTATGTAAACCACCCGGAGTATGATGCACAGTTCTGGTCACCCCCATTATATGAAGGATGTGGAAACTATAGAGAGGGTTAGGATGCTGCCTGGAGTAGAGGCTATGAACTATAATGGAAAGCTGGACAAACTTGTATTGTTCTCCCTAGAGTGCTGGAGGCAAAGAGAAGACCTGATGGGACTTTTTAAAGTCATAGACGGTCTGAATATTTTCTCCAGGTTAGGAATATCAAACCCCAGAGGACCTGCTTTTAAGGTTGGGGTTTAAAGGTGTCATGAGGTACAAGTGTTTTATGCAGAGTGGTAGGTGCCTGTGGTAGGCTTCCAGGGGTATTAGTGGAAGTAAGCAGTTTAGTGCTTAAGGTGCTTTTAAATACAAACATGAATAGGAAGGGAATGGAGGGTTATGGAGGATATACATGAGGAGGATATTTGGCATAAAGTAGAATTAAAACTGGCATAACATTATGAGCTGAATGGCCTGTTCATTTCTCTAATGTTACATTTTATGCCACATTGTCACTGCTGTGTAACTCAGAGAACATGTAGGCCACACGTGCCAGAGTGAAGATCAATGATTTGGCAACCTGACATATAAGATACAGGAGCAGAATTAGGCCATTTGGCCCATCGAGTCTGCTTGTATATCATTGGATCTAAATTGGATGTTTGGATGAAAGACACATTACCTCTGTTTCTCTATCCACTGATGCACCTGATTTGTTGAGCATTTTCAAAATTTTTATATTTATTTCAGGTTTGTAGTACCTACAATTTGTTTTGTAACTTACAAATAATTTTTTGGTGCACTAGGCAGAAATATTGGGTTATGTTAAAATGCTGACATACAGATGCAGCAGAAACTCTACTTCTCCAGTCTGGAGTTAGGTGCCACCTGTTTGTCAGGTACAAGATGGCTACGGGAGGACAAGGCTGCTGGAATAGCTGCAGTAGCTGGAGGACACAATGACAGTCAATGCTGAGTAACTCAAGGATGCTGATGTTGGAAACCATCAAAATCCTTAAACCAAAACCCTGATCATAAACAGACAGAATTCTGCAGATGTTGGACATCCAAAACATTGATACCTGAAGATGTCAGGAAGTACTTTGATAATTACTACAGAGATGGTATTCTGCTCCAACTTCACCTGCTATATCCTGCATTGGTGCACTTGTTGATTGGTTGGATTTCTTAACATAGCTAAAGACTTTGACCAAGAGTAAGCAGCTTCTAACACATTGACCAGGGTCTTGTGGGGTATTACCCAGCACTGGAAACAGTGCTATAGAAGGGTTTAAGTACAACATTAATTGGAGTAATGGCAGGACAACACTTGCGGAGACAAAGTGCACAGTTACACCAAGGATGCTATATATATATATATCGTATTCCACCACAATATGTAAACTCGGCCTAGTGACCTCACTGTATCATTACTATCAAGCCAGGGAAAATAAATCCAGAAAAACAGGAAAACCACCAGCATTCACTCAGAATGAACTGAGAAATCAGGGTGGCACAGTGGTAATTGCTGCCTCATGAGCCCCAGTGAACCAAGTTCACATCTGACCTTGGGTTCTCTCTGTGAGGATATACACTCTTCTTGGAATGACGTGTGTTTCCTTGGTTGAGTTCCAATCTCCTCCCACCTCCCAAAATTTGCAGGTCATTTTGTTAATTTGTCTCTTTAAATATGTGATTGTATTGGAGAGATTGCAAAGGGATATTTAAAAAGGTTGTTCCATGGACTGGATAAATGTGACGATGACGAAAGATTAGTTAAGGTAGAATTGTTTGGAAAAGAAGAGGCTAAAGTGAGTCGAATTATGAGGAGCCCAGAGAGAATAAGCAGGAGGTACTTGTTGTATTTCCCTTAATCATGGGTTTAAAACAGGGAGCATAAGTTTAAATTAATTGGTGGAGAATTAGGGAGAAAGTGAAGAAAAGGCATTTTTGCCAAGGCTTTGCTTGGGGTCCAGAACTTATTTGCTGAAAAGGTGATAGAGGCAGAAACCCTCATTATATGTAAGTAATTCAGTTGAGCTGTAATCTGCAGGGCTATTGATGAAAGCTGCTTCCCACCAGCCTGGCAACAACAGGCCAAAATGACAATCTTCTATATGTGGGTGGCACCAATGCCTAGTGGTTACCACAGCTGCTCTACGGCACCAGCAATTACTGATCAGGGTTCGATTTCTGCCACTTGTCCATTCTCCTCCGATCGTGTGGGTTTCCTCCCACATTACAAAGATGCACAGTTGGGGTTATAGTTAGTAAGTTGTGGGTGTGTTATGCTGGCACCTGAAGCATGGCAACATTTCTGGGCTGGCTCTAGCACAATCCTCGCTGATATGATTTCACCCAAGTCATGCATTTCACTTCATGCTTCAATGTTTCAATGTACATGTGACAAATAAAGCGAAACTTTCTTTCTTTCTCTCTTCAATAACTTCTCTGAGATTATGTGGTTCCTGGCATCTTCCTCTCAGTACTGTTTCATTTTGCCTCTCATGACTATGCAGGGCCTCTTTCCTGATCTCCTCCTTCACAAAGATTTTCAACCAACCCCATGTTAGTTGTGATATTGACCAGAAGCTCAACCATCATTACTGAAAAAAGCAGAATTGATATCCGAAACGTTGTCACTACCTCCTCCCATAGATGCTGTCTGGCTTGCTGAGTTCTGTCAGCATTTTGTGTTTTGTATTTATTTCCAGCATCTGCAGATTCACTCGTGTTGCCTAAGTGTAAAGTGGTTCATTTTGGATAGTCAAATTTGAAGATAGAATATAATATAAATGGTAAGAATCTTAGCAGTGTGGAGGATCAGTGAGATCTTGGAGTCCATGTCCACAGGACACTCAAACCTTCCAATCTTCTTATGGTCCTCTCCTGATTCCAGAAATCTGATCCACTACTGACATTCTCAAAGCAAAATGTGCTGGAATACTTATCATTAGCTTAGTTAGCAATATCCACAACAACACACAAATAGCTGTGGTGAACTACATATACCTGTCTGGACACGCCCCCTGCTGACTTCAAGGCTCAAGGTTCTGAAATTCGGCACTCTGCAGTGGAGAAAGAAGCTGTTAGGCACTGGAGGCACTATCTCACTGGCAAAAGGTTCACCTTGCTGACCGATCAGCGCTCGGTTGCGTTCCTGTTCAGCAACCAACAGCGGGGCAAAATCAAAAATGATAAGATTTTGCGGTGGAGAATAGAACTCTCCACCTACAACTATGATATCCTGTACCGTCCTGGCAGACTCAATGAGCCCCCTGATGCCCTATCCCGGGGAACGTGTGCTAGCACACAGCTCGACCGGCTATACGTCCTTCATGCACAACTTTGCCATCCGGGGGTCACCCGATTTTACCATTTTGTGAAAGCCCGGAACCTGCCATACTCCCTGGAGGACATCAGGACGATGACCAGGGACTGCCAAATCTGCGCTGAGTGCAAACCGCACTTCTACCATCCTGAAACAGCGCAACTTGTCAACTTTTGAGCGACTGAGTGTTGACTTTAAGGGCCCCCTTCCCTCCACTGACCGCAATATCTATTTTCTCAATATTATTGACGAGTACTCGTGGTTCCCCTTTGCCATTTCCTGCCCCGACACCACTACGTGGTCTTACCTGATGGGCGGGAGGACACGGTCTCCGTCCGCGACCTGGCGCCCACAGGAGCAGCAGACCACTACCCTGAACACTCCACTGTAACTATGAACCCTGTACCTGAGGTGACACCGCACACACCAAGCCCTACACAGACTCCTCACGACACTCATATACCAGGCGTTTCGTACGCGTATATACCAGGCGCCTCGCACATGCGTGAGGGATCACTGACGCCTAGTGGGCTGACACCTCCAGTCAGGCTGGAACCAGCACAACCACCGTCTCCGGTGCAATCACCACCGGCACCTGTGCAATCACAGCCAGTGCTACGTAGATCACAGTGACAGATTCGACCACCTGAAAGACTTAACCTGTAAGAAACTTTGCCACATGGGGACTCTTTTAAAACAAAGGGGCGGGGGGGTGAGTGTGGTGAACTACATATACTTGTCTGGACATGCCCCCCTGCTGACTGCTCCTGTGGCTCCTCCCACAGACCCCTGTATAAAGGCGATCAAGGCCTAAGCCTGGCCTCTCAGTCTCCAGGATGTAATATGGTGGTCACTCACTGCTTGTTCCTTTTTCCAGTCAATAAAAGCTGATATCTCGCCTTTACATCTCAGAGTGAGTTATTGATGGTGCATAAGTAGCTGAACACTATTCAGACTATGGCAGTTCATTTGATCAGTAAACTTGTTCCTAGATTCAATATTTACAAATTGCATTGTGATAAACAGCTGTTGCAACATATATTAGATCCAGGGTGCAATACAGTTGATCACGTTCATTCTGACAGAACTTCACTACGATGTGAAATCTGCTTCCAAGAAGAACAATGTTCTAAGAACATTACTAATTCCAAATCTCCATTTTAGTTGTGTATCATCTTGATTTAGATACACTGCTATTATTTCATTGACTCTGGTTCATAATTTGTATTTTCCTTGTTAATATCAGTGTGGGAACAGAGACTATAAGCAGGAGTAGGCCATCTGGCCCGTCGAGCCTGCTCTGCCATTCAATAAGATCGTGGCTGATCTGGCTATGGTGGACTCATCATCACCTGCCTGCCTTTTCACCATAACCCTTAATTCCCCTACTATGCAAAAACCCTATTCAACTTTGTCTTAAGTATATTTACTGTGATAGCTTCACTGGGCAGAGAATTCCATAGATTTACAACCCACTGGGAAATGCAGTTCCTCTTTTGAGCTAGAGGAGTTCAAAATGCAAAGTACATTTATTATCACAGTATGTATACATCATACAACCTTGAGATTCGTCTCCTAACAGACAGTCACGAGATGAACTTCAAAAGTTGTATAATGTGATAATACATGATAATACTGATAATAAATGTACTTTGAACTTCTGAACTTTGAATGCCTGCAGTCCAAGGAGAATGCCGGCCAGAAACTCTATAGGGAATAGCAAATGAACAACAGATGCAACACCCATAACCGAATAACAAATAATAAAAGCTAGAAGAAATATTAAACAAACACTTTGCAAGAGATTGCATTGTGAAAAGGAAGGTTCGGTGGAGGGATGTTGATGTAGCTAATATGTATGACTGACATCAGAATTTTGGGAAATCTCCTCAAATATCCATGGTACATGCAGGTCAGAGCAATAGAAATGGTGAGGTGGGCATTCTTACGTTAATTTACAGCAAGAATTAATAACACTGATAATTATTTTATTAATACCCCGAGTAAAGCATGTTAACTTTGCTGTAGCAGTGTAATTAAGAATTAACTCACAGTTAATGGTCATGGGAACTGCTGAGATATTTCTGGACCAGTGACCTTGGGTGATGGGTCATCAGTCTACTTGATGAACAGTTATTCCTGCACTGCGTTGTAGTTTTCTGAATTTAATATCATGCCAGGGTCACAGTAGTGTAGCAGTTACCATTTTGGAGATTCGGAGTTCGAAGCTCAATTCTGGTGTCTTCTGTAAGGAGATTGTACGTCCTTTCCATGAGTGCATGGGTTTCATTTGGATGCTTCAGTTTCCTCCCACAGTACAAAGTACCGGTTAGTTGGTTAATTGACAGTTATAAATTGTCCTGTGATTAGACTAGGGTGCAATAGGTGAGTCAACGAGCAGTGCAACTTCTTGGGGTGGAAGAACCTGTTCTTCGCTGTATCTCTAAGTAAATGATGTTTGGTGAGGAAAGAATTGATTTGAGATGTCAGATCATCGAACAGTAATCTGTTATCAACCAATATTTGTCTTGAAAATCTTGATCAGAAGGTGATGTGAACTTGTTCAAATAGTCTTAAGTCGAGAGCTCATAACTTCTGTTGCATTTTAAACACAAGAAGGGTTAATGGCAGTTTTGGGCTGGCCAGATGGGAGCACATGACAGTCAAAGCATAAACTGTGTGGAACCTATGCTTTATGAAAGTCACTTCAGAATGCTATCTTTTGTTAAAGTAGGATCTCTTCATGAATGTGGAGAGGATGTTTCCAGTAGTGGGACAGTCCAGGGCCAGAGGGCATAACCTCAGAATAGAAGGATGGTACTTTAGAAGAAAGGTGAGAAAGAATTTCTTTAGCCAGAGGCTGGTGAATCTGAAATTCATTGCCACAGACAGATGTGGAGGCCAAGTTATTGGGTATAATTAATACAGAAGTTGATAGGTTCTTGGTTAGTAAGGGTGTCAAAGGTTATGGGAAGAAAGTATGAGAATGGGTTGAGTGGAAAAACAAAGCCGACTCAATGGGCCAAATAGCCTAATTCTGCTCCAATGGTCTTATGGTTTTACGGTCTAATTGGTGCTTAAGTTGATGGGACCAGTTGGAATGTTTACTTCCATATGGCAGGTGGAGTGGTCTTCCTCTTGACATCTCGTGCCCAAAGGAATCTCAGCTACCTCATGTAATGGTCAGCTGCACCATTGAAATATTGCAAGTAATTCCAGATATTTATTTATTATAGATTTCTAAGACAAAGAAATAAGCCAGAGATGATAGCCTATTTATGTTAAACCAAACCAGGCCTGAGGTGAAGCCACTCCATACAGGCAAAGTCTCCTTCTGCAATTCAGCCCACACGATATTTTCAGCTAACAACTGATATCGCTGATGTGTGCCATTTGCTTCCATGCATAAGAGTGTCATACACATACAATGCCACGTCACAATTTGTTATTGAGAGTTATACATTTATAGAAGTGAAAAGTTGTCACTTTTCAGATAAAATTATTGTAAAAGCCTTGTGCAATAAAATACCTATCCAAAACAATCTTTAAGTAGAGTTAGCACTGTTTTTCTAACAATAGTAAATACGTATTGTTATTGTATAGATGTTGTAAGTGCCATAGTTTTGAAAATTTATGTTAATTTATTACTGACTTGATTTTATTTTTTAGGAGAAATGGGATATTATCCATTTTTCATTTCATATAACTAATCTGATAATGGATCAGGAGAATGGATGCCTGAAACTGTAGCTTCAATATTTCTGTGAAAAAATAGCAGCCAATCCCAAAGCTTCTCTCATAACACTATCTCTCACAGCCAACAAGGTTGTAAAACATATTGTGAAATGTAAGTCAATGAAAACTGAGGAAATGCTTGTTGCCTAGCAACAACTGTATCTTCCTCTTTCACTTCCATGCAAAAATATCTTGCACTCAATGTCACGTAAATTGCTCATTTTGGAACTTTTCTCTATTGCTTTTGATTGTTACTTAAATATATATTGAAGAGAAACTGAAAAGAATTCATCACTAGTGGTTACACATTGAAATAATTGTGCAGGTTTGAATATACTGGCTTAGAAGAGACCCAATCAAATTAGTTAAAATTATGAATGGGAGTGGATGTATGAAATGGAAAACTAGTTCTTCCCACTCTATTTCCTGCTAGATTCTGTGGGAATTAAGCAGAAACATTTCACAATAGATCAGTAGATGAAGTTATCCATTGATTCGCATCCTCTTTTACTCCCCTTCCTGTTGCTATGCAGATCTCCAAGGGCCAGGCATTAGGTTTGCAGGTCCAGGTCACAGAATCATGTTTAGGATATTCTAAGTTTCTGCATCTGTCTCTTTTACAGAAAATGGGTATTTATCCCTAACAGTACCATTGGGCTGCTATTGTGGACAGTAGATACAAGACTTAGTTGATTAATATTAAGGTATTGTGAGAGTTCCTAGGAGTCTGGCATCAGCCTTTAATGTTTTTTTTGCTGATCAGTTAAACCTTTAGGAAAGGAACATCTTTGAGGGCTCTGGTACAGTTCTGTGTTGTCAGATGAAGTTGTGAAGGCAAAGATAATCTTCTTTTCAATCTTTTTATTGAATTTCATATATAAAAAAACATAATATAATAATAAATAGGTTATAAATGCATAAGACTTGAAATTGAATTAATAGTAGGATAACAATATCCTATTAAAATATCAACAGGAAAACATAGTACATTATCAATCAAGTCTATAATAATTATATGAAAAAAATAAAAATAATCATCAAAAGAAAAAGAAAAAATTATAAAAATACAGGCAAAAAATATAAAAAACAATACTAAACTAAACTAACATGGGCAATAATAACAGTTTATTTGTATATGATAGTGCCAAAAACTCCAGAACTCCATACCTGAACAAGGATAAGTAAAGAGAAGGTCTGGAAGAGGCCAAATTAATTCATATGAAAATGTCGAATGAACGGTCCCCAAGTTTCTTCAAATTTAATTGATGAGTCAAAAATAGTGCTTCTAATTTTTTCCAAGCTCAGAAAAGAAATAGTTTGAGAGAACCACTGGAACGTGGTAGGAGGATTTACTTCTTTCCAATTTTGTAATATAGACCTTCTGGCCATTAATGTTACAAAAGCAATCATTTGTCTAAAGATAATCTTCTGCCCCACTGGAAAGTCCAAAATGAATAGTGACCCTTGAACCCATGCTGACTTCCCCTCTTTACTCTTGGGTGGCATGGTATCATAGCAGTTAGCGCACAATGCCAGGGATGAGGGATCATTTCCCACCACAATCTGTAAGGAGTTTGTATGTTCTTCCTGTGACTGCATGGGTTTCTTCAGGCTGCTCTGGTTTTCCCCACATTTCAAAGATATACAGACCATGTTAGTGAGTTGTGGGCATGCTTTGCTGGTGCCAGAAGCATGGTGACACTTGTGGGCTGTTCCCAGCACCTTCTCGGACCATGGTGGTCATTGTTGCAAATGACACATTTCCCTGTGTGTTTTGATGTAGAAGTGACAGATAAAGTTAATCTTTAAGAGGAGAAGATGAACCTGACATACTATCTCTGTTAAAAAGCAGAAAACAGCAGACTAAAGCACATTGTCAATGTCATCAGCCCTAGGCCTGGAATGATTGAGGCGAAATAAAAAATTAAGACCTACTTTCCCATTTAGATGGTGGATTCCATCCATTGGCTGACCATCTGTCAGAAATCAGCACCCTCTCTTAATAAGTGATGTCTCTGCAGACAACTTTGCTTATCAA
This sequence comes from Hypanus sabinus, assembly GCF_030144855.1. Lineage (NCBI taxonomy): Eukaryota > Metazoa > Chordata > Chondrichthyes > Myliobatiformes > Dasyatidae > Hypanus > Hypanus sabinus. Next base: position 79,466,333 of record NC_082706.1, on the reverse strand, counting down.
GTTCGACATACAGTATAATGACTGCTGCCTATGTACTGCAGCTGGATATACCATCCTTGTCAGATTTTACTCCTCATGATTCTGCTAGCACCTTGGTTTGATTTATAAACTACCCTGTCTGTATCATATTCAAAGTTCAATGTAAATTTTATATCAAAATACATATATGTCACCATATACAACCCAGTGATTCATTTCCCCCTGGGCAAATCTACAGAAATAGTAACTATAACAGAATCAATGAAAATTAACCAGAGTACAGAAAACAACAAACTGCAAAAGCAAATGTAAATAAATAACAAAAACATGAGACGATGAGATAAAGGAGCTCTTTATCTCATTATATCATGTCCTGTTATTTATTTAAAGTGACTCTAAGGTTGTGGGAACATCTCAATGGATGAGTAAGTGAGTGTAGTAATCCCCTTTTGTTCAGGAACCTGATGGTTGAGGGGTAGTATCTGTAGTTGAACCTGGTGGCTCAAGTCCTGAGGTACCTGTACGTTCTACCTGATAGTAGCAGTGATAAGAGAGCATGCTTTGGGTGGTGGGGTTCACACATAATGGATGCTACAACAGGGTTTCATGTAGATGTGCTCAACATTTGGGAGAGCTTTACCTGTGATGTACTAGGCCAAATCCACTACCTTTTGTAAGATTTTCTATTCAAAGGCATTGGTGTTTCCAAAACCAGGCCATGATACAGCCAGTCAATACACTCCCCACTACAAAACTATACTACTCTGTCAAAGTTTTAGATGTCATGCCGAATCTCCACAGGCTCCTAAGGAAGTAGCAGACTTGTAAGACCATAGAATCTCCACAGGCTGCTAAGGAATATTGAAGCCCTATGGAATGGTCATCATTGTAGCCACTTAATATGTCTGAAAATATATACTGAGTATGAAACCTCAACCCAAGTTGCAACAATTTCTGAATTATTTACCTAATGTTAACCATCTTACAAATGAATATTGGCAGCTATCTCTTTTGAACTGAAATCCAGACCAATCATCAACAAATATGTATGCAACTGAGTGCTGGCAATACTCTGAAAATAGAACAGGTTGAGAATGGAGTGGGTGGGGAGAGAGGGTCAAGGGCAGGTTGCTGTTTTCCAGATGTTAAGATTTTCCTTGTCTGATTAAATAACAAGTGTGAGCTGGATTATTGCAGCCCAGTTTGTTAAAGCTGTTGGACAGTCAGCTTTGTCTGAGAACTGATGTCGTCAAGTGCTTAATTATGGTCTGCCTGCAGGACCTGCTTCCTACTGCATTGAACTGAAACCCAGTGAAAACAGAAAATGTTCTCAGTGACTCAATTTTTATAGAAAAAGAATAATATATTTTGTTTATTATCCTCAAATCATCACCAAGTCTTTTGTTAAAATATAATCCATGAATTGGATTGTATTATATGATACTGGCAATTTACAATAACTCCTAACACAGATAGATCATACACAAGGAAATCTGCAGATGCTGGAAATTCAAACAACAACACACACAAAACACTGGTGGAACACAGAAGGCCAGGCAGCATCTATAGGGAGAAGCGCTGTCGGCGTTTCGGGCCGAGTCCTGATGAAGGGTCTCGGCCTGAAACGTAGACAGCGCTTCTCTCTATAGATGCTGCCTGGCCTGCTGTGTTCCACCAGCATTTTGTGACAGATAGATCATGCTATGAGAAAGCATGATGTATCATTAGCTATAGAGCAGTAAGAGAATCTCAGGCAGGTATTGTTAATTTGTTTTTACTTAATGAGGTTGGACTGTATAAGCAAAAAACAAATGATCTGCAAATAATGAAAATATAAAATAAGCCAAAAATGCTATTAAACACAACAGATCAGATAGAACCTAGAGAACAGAGAATTGCCTTTGGGACTGCCTTACCTGGTGTGGACAGGATAGGATTGCAGCGAAAGGAATTTGGATTTGTTACTCCCTGTTAACCAGCTTTCTTTCAGGTGTGCTCCTTATTGGCCAAGTAGGACACTTGCAGGAAGAAGGCACTGTTTAACAATTTAGATTAGGCCCAATGAAGAAATCAGCATTCATGTTGAAATTCCAAGTGAATCCTTGAATGTAAGATGGCAAGGGCCTGCAGGGGCCCAAAAGATAAAATAAAAATAGTTGAAATGTTGAACTGAAATATTGATTCTCTGTCTCCAAAGATGCTAACTGACTGGCTTATCATGAATATTTTCTACTTTTATTTCCGATTTCCAGCATTTGTACTTTCCTGCCTTTCAGGCGAAAGAATGTTTTAAATGTGTCTTTCAGCTTTCCTTGTTGGCTAGTGACCATCCATTCCTCAGAATGAATCCTTGTACCAACTAGCCTTAAATAGTGTCTTCACTTGAATTCTCAAACCTCTTTGATCCTCTCCAATTTCTAGTTTCTCATCATTTAAACAATACTGACTTATCTTATGCAGTCCTAATCTTAACCCTGACCTCACAGTTAGATTAGAACTATGGCAAATAGATATTTTATTCAAAGTCTCAAAAACCAGATTCCAGATAGTTAATTCCTGTTAACACAAGCAGTAGTTGAATGTTGCACAAGTCTGGGGTTGGGGGTTGGATCTTGGCTGTGGATATCAGACCCATCCCAGAGCACCACAAGAATGCAGTGCCAATCTACACCTTCTCATGACAACATGGTTTTCTCAAAGGAGAAAGGAATGTGGATAAGGAAGAGGATTAAGTCAGTGATGCTAGTTTACTTCAGTTTATAAATTGGAAGAGCTTGTAGATTAGGAAGATGAATCAGAATGAGAATCAGATTTATTATCCAATGTCATGAAATTTGTTGTTTTGCAACAGCAGTACAGTTACTAGACGTAGAAAGTTACTATAAGTTAGAAACAAATAAATAAATTGTACAAAAGGGGAATATCAAGGTAATGTTCATGAGTTCATAAACTTCGGAAATTTGAAGCTGGAAGGGAATGGACTGTTCCTAAAGCACTGAGTGTGGCTCCTGTATCTCCTCACCAATGAGTGACAAGCAGAGGGTGTATCCTGGAATCTGAGGGTCGTTAATAATGGATGCAATCTTCTTGAGGCACTGCCTTTAGAACATGTCCTTGACAATGTGGAGAGTCATGCTCATGATGGAGCAGCTGGGTTTACAATCCTCTGCAGCCTTGTTCAATCCTTTGATAGAATCCTTCGTTCAATCAGTGATAGAACCAATCAGGATGCTCTCCACCATTTGCAACATTCTTTGATGACATACCAAATCTGCTGAGACTCCGAATGAGGTAGAATAGGTGTACGTACATCACAATTGCATCAACACGCTGAGCCCAGGACAGATGCTCTGAGATATTGATCACCCGGATCTGGAATTTCACTGCTGTTCCTTCAATGAGGACGGGCGTGTGTTCTTTGGACTTCCCTCCCTGAAGTCCACGATCAAATCCATGACTTAATCTTACTGGTGTTGAGTGCAAGGCTGTTAGATCAACTAGCCAATCTATCTCAGTCCTGTATGCTTCCTCTCATTATTTGAGATTCTGCCAACAACAGTAGTGTTGTTGGTGAATTTATGGACAGCATTTGAGCTGTGCCTAGCTACAGAGTTTTGAGTGTAGAGAGAGCAGAGCAGTGGGATAAACACACATTGTGCAAGTGTGCCTATGTTGATTGTTAGCCAGGAGAAAATGATAATACTGATCTACACCGATTGTAGTCTCCAAATAAGGAAGCAGTAGATCCAGTTTAAAAAGGGAGGTATGAAGGCCCAGGTTTCAAAGCTTGTTGATGAATACTGAGGGGAAGATGGTGTTCAATACTGAGTGTAATCAACTGTAGTCTCATATAAGTATTTTTGTTGTCCAGCAGGAGAGATAGTGATGCTGCATCCACTGCGGACCTAATTTACAGTGGGTCCAGATACTCACTCAGGCATGACTTAATTCTAGACCAACCTCTCAAAGCACTTCGTCACAGTCATTACGAGTACTGCCAGGCAATAGATGATGCACAGCAACATTTTTCAGGCTGCACACTAAACTTCTAGCTATACCTCTTTTGAACTATAATCGCTGCAATCTGCAGCCAGTATTTTTCCTTGAAGTAACATACTTTTAAACCAGCCTAACGAACCAGATATTTTACAATCTTCTAAAGGACTTGGCAGACTTATCTCTCAGGAATGCACCTTTAAGCAGAGGAAGGCACATTGCCACGGCCAGAAGGACTCCAGCCAGACCAAAACACTGGGGTAAGAAACTTCCTCTACCTAGAGCAAATGTACAGTCTCTGGGGAGCAAGACTGAAGACCTAAGGGCAAAATTGTTGTATCGGAAGGAAATGAGGAATTGCTGCATTCTGTGTTTCATACAGACATGGCTCTCTCCAGACAAGCCAGATAGGTCAGTAACAGCTGATGGCTTTTCAATGCACTGGATGGACCAGACTGCTGATTAGGAGAAGGCAAAAGACGAGGGGTCTGTATTTCATGATGAACATTTTTTTGTGGTGCTTGAACACTGTGGTCTTGATGCACTCTTGTTCTTTCAACCTGGAACATCTAATGATTGATTAAGTGCCAATCATTCTACTGACCTAAAGGGTTCGGTTCTGTAATCCTGACCACAGTTTACATACTGCCAAAGTACAATGTTCAGTTCCTGAGTGCCGCTATCAGCAAACAAGAAACAGACTACCCCCAATGCTTTTCAAATCATCGTTGGGGACTTTAATCAGGCTTGCTTGAAGAAATATAATTGAGCAACTAACATCAACGTATCATCTGCAACACCAAGGGCCCAAACACACTCAAGCACTGCTACACTACCATAAAGATCTCTGGAGCACATTTTGGAAATCTGACCATTTGTCTGTTTTCCTCTTACCTGAATACAGGAAGAGGCTAAAGAACAAGTTCCAGAAGCAAGGAAAAATTAAGAGGTAGTATCTGGAGGCAAGGTGTGGCTAGCAGGTTGCATCGAGTCAGTGGACTAGGCAGTGTTCAAGGACTCATCGGAGAATCTGAACAAAAATGCCATAGTGGTCATGGAATTTATAAAAATAGTCATAGACAAGTGTATCCCCAACAAGAAGCACTGGATAAACTATGAGATCTGCAACCTGCTGAGGGCCAGATCAGTAGCATACAGGTCTGGCAACCAAGTAAGATAAAAAAAAAGGTCCAGGTATGATCTCTGGAAAGCTAACTCACATGCGAAGTGGCAAACTTGACTAAACTTCAAGTGGACTAAACTTGAATCACTGATGGATGCTCAATAGCTGTGGCAGAACTAGAATGCTATCAGCTCTACAAAGCAGAACCAAGTAACATAAGTGACAAAAAGGTTTAGCTCCCAAATGAAGTCAGTGCCTTTTACGCTCACTTTGACCATCAAAACATGGAGGCACCTTCACAAACACCCACAGCCTTTGATGACCCTGTGATTTCAGTGGTCCAAGGCCATTATGAGAACATCCTTCAGGAAGGTGAACCCATGGAAAGCATACGTCACACATGGGGTACCTGGTCGAGAACTAAAGACCTGTGCTGATCAACTGGCAGAAGTGTTCACTAAGATCTTTAACATCTCACTTCAGCAGTCTGAGGTAACCACCTGCTTCAAGCAGCTTTCAATTATACTAGTGTCTAAGAGGAACTGGGTAACCTGCCTCAATGATGATCGTGCAGTAGCTGTTACATCCACTGTGATCAGGTGCTTTGAGAGGCCGGTGATGAAACATATCAATTCCTGCCTGAGAAGTGACTTGGATCTGCTCCAATTTGCCAACAGGACACAGCGGATGTCATTTCATTGGCTCTTCGCTCGACACTGGAACATCTGCACAGTGAAGATGCATATATCAGTATGCTCTTCATTGACTACAGTTTCAATACTACCATCCACTCAAAACTAATAAATAAGCTTTAAGACCTGGGTTTTATTACCTCCTTGTCCAACGGGATCCCCAATGTCCTCAATATACCAGTCAGTTTGGATTGACAACAACATTAACCCCGCAATTACGATCAGCACAGGTCACCACAAGGCTGTGTGCTTAGCCCCCTGCTCTACTCACTTTATACTTATGACTGTGAAGCTAGGCAAACCTCCAATACCATATTTAAGTTTGCTGATAACACCACTATTGTGGGCCAAACCAAAGATAGTGATGAATCAACAAGTAGGAGGGAAATTGAAAACCTAGCTGAGTGGTGCCACAACAGTAGCCTCTCAATCAATGTCATCAAAACCAAGGAGCTGATTACTGACTTCAGGAGGAGGAAATGAGAGGTCCATGAGCTGGTCGTCAATGGGAAATCAGAGGTGGAGAGCGTAAGCAACTTTAAATTCCTCAATTTTATCATTTTAGAGGATCTGTTCTGAGTCCAACAAGTAAGTGCTGTTACAAAGAAAGCCGAACAGTGCCCATAATTTCTAAGAAGTTTGTGAGATTTGGCATGATATTTAAAACTTTGACAAACTTCTAAAGTGTGGTGAAGAGTGCATTGACTGGCTACATCGCAGCCTGGTATGGAAACATGAATGCCCTTGAATGAAAAAACCTACTAAAAGTAGTGGATATGGCCCAGTCCATTATGGGTAAATCCCTCCCCACCATTGAGCACATCTACATAGAGTGCTGTCACAGGAAACCAGTGTCCATCATCAGGGACCCCACCATCCAGGCCGAGTTCTGCTCTTCTCATTGCTGCCACCAGGAAGGAGGTACAGGAATCCCAGGACCCACACCAGCAAATCTGGGGACAATTATTACCTCTCAACCATAAGGCTCTTGAACCAGAGGGGATAGCTTCTCTCAACTTCACTCAGCCCATCTCTAATCTGTTTCTAGAACCTATGGACTCACTTTTAAGCACTCTTCACCTCATGTTCTTGACATTTATTGCTTGCCTATTTATTATTATTATTAATAATAATATTTATTTTTCCCTTTCTTTCCATATTTGCACCATTTGTTGTCTTTTGCACATTGGCTGTGTGTCCATCCTGTTGGGCCAGTCTTTCATTGATTCTATTGTGGTTCTTGTATTTACTGTGAATGCCTCAAGAAAATTAACTTTGAACTTTGATCGTCATTGAGGAAATTCACCCTGCTCCTCTTGGGCACCAGTAAGATTGCTGCCCTTTTGAAGCACGTGGGAAACTTCGACTACAGCAATGAAAAGTTGAAGATGTCCATAATCATTCCAGATCGTTGTTCAGCATAGGTTTTTAGTACCCTGCCCAGGTACCCCCTTAGGGCCTGGTACATTGTGAAGATTTTGGAAGGTTAATTCCATGCACCTTTTCTTGAAAAGGATAGGATGTTATGCCAGTAATCTGTTTAGATATTGAGCTGTCGGAGTTGAATGAACTGGTATTACATGTAGTCTGTAAGATGTAGTATGAAGCCTATAGCCATGCTTATTTTTTGAGTGACTGATGTAGCGTAGTGGTTAGCACGATGCTACTACAGCTCAGGGCATCAGAGTTTGGAGTTCTGTTCTGGTGTACTCTGAAAAGAAGTTCCTACGTCCTTCCTGGGTGTACATGGGGTTCCTCTGGGTGCTCTTGCTTCTTCCCACAGTCCAAAGAAAAATTGGTTAGTAGGTTAGTGGCCCATTGTAAATTGTCCTGTAATTAGGCTGGGGTTGAATTGGTGGGCAGGGCTCAGTGTGCCAGAAAGGCCTGTTCCACACTGTATCTCTGAATTTAAAAAAAATAGATTATTCACAGGCAGTGTGAGTGAACTCATCAGTTTCCCTGCTGATGGTGAGCATCTTCTTGGCCTTCGGTAATATCTTTGTTAATGTTGATAGGGATGTTCAGCTGCCATTGCCCTTTAGAGTGTAGAGGAAACTAGAGTTGGAGATGCTTTGGAAGAAACTTCAATTAGTAACTGTTGTGAACTGGTAGATGGTATGTGCTGCTAAAGAGTGTAAGGTGGAATTTCAGGTGAAATTCAAGGAGTTTTATTCTGATGACATTGACAGTCTTGCATGGTTTGGAGCTGCATTCATGTAGGTAACGAAGATTCTTCCTATCTGTGCTCCTTAATGGTAGAAAGGCTTTTCTGTTCCTCTTGCCTCATGAAAAGTATTGCAAAAAGCACAACTTCAGGAGACAAGAGTCTTCACCTTTGTTTATCTGACAGTATTCAAAAACCTGGGAAGCCAGATTGGGGATTGTGACATTTAAATAAGCAACTTCATTAATATATTTAAATCTTGCTGCTGAAGCACATTTGGGTGCCTCATTCTGCTAAATCAGCAACATTTGAATATGTTGATGAAGTGCCTCTACATGGTTGGAATATTTCCTGTTTCAGAAGGTTGACACCCTTTTTGTCCATTAGGATTTAATGGGGAAACAATGTTTTCCTATGAAGAAGATTTTCTGTGTTCTCCTGTGACTATTAAGGATCTCAAGGCTTTATTTTTTTGACCGAGTCTTGCGTGAAGTTGTATTTAACTGCAAAGCCACAGAAACTGTTGCCATGGGAATAGTTAATTTATACAACTGTCCTGGAGGCAATCCAACCAAGCTTAGAAATTATAACCACATATTTCACATCGACTCAGTATGCAGCATATTACAGTGACTCAGATGATAGATAATTGAGTTGTAAGTAAACTGCGTGACTGTCCATGGAGTTTGATTTTATCACATGTATGTTCTTTCTACAATCATTGTCCACTGAATATATATATAAAAGGTCTTCTACTGCCGTAGCCACTTCAAGGTTTGACATGTGCTTTCAGAGATAGCTACTGATGTAATACACAGTTATTTGAATTTCTGTCACCTTTCTGTCAGCTTGAATCAGTCTGACCATTCTCCTCTCTCCTCTCTCATTAACACGGCATTTTCACACAGAACTGTTGTTCATTGGGTTTTTTTAAATTATTTTTTCACATAATTCCCTGTAAACTCAGGAGATCAGCAGTTTCTGAGATACTCAAACCAACCTATCTGGCACCAACACACATTCCACAGTCGAAGTCACTTCTTCCCCATGCTGATGTTTGGTCTGAACAACAACTGAACCTCTTGACTATGCCTGCATGCTTTATGTATTGAGTTGCCTCCACGTGATTGACTGATTAGCTATTTGTATTAACAAGTGGGTGTACAGGTGTAGCTAATACAGTGGTCACAAAATGTATATTCAGTATTAATATGTTTGGCAGTTCATATAACAGCCCAAAACATATCATTTCTTTCTGGACATGAGATGTGGACTCAACCTGAATTTAATCATTGATCTAAAACAGGGGTTCCCAACCTGCAGTCCACGGACCTCTCAGTTAATGGTAAGGCTCATTGGCATAAAAAGGGTTGGAAACCCCTGATCTAAAAGTTACTTAATTTAAAACTGTGAGAATTATGAGACTTAAAATAGAGGCAGAGTTCTGCTCTTTAAACAGCTCCAAGGTTCATCTTATGTTTGAGTAATTCAAGCATTTCAGAGTTCCCCTGTGGTTGCCATTGACATCAATTTATTTCTAGTCCAATCCTCAAATTGTTTTAATTTTGCTTTCCTTTGCCTCAATTTTCCTGCTTAATTTTGCTGATCTTCCTAGACCTCACTTAATTTTCCAAGGAACAAATACTGCTATATATCATTTTTAACTGTTGGGAAAAGCATGTATCAGAAGGCACAAATGCAATAAGGGACTCTGCTGAATGGATGGTTCCTGTCTGCAATTATGTAAACTCATTTATTGCCATGGAAATACCAATAAAATTTCTATCAAAAGCCTTTATCTATCAAGGCATGTATTTTTTAAACATTCACAAGTAATAATGGTTCAGATTTTCCTATCTGGGTGCATTGTCTGCATCCAAAGCTTCCATTCCCATTTCCTCAAACTTATTTTGTCTGTTATGGAGGGCAGTGCTACTGACCCTGAACTTCCCCTAACTCATCTTTGAATATGGAATCTTTTTCTGTCTAACTGAGAAAGCAGATGGGCCATATGGTTATGTCAACTAAAACACTCCAACTGCAATTATGCTGCCCCCTTTTGTTTAAATTACATTCACCTCACTGCAAAAGGATTGGAACCTACAACTTCTTGGCTCAGGGATGAACAACCGACCAAAAGTACATTCTTTTTTAGCATTACTGACTAGCTCACTGCACAATTTCTGTTTACCATAACATCCCTTACATCACTTTTAGTTTTAGAATGGAGATGAGGAGGAATTTCTTTAGCCAGAGAGCAATGAATCTGCGAAATTTGTTGCCACAGGTGGCTGTGGAGACCAAATCATTAGGTATATTTAAGGCAGATGTTGATAGATTATTGATTGGACAGGGCATGAAGAGATATGGGGAGAATATAGGAGAATGGGGCAGAGAGGGAAAATGGATCAGCTATGATGAAATGGCAGAGAAAATTCAATAAGCCAAATAGCCCAAATCTGCTACTATAGCTTGTGGTCTTATGGTGTTACAGCTAATTCAGGATTTACTTCCCCGACAGTAGCCTTCTCTTCAGGTCAGAATCAAAACACTTATCAATAAAATTCACTGACATTTGCTTATTCTCTGTAATACATGCAAAATGCTGGAGGAACTCAAGAAGTCAGGCAGCATCTATGGAGAGGAATAAGGAGTCAGCTTTTCAGGCTGAGACCCTTCATTAGAGTCCTTACATCACTACTTGCTTTCCACTACTTTTAGGCATTGAATTGCTCTATGAAACTAGTCTGTCTATCTCTATTCCCTAATATTTTAAGAGAAACTTTAAAAAAAGTCTTCATCCAGATGGTCAGGAGCAGATTTGATCTGAAAAGGCAGTTTTGCATTGTGCTTTTTATCTCAAAATGGCTGAAAACTGTTTATTCTCTGAGTAGTGGCAATAATTTTTCAACAAAGAAAAACACATGTCAAACTTAATCATTGGATATCCATACTGTGCTTGTGTAAGTAACTGATATTCATTTCTTTCACTTCTGACATCAGATCATCATCCTATCGTCATTATGTGCTGTGTCATATGACATGGGTGATCATGGTTTTCCATCTGTTTTTAATCTGAGAAGTTCTGATAAGTTCTACCAAACTTTTGCTTGTACATCTCTTGCTGCAGCTCATGAATGCCATGTGCTGTTGACTGTGACTTTATTCTTTCATCAGTTTTTCCCATCACTGCAAGATGTTCCAGCTTCTCTTTTCTCAGTACGTGTCTCAGAAATTCCAGCTGCCACTTCCTGACTGATGACTCTCTTCCTATTCCAGCTTTTCACAACACTTCCTCATTTTTTTACTCTGTCCTTCCACGATATTTTCATCATTCTTCTCCAAAAGCACATTTCTACAGCTTTGAGCTCATCCAACATCAAAGTGAATAGGTCTTTATTAGCAGTATTAAAGCAAATGGGTTTTTATTAGCAGTATGGAAGCCACCTGATTTCCATCCCATTGAAGCTAGGTATCTATGTCTGAAATGCAGCACAGTAGCAAGCCTGTCCAGCCCACTGTACACTGCCTAATTGTGTTTAATTGACTTATGAACCTGGATGTCTTTGGAATGTGGGAGGAAACCAGAGCACCAAGGGGAAACCAACATAGTAATGGGGAGAATATGCAAACTCCTTTCAGAAAGAGGCAGAACTGAATCTGGATTGCTAGCACTGTAATAACATTACACTAACTGCTACACTACCGTGTCTATGCTTGGCCCATATCCATGTAAAGCTTTCCTTATCCATCTACTGGTCGAAAAGTCTTTTTTGTAATTATACCCATCTTTATCACTTTCTATGTCAGCATGATTTTATATGCTTCTGTAAGGTCACCACTCAGTCTCCTCTGTTCCAGTGAATAAAGCTCCTGTCTATCCAGTCTCTCCTTGTAACGCCAGTCCTGGTAAAATCCTTGTGAATCTCTTCTTCATCCTTTTCGTATTAGTGGCATCCTTCCTAAAGCTGGGTGACTAGAACTGCACACAGTACTCCAAGTGTGATCAAACCACCATCTTATACAACTGTGACGTGATGCCTGAACACTTGTACTCAGTGCCTTGATCGATGAAGGCAAGTGTGCTAGATGCCTTTTTCACCCCCTCCCCACCCAATCTGTGTCACCACTTTCAGAGAACTAAATACCGCTACCTCTGGGTCTCTCTCCTACAATACTTTCCAGTGCCCTCTCATTTACTGTGTAAGTCCTACCCTGGTTTAACTTACCAAAATGCAATACTGTACATTTGTTGAAGTTAAATTCCATCTACTTCTCAGCTGATCTAAATCCATTTGTAATCTTAGATACCTTTCTTCACTGTCCGCTATACTACCAATTTTGATGTCATCCACAATATCCTAATAATGTGTTCCTAATCATAATACTCTCATCCAAATTCCTAAAATAGATGCCAACCAACAATACACCCAACAACAATCCCCTGGGCACACCACTGGTCACAGGCCTCCTGTCTGAAAAACAGCCCTCCACTGATGCCCTCTGATTGCTACCACCAAACCTATTTTGTATTCAAGTGGCTAGCTCACTTTAGATCTAACCTTCTTAGCCAGCTGTCCACTTAGTACCTTGTCAAAGGTGTTGCTAAAGTGCGGTGTAGACACCACTTAAAGCCATGCCCTTGTCAGCCTTCCTGATCACTTGTCAAAAATTCAAATCCATGATCTCCCATATAGAAAGCAATACTGACTAACTTGATCAATCTTTGCCTTTCTAAATACAGATAAATCTACTCTCTCAGAAGCCCATCGCATCACTGATGTTTGGCTCACCATTGCTCTTGCTGCATTTCTTAAATAAAGATACAATAACTGATTTTCCAGTAGCTTGCTCATGGCTAACAATGATACAGATATGCCTGCTAGGCCTCCATTCCTTCCCTGGCTTCCCACAATATCTTATGATATATTTAGTCAGGAACTTTGCCACCTCTCAGGGATTTATGAAGTCAAGCATTTCTTTAGAGACGTGATGTATTTCAGGTTATTACTGTTCTCTTCCTTGAATTCCCTACCTTCTGTAATCTTCTCCATATTAAATACAGATGAAAAATATTCATTTAAGACCTTCCCCATTTCCCATATCTCTACACAAAAACAGGCGTTCTCTCCTTCATTATCCTTTTGCTCTGAATATCTTCACAGCATCTCTCAGGAATCTCCTTTATCTTATCTGCCAAAATTATTTGATTTATTTGTCCTCCTGATTTCCCTCTTAAGTAAACTCCTACTTGATGTATGTTTGTTGACAGTAGGTAGTGTGTCGCATTACCCTTCTAAAAACACCAGGCGGGGATTAAAACTAGTATGGTGGCCACGCCTCATCAGTACAATTTCAATAATGGCCAGTGTGAAATGAGCATTAACCAGTTGAAAAAGGTGGAGAGTGGAAAGATTTCTACTTCACTTACAGAGCTGACTTGGAGGTCAGTGCAACAGGAGGGTCAAAAAACAACCAGAAGACTTACAGAGTCCTAAATGAACATTTCTGATGCCTGAAACATTAATGTCATATTAGCTCTTGGAGTGGCCCGCAACTGTTTCTTCCCGAATGGTTTGATCATCCCATTGGAAGTCAATTCTATGGTGCAACGCTGAAAATCCTGTTCACTTGAGAATAGATTGATGTGTCCTTGGATGAACAAAGGACTGTAGATTTTGGTCAGCTTTTTTTCATTGTCCCACCTTAAGTAGGCATTGTAGGTAGATTTTTGTCAATGCTTGCAAGTAGGAACTCAACCTTTTTTTTGGTGTGATAAATAGGTGATGTGTGCAATCTTCAAACCCAATTATAAAAAGGGAAATTGGCAAAACCCTGTTAAAAATAGTTCATGTATTAAAACTTTTAGCTGTGTGGAAACTGTGCCTGCAGAGATTGCAACTACCATGAAGCATGGGGAAGCTATCCGAACCATTAAGAACCTCTCTCCATGGAGTCATCGAACAGCTGCAGAAAAGCATGCCATGGAGTTGAAGTAAAGGGTAGGTTACATGTTTTCTATATGTAACCAACTCTCACCTCTCCTTCTGCTCACCAGGAAATGAACAGATTGAGTCCTATGCCTCAACTGGCATTGTGCCACTGGAAGGCATGGAGTCAACATCATACTGGCAGTGACTGCAGTGTGTAACTGTGCTGCAAATTATTCAGGAGGATTGCTAAAAATAACAGAACATCCAGCTATGCTATCAGAAATAGACTTGAGTAAAAACTGAAATAGACAGACAGCAGTTCAACGATGGAACAGTGTGATCCTTTATCACAGCACCCTGGCAATTTGCTGTGGTGTTTGTACATGAGTCATAAACATTGGGTGAGGGGTACACTATTAACATCCAATTTCTCCTAGTAAATGCTGAAATGTATACTCCATGCCGTGTGACATCAGTAAACGTGAATCTGACCTGGGTAAACTTCCAAATACATTGTTTATTTTTTATGGTGCCCTGTAGTGTTTTGGACAACCTTAGAATGATGGCTAATGGGTCCAAAGTGATTTCTAGTTTGATCTAACATGCAAAAATAATTTTACTTTCTAAATGTGAAGCTCATTAAGATATTACTGGGTTTTTTTTGTTTATGGTGTTCAATCATTTTGTTCAAATGATTTTTTTGAGCAAATTAAGAAGGGTGTGGGAATGTCAAGAGAAGGCGGAGCAAAACTTGACATATTAACCCAAATATTTTTACCTGATGTAGATAGTGATTGAAAAATGACATAATGAGTATGAACTTTTATGATATGAGCCATTGACAAATGCTAAGAAGAGTAGAATTCTGCTTCTTTATGCCTTTCCGGCCTCATGTTTCCTTACACAACAAAAGATGCAAGAAAAAGTGTGCAGATATCGTAGTACTTTACAAATTGAGGCTGATGGGAAGTTTGGCAGGTTGATCAAGTTTCAATTACTCTCTACACTGGTAGCCCTGAAAATTTTACATTCATGATTAACAGCAGTGCAGTAGGAATCAGGCTCTTGCCCCAGTAAATTGCTAAAAAAGATCCTAGACTGAATTCTTGAATATAAACCTAGCATTGGTAATACTGACCATAGACTGCTGCAAAAACAGATGATATACTAAAGCTTGTTAGGCAATAAATTCTGCCATACTTACTTGGTCTTGACTATATGCAGCTCCAGACCCAAAAGAAAATGATTAATTTAATCCATTTTATTCCCAAAACGTTGAACCCTGCTCACCTAAGGCACTTATTTTAACAGCATAGGTATTAGAAGCTGTCTTTACTGGTGAGATCCACAGTTAAACAACATGTGTACATTGACCCCATTGCTCCACAGGGACTAAACACAATGTCCATCCATCTGCACCTATTGCAGATAACTGTTGGGTAGAACTTTGTGATTCACCATAATTTCATTTCATACACGTGGCTTCTTGACTACCATTTTAGATAATTTCTTGGAATACATTCTACCATTCTGAATTTCTCAGTATTTGATAGATATATTTTGCATTTCATTGGAAGACTTAACATTATTAGAGGACAAGGGACCATGTTTGTTTCTGGACACTAGAACATTTTGATTGGCTAGCATATTGTATGGAATGAAGTATGATAAGGACAGAGGACTCTTCTGAGGGCAGTTGTGCTTCCATTAAACAGAGTTAGCTATGACTCTTCTAAATTGGTCAGAAATTGGTCAACGTGTTAGGTTTTCAAGAAGATCTTAGAGGAGGAGATGAAAGTAAAGCTGGGAAGTACAGAAAGGTTCAGTGATTGAATTCCAAACCCAAAGATTGCTGAAGACATGTCTGTCAGTAGTGGAGTAAAAGATGTCAGGGAAATATCAGAACAGAAGGAATGAAGAGATCCTAGAGGACTGTTATGCTGCATTAGGCTATGGGTTAGGAAGGAGTCTTGTTATAAAAGGATTTGAAGAAGGCTGTGAGATACTGAAACTGAAGCACTGCCCAAGAAAGCAGGTTGAATGGATGTCAAATTTTGATGTTGTCAGGTTTTGGAAAGCTGTGAAGTGTGAGGCAATTCATGAAAACATTAGAATAGTCAGAAATAGGAGTAATAAAGCCAGAAATTATGGTTTTAACAGAAAGACAGCCACGGGTGAAAAAGGCTGATAATGTGGAAGAGGACATCAGCAGGTTTGGCAATGAAGAATATGTGTTGAAAACTTAGATCCAGGTCAAGTTGGATGCCATAATCTTAGTTTAAATGCAGGTAATCTCAGTGTTTAAGACTACAATTAACAAGGAGTTGTGCAAAAGGAACAGGGAAGAAAGAAAAAATATGGGATTTGAAATACTGTTTAGGTTCCTGATATATCATTAAACCAGATGGGATCATGCAGAGAAGCTGAGACTTCCCTGATTTATATGCCTGTCTGTACAACTCTGGATAATTCACCGAGCCATCACAACATCAAATAAACATTTGAACAAATTTTTAATGTTACTAAATTAGAATTTTGCAAGTTTCACAGACAGATATTCCCTTAAGGAATTATGAGCATGTTTTCTGATAAAGTTATCTTTTCTAAAAAAGGCCTTTGCAACCACTCCCCACTTTGTACTTCAGCTTCATATGATGGGTGAAAATATATTAATGTAAGTTTTGTGATTAGTAGGTCTTATACAGCTCCAAAGGATATCAGCAATGTATATGAGCCCCTGCACTACGGGCAATATATTTGCTTTGTTCTGTTGACTTAGACTGGGCTACATCCAAAATGACTGCTTATTTTCTGTATCAGCCTACTTATGAGATGACTGGAAGAATTACTGAAAAAAAACATCAACTGCTGCATGTATCTACAAAGTTTTCATTTGATTTTATTTGTCATTTCAATTACAATTAGACTTGCTTAAACCCGCTAGAGGAATGAGGGAAATGTTTTATCCTTGCTCAGCAATACCTTGAGCTGAATTGCTTTGTCCTCACATTTCCTAATCCCTCTAGTTGAAACCACTCTCCTTCCCCCCACCCCCTATATTTTCTGTCAATGTAACTTATCTGTACCAACGGCTCACAGTGTCTTTACATCTAAACTGCAAAGCAAACAGATGCCGACCTCAGGAAAGAATATGATGAAAAGCACCAGTGTGATCGGAGATATGTACAGCATAGAGAAGAACGATGGCAGCCAATCTGACACAGCTGTGGGCACTGTTGCCGCCGGTGGCAAAAAACGAAGATCCAGCATCGGCGCCAAAATGGTAGCTATCGTCGGTCTCTCGAGGCGTAGCCGCAGCACTTCACAGCTAAGTCAAACAGGTATGTGTAACTTCTTTTAAAGACTTTTATCAACATTGTGTGTGTTCTTCATAGCTACACAGGGAACATTCTAAATGCTGAAGATAATTTCTGGATCAGTTGCAAGCTAGTTACAGTAACAATTTCATTATATTTGTCCTGTTTTAAAGTTTTGAAAATAATAACAAATTCAAATAGCATTTAACTTGAGGTTTATTGGATACATTAAGCTCCAATTGTTGTAGTGGTTCTGATAGACAGCAGGTAATCAATGAGTGTAGAGTGCAACTTATTGTTTCAAAGTACCTTATCACCACAAGATTGAGTCTGGAATGAATCATGCAGGGATTATTTACAAAAGTGAAGATTACCTTTTGGATTGTAAGGAGACCCCTTTCAACCAATGTTGACACCTGCTATCAAACACAAGAAACCAAATTGAAATTGTTGTGGAGTTAGTGACTCCCCTTTAAATAAACCCCGGATATATGCAAATGTACCTTAAGTCCAGAATGTGCTGAGAGACATACAGAATGTCAACAATGGGGAATCCACCTCTCCTATCTCGGCCCGTCAAAACTGCCGCTGAAAACGTGACCCTACTTGCTTGAATGGGAATACTGGCCTTGTAAAAGGTAAGTGATCCAATTTCAGCCATTTTCTTCACATGTTTTGCTTTATTGTAATATTTTAAATGACTTTTTAGTGTTTCAATGTGTTTTTATTAATTTTCTTTAAAATAGTAATTTTCATTTTAATTGCAAAATGATAAGTGACAGAGTTCGGATGATAGCCAGAGACATTTTTCCCAGAGCAAAAATGGTTAATACAAGGATGCATAAGGTTCATGGAGCTAAGGAAAATAGAGATCTACGGGTAACCCTAGGTAATTTCTAAAGTAAGTACATGTTCAGCACAGCATAGTGGGCCGAAGAGCCTGTATTGTGCTGTAGGTTTTCTATGTTTCTATAATCTTAAGATGATTGGAGGAATGTTTAGCGGTGATGTTAGAGATAAGTTCTTTATACAGAGAGTGATGGGTGCATGGAACATCCTGCCGGGGTGGTGGTAGGGGCAGATACATTAGGGAAATTTAAGAAACTCTTAGATGAGAACATGGAGATAGAAAAATGGAGGGGTATTTAGGGGGATAAGGTTTAGATTGATCTTAGAATGTTGGCACAATATCTTGTGCCGAAGGGTCTATACTGTGCTGTAATGTTCCATGTTCTTCATTAACTACCTGTAACATATTTTAAATGCCCTTGAAAATTACAAACATCTAAAGAAAGTCACAAAGCCTTAACTAACTGACAGGAGGTATAATTCCACTTCCAGACTTTCCTTCTGTCAAGGTTTATTGTAGTGATCTAGGAGTTTGACTGGACTATGCCACCCAAGGCTGGGTTGCCATGGATGCTTCACTACAGGCTGTTGAACACAGCCTGGGTACAGGGCAGGGGATCACTCTCTTATCCAGCCCAGAGAAGTGATTGCATAACTGGTACTTGTCCAAAGGATACATTGAATCCAGTTGGAATTGGCTCTGAATTTATTATATATTATTAGTTCTGAATGTACTTGAAAATTGCCTCCACTAAGGGCCATCTCTACTTTATTGATGAGTTTTAAGATAACACTGAAAATAAAATGTGCTTCATTATTTGGAAATATAGATTTAAGAATGCAAATTATTAATAGAATTGTATATGTTTCCTTGCAAACTTGAGGAAAATTATCTAAAGAAAATGTCTTAATCCATATTGTATATCAATCAGTGATTCTAATGTGAAAATATATTAAGTCAAAGGAGTATTTATAATTGTGTGAAAATGGGTGAAACTGAATAGCAATTACAAATAATTTCTTGGTAAAGCAGATAAAGCATTTAACAGTCGTTTGGATATTGGAAATTCATCCTTGCAGAATTCACAAGTAACTATCCAAAACTTTGAGAAACAGAATAAAACTGAACTTCTATTAAAAAAGTATATAGATAAACAAAAAAGTTATTTCTTTTCAACTCACATTTCTTGATACATTGGCGGATGATGCAATTTTGCTTTATAGCAAATCGTGATACTGGATTGCAGGAATGCAAGCCCCTCAAGAACCATATGTTTATCTGTGGATTACAGATAATATTTATCACAATCAGTTATGGTATTCAGCTTTCTATCATCCATAAATGCCCCACAGTTCACTTCTGTCTCCATTTGCAAAATTTTCATGAGCATTTTTTTCTTCTTCTTTCAAAGTCATTTATTAATCCAATATACCTGTATACTGAATTTTGAGCATAGGGGTTCCCAACTTTTTTTATGCCATGGACCCTGACTATTAACTAAGGGGTCTGTGGACCCCAGGTTGGGAATCCCTGACCTTACTGAAGGCATTTGTTGCTGGCACAGTGATGGGCAGTTACACAGATAAATAGGTTAGATTTATTGAAGAGCAAATAGGGAGACAGATTCTGGAAAGGTGTAATAATAACAGGGCTGATGTGGTGAGAGATTTTAATTTCCCAAATATTGATTGGTATCTCCCTAGAGCAAGGGGTTTAGATTGGGTAGAGTTTGTTGGGTGTGTTCAGAATGGTTTCCTGACACAATTAGATAAGCCTACAAGAGGAGAGGCTGTACTTGATCTGGTATTTGGAAATGAACCTGGTCAGGTGTTAGGGCTCTCAGTGGGAGAGCATTTTGGAGATAATGATCACAATTCCATCTCCTTTACCATAGCATTGGGAAGGGATAGGAACAGACAAGTTAAGAAAGCATTTAATTGGAGTAAGGGGAAATATGAGGCTATCAGGCAGGAACTTAGAAGCATAAATTGGGATCAGATGTTCTCAGGGAAATGTACGGCAGAAATGTGGCAAATGTTTAGGGAATATTTGAGTGGAGTTTTGCATAGGTACATTCCAATGAGACAGGGAAAGGATGGTAGGGTGCAGGAACCAAGGTGCACAAAGGCTGTTGAAAATCTAGTCAAGAAGAAAAGAAGAGCTTACAAAAGGTTCAAAAAAAAAAGGTAACGATAGAGATCTAGAAGATTGTAAGGCTAGCAAGAAGGAGCTTAAGAATGAAATTAGGAGAGCAAGAAGGGGCCATGTCAAATCACTGGAGTGGAGTCCAATCACAAACCCAGTACTGTGCACACAGTGACATAAACTGAGTAACAAATTCCAAGGTGCAAACAAAGTCAGTGTCAAAGTTCAGGCAGAGATCAAACATCCAGAGAAATTCAAAAACCAGAATCAGGAAACAGGCAGAGTTGATATTCAGACAGACAGAGTACTGCTACAAATGCTGGAAAGGCTCAGAAAAATTCATTGGCACAATCTGGCAACAAATAGGTGAAAACACAGGACTAAAATACACTGAGCAATAAACGGAGAGGCAGATGATAGGTGGAGCACAATGAGACACAGGTGGCAGCAATACAGGGAATAATGAGAAACAAATAAGAGATGGAGTAGAGCAGAAGTGGGGACAGGAGCACCTGGCAACACAAAACCACAGACTGATAGCTAGGGGGAAAACACACAAAAAGTCAGAGTTCAATTGGAGGTACTGACAGGCCATGAGAAGGCCTTGGTGAGCAGGATTAAAGAAAACCCCAAGGCATTCTACAAGTATGTGAAGAGCAAGAGGATATGACTTGAGAAAATAGGACCAATCAGGTGTGACAGTGGAAAAGTGTGTATGGAACTGGAGAAGATAGATGAGGTACTTAATGAATTCTTTGATTTAGTATTCACTGCAGAAAAGTATTGGTGATTGTAGGGATGACTTACAGCAGATTGAAAAGCTTGAGCATTTTGACATAAAGAAAGAGATGTGCTGGAGCTTTTGGAAAGCATCAAGTTGGCTAAGTCTCTGGGACCAGATGAGATGTACCCCAGGCTACTGTGGGAGGCAAGGGAGATGATTGCTGAGAGAATTGGAGGGTTGTAGATGTTGTTCCCTTTTTCAAGAAAGGGAGTAAAAATAGCCTGGGAAATTATAGACCAGTGAGTCTTACTTCAGTGGTTGGAAGTTGATGGAGAAGATCCTGACAGATTTATGAACATTTGGAGGGGCATAATATGATCAGGAATAGTCAGCATGGCTTTGTCAAAGGCAGATTCTGCCTTATGAGCCTGACTGAATTTTTTGAGGATGTGACTAAACACATTGATGAAGGTAGAACCATAGATGTAGTGCTTTTGGATTTTAGCAAGGCATTTGATAAGGTACCCCATTCAAGGCGTATTGAGAAAGTAAGGAGGCATGGGATCCAAGGCGTCCTTGCTTTGTGGATCCAGAACTGGCTTGCCCACGGAAGGCAAAGAGTGGTTGTAGATGGGTCATATTCTGCATGGGAGTTGGTGACCAGTGTTGGGCCTCAGGGATCTGTTTTGGGACCCCTTCTCTTTGGGATTTTTATTTATAAATGCCCTGGATGAAGAAGAGGAGGAATGGATTAGTAAATTTTCTGATAACACAAAGATTGGGGGAGTTGTGGATAGTGTGGAGATCTGTCAGAAGTTACAGTGAGACCTTGATAAGATGCAAAACTGGGCTAAGAAGAGGCAGATGGAGTTCAGATAAGTGTGAGGTGGTTCATTTTGGTAGGTCAAATATGATGGCAGAATATAGTATTAATGGTAGGACTCTTGGCAGTGCGGAGAATCAGAGGGATCTTGGGGTCCAAGTCCATAGGCCACTCAAAGCTGCTGTGCAGTTGATTCTGTGGTTAAGAAGGCATACAGTGCATTGCCTTCATCAATCATGGGATTGAGTTTAAGAGCCGAGAGGTAATGTTGTAGCTATGTAGCTGGTCAGACCCCACTTGGATACTGTGCTCAGTTCTGGTCACCTCACTACAGGAATGATGTGGAAACCATAGAAAGGGTGCAGAGGAGATTTACAAGGATACTGCCTGGATTGGGGAGTATGACTTACAAGAATAGGTCGAGTGAACTTGCCTTTTCTCCTTCGAGCGACGGAGGATGAGTGGTGACCTGATAGAGGTGTATAAGATAACGAGAGGCATTGATCACGTGGATAGTGAGAGGCTTTTTCCCAGGGCTGAAATGGCTAACATGAGAGGGCACAGTTTTAAGGTGCTTGGAAGTAGGTACAGAGATGTCAGGGGTAAGTTTTTTATGCAGAGTGTGGTGAGTACGTGGGTTGGGCTGCCAGCAATGGTGGTGGTGGTGGATAGAATACAGTCTTTTAAGAGAGTCCTCGATGGGTACATGGAGCTTAGGATAATAGAGGGCTATGGGTAACCCTGGGTAATTTCAAAAATAAGTACATGTTTGGCACAGCATTGTGGGCTGAAAAGCCTGTACTGTGCTGTAGGTCTTCTGTGTTTCTATAAATGTCAGACACCCGAATTTTGAAACAGTTGGGGTGGAGTTGTATAGCTCTAGAAACAACAGGTATTATATGTCTAATATTTTTGTTGATTTGTAAATGTCATCTTCATTAACACTGAAAATATTATTAAGATTAAACTGAGAAAAAATGTTTCAAATGTTGCATATGCTTCAAGGATTTGAGCATTCAAAGTCCGCTCCATCCCCTGAATCGTCTGAATAAACTTTGATACATAGGTCTAGCCAATGTTTCTATGCTCTATGTATACAATTTTTCTGTGTTATTTAGAGCGCATGTTATGCAGCCAAGTCTCTAAAAATTGTTGCGGTTATATGTGTTTTCTTCATTTGCATAAAATTGCATTGAAATTCTGAAATGGAAATAAGCCATTGGCTTCAACTAGTCCCTGACGGGGTGAGTTCTGAGCAATAGTTTCTGTACCCTGAGTTTATCTTGTTACCGTTACTCACTTTCTTTTGAACTGTTGCTAAGTGGTGACATGACTTATTAATCTCAACTCCCTTGTATTTAGTTTATACCGTATGTATAGAAGTTTTCTCCTGCCATGCTCTTGAAATCTGACATTAATTTTACTCTAAAAACTTTTATTCACGTCAGTTTCTTTTTGCACTATTTTTATCTTTTTGTTGTTTTAAAGGCATATTGATACATCCCTTAATCTTGCCCATTTTAACAAAGAAATCTTAACTTATTTACCTTTGCATCTTGTAAAATTTTGACATGTCTGAAGTAATAAGGCATAATTTAAACATCTGAAAATCGTGGTTTAGGGAAAACGGGAGGAGCAAAATGAGAAATTGTTGAGGGTGAGAACCAGTTCCACAAGATAGAGGAGGGTGGTAATGGAGGGGAACTGGTTAGGTCTGCTGTCTATAAAGAAGTAGAAAGCCATATTGATAGGGGATGGAAGTGTACAGGGATTTTTCATGCATAGCGAAAATAGGGCAATATATGTCAGGAAACTGAAATTGATTGAAGTGATGGAGAGGAAGTGAAATGTCACCAATGTACGTAGGAAGGAACTGAACCAAAGGGAACACTAGCTCAGTGGGGCAGCAGCAAGCAGAAATGTGAATGTCAGGGAGGAGGTAAAAATGAGCAGCACAGGAAACTATGAGGTTGGTGGCAGTAGATGGAAGGTCTCTAGAGCTGATGAGGTTGGTGATAGTGTGGATGATAATGTCTTGATGATTTTTAGTAGGGTACTGTTTAGGGGGTAAGTAAGAGGAGGTGCCTGTAAGCTGCTGTCTGGCCTCAGCAAAGCAGTGGGCAGTCCATTAGATTACAATAGCACCACCTTTGTTTGTGGTTTTTCATGGGATTTGTACAGAGAGATCCTCCAGCATTTTGTGTGTGTTCCTCAAGATTCCCAACATTTGTATACTCACTTGTGTCTCTGGAGAAATGAAAAGACTGGTTGTAAATATAAGAAAAATGCAAAATTGTAACCATACTCCTGGAATTAACATCTCATTTCCATGAGAGATTATCTATTTTAAACAATCAATGGGAGATTAATACCTGAACTTCTCAGCATGGAACATATTTGCTTGGTGTTGTGTTACGCAATGTGTTGGATGTACATACTTTCTGTCAATTATGATTGAAAACTAAAAGATAACACATGTTAAGACTCAGTCCTCAAATGATATGGAACAATTACTTAGAAACTGTAATTTTTAGCTGTTAGTAGTGTTTTTCAGCATTGTGCCATTTTGTGTGTGCCTGCAGATGGTGAGATTCAGCCTTACACAAGTAAAGAGTAGCTATTGCAGCAGAAAACTTATCAAAGGCCTTTTCTCCAAATCCTTCTACCCTGCCCTCACTAAACCACACCTAATGTAAATGGTGGAAGTAGCAATGAAAGTGAATTGTATACAGGATTGTACCTGGGGCGGAGCAATTGTGTTTGCAAGGAGATTGCCAAGGAAGGAAACTACAGGAGAAATCCTGCAGGTGGATACAGAAGGACATACAAGGAGAGATGAATAGTTGGTTGAAGATGAAGGGTGGAAAAGGACTGTGCCCTACTGAGAAGGCATTTGAGGCAGGTAGATGGTTCATAAGAATGGGTATATTTGGTGAGGTGATTGGGTTGGGGCCAGAAGAATTGGCAATTGGGTGTGTGGCAGGAAAATATGAGGCATTTAACTGAAAGATGATGGCTATTTCAAGCTATCTCATTCAGCATAGATATGATTGAGCCTTTTAAATATAGAAAAAGGTCACAACGCTCTATTAAGATGTGCTCGAGTGCTATCAGGCTTCATCTATGAAGTTTCAAAGAAGCAACATCTGAAAAAGCTTCACCCACTGTTCAGCATTTCATTCACACCCAGCAGCTGCCACGTGCTCAGAGAAGCACTTCGGACCTCTGTCAGGAAGTGATCAGGAAACATCATCAGGGCCTGACAAGGTGCTCCCTCGGATCCTGTGGGAAGCAAGTGCAGAAATTGCAGGGCCCTAACAGAGATATTTAAAACATCCTTTGTGACAGGTGAAGCGCTGGAGGATTGAAGGATAGCTAAAGTTGTTCTGTTGTTTAAGAAAGGCTAAAAGAATAAGCTATGAAATTATAGGCTGGGGAGTCTGACATCAATAGTGGGAATGCTATTGGAAAGTATTCTAAGGGACTGGATATATAAGTATTTGGATAGACAGGGACTGATTAGAGATAGTTAACATAGTTTTGTTTGTGGTAGGTTAAGTCTAACCAATCTTAGAGTTTTTTAAGGAAGTTGCCAGGAAAGTTGATGAAGGCAAGGCTGTGGATGGTGTCTACAAGGACTTTAGCAAGGCCTTTGACAAGGTCCTGAATGGAAGGTTGGTCAAGAAGGTTCGGTTGCTTGGCATTCAAGTGAGGTGGTAAATTGGATTAGACATTAGCTTTGTGGGAGAAGTCAGGGAGTGATAGTAGAGTGTCGCCTCTCTGACTGGAGGCCTGTGACTAGTGGTGTGCCACAGGGATTGGTGCTGGATCCATTGTAGTTTGCCATCTATATCAACAATCTGGATGATAATGTCGTTAACGAGGTAAGCAGATTTGCAGATGACTCCAAGTTGAGGGTTTAATGGGTAGAGAGGAAGATTATCAAAGCTTGCAGCGGGATCTGGACCAGCTGTAAAAAATGAGCTGAAAATTGGCAGTGCTAGTGAGAAGAGGGCATGAGCTAGGTGATGGAGGTCCTTGATGATGGATGCTGCTTTCTTGTGGCAGCACTCAATGTAAATGTGCTTAATAGTGAGGAGGAACTTCTGTAGACTTTTCAGTTCCATTCTATATTGGTGTTTCCATACCAAGCCATTATGCAGCCAATTAGAATACTCTTCACTGCGCATCTATAAAAGTTTGTCAAAGTTTTAAGTGACTTGTTAAATCTGCTCAAACTTCTAAGAAAGTAGTGAAGCTGCCAGCCCTTCTTTGTGATTGGACTTTTGTTCTGGTCCCAGGACGGATTGAACATTCTTGAAAAGAACCTGCTGAGGTATTGTCTTAAAACTGCTTTGGTACTTTTGATGGAAACACTGCAACAGTGTTGTTGGGTAATGAGTTTCAGGATTTAGATCCAACAGGAGCATTGCTTTTAAATTCGAATGGTGTATGACTGAGCAAAAACTCTGGCTTGACACAAGTTGAGTCACTTACCACTGATCATCTCATGATGACAGTGTGAGGTTGTTGATAAAAGGGGAATTTATAATGGTAATGCCTTGGCACATCATGGGTTGTTGGTAGACTATAATTGACTGACTCTTGTGTGGTGGAAAGGTTACTATCCCTTATCAGAATAGGCTTGAATGTTGTTTAGTTCTTGCTGTATTTGCTAACAATTTATGATTCAAACATTGTGCAATCATGAGTGAGCATCCGAACTTCAGATGGAAAGGTCATCAGTGAAGCAGTTGCCCTGAAAATTTCTGCATTCATGTCCTGGGGCTGCAATGTCCTTCCTTTGTGCAGGGTATGACTCCAACAAGGGGAGTCTGGTTCTTTCCATGTCCAATGACTTCAAATTAAGTGTTATTTAAATTGGAAGATTCCTCCTTCATCTGAGAAATGATGGTAAGTGATGATCAAGAAAAGATTTCTTTGCCACATTTGGTGAATTAAATCTCAAGCTATTTGCCCTGACACTATTTAACCACACCTGCAATACCACAGTGTTAGGATCTTGGATGAGTGGAATAGGATATACTGTGGATTGTAGTGGAGGAATCTGTTATGATACTTAAAGTAAAAACATACAGTTGGCATAGCATTCTGATTGATAATTCTGATTCTTACAGACCAGCAAAAGACAGCATAAGATGCTATATTTTTGATGACTCCAGGAGCAAATTTATTTCTTGACCTAATAATTTCACTGGAACATAGAATCACACTTTAAATTCCTGATATATTAACTTTGCATTAGCTAGTTTGGAATCATAAGGATTTTTGTGATATGTTTTACACTTTAAACATGTATTGTATGCTTTTTCATTAATTTGCATATGTACATCTCACCATAATAATACAAAATATAGTGGGGCCCATTTGAAAACCAATAGCTCCACACTTTTATAAGAGATCTATCTTCAAGAAGTTATAAAGAATTGATTAGCAATCTATTACAGTCATGAGGAATAAATGTTTCATTCTCCTATCTCTTAGAAAAAAGATATCAAAATCACATTTAGTTAGTTCACATTTTTATTCAAGCTTAAAGTAATTGAACATAATTAGCATGATGGGAAACAACAGTGGCTTCCCCATCAGTGGGCACCTGTCACAGAGCCATCTTCAAGGTTCAGTTCCTGATTTTCTTTTCGTTAGAATGCTTGCAACTAAACTCATCTCAGAGATTTGCAGTCTCTTCCTAAGTTTTAAATGCACCTTTCAACATTTAGGAATAGTGTGTGCAAGTGGTGTACAATTAGTCTATTGTTAAAAGAGCATGGTCATCCATTTCTTATCCCTCATTTCTAGCCTCAGTAGAGGAGAACTCCAGCCTGTCCTGCCTGAGCACGGCCGTCACATTTTCCGTGACTAATAATGCTATTCTCCCCTTTTAATCTGTCCCTCTCTATCACATCTAAAACCACAGATCCTTGGAACATTGAGCTGCCAGTCCGGACCTCCTGCAACCAAGTCTCATTATACTTAACAAAAAAAAACCCAGGACGTGAGCTTTGAAGATGGTTCTGTAACAAGTGGCTGTTGATGGGGAAGGCACTGGTGTTTCCCATTATATGAGGCTGCAGAGGTTAATTATGATGAATGGAGAAACAAGTCAAGGGCATCGACCATAAAACCTGGTCTCTGTTTCTGCTGAATAAGGTGATTTCCATCAGAAAGGGTAATACATTGCTTGGATACAAAACGTTCAACATTTATGTTAATGTAGAATAAGTCTCACTAATACAAACATATTTATCAGAAGGCTTGATGTTACCGTTCCGATATCAGAAAGAAAATCAATGCCATAGAATTTTGCCCAGCTCCTTGCCTTGGGAAGAACATTTCTTTACAGAGATTGAAGTTCAGAATGAGGGTTCCTTACTACATTGTCTTTATTTCCAATGAAGCAATCTCTTCAAGGTCTTCTCCTGGGCAAATGATCAGGCATTCAGATACCAGTGATGCCTGTGCCTCTGTTCTCATGGACCTATTCAGATATCAGCTTTAAAAATGGCTTTGATGTGCTCAGGTAGTTTCCTGTGGCTGCCTCTCACATATATCTGTAAAGCTGCATGATTGAGAGAACATCATTCTTTACATTTTACACCTTGCTTCTAGTGATAATGAATAGCAGAAGAGAGCTATGGAACATCAACATGAACAACATTGAATTGATGTAAGGTGACAATGCACCAATAATGATTCCGCCCACATGTCTGTTCAGCTTATTCATTCCAAGTGTCAGCAAGCTTCATTGATTGTAAAAGTGAGGAAGCCATATTGCAGCTGTGTAAAGCTTTGGCTTGGCACAATTTGGATTATTGTGCACAGTTCTAATCACTGCATTACAGGACATATACAGATGCTTTGGAGGTGGTAGAGGAGAAGTTTACCAGGAAGTTACTTCCATGGGAGAGTATTGGCTATAAGGATAGTTTGTTAAATCCAGATTGCTTTCTTTGTGGCATTGGAGGCTGATCGAAGTACATGAAATAATGAAAGGTTAGATAGGGTGGTTAGTTAGAACCTTTTGTCCAGGGTGCAAATATCTAGAGAGTATTACTTTAAGGTAAGAGGAGACAAATTGAAAGGAGATTTAAGAGGCAAGCTTGTTTTTTTTTTACACAGAAGCAGTAGGAGTCTGGAACATGCTGCCAAGGGAGGTGATGGAACCAGATAGGATGGCATCATTTGAGAAGCTTTGATTCAGGCACTTTGCAGACAGATGATGGATGGATATGGAGCATGTGCAGGCAGATAGAATTAGTTTAAATTGCCATCATGTTTGGAACAGACAAAGGGGCTATTCCTGTACTCTGTGTTCTATGTTGAGTCCAGAAAATCTCAGATGTGACCTATTAAGCTGACTGTTTTTAATTAATCCACACATTATAAACAGTCATCTCCCTCTGGTGCCCCTTCTCCTTCCCTTTCTTCCATGGTCCACTGTCCTCTCCTATCAGATTCCTTCTCCAGCTCTTTACCTCTTCCACCCATCACCTCCCAGATTCTGATTTCATTCCACCTATCCCAGCCACCTGCCTTAGCCCTCACCTGGTTTCACCTATCATCTTTCAGCATGTACTGCTTCCCCCCCAGCACCCCACCATCTTACTCTGGCTTCTTCACACTTCCTCTCCAGTTTGAAGAAGGGTCTTGGACCAAAAATTTGACTGTTCATTCCTCTCCGTAGATACTGCCTGACCGTTGAGTTCCTCCCGCAATTTGTGTGTGTGTAAGAATATATAATTGTATAAGAATAGTTGACTGAAACTCCTGCTTCCAGTTTTGCTCAAGTTATAAAATAGACCTTTTTTTAAGAATTAAAATTAAAACTATGTATCTAGTAAAAAGCTGACATGGAAAAATATAAAATATCAGTTTGTCTGCTTTCATTTTGAATACTGTGAAATGCGCATATGAAATATAAGTGATTCCATGTTCGGTAGGCATAGTGTTACATCACGTTTGTCCTTGTTCAGACCTGCTCCTAACTCATGCTACCCTCCCTCCACCAATGGTAACCTTTTGCAGGTTTGTGTGTCAAATCAGTCTCCAGGCTAAATTTCCTATTTCCCATTCACTAAATGGCTGTTAATAAGCCTCAGGCCTTCATTTAAAAGCAATTAATGTAGAATTAAATAATTAGCAAAATAAATATTATGAACAAAAACTTAAACATTAAATAAATTATGATTTTGCCTATATACAAATTCAAATTATTAAATTTAATGAATGCATTATGAACGATTGTTTACAAGCATTATCGAATAAAAAAAATCCCTTAAGAATAGCACTTCTTATTTGCTTTCAGACATCACAGGATGGAAGTGTGTTCCACAACTATGAACAAAGGCATTTGCTATAAGTACTTTTTCACACTGAAGTTTATGGAATGAACGTAATTCTGTCAAAAATGTGTTAAAAGTTAGTTTCCTGCTAAATTGGTCTCTGTTATAGGTAATTTATTTTTAAAGGTATATTGCTGGGCTTGCTTGCCAGTGCTAAAAAGTTAGTCATGGATTACTAAAAACTTATCATGGAAATCTTGCAGATATTGGAAATCTGAAACAAAAGCAGAAAATGCTAGAAATATTCATCAGTTAGGCAGCATCTGTAGAAAGTGATACAGGTTTCACTGATTCAACTTCACATCCTATATACTGATATCCGGCAGCTGACAATAGACCATTTAATGCAATAGAAACACTCACACAAGTTCATAAATTATTGACCTTTCTATTGTGTGGCACATTCCAGACTAGTATCTCCAAACAATGTATATTCCTTATAGCAGATTATTTAACTAAGTCAAAGGGTAGATTGTGCTGGCTGAAACCTGTGTTCCAAAGGGAATTATGGCACTCAGTCTCTTTCAGAATGTTCTAGATATGAAGCAAAGACAAGTTTAAGATTCTGTCAGTCTATGGTATCACTGGACTCTATCTTTGAAGGATCCTGCACCAACAGACCTGACAAACGAGGAGTTCCTATGTACTTGAATGAGGATTCCTGGCCAGAAGATTAGGCAGAAGGAGATCTGGGTTTATACTTATTTATTGTACTGTATTAACTGCTAATTTAATATCAGAGATATTTAAAGTCTTTTAGAGCTTGATGTGCTTTGACAGGAAGTGAGACAAACTTACCTCCTGTTAAAGCTGTAAGGATATTCTAGGGTTTCTGCACTATGCACGCTGATCCAATTTTGGGCTGAGGACTTGTGAAATTTCTGGGGTCAGAAGGCCAATAAAACTGGGCCAAGTGAATAATTGTGGTATCATAATTATTCATAAGTTTCAAGTCCTGGTCCACCCCATCATCAATGAGGATATAAAATAGTCCAATTTCACACAGGCAATGCAATCCCACATTGGCATTACCACAGAAACAAGAGTGTCAGTAGACAATAAAAGTGCACATTATTCTGATGAGTCTTTGACTTTTTAATGTCAGTGTAGGGTGGTACATCTTTATTAGAAGTAGGATTAGTTGAAATGAATATACCTTATAATTAGAATGTTTTCATAATCTCGATGTGAAAATTATAAAAGAAGCAGCAGCCTTCCATGTCAAGCCTCCTCAAAACAACTATTGAGTAATAATTCCTGAATAAAATATATACAAATAAAAAAGAACCAATTTATGCTACTACTTCTGCCTAACTTTGGTAGAGAGGTGTCCATCTTAATTACTTTGACGCATAATGAAGTTTTTTATCCTCTATACCTTTGATAAAAGTGGACAGAGCCCAGAATGTTTAAGTAAATATCTATAAAGCTGATTTTTATCTGAATTGATGTAAGTTCTGATCCAAATCAAAAAGTTATTTTAATTGTTACAATAGGACAGAATCCGAGTGTGGAAAACACTGAACTTAAACAAAAGTTAGCCTTATGAATTTTGTTTCCTTTACACTGAGAATGTTTGCTTAATAGCAAAACTGGATTTTAAATTATAGGAAAGATGTCAACAAAATAGAGAGAGTACAGAGGAGATTTACTAGAATGTTGCCTGGGTTTCAGCACCTAAGTTACGGGGAAAGGTTGAACAAGTTAGGTCTTTATTCTTTGGAGTATAGAAGGTTGAGGGGGGGGCTTGATAGAGGTATTTAAAATAATGAGGGGGATAGATAGAGTTGACATAGTTAGGCTTTTTTCATTGAGAGTGGAGGAGATTCAAAAAGAGGACATGATTTGAGAGTTAAGGGGCAAAAGTTTAGGGGTAACATGAGGAGGAACTTCTTTACTCAGAGAGTGGTAGCTGGGTGGAGCAAACTTCCAGTAGAAATGGTAGAGGCAGGTTCGATATTGTCATTTAAAAAAAATAATTGGATAGGTATATGGACAGGAAAGGAATGAAAGGTTATGGGCTGAGTGCAGGTAGGTGGGACTAGTTGAGAGTAAGTGTTCAGCACAGACTAGAAGGGCCGAGATGGCCTGTTTCCATGCTGTAATTGTTATATGGTTATAATTGAGGGTCAGTTGAATAAAACCTCCAAAATCCAGATTTTTGTCCTTAGTTTTATTAATTGACCCCAGGCAATGACTTCTCACTGTTGAGGTCACCGCATACTTATTGTCGTTATAGCTGACAATGTAACAATGTTTCTGGTCCCATCTTTGTATTCTTATCTTTAAAGTTATAAAATACGTCATAAGCTGAAAACATAAAAATTCAGCTTTGATCTTTTACGCTTTCCCAAAAGAAGGAGTTTTTAAAAAGTTACATAATTGGGAATCAAACTATGTGAATCATAAACATATGCCTTCTTTCATCATTTCAGCCAAAGTGCTATGGGGAAAATGTTCAATATCTTTCTTTGGTTGAAATCACCTTCAGTTCTTGCTCACTTTTCTTTCACCATTCTTTGGTGCCTGACCTGCTGAGAATTTTTTCAGCATTTTCTGTTTTAAGATTTACAGCATCTGCTGCATATATATATTTTTGCCACCACAGATTAGCCTCTTTATTAACAGCTTCCATCAACCCAGATCCAATTTGAAAGAAGTACCTATTCGAAAGATGTACCTAAA
This sequence comes from Hypanus sabinus, assembly GCF_030144855.1. Classification (NCBI taxonomy): domain Eukaryota; kingdom Metazoa; phylum Chordata; class Chondrichthyes; order Myliobatiformes; family Dasyatidae; genus Hypanus; species Hypanus sabinus. The sequence continues at coordinate 79,433,539 of NC_082706.1, read as the reverse complement.
ATGTGGGACTGCTCAGCATGGATGGTTTACAGTGCAAAGATTAACATGTTGGTCTAGAAATTCTGATGCATTGCATTGACCTCCATGTGAGAAAATACATGCTGCCAGAGTGAAAAGTGAAGGCCAATCACACTCTGCTGGAATCTTGACTTGACACTTCTGTTTGTGAATTGCTGTTGTGCATTTGGGCCTCAAGTCCAGTCAATCACCTCTCCATCCCTACCAGCCAGGTCTGTGAGTCACTGTCCCCACCTAACAGTCCTGATGTTGTCTTAATTATCCAGTGAATAGCCAACACCTGTCTCATCAACATCCCACCCCTTTCTGCATACAGTTAGGCATTGGTTGGATCTGAATTTCTGGCCAAGTACTATCAATTCAACCCAGACTAGGCCCCAGTTTGGGCCACAGTCACAAGCCCTCTCCCATCTCTTACTCCCTGAACCTGTATCTGCTCCTGTATGGGCAAAGGAAGGGATACGATGGTAGTTCAGTAGCACTCAAGACTTTATGCATTGACATGGTCACCGGTGCACCTGTACGTTGGCTCTGCCTTGTTGTTTTAATGACTCTCATCACCTGTATTCCCAAAAGGGATGAGAAAGAAACAGGGATATGATATACAGCCCCTCAACCATTCAATAAAGTCATGGGTGATCCTGTACTTAAAGCTCATTTTCCTGCTTTGTCTTCAGTTTCACAGTTTTTTGTGGTGAAATGTTAATTGATCTCAGTACTAAATACATCCAAATAGTGAGAATCTACAGTCCAGGTATAGAATCACAAAGTACAATATATAAGTACAATAAAACTCTGATAATCTGCTCTGTCGCCAATTGAAAAGCTGAATGGTTCAACATCTAACTCACTAGGGAATGTATGCCATGCTCCCCTTCACTTCAGCTGAGCCTGAGTTCTTGTGCTCCCTCTAGTGCACCTGGGCCCCTAGCTCTCACACTGCCTTGCCTCTCAATGGGTCCCAGTTCCCATTATCTCTTTCCAGTATCCAGGGCCCTGCTTTCCACACTCCGAATACACAGGAGTTTAGAACCCACATTCCAGCACTCCCCCACCACACGTTCTCACTTTTCCTTCCAACTAACCTGGTCTATCAGAGCATTTATCATACAAATCTAAAAGAAATAAGAGTATTGAGGTAAAAGTCATCTAGAATATCTGCCATCCTAACATCACCAAAGCCTGGAACTTGCTGGATTATTGAAACCTTACTGTATATACTTCCCCTTTTTTAAACTGCCATACTAGAAACTCGTGCCTACCAGTGTAAGGGATGAAATGGAGATTTATAAGAAAGATGACCTATTTTCCTGCACTAAATCTGACCTTCCAATATCACTAACAATGTAATGAAGATAATCAGTTCATTGCCTCTGTGATCTTGATTTAATAATTCCTTAACAATATGCTGCCCATAGAACAAACTGAAGCTTCAGGGAATTGAATCTGACTTCTAGCCTGAATCACTTACTCCCTTGGCAACTCTCCTGAAGTATAATGTTGAATGGTATTCTCAACTAGCTGACATGATTCAAAAGGATGAGCCTTAGCCATTTCCATTATTTTAATTTGCAAAATATTTCCAATATTCCAGATACAGTACTGTCCAAACATTTTATATATGCCTAAGACATTTGCTAAGTACTGTAGTAATTTTATGTATTGAACTGTAATATTGCCACAAAAATAAACAAAGTTCATGATGTACGTGATAAACCTGATTCTGATATGGTTCCCTATTGTGGTCTGAGGGTGGGAAGGGGGTTGGGAGAGGGAAATCAAAGTTGGGAAAATGGGAAGGGCAAGGGGAGGGAGTGGGAAGGACCAGAGAGACATTCTGTAATGATCAATAAACCAGTTGTTTGGAATCAAATGACCTTGCCTGGTGTCTCAGGATTGGGTGTGTCTACACTCACGACCACCCCCCCCCCCCGCCCCAGCACTCCTTCTCTGGCACCAGTCCCACACCCCTCCCACAGTGCTCCAGCTTCACCATTCTCAACATCCAACATCCTTTACAAATTTGCTCTCCACTCCATGTTGACAAATACAGTACTGAGCAAAGGTCTTGGGCACCCTACCTATATATACAGTATGTGCCTGGAACACTTGCACAGTACTGTTGGTTCACTTCAATTTACTTTAAGTGCTTATGAGGCAATCATTACATCAACACGTATGTTTACCTTACTCACTGATATGAAAATTGATCAGAATCAGGTTTTTCATCACCAGCATATGTCACAAAATTTGTTGTTAGACAGCAGCAACACATTACAATACATAATAAAAGCCGTAATTAAGAAATACATATGTAGTGTAAAAAAAAGATAAAAGAAGGTAGTGTGGTAATGTTCATGGGTTGAATGTCCATTCAGAAATTGGATGCCAGAGGAGAAGAAACTGTTCCTGAATCATTGAATGTGTGTCTTTGGGCTCCTGTACTTCCTTCCTGATGAGATGAGGGTATACTGTATCCTGGGTGATGGGTTCTTAATGATGGATGCCTTCCTTTTTTTGAGGCATCACTCATTGAAGATGTCCTGGATGCTGGGGAGGTTAGTATCATTGATGGAGCTGACTGAGGCTATAACCTTCTGCAGCTTATTTTGATCCTGTGCAGTGACACCCTGCCCCACCACCATACCAGACAGTGATGCAGCCAGTTATAGAATGCTCTCCACTGTACATCAATAGAAATTTGTGAGTGTCTTCAGTAACAGACCAAATCCCCACAAACTCCTAATAAAATATATCCCTGTTGTTGAAACTGCATCGATATCATGGACCCATCAATATCAACATGAATTAATATGATTAAATTGGTTTGCATTCTTCTTTGTTTAGCTTTTGTAAATCTTGAATCCTTGCAATATGCAATTATACTCCATACTTATACTTTACATACCCTCAGTAGCTTCTTTATTGGGTACACATGTATTGCTCATTAATACAAGTACCTAATCAGCCAATCACATGGCAGCAACTCAATGCATAAAAGCATACAGACATGATCAAGAGGTTCAGTTCGACCATGCAGGGTTGTTATCTCTTTGGATTCTGCTGCTGCCTTAGAGGCTATAAAAGGGAATAAATCAAAAGCTCATCCTGACATTGTTATTGAGATTCTCTTAGTTTTGTTTAGAATAGGGATGATGGGTTGTGAAGTTAGATTTACACGGATACCTGGGCATGCTGGGGTGGAGGGTAATGAAACTGTGGATGGCATTGCAAAGTCTTCCTTACAGAGCGGGCAAGTAGGAAGTAGAATACCCCTAGGCAGAGCAGAATTGAGAAGTAGGATAAAAAAGGAATAGAGAAGAAATGGCAAGAGGGTTGGAAAAATGAATTAAAGGGAAGGCATTACTTTTCCAGTCACCCTCTAGTTAAAAAGGTCTCAGACTGTTACTCTTTAAATCATAAAGATACGGTGAAATTAACAAGACTTAGGCTGGGGCATTGTGGGCTAAGCTATTACTTAAAGATAATAGGGAAATGTCCAACTGGATCCTGCATGACTATCAAAGACACTCTTAAATGGTAAAACTAAATAGCAGATTGGAAAGCCAGCAGTTTGGGGCAGAGGTGTAATCATGGCAAAATAGTATTCTTAACAAAAAAAAAACTGCTGGAGGAACTCAGCAGATCAAAGTTCAAAGTAAATTCATTATCCAGGTATGTATATATCTCCATATGCTACCATGAGATTCATTTTCTTGCCAGCATTCTTAGAAGAACAGAGAAATGCAATAGGAAAACTACACACAAATGAAGACTGACAGCAATTAGTGTGCAAAAGAATACAAGCTCTACAAATAAAGTAGAGTTCCTCCAAGGAATTTGTTCTTTTGCTACAGACTCCACCATCTGCAGTTTCTTGTGTCTTAGTACTGTTGTTGTCAGTGCAGTTTTGTCATTTATGAGAGGTCCCGTGTATCAGCAGTCAGCTAGAAGTACATCTCTGACCACAATGGAAAGAAAGCATATGTTCCAAAACACAGGGTACCGGGGTCCAAGGAGCCTGTATCAATGTCCTAATTTTCTAACAAGAATATTCAGTTGCTTTGAAGTGAAGCACAAAAAAATTAGGTGTGGTTGGAGCCAGGTATTTGGTGCTATGGGAACAATTTCATCATTAAAATCATGTCCACAGTCCACATGTCCACATAGGTAATTGTGCTGGCATTAGACATCACAGAGTGCAATAGATCTTGAAACAGCATTGAGACGTAAAGGCTGACTCACATCTTGAAGTGTCTAATCAGAGAAACACAAAGTAACCCCAAAAATATTCATTTGTGCATTTCACTCAGAGAAAAAAATAATCAAGTTTCAATTGCAAATTGCTCAAAAAAATCAGGGTCATGCAATTGAACTTAAATAACTGCATATTTAGTACTTAAAGTAGTTTTCTGAAAAGTGCTTGAAGGTCAAAACACAGAATAGCTTCCCTAGTTGAACCAATCACAAAAATTATGGAGTTGTATGAAAGATATTGCCAGTCATTCATGTCAATGGAGTAGTCAATTAGAAATGCAGAAATGGTACTTGTGAAATAACACATCTGCTTTAGAATCAGAATCTGATTTAGTATCATTAACATACAGTATGTCATGAAATTTGTTGTTTTGCAGCAGCAGTACATTGCAATACACAGTATAAAAACTATAAATTACAATATCAAAAAAAGAAAATTTAATTAAATAAGTAGCACCAAAAGAGAATTAAAAATACTGAGGAAATATTTATGGGTTCATTGTCCAATCAGAAACCTGATGGCAGAGGGGAAGAAGCTATTCCTGTATCATTAGGTGTGTATCTTCAGACTGGTGTACCTCTCCTTGATGGTAGCAATGAGAAGAGGGCATGTCCTGGGTGTTGGGGATCCTTAATGGTGAATGTTATCTATTTGAGGCATCACCTTTTTAAGGTTTACTTAAAAAGATAATCAAATAAAGAAAAGAAAGGAATTAATTTTGTAGTAGACTAAATTAGATACAGCTTTAATATATATGTTGTTATTATTTCTGATTATTCTATTTGAAATGACTATGCCAGACATCATACATCAGACAAGAGGACATGTTATGTTTTGTAACACCAAAATGTAAAACTTATCAAAGCAAAACAAGGGAGCCCAAGAGATGCATGTGAACTTCATTTTTAATCTTCGCGAGGCATGCACATATATGAATGGTGGCGTAGTGACGTATGCCATTCACATACTTTTATATATAATCTGCAATGCATTATATGAGCAAATAATGCTCAAACAATATATTTATAATATTACTCAAATATTACTGAACTATTAAATACACTGCTCTCCTCCTTGTTTGGCTCTCCTTATCCACGAGTTCTGCATGCGCAAATTCAACCAACCGCGAATTGAGAAAACCCAGTAGTGCTCTTCTACCACTTGTTGTTTGAGCTTTGTTTGCCTCGTGTCTCGTTCATTGGCTACTCTGTTCCTGTGAAAAAACAGCTACTGAAAAGCAATTACGTGGTCAAAGCAATTCCTCAAAGGCTAAGAGTGAACATAAAGTGTTAGCTCTTGCTGAAAAGGTAGAAATATTAGATCTTTTGAAAAGTATACCTAGTATTCTAGAATTGAAAATACATGTGGACTAAGATGTTAGGTGTCCTGTGCTATCATCAGTGGGATTATCAGTTGATCTGCCACCGGTCTTCAGGAGTTTTGGCCCGCTTATGATCAAGACTCCGTCAAGGTGGTGGGCCAGCAGTGCTAAAGCACCACCTCCCACTGTTGAGCTTAACAACTTGGCATCTGCCTTTATCAGAGTTGTTGGTCGCGTCCATCCAACAGATAGTCTACTCTTCAGGTGTCTATGCAGCTACTGAAGAGTTTACAAAAGATGGATATACTGTCCGACTATGCCATGATGATCCTGCCTCTGCTGCCTCAGCTACAGCCCTGCTGGTTGACTTGATCTCTCTTCTAGAAAAGCCAAGGTCATGCAGCCATTTCTGGAAAGTGAACGCAATAAAGCCACGGCACCCTACTTCGAATGGATAGCATGAGGCCTTCCACCCTCTGTCTCTGCACTCTGATCTTAATTCTGCATACTTGGTTAACTTGCGCTCATGGGCTTCATCGATGTTGTCTTCCCAGGGGACTGTGAGTTCACCAATAACCACTTTTCTACTGGTGTCAGACCAGACGATTATATCTGGATGCAATGTGGTGAAAACTATTTGCTCCAGGAAACTGCCTTTCCCATCCGGGTTGGCCTTGACACACCAATCATTGGCTGAAGAAAGTATGCTTGATCGTGGGCCTGCGCTGTACACCCTTGACTTACAGCCTTCTTTCACAAATGATATGCAATGTTCTGTGCAGCATGGGGCATGAGATAAGTTGTGCTGCAGTAGCCTCTTGCTCAACCGCTTCTGTTACAACTTTGAGAACATTGTTATGCCTCCAAGTGTACATGCCGCTGGAAAGATTGACTCTGCATGCACTCAGAATATGCTGAAGTGTTCCCTTCTCACCACAAGCAGCACACCTGTCTGTCTTATCTTCATACCAGGTGCTGAGGTTGGCAGGTGTTGGGAGCAGGTCATACACTGCTCTATATAGAAAAGAAATGTGGAGCAGTTCCATCTGCCACAGAACATTCCAAGATAGATGTCGTTGTTCAACACTTTCCCACCAGGTCCAAGCCCCTTGTTTGGTCAGGCCAGCTGCTTTAGCTAACCTCTTCTCCTCTTCTACCTCCCATATTTCTTGCATTACAAGCTCACGACGCCCCTTACCTGTAGAAGACGACCACCACTTGTGGGTTGTCCATCCAAGTCCCTGGCGGCCTAGCTGGGTAGCCCCAACCGTCTCCTTGTGCTTCAGTCTAGACTCTGCCTCATTAACTGCTGCCCGGGCTGACCACTTCCTGCCTGATCTCACATCCAGCTGGATGTTCTTGATGACAGGGTCTTTTGAGTCTTGAAGCATCAAAAATGATCCTACCTTGGCTACCTTGACCTCTTCAACAAGGGATTGCACTGGGATGGTAAGCTTTTTCTGGCCACTGTGGATTGCAACATTAATGAGGCTGCTCAGTACTCCAAGCCACTTCTTCACATACTTGTTGATCTTCCGTTCCATTGCCTCAACATGGGACATTGCCACTTCATAGACAGTTAGTGACCACATTATCCGTGGCATCTGTCCGTACTGCAAGTACCACAACTTCAACTTGCCAGGCAAGCCACACTTGTCGACAGACATCAGACCTCTGCTGATCTGTTCTCCTGTCTCTTGAACCCTCTTGGTGTCTCTCAGCTCCTCTGTGTACCATCGCCTGAGGCTCTTAACTGGTTGGTCCTGAATGGATGTAATCTCCTCTCCACAAATGGTGAAATGAAAGTCAACCAGCTTTCCTCTCCTAAGAACAAGGCTCCTTGACTTCTTGGTCTTGAGCTTTATTCTTCCCCAATCCATTAGCTCCTCGAGGCTAGAACGTACACTTTCCACTGCCTTCGTGCTAGGTGAGATCGTCCATGAACGCTCGTATTGGTGGCAACTCCCCTCTGCCATCAAGTGCGACACCTGGCCCCACTGATTCTGCAGCCCTCACAATGACCTCCATGGCTAACACAAAAAGGACGGGTGAAATCGCACATCCCATTGGGATACCAATGTCCAGGCTCTGCCACCTAGTTGTAAAATGCTGAGTGGAAAACCTCATCTGCAAATCGTTGTAGTACTGCATAATGAAGTTCCTCACCTTAGCAGGAATCCACAAGAATTCCATCGAAAACTCAATCAAGACATGGGGAATGGAACCATATGCATTTGCAAGATCAAACCAAACTACAGCCAGATTTCTTCTCAGCCTTTTCAATTCCTGGATGGTATGCCATATCATACTAGTATGTTCAAGGCATCCCGGGAAGCCTGGTATTCCTGCCTTCTGCACAGATGCATTTACCAATCCATTCTCTATCACAAATGAAGATATTCTTTCTGCTAGAATGCCAAACATAAACTTCCCCTCTACATTCAGGAGTGAAATTGGTCGGAACTGATTCAATATAATAGAAATCTCTTCCTTTGGGATGTATACTCCTTCAGCCACACTCCATGACAAAGAAACAATACCTTGTCTCCACACCATCTTTAACAATCTCCACAAGTATTTTCTCAGCTCTTCACACTTCTTGAACACCTTATACGGCACTCCATTAGGTCCTGGCACTGAACCTGATGAACCGCTCAACTTCTGCCAGTTTGGGTTCTGACAGATCGAACCTCACTCCTGGCTCAGTAGGCTTCACAAGCCCAGAAATTTCAAGCAAAGGAGCCTCCGGCTGTTCGTTAGAGTAAGTGCTTGTCAGGTGATCCTTAGGTTCTTGTTGAGAGATGTTAAGCTGCCCACTCTTATTTTGTTCATACAATCTCTTTGTGAACTGATGAGGGTTCTCAAAGAACGCCTTTCTTGCCTTCTCTCTCTTCTTTCTCTTTTTACGCTGTGACTCTGCATGACAGAGTGATGCTAACTTTATTCAAAACTGCTCCCAGAGATCAGCAAGCCCTGGCTTGTCACCCTCACTTGCTACCTTCCACCTCTGTCTCAACGATCTAAGCTCTCTCCTCAACCTACTGATCTCCTTTTGGCACCTGCTTGGTTACTGTGTAGGCTTTGCTTTCTTCAACTCAACTCAACTAAACCAAACCTGTACTTTCTAACATTATAAATCATATCGTCCATCACTTCCAACTTTCTCTTTGATGTTCCCCTGAGAATGTTCTCCAACATCATACTGATATCCTCATCAAACACGCGCCAAGCCTTCTCATCTGCCATTGCTGGCCACTTGACCTTCCTCTTCTTCTCTACCACTTCACCACTGCCATCATGCGAAGGATCTACCTGGGTGCTGTGGTCTGCAACCTGACCTGGGTTATCTCTCATCTAACTGGAGTATGATGACTCTCTCCAGAGCGAATCGCTGTGGCTTGTGTATATCATACAACTACTACATAGACATCCACAACATAGTGAAATTTGAATTGTCCCGGTCAAGCCTAAAGATTTAATTGCTGTGGAGGATTTGTGGGATAATATCCTTCCTGACAAGGGGTGTGTGGGGAGTTACTCTGCTTAGCTAGGAGACACATGTGGCTGTGAAACAATCTCAGGTTCTGAGGCTTCCCTGATGGATGTAGGCATTGACTCTGGGACAGCAGGAAGTGGTTCTGACAGCTCTGGCCACCTTTCTGCTCTAACAATTGACTCTGCTCTCCCCAATTAATCAATATGTCATCTCCACATGACATCAGACACAATCTGCACTGTGTCGGAGAGCAGTCCAGTTTTTTCCTCAATTTTTCCAAGTACCCATTTTTGATCACCTCTGTAGTCCCTCGCCATGACTGCTTGTCCAGGAGTGAAGCATAGAATCTTCTTGTTTGAGGAGCCCTCAATTTGTCTCAACTGTTTGCACGGCATATTCCTTCTGACATTGGGTTTGAGGAGATCCAAGCATGAGTGCAAGGTATGGATCAAGAACAAAGTAGCTGGTGCGTTGTTGCTTGTGGAGTGTGCTGCATTGCAATATGCTAGGAGGGAATTGGCAAGCTCTGATTCAGTGTCTTTTCTTTCTTTTTACAATATTTTTATTCAGGAGAAAAAAAACAAGATTTACAGAGTGCAACACATAGATACATCTCAACATAAATTGTGTACATTCATATATTGTAATAAAATTGATCAAACTGTTATAGCATAACACATAAAGGCATGCTACTATGTAATCAAAAATTTAAAGATAAGTCATACCTCACAAAAGAAATGTTTTATATAAAAAAAAGTCAACCCCTTACCAACTACCAAAGAAAAAAGCTGATGGATGATAATGGATAACTAGAAAAAAAAGACATATTCGCTTAAGAAGAAAAGATAAAAATATACATAAAAGTCTGTGCACTGTTAAACTTTATAAATTGGAAAAGTAGTTTAGGAAAGGTCCCCAGATATCATAAAAAGATTGTTTCAAATTTAAGACTGAGCAGCGGATCTTTTCTAAATTTAAATAAGACGTAATATCACGTAGCCATTGAAGATGTGTAGGAGGGGTAGACTCCTTCCATTTAGGCAAGATTGCTCTTCTTGCTAAAAGAGAGGTAAAAACTAAAACCTGTAGGTTAGGAGTATTTAAAGTTATATCTTCATTTGCAATAATACCAAGCAAGGCAGTAAGGGGATTTGTGTCCAATTGGACCCTAAAAAGTTGTGAGAAGGTATGAAATACTTACTGCCAAAACTTTTCAATTTTAGGGCAAATCCAAAACATATGAGTTAAAGAGGCATCAGCAGAGTTGCATTTATTACAAAATGGAGAAACATTCGGGTAAAAACTGGACAGCTTCTGTTTAGAAATGTAAGCTCTATGAACCACTTTAAATTGTAGAAGAGAATGATGAGCACAGAAAGATGATTTATTAACCCATTTAAGAATTTTATTCCATCTATCATCAGAAATCTAACAATCTAGGTCATCCTCCCAAGCTTTTTTTTATTTTATCTAAAAAGTCTTGTCTAGAATCAATCAACAAGTTATAGATACCAGTAATAGAACCATTAACAAAAGGTTTTAAATTTAAAAGATCGTCCAGTAAATTTTTATCAGGAGCTATAGGAAAAGTAGTTAAATGGAAACATAGAAAATTTCTAATTTGAATGTATCTGTAAAAATGTGTTTTTGGGAGTGCAAATTTATTTGACAATTGGTCAAATGAAGCAAGAGATCCTGAGATAAACAGGTCCCAAAAACACTTAATACCTAGTTCATCCCAATCTTTAAAGACTTTATCAGTCATGGAAGGGATAAAAAAAAATTAAGGAAAATGGGAGATGATAATGAAAAATTCGCTAAACCAAAAAATGTCCTAAATTGAGCCTAAATCCTTAAAGTTTGCTGAACAATTATGTTATCTGTTATTTTATTTGCTGAAAAAGAAGAGTATGATCCAAGAAGAGAGACAATAGAGGAATTTTTTACAGAATTAACTTCTAAGGAGACCCATAATGGGCAATCTTTACGATAAATATAATAGGACCAGAAAGTAATATTCACTACGTTACTTACACCTTATTTATCCTCTGTTTTATCAGAGTCCTTTAAATCCTGTAAACTCCCTCAATCTTTTTATGAAGCTTTTATTTCTCTTATTCTTAAAAAAAATAATCCAGCTGAATGTTCTTCATACAGATGATTTCTTTATTAAATGTCGATGCAAAAATTTTATCCAAAATCTTAGCTCGAAGACTTGAAAATATTTTACCATCTATTATATCACATGACCAGACAGGATTTATTAAAAATCATTACTCACATTTTAATATACATTGGTTATTGAATGTGATATATTCACCATCCAAAAAAAATCAGAGTGTATATTATCCTTAGATGCAGAAAAAGCCTTCAAAAGGATTGAGTGGAATTATCTTTTTAAGACCTTAGAAAAGTTTAATTTTGGGCCTAATTTTATTCATTGGGTTAAATTAATCTACTTGTCTCCTACCGCTCAGGTTATTACTAACTCACAAATTTCTAAGCCCTTTAAATTACAGTGGGGAACTAGACAAGGTTGCCCTCTTAGTCCTTTACTTTATGCTTTAGCTATAGAACCCTTAGCAATAGCATTTTGAGAATCTAAGGACATTTCTGGTATACTAAGGGAAGGTATGAGTCATAAAATTTCATTATATGCTGATGATATTTTACTTTTTATCTCTAACACTGAAACTTCTTTACCTTTGGTTCTTTCTTTAATTTCCCAGTTTAGTTCTTTCTCAGGATATAAGCTGAACCTACATAAAAGTGAGCTATTTCCCTTAAATGACCTAATGTTATCAAATACCAAATTTCTGTTCCAAGTTGTTACAAGTCAATTTACATATCTAGGTGTAACAATTACTAAAAATTAAAAGAGTTTATTTAAAGAAAACTTAAACCCCTTATTGAATTATGTGAAAAGGATGCTTTTTAAATGGTCCCCTCTTTCTTTATCCCTAATTGGCTGAATTAATTTGATTAAAATGAAGATTCTTCCTAAATTTTTATATCTTTTTCAGGCCTTACCTATTTTTATTCCTAAGACCTACTTTGATCCTTTAGATTAAATTTTAACATATATTTGGAATAATAAACAAGCTCGTTTAAGTAAAGTTTACCTACAAAGAAATAAAGAGATGGGTGGACTAGCCCTACCCAATTTTAGGTTTTACTATTGGGCTGCCAGTGTCTTTTAAATGCCGTTCAAACTCATTTTGTGGAATGACTGCAACAGCGAAGCCAGTATCCAATTCCATTTTCACTAATTTGCCAGTCACTTCTGGTGTAAGCCACATTGCATGTCTCCTGTCCATTTTCACATTGTAAACATGAAGAGTACCCAGTCCTGTGTCACTCCCATCCGTATCATACTTGCACAGTCCATTTATTGTTATCTGTCTGACATGCTCTTTGTGTGTGTCCTACTTTGTTGCATTTTCTGCAAGGTTCACATTTAAATTTGCTTTGGTCCGGTGCATATAGGTCCTGCCACAACAGTAACACAATTTGTTCAGTTAGGCAGGCTTCTGTTTAGACATTACAATTTTGTTTATCCTCACTTTCATACTGGACTACAACTCAATTGCATCTCTATCTGCTGTTTCTGTTGGCACAGCTATCTCAACTGTTCTTTTAAATGTTAGTTGCACTAGTTAGGAGCCATTTTGTAGGTTTTCTTGTAAGATTCCACAAACTATGCAATCTTTTAGTGCATTATTAAGCCCATCACTGAACTGACAATGTTCAGACAATCTCTTCCATTCAGCCACATACACTGAAATGGACTCCCCTTCCTTTTGATTCTACTTATGAAACATACTGCAGTCAATAATGGTTCTGGTTCCAACTGTTCCTACATTACTTTTATGATATAAGTAAAGCTCATTTCAGGTGGTTTGGTTGAAGCAATTAAATTTCTAAACCAACTCATTGTTCCTTTTCATGCCTTGTGGTGCATCAGGCAGCAACCTTGCCATTTCTTTAGCATTTTTATCTCTTTTTATGAGATCAAGTTGCTAGCTCAATGCGCAGCCCAGCATGGATGGAAAGTGTGTAAGGAGCCAGCCAGACTCGAACCTGGGACGCTTGCCTCAAAGTCCAGTGTGGATGCTATGACACCACCGACTAGCCTTCTAACCATACTGTTAGCCTTTGAACCCAATGACTCAGCAAAACTGGCATTTTCTTTTAATTGGCTATTTCATTTGCTTCAACATACTACTCAATTTGCTAGGAATACAATATCCAGTTATCTCTCATTCAATTGAACAGGTCTATCTTTCAGATGTAGACAGCTTTTCTACTTTTTTAAAATTTATGATTATTATTACTCAGTACTCACTGTTTATGAATCCTTGAACATCTCGTTTTCTGCCTCTTTTTTTAATTCAATGCTGTTTTCTCTATCCCTTCCAAAGAGATGCATGCTGTGCTGATTTTTCTAACTCATAAATCTTGCTGTGCTTCAACAGGTAGGTAAACATCTCAAGTTTGTTTTAAAAACAGCTTGTTGCCACTCTTACCTTTTGTAACCTGAAAACTAATCAAAAGAAAAACATAGAGTCCAAGAGATGTGTGTAATCTTCATTTTTACTTTTAGCAAGGCATGTGCAGAAGTGACAAAACAACATGTGGCATTCATGTACCTTTACATATATAAATTGTTTACATAATAAATTCTGTAAACAACAAGGAATCCTGAACCAAACAATACATTTACAATATTACTCAGATATTACTGAAATATTAAATACACAACAGTTCCTAGATCCAACTGTCCGATTTTCCTTCTTCCTCTATGGAGATCGGCAGGTCTGCTAGAGGTAAATCTAACATTGTAGTAATTGAATATATTGCTACAATATATTCAATAAAGCCTTGTATTGTATTGTATAATAAAGCCTTTATTGTATTATATACAATAAAGCCTCGAATATATTGCACCACTACAGCAGATTTTCCCTTTGTTAACTGCACTAATGAAAGTTATTATTGAGTAACATTCTGATGACAACTTTGTACAAATGCAGATTTATTTTCATTATTCACAGATCTAATTATCCCTTTCTCCTCTTGAGTTGGTATTGAGCTACTGAAGCTCCTCTTGACCTACTGAAGTCAGTGTGTAGAAAGAGCTCCCAGTTGTTAGGAAAAAAGTTTCAGACGTTTTAGATTGTAACAATGAAAGAAAGGAAATATATTTCCAAGATATTTATTCTTCAGTAAGCTAATTCACTTTTGCTATAATGTGTGTGCTTTAAAACTTGGGCACATATATTTGCCTGATGATGCTTTGTGACATGGCTGTGCAGCTTAGTGCACCTCATTTGAACTGTTCATACTTCACACGATTGGGATTTGACATCAGATAGATCATCTGTGAAAATAGATCAGTTCATATTATTCATTGTTGCCTTCCTGAAATGAAAGCCTTTCCACCCAGAAAACAATAAGATATAGGGTGGTCTAATAGTGCTCGGTGCCAGTAACATGAAGAGGCATCTGGTTATGTTAAAGCAGATAGAAGGATGGGAAAAGTAATTGAAGGATGCAATATGAAGTTTATTAGATGATAATTGACTGTGAAACCTGTCTATAATAATCTTTTATAACCAGCATTTTCTAGTTGGTTCCAGTGTAATCACAAAACAAAATTTAATGTGCTTTTGTTACAACTAACCTGGTATTCACTGCCTTAGTGCAAAAATTAACACAACATAAGGGTGAGCAGAACTTAAAACCATTTGATAAGATAATAAACATATTTATTTTGGTACACATACATAAGCATGGTGGGCTGGAAATATGTCTCTGCCAAAGGAGGTGCAAGGCATTCCTTCCCTCTGCAAGCCGGCAGGTCAGCACCTGCTTACCCTGATCAAATCCTGGTTATGTGACCACTGACTCCAAGCAATCTCTGAAAGTATTGATAATGCTGGATCACTAATGAAACTGCCCAGTAGAAGGCAAACGCAAACCACTCCTGTAGAAACATTTCCCCAGGTGTCACCAGGTGGACCAGGTGGTGTACACCCAATGGTTTTGAAAGAAGTGGCTGAAGAGATTGTGGAGGCATTAGTAATGATCTTTCAGGAATCTGGAATGGTTCTGAAAGGCTAGAAAATTGCAAATGTTACTCCACTCTTCAAGGATGGAGAGAGGTAGAAGAAAGGAAATTATAGGCCAGTTAGTCTGCTCTGTGGTTGGGTGGATGTTGGAGTTGATTATTAAGGATAAAGCCTCGGGGTACTTGGAGAAACAAGATAAAATAGGCCATAGACGTATGGTTTCCTCAAGGGAAAATCTTGCCTGTCAAATCTGTTGGAATTCTTTGAATAAGTAACAAGTAGGATAGACAAAGGAGAATTGGTTGATGTTGTGTACAGTACTTGGATTTTCAGTACAAGGTGCCACACGTGAGGCTGCGTAACAAGCTACAATCCCATGGCATTACAGGACAGATCCTAGCTTGGATGAAGCAATGACTGATTGCTAGGAGGTAAAGAGTGGGAATAAAGGGAGCCTTTTCTGGTTGGCTGCTGGTGACTAGTGGTGTTCCACAGCGGTCTGAGCTGTGATTCTTTTTACATATGTCAATGGTTGCAGATTATATGAAGATGGGAGGAGTAGCAAGTAGTTTTGGGGAAGTAGAGAGGCTACAGAAGAACTTAGACAGATTAGGAGAATGGCAAAGAAATGGCAGATGGAATACAGTGACAGGAAATGTATGGTCATGTACTTTGGTAGTAGAAATGAAAGAGTTGACTGTTTTCTAAATAGAGAGAAAAACTGAGATGCAAAGGGACTTGAGAGTCCTTGTGCAGGATTCCCTAAAGATTAATAAATTTTCAGGTTAAGTCTATGGTGAGAAAGGCAAATCCAATGTTAGCATTCGTTTCAAGAGCACTAGAATATAAAAGCAAGGATGTAATATTGAAACTTTATAAAGCACTGGTGAGGCCTCACTTGGAGTATTGTGAGCAAGTCTGGGCCCCTTATCTTAGAAAGGATGTGCTAAAACTGGAGAGGATTTAAAGCAGGTTCACAAACATGATTCCAGGATTGAATAGCTTGCATTATGAAGAGCGATTGATGGCTCTGGGCCAGTATTCACTAGAATTCAGAAGAATGAGGGGTGACCTCATTGAAACCTATCAAATGGTGGAAGGCCTTGATAGAGTGGGTGTGGAGAGGATGTTTCCCATGGTGGAAGAGACTAAGGCCAGAGACACAGTCTCAGAATAGAGGGGCATCCTCTTAGAACTGAGATGAGGAGGAATTTCTTTAGCCAGAGAGTGGTGAATCTGTGGAATTCTTTTCCACAGGCAGTAGTGTTTATGTATATTTAATGCAGAGGTTGAGAGAATCTTGATTGGTCGGGGCAGGAAGGGATATGGGGAGAAGACATGGGGCTGAGAGAAAAATTGGATCCACCATTATGAAATGGTGGAGCAGTCAAAGACCATGATTGCCCACATCATATGACACAGCACATAATGAAGATGATGTCACTTATACATATTGTAGTAAATTTAGAGTCTAGGTAAATACTTATTTGAAATATTTATACTGTACACTTTGAGTACTTGCACTATTAATGAGTGAATTCTGTATGAATAAGATACAATTGTCAAAAATTTGTGTTACTAAAAGAAATAATAGGATCAGAAGAATATGAGTTATGTCATTAGTTGTAATTGGTAGGGTAAAGGTAAAAGATGATAAAGATGAGCAGGGTACATGTATATAGATTATAAGAACAAGGAAGTTATGGTGAAAGTTATAAATCAACTGGAATATTGTCTCCATCTTAAGGTTCCACACATTAGCAAAAATGTGAAGGTCTAACAGAGGGTGCAAAGGAAATGTATTGAAATGATGCCAGAGACAAGGGGCTTTATTAATGTGGGTGAGCTGGAGAAACAGTTTGGAACAGAGTGGGTCAAAACGGGACCTCATAGATTTGTAATCATAAAGAATTTGTTTTCTCATTTGCTTAGAGATATGAAAAGGTAACAGCTCCTTCTGGGACAATGTGCCTGAGCCACTTATTAACACTCATAACCAATTAACCTACTAAGGTTACTAATTAACCTGATAATTAACCAATTAATCTGCTAATTAACCTACTAACCTGTATGTCTGTGGAATGTGGGAGGAAACCGGAGCACACAGAGTCAACCCACATAGTGAAAGGGAGAACATTTAAATTCCTAACAGACATCAGCGGAATTGAATGTGGGTCACTGTCACAGTAATTGTGTTACACCAATCACTGTGGTACTTTATTCTGGCAACTTCCCCCTTCCTTTCCAATCCTGAAGAAGTGTCTCAGCCCAAAATTTCCACTGTTTATTCATTTCCATAGATGCTGCCTGAACTATTGAGTTCCTCCAGTATTTTGCGTGAGATGCTTTGAATTTCCAGCATCTGCAGACTTCCTCATGTTCGTGATCGCCCAATAGCACAAAAACTGGAACAACAGCTTGAGAGAAACTTTTTCATGTTATGAAAGGGTCAAGAACCAGGATACAAAGCTTGAAGCTATTGGGAATAGAACAAGAAGTGACACAAGGACTGAATATGTTCTTCAAAAGGGAAGAAACTGTAGGACTAACAGAAATTGAAACTAATTTGCTGATAAAGGCACAATTTGTCACAGGAGGAATAGCCTCCTCCTGTGTTATAATCTTTCTGCCACTGACACTTTAGGCTAAACATAGTCAATTTTAATCCTAAAATAGGTTGGACAGAATTAGGTGAAATGGTAAAGACTGATACCTGCTTTGAGCTTGCGGATTGAATCTTCCAAAGATTCAAACCCAAACCACATTCTCAGCAATGAACAACAACACACACAAAATGCTGGTGGAACACAGCAGGCCAGGCAGCATCTATAGGGAGAAGCGCTGTCAACGTTTCAGGCCGAGACCCTTCGTCAGGACAGAATTTTGTGTGTGTTGTTTGAATTTCCAGCATCTGCAGATTTCCTCGTGTTTGCTCAGCAATGGACAGCAGGTTTCTTTTCAGTAGCTGTTCCTGTGGCCTCTGCCAAAGATTCACTGCCCAACATGAAGCCAGACTTTCTAACCACACTAGTTTCCTGATGGAGAATGCGTATAAAAGAAAATCAAAACATGCAAATTAAAATAAAAAGACCATGCTGGAAGCAACTAACAGGTCAGATGCAGCAAAGCCCAACATAAGCTTGAGGAACAATACTCATATTCCATCTGGGTGTGTTGCTGCTCTCGAGCGCTAATATTAAACTCCATAACTTCAGGTAATTAGTGTTCCCAATTTGTATCAGATGTTCTGTTCAAATATTATTCTTTTGTAATATAAACTAGTTTTTCTCTCTTCATAGACACTGATCTTATTTCTTGGGCACTTCAAACATTTTTTTGGTTTCAGTTTGCTATGATTTACATATCAAAGATTTAATTTATTCCATTGTTTATGTTCTCATTGTCTCTGTCCGTCTGTCTCTCTCTTTCTCTATCTTGCTCACTCTCTTTATTTCTATCTATCTCTCTCTCTCCCTCTCCCTTTCGTATCTTACGCTCTTATTTATCTACCAACCATATGGGTTGTTGGATATTTATCCAACAACACTCTGGTCTCCTATTGTCAGAGATTCTCCCTTTGATCCATCCTTACCCCACTCTCTCTGTAGCTTAAAAATAACTTTTTCTCTTTCCCAGTTCTGATGACAGGTTATCAACATGAAAACTATGCCTGACTTGTTGAATGATTCCAGGATTTTCCCTTGTTACCACTGTTTATGAGGGCATACTATTCAATCAAAAACACCAAAGAAAAGTTATTCTGCAGATTCTGAAATCTTGAGCCAAGTTCATAAAACACCGGGGGAGCTCAACAAGTCAGGTAGTGTCCATGGAGGGTTATAAACACAGTAATTACTAGAAATTAGAGAAATCAATGATCATGCCATCAGATTGTAGATTACCCAGACTGAATATGCCGTCTTGCTCTTCCAACCTAATTGTGGCCACTTTGTGACAGTAGAGGAGGCCATGACAGACGTGTCAGAATGGGAAGTTGAATTGAAGTGGGTACCTGCAAGAGATCCTGCCTTTTTTGGCATACAGAGTGAAGCTGCTCGACAAAGCGGTTCCCCCAATCTACGTCAGATCTTACCAAAGTAGAGGTGGCTGCTCTGAGAGCACCAGAAACAATAGGTGACCTGGATGGACTTGCAGGTGAAGTGTTGTTTCACCTGGAAAAAACTATTTGGAGTTCTGAATAGTGGTGAGGGAGTGAAGCAGCACTTGTTGGGCGAGTGCAGCACTTTCCAAGCTTGCAGGATAAGTGCCAGGAAGGTGATAAGTGGTGATGGACAATTGGACAAAGGAGTCATGGCAGAAGTTAGTAGGTATGACTTGCTGGATATGGGGTAAGTACAGAGGGAATTCAATCCCCATGGTGAGAGCAGATGTGTGGGAAATGTAAGAGGTAAGGGATGAAGGCACATTGACGGTGGTGGAAGAGAAACGCAGTCTTTGAAAAAAAGAGGACATCTCAGATGTTCTAATACAGAAATCCTCATCCTGAGAATAGTTGAGGTGGAGACAGAGGAACTAAGAGAAAAGAATAGCATTTTTACAAGTGACAGGGTGGGAAGAATCAAAGTAAATTTATTATCGAAGTACATTTATGTCACCCTGTGCAACACTGGGATTCATTTTCTTGCAGGTATTCACAGTAAATATGAAGAAACATAACAGAATCAGTGAAAAAAACACATACAACAAGATGGACATACAACCAACGTGTAGAAGACAACAAGCATCAATATAAAAAGAAAAAATAATAATCATAGATAAATAAGCAATAAATATCAAGAACATAAGATGAAGAGCCCTTCAAAATAAATCCATAGGTTTATATGGATAATATACATAAATGTATATTGTTTACAAAATAAATGTAAACAAATAATAATTACAAAATCCAGGTCACCTATTAATACAAACATAAATGTTTGTAATATACATAAATGATCTGGATGATGGGGTGGTAAATTGGATTAGTAAGTATGCCGATGATACTAAGGTAGGAGATGTTGTGGATAATGAGGTGGGTTTTCAAAGCTTGCAGGGAGATTTATGCTGGTTAGAAGAATGGGCTGAACATTGGCAGATGGAGTTTAATGCTGAGAAGTGTGAGGTTCTACATTTTGGCAGGAATAATCCAAGTAGAACATACAGGGTAAATGGTAGGGCATTGAGGAATGCAGTGGAACAGAGAGATCTAGGAATAACAGTGCATAGTTCCCTGAAGGTGGAGCCTCATGTAGATAAGGTGGTGAAGAAGGCTCTTGGAACGCTGGCCTTTATAAATCAAAGCATTGAGTACAGAAGTTAGGATGTAATGTTAAAATTGTACAAGGCATTGGTAAGGCCAAATTTGGAATATTGTGTACAGTTCTGGTCACCGAATTATAGGAAAGATATCAATAAATTAGAGAGAGTGCAGAGACGATTTACTAGGATGTTACCTGGGTTTTAGCACTTAAGTTACAGAGAAAGGTTGAACAAGTTAGGTCTCTATTCATTGGAGCGTAGAAGGTTGAGGGGGGATTTGATCGAGGTATTTAAAATTTTGAGAGGGATAGATAGAGTTGACATGAATAGGCTGTTTCCATTGAGAGTAGGGGAGATTCAAACGAAAGGACATGATTTGAGAGTTAGGGGGCAGAAGTTTAAGGGAAACACGAGGGGGTATTTCTTTACTCAGAGAGTGATAGCTGTGTGGAATGAGCTTCCTGTAGAAGTAGTAGAGGCCAGTTCAGTTGTGTCATTTAAGGTAAAATTGGATTGGTATATGGACAGGAAAGGAGTGGAGGGTTATGGGCTGAGTGCGGGTAGGAGGGACTAGGTGAGATTAAGAGTTCGGCACGGACTAGGAGGGCCGAGATGGCCTGTTTCTGTGCTGATTGTTATATGGTTATATGTTATATGGATATATCCATAGGAAACAGTTCATTGATGGGGTGAGTGAAGTTATATATTCTGGTTCAAGAACCTGATGGATGAGGAGTAACAATTGTTCCTAAACCTGGTGGTACGGGACCTGAGGCTCCTGTACCTCTTTCCTGAGTGAGAAGAGCAGAGCATAGCCTGGATGGAAGGGATCCTTGATGATGGATGCTGCTTTCCTGAAACAGCGATCCTTGTATATGTGTTCAGTGGTGGGAGGGATTTATCTGTGTTGGACTGGGTTGTATCCATTACCTTTTGTAGGCTCTTCCATTCATGGGCATTGGTGTTTCCATATGAGGCTGTGATACAGCCAGTCAGGATACTCTCCACACGTCCATAGATGTTTGTCATAGTTTTAAGTGACTTGCTGAATATTTGCTGTGCTTTATTTGTAATGGTACTTACTGTATATGATTGACTCAAGACAGATTCTCTTAAATGAGAACACTGAAGTACTTAGCATTGCTGACCCTTTCCACCTCTGATCCCCTGATGATGACTGGTTCAAGGACATTGGCTTTCCTCCTCCTCAGCTGCTTGGTTTTGCTTTCACTGAGTGAGAGGTTGTTGTTGTGGCACCACTCAGCCAGATTTTCAGTCTCCCTCTTGTATGCTGATTCGTCATCTGCTTTGATTCAGCCAACAACAGTTGTGTTATCAGCAAGTTCAAAATATGGCATTGGAACTGTACTTAGCCTCACTGTCATAATTTAAAGTGAGTAGAGCAGGGGGTTAAGCACTCAGCCTTGTGGTGAGAGAGATTATGGAGGAGATGTTATTAGCAATTCAAACTGACTGAGGTCTGCAAGTGAGGAAATCGAGGAGCAGTTCCACAAGGAGGCATTGAGGCCTAGGTCTTGGAGCTTACTGATAAGCTTTGAGAAGAAGATAGTATTTGTAATGTATGGATCTATTTATTTTAGAGCAATGGCCACCCCCCCCCCCACTTAGCACTGTTTTGATCTGTTGTATGCACGTGCGCTGTAGTCTACACACGCGCATTGCTCTCTCTCTCTCTCGCTCAATGTGAATACTCCAGTTATAGCCTTCTCCCACGTGTGTGCTTTTATTTAATTGATACGTAGTTGTGCACAAAGGCATGAGTAACAGGGAAAGACGTGCTGAATTTGAAGTGAAAATAAAATGACGATGGCTTCAGTGGGGAAAGCTGACAAATTTGATAGTGCTAATGAAGGCTGGGAGTCACAGATCGAGAGGGTTGAACTGTATTGTAACGTAGAGGAGCAAAAGTAAACCCCAGCACTTCTTAGTTAAATGGGTGCAAGGATGTAAGTCTCTTACATAATTTAGTAACCCCCTGAAATGCCAGCAAGACGTTTGAGGAAATTGTTAGAATTTTACAAAATTGCTTGAGCCCTAAACCACAGGTAGTAGCTGAGAGATTTAAATTTTACAAAAGGAACCAGTCAAAAAATGCAAGTCTTTATGAGTACATAGCAGAACTGCACAAACTGTCCCAGTACTGTGACTTTAGAAATGGACTTTCTGATGCATTAAGGGACAGGCTTGTCTGTGGCATGCATAGTCAAAGCATTCAAACAAGACCTCACCTTAGAATAGGCATTGCCTGTTGCAATGTCGTTAGAGACTGCAGCAAATGATGCAGCAGAACTACAGAAAAGAAGGTTAGAATGTGAATTGCACAAAATGTCCCTGAATGGTGCAAAAAGCCAAAAATATTATCAATGTGGCAAATCCTCCCATGATGCAAATAACTTAGTTCAAAGAAAAAGTCTGTAGAAAGTGTCACCGACAAGGTCACATAGAGAAAGTGTGCGAGGCACACAAAAAGCACAACCGAGTGAAAAGTCTCAAACACAAAACAAAGCAAATGCATAAAGTTACCGAACGAAAAACAGAAGCATAGAGTCCGACAAAGGTGAGCAGTCATGCCTAGAACAGCATAGTATGCTGAAGCAGATTGCAATATAATACGGATCACAATAGATGTGTCTGGTGTAAACTGAAAATGCTGGACACAGGATCAGCTTTGTCTGTAATTCCAGAGACTGTTTTCTAAGATACCATTAGAGAAGAGCTCAGTGATGCTAAAGAGCCACACAGATGAAAAAGTTTCCCCAAAGACAAACTGAAAGTGAAGGTGATGTTTGGAGGCCAAACACAACAGTTCGAGCTTTATGTATTGAAAAGTGGAGGGCCAGCACTTTTCAGACGTAAGTGATTGAGAAAGAATCCAATTAGACTGGCTCTCAATCAAAGCTCACAGTGTGACATCAATGGGCAACGTCAGCCCAACCGGTAGCACTAACCAGAGACTGGCACAGCTGCTTAATGCTAATGAGAAGGTGTTTGAGAAGGGAATTGATAAACTCAAAGGCATGAAGACCAAAACTGAACTGGTAAAACAGCAACACCAAGATTCCATAAAGTGTGTCTAGTGCCTTACGCACTGCATCCTAAGTGGATGCTCATTCTAAGTGGCTGGAGGTAATAACAATGAAGTCAAAACTGTCTCTACTCTGAGGACTACCTTAGCAAGAAATGGCTTAACAGAACAAATTGTGAGTGACAACAGACCACAATACACGTCAGAAGAATTCTGACTGTTCATGGAAAAAAAATGGCATCAGACATTTCAAGTCAGCTCCTCACCACCCTGCAATGAATGGGTTAGCTGAAAGGTTTATTCAAACCTTCAAGAAGTCCATTAAAGGACAAGGAGGACATTTCTCTACAGCCCAAGGCAGATAACTTCCTTTTGGTCTATCAAAACTCTGTTTGTGTGATGACTAATCAAATATCTGCAATGCTGTTCATAAACAGGAATCTGAGATCTTGCTTAAACCTCCTGAAACTAGATCTACAGAGGGAAGTGCAGAATAAACAATTCAGCCAGTTGCCAAGTGATGCAGCAAGGAACTTCGAGATTGGACAAGAAGTCCTAGCATGAATTACTGAGAAGAAAGTGGACACCTGGTAGGATAGCTACAAGAACTGGAATGTTGATGTGCATAGTCGATGTTGAAGATCAGAGATGGAAACATCATGTGGACCAGATACTGGATGCTCAACCAAAGAAGACACCTGCATCAATTGTATCCAACAAGATGGTCACCAGACTTGCCTCTCAGTGATGATGTCATTAACAGCAATGTGACACCAGAAGCCAAGAATGTTGTATTAGACAAGACACCTGCCAAACCTGATGCCACTCCACAGGTCCAGAGGCGCCATCCTTAAAGGAACAAGGCACCACCCAAAATACTTACAACTATGAAGGTAGTTATGGACTGTTATTGTGAGAACAAATTTACTTAGAATACGAGTTTATGAAAGTGAAATTGAATGTTTTGCACATATACAGTTTTATGTTGCATTAATCTAAAAGGGGATGGGGTGTAATGTATTGATCTATTTCTTTTAGAGCAATGACACCCCCTTTGACACTACGTATTGATCTGTTGTCTGCGTGTGCATTGTTGTCTATATAAGTGGATTGTTCTCTCTCTCACTTCAATGTAAGCACACCAGTTAAAGCCATCTCCTTTGTGCGTGCTTTCATTTAATTGATACGTAGTTGTGCACAGACACAACAAGATTGAATGCTGAGCTGTAGTCAATGAAGAGCATCCAGATGTATGTATCTTCACTGTCCAGATGGTCCAGGGTTGAGAGAACAGTCAATGAAATGGTATCTGCTGTGGACCTATTGTGATGATAGGCAAATTGGAGCAGATCCAAGTCACTTCTCAGGCAGGAGCTGATACATTTCATCACCACACTTCATCACTGTGGATGTAAGTGCTACTGGATGATAGTCATTGAGACAGGTTACCTCGTTCTTCTTAGGCACCAGTATAATTGAAGTCTGCGTAGCCCCCCCCCCCCTTCACACTGGGCTCATATGCAAACTTAGCTAGTTAACCAGCTCTACTAACAGCCATGAGACTCAGTGGTGAGTAGGCCACCTTTCACAAATAATATATGCCTAAGGTCGGTATGATTTGGGGTTCCGATTAAAGAAACCTCAAATGGAGCAAAGGCTGTGTAAACACTGCCCAGGCACAATTGTCAGCAAGAAATAACAGATAAGAAACAGGGCATAAGATATTTTAAAAAGTATATTTACACATTTCAGCTTTATTGAACAGTTTGCAGGAAAGAGAAAAAATAAGTAAAAGGACCCATTACAGTTAAACCAGTCCAACATGCACATGAAGTTGTAGCTCATGCTCGAGTTGTCTTTACTCATGCACTGGACTCTGTCTGCATGAAAACACACAGACTTCACTCTTGAACAAATGGGCTCTCTCTCTGTAGTATTGGCCCTTCCTCCTTGGAGCCATTCATCTACACAAAGTACTTTGTGCGGGGACTCTCCTTCCCACAGCATTCTCAGGCATCTTCCCTCCTGAACAGTCCGCAGCTCCCGCCAAAAAGATCCGTGAACCAGACTACTGTCCATCACAAATCTCTCTCTGCCCTTCTCTCTCTAGAACTTTCTTCCAATATCACCATCCTGATTGGCTGACACAACATCCCTAACAGCAGGGCTTCTTATCTCTAGCCAAAGCCAAAAGCAGAAGCGGCTAAAATGAAATGCCAGTGGCAGTAGAAATCATAACCAGGGCAATACACCTGCTTGAAGCAATTGGGTCCCTCAGACTGATGAAGCAGTGAACACTCCAGCCAGTTGATGAGCACAGATCTTCAGTACCCTGTCTGGGCCAGATGCTTTCCGTGGGTTCACCTTCCTAAAGGATCCTCTCCAGTCGGCTTCAGAGATTGGAATCACTGGGTCATTTGTTCCCTCCTCCTTCTCTTTCTTCCATGATTCCCTGTCCTCACCTATTAGAATAACTCCTCAGTCCTTTGCATCTTCCACTAATCACCTCTCAGCTTCTTGCTTCACCCCCCCTCACCTAACCACCCACCTTCCCCTGGTCTCAGCTATCACCTGCCAGCTTGTACTCATTCCCCCCCCCCACCTTTTTATTCTGACTCCTGCTCCCTTCCTTTTCAGATCTGATGAATAGTGTCAGCCCAAAATATAGACTGTTTATTCCCATCCATAAAAAAAACTTCCACCCTCACTGCATAACCTGTCTGTGTAACTATCTGGACTATATCATGCAGAATACTGCAATAAGCTTCTTTAAAGTACATGAAGCCTCCAACAGTTTTGAGCATTATATTCAGGAAGTATAAGCTAAACGTTTGACTTTTAGAGCAGAATAAAACTAGATGCCAATACATAAGAGAGACACTAATAACACAGGACAACAAATTGTTGTTTCCACAGAATTTATTTTTTGTTTGTGACAGACCACTTGAAGCAGAACATAGATATAATTTCAGACTACTGGTATCACATAGAATTTTGGAGAAACAAAGAATGAACTTCTAATTGAATATAATGTGTTTAATTGCTTAACGGTGCTGACACTTTGCACTAGTTCAACTGGACTAAAAATGTTTTGTAGATGATTTTTGCTTGTACTCAGTGTCTGACGATAATCAGCCAGCATTGATGGATACCAGTTGCCCTGATACAGTTTCTCCATGACCACAACATCACAGTGAAACCTTTCACAATGCTCGTCACTGACAGCGTCAAGATTTGAAAGGGAGAAGTCTAAATGGGAATGCAGAAAATGAATCTTTAGTGACATGTTGCATTTCATAGTGTTGTATGCTAGAAACATGTTATCAACCAGCTGTACGTAGTTTGGTGCTTTGTAGTTTGCAAGAAAATTTTCAGCAGCATCCTTGAATGCCTTCCATGCGATTCTCTCCAGAACCACTAGAAGTTCTTCAAATTGCCTATTATTGATAAGATGTTTATACAAATTGCCGTTCTGAATGTTTGGTGTACCTGCACTTCCAGTAATTCATGTATGTGGATACTCATGTCCCTTTGAACACTAACAACTTTTAACCTTTCATCATTTAAAAACATATTTAGTTTATCTATTTTTTCCTTCCAGCGAAAATTACTTCACATTTTTCCATATTGTATTTCATTGACTATGTCCTCACCCATTCACTTAGCCTGTCTATATCCCAATGAAGCCTCCTCCTCATAACCTAGACCACCATGGCACTAGGCATACTCATCAAACCTGGATAGATTACACCTGACCCTTCACCCCATCCCCCACACTGAAATCAGTGATATAGGTTGTGTATTAACACCTCTGGTCACAAAATTCCACCCAAAACCACCCGTTTATGAGTATTTTCTGATTCCATTCTGTTAATCAATCTTCTGTCCATGACAGTACATCACCCCCTATTCCATGTGATATAGTTTCATTTAATACTCTTTGAAATCAAAAAGCAAAATACTGTATAAGATCTTCAGAAATTAGAACAAAATTAAATAAATTAAATAAATTAAGAAAGAGTGAGAATATTTTTCATTAGGAGTTTGAGGAGATCTGGTATGTCACCAAAGACACTCACAAATTTCCACAGATGTACATGGAGAGCTTTCTAACTGGCTGCATCATCGTCTGGTCTGGTGGGGGGGTGCACAGGGCACTGCACAGGATCGAAAGAGCTGAAGAAAGTTATGAAATTAGTCAGCTCCATAGCAACCAAGCATCTTCAAGGAGCAGTGCCTCAGGGAGGCTTCATTAAGGACCTTGCATCAGCCAGGACATGCCCTTTTTCATTGTTACTATCAGGGTGGAGGTACAGGAGCCTGAGGACACACACTCAATGATTCAGAAACAGTTTCTTCCCCTCTGCCATCCAATTTCTGAAAGGACATTGAACCCATGAACACTACTTCACTACATTTTCTTTACCATTCTAATTTAATTTAACTATTTAATACATATATATCATGCTTATTGTAATTCAGTTTTTTATTAAGTATTGCTGCCGCAAAACGACCAATTTCACAACTAGTAATATTAAACCTGATGCTGACAAACCTAAAGCAAATTCTGTATATGGTTTTACATGTCAGTAGTCAATGAAGCTTTCCATTTCATCCTATTCAAAAAATATACCATATTCCAACAATGATCAGAACGTTGCTACACTTCAGCTGCATTTGGAACTGAAGTAAACTTGACAAAACATCTTGGTCTGATCCTTTTCATAAACAAGTTTATCAAAGGCAAATTATGGTATATAGAGTCTGAAAGTCCAGGCAAGAGACTGGAGATTGGTGGCCCGATATCTGTGAGTTTGAGAGTCCAGAGCAAAGGTTGCAGGCCTGTCCTGAGGTTCAGTCCTGTGTCTGTGAAGGGATGTGAGGGTGAGAAAGGAGATTGTTTTGCTGTTGTTACATTGGTTTGTCCTGCTGTTGTTGCTGCCGCTGCTTGTGATTTTCTCTGTTGAGTGTTGGATTATGATGTCATGTTGGTCTGAATGTTTGACAAGGCTTGCAGGTGGCCCCCAGTATAATGGCTGCTAACAGAATCTATGTTTTGATGCACATGTGATAAGTAAATCTTAATCTGAATCTGAAAATACAAAGAAAATAGAAATGGCAACTGTTTTGTTATGAGCATCATTATGAGCAAGACAATTTATAATCTAAATATGCTTCCAGGTTTATACTTTTAAAACATGATATTGTAGGACTTGCTTATACACTAGCATTAGCACAAGCTAAGTATTAAAATTCTAGAACTGAACTTAAATAAATACGTTTGCAAATTAGAGGCTGGATTATGTTCAAGTTAGCCAGCCTAATATTTAATGCACACAGTTTGCTACCTTGCAGAGTTAGGCCATGGTTAGATCTGATCATAATTTTTTCTATTGCTAATTTATCCAAATGTTCCAACATTTGCACTGTAACTTACAATAATTGTCTGAAAACATTATTCCATAAATTGTTCAATTTGAAAACTTATTGGCAGCCAAACAAGGTCACATTTTGTGTGGAGTTTTAGAGCAGATCAATCCATCAGGAGGCTTGGCATGTTAGGTGACAAACCAGTGAAAAGATACCTTAATTATACTGGGCAGACATTCATTCAGAAGAATGCTGATTGAAGAATCACACTTCTTTTTAGTTGGCATGCATGTGGAGAAGATAGGAATGGTATCTCTGAAAATTTAAGCTTTGTGTATCAAAGCCAAGTATTTGACAAACCACACTGTGATTTCTGAGGAAGAGAAGTTAGAAGTGTGGTGTATCATTTTCATCACAAGGATCATACAGTGTGGAAGGAGGCCATCTGGTTCCTCATGACTCTGCCTCTATGAAAGGCCCAGTTAGCCCCAGTCTCCTACAGTTTCTCAATAGCCTACTTTTTTTTTTCCAACCACATATATAGGATGTTGTGCATCAATGTAGGATGTTTAATTGTAGGTGACTCCAATCATTGCATTTTCTATTTGTAAACTGATTACAACAATGTTTGTTTGACATCTAATCCTGGAAACAAACTGTTTGAGCTCTAGCAATTGCACGATAAATTAGTGTTGATAGCTTATTATTAACAAATATTATATTCCAATCCAGACATGAAAAATGTGCAATTAAATTTTATTGCATTATTTTATTTCTTCTTTGTAATGATAGACTAATGTATTCAGAAGATACAGGCTAAATCTTAATATTAAAACATTAATCCAATATAATTACTCATTGACATTAGAGCATATGAGAATAAAGTTGAAGCAGTTTCTCTTTTGCGACCAATTTAGATTGCTGCTATAAATTCTGTCAGACTTAATCACAACAAAGGTTGCTATTCTAATATTCCATTGAGTTTCAAAATGAAGGGCATCATAAGATGGAAGCATGATGAACCTTTACATGAAATTGTTTCCTTATGGCAAGAATCCTCCCACCTCGTGTCACACAATATATTTAAACCATCTTTCAAGATGAGGGCCATTGACTGTGCAATACAATTCTCAGCTGTATCACTGTGCCTCAGTGGGAACAAAGTCTAAAGAGGTAGCAGCAGGAAGACTGAAGCAAGAAAAGAAGACACCAGGGAAATTTTGAAGAACCATGAAATTATAAATTCAATTAAGATGTAGTCAAGATTGACATCTTAGAAGATGAGGCATTGTGCATCAGAATAAAGAGAAGAGCATTCTACAATGTTCTCCATTTTGGTTTGCTATCAGGCCTAATACCATTGTTACTTTCTTCCACCAGTTCTGCTGTGGAAGGGCAGGATCCTTCCTGTTGCTGAACTACATCACCAGGTGAAGAGTGGATAAGCTGGGACATCACCTAGAAGGGTTATTCAAGTGAGGCATTGAGATGGTGGTGAGCTTAGCTGGTCAATTTCTTGTTCCTTCACTTACAACAGTGCCCAAAAAGAACATGGTACCCTGCCTCAATGACTATCATTCAGCAGTACTTACATCCACAATGATGAAATGTTTTGAGATGTTGATGATGAAACATATCAACTCCTGCCTGAGAAGTGACTTGGATTTGCTCCAATTTGTCTACCAAAGGAACAGGCCCACAGCAGATGCCTTCGCATTGGCTCTTCACTCAACCCTGGAACATCTGGACAGCAAAGATGCATACACAGGGTGTGCATTATCAACTGCAGCTCAGCAGTGAATACTATCACCCCCTCAAAATTAATTAATAAGCTTCAAGACCTTGGCCTCAACACTTCATTATACAATTGCATCCTCAACGTCCTCACATGCTGACCCCAGTCAGTTCTGATTCGCAAAAACATCTCCTCCACAATCTCCATCAACACAGATGCCCCACAAATCATCTATGCTCACTTTACACTTATGACTGTGTGGCTAAGCACAGCTCCAATGCCATATTTAAGTTTGCTGATGACACCACTGTCGTTGGCCGAATCAAAGGTGGTGATGAATCAGCATATAGGAGGAAGAATGAAAGTATGGCCTAGTGGTACCTCAAGAACAACATCTTCTCACTCAACGTCAGCCAGAACAAGGAGCTCAGGAGGAGCTGTGGTCCTCATCAAGGGATCAGAGATGCAGAGGATTAGCAACTTTAATTTTCTCAGCAATATCATTTAAGAGAATCATACCATCAACAACACTCCATTTTCTAATTCTGTCCTTTTCCCTATTCTTCTGAGGTAGACCTCCAGATTGAGGATATTTTGCTTTCATTCCAGTTTTGTGGATTCTTCAGTAGTCATTGAGACCAGTGTGGGATCTACAGGTTCTCCCTCATACCTTTAAGTTAGTTTTGAGGCAGTATACTCACTCCATTGATTATTTCAGATGCGTAGTCTTGAGGTTCTCTACACTGAGTTGTCATTGGTCATGTACTCTCAGTGAACTCCTTCAAGGAATCTTTGAACACATTTTAGATCATTTTTCTTTGTCTGCCTGACAGAGCTTATGACAGAAATTCTGGTTTGGATGTCTAGTGTCAGACACTGTGTGGCTAGCTCAGTGAGGACAACTGAGAGTAACTAGGGTCTTAAAGTTGAAATGTTAGCCTGGGAGTGAACACTAATCCTTAGTTTAACTATTATTCCAATCAATATGGAGAAGTTGTGGAGGCAACATCAGAGGTAAGAGAATTAAGGGGAGTAGGAAGACAATGCAAGATCCCCCATAGCCTTTCCCCTCATTAACAGAAATACCTATTGAGGGAGATGTTCTTTCTAGAAGCAGGCTCTGCAACAATGACTGGCTGGCTCTGAGGTGCAGAGGGAAAGAGTGCTGTCAGTCAGAGCAATGGTGGTAGGGACTCTGCGGAAAATTCTGTGACTGACCACAGAAATGGTGGGATGTGTGTTGTCTCCATGGTGCCAAGGTCAAGGATATTTCTGAGTGGATGCAGAAAATTCTCATGGGAGAGTGTGAACAGCCAGAGGTCATTGTACGCATTGGTACAAATAACATAGCCAAACAAAGGATGAGATCCTGCCGAATGAGTATAGGGAGTTAGATCAGAAAATAAAATGCTAAAGCTCAATGCTAGTGATCGTTGGATTACTTGTGAGTACAGGAATAGAAAGATAGGACAGATCAATGTTAGCTGAAGAGTTGGTGCATGGGGCAGGGATTTAGATTCTTTGATTATTGGAATCTTTCCTGGCATACAGCAACCCGTCATATTCTTTTCCTTGGGGTAACTCCAAAACTAGAGGACACAGATACATGAGAGGAAATATTTCATAGAATAAACACAAGGAAGACTACAGATGCTGGAAATCCAAAGCAACAAACGCACATTGCTGGGGAACTCTACAGGTCAGAAGGCATCTATGGAAATGAATAAAAGTTGAATGTTGATTTCATCCAGTAAAAATAAATTCTTCCCCCTCCCCTCTTCCTTAATTCCTCACTCTGGTCATTTACCTCTTCTCACCTACCTATTACCTCCCACTGTGTCCATGCCCCCTTCCTTTTTCCTATGGTCTACTCCCCTCTCCTATCAGATTCCTTCTTCTCCAGCTCTTTACCTTTCCCACCCACCTGGATTCCTCTATCACCTTCCAGATAGCCTCCTTCCCTTCCCCTCTACCATTTTATTCAGTCATCTTCCCCCTTCCTTTTCAGTCCTGATGAAGTGTCTCAGTCTGAAATGTCAACTGTCTACTCAGTTTCATAGACATTCCTCCAGGAATTCCTCCAGGATTCTTCTGTGTGTTGTGTGAAATTTGAGGCAACTTCTTTACACAGAGGGTAGTGAGTACCTGGAATGAGCTGCAGGAGGAAGGTCAAGGTGGGCACAGTTGTAACCTCTAAGATCCATTTGGACGGGCACTTGGAGAGGAGGAGCTTGGGGGTTATGGGCTGAATCTGGGCAACTGGGACTTGAAGGTTGGATGCTGTGGTCAGCACGGACCAGTTGGGCCAAACAGCCTGTTTCCACACTGTAATACCCCATGTACCACAGTACATATTTTTACTGTGCCAGGAAATGCCAACTGAAAGCAGTCCAGACCTCAGAACTATACAGGTGGTCAGGATTCACTGATGTGTGGTAAACCATGAGCTTTGTCCCTGACGTGAGGCCTTCAAGTACCCATTTCCTCAGTCGAACAAAAACAAAACCAGGTTATCCGTAAAAGTAATCACTCAAAGTTGACCTTTCAGCTGTTTTGCCCCAAGCTCAGAAATGCATTTTCATTATTTCCACACATGTCTTTCTTCTTTTAAGGTGTCTTTATCATGGTATTATCACTTTGGACAAGCTTTTGGTCATCATTTCCATTTATGCTTAGTGTATATTTCTCTTTGGTGTCATGGGCTAGGTTGTTTTTTTTAATCATGTTGTTATTTCAGTTGTTGTGTATATTTGCTTTGAAATTCTAGGGCAATGATTGAGTGTGCTAGATAATGCAATCATCAAACACTTCAGACAGCAAAAATGTACCTCGAGTCGTCCTTTCAGAATGGTTGCCGGCCCAATTAGGCCTTTGCTGTGGCCAAGGTGACTGAGACACTGACCTCAGAAGTTTCAATGATGATAGTTGATGGGAGTAAATGTAGATTGATTTTGAATGCAATTTTAATGCAATACAATTTGATAATGGAGAGGAGCCAACGTTCAATATTTTTTTACTTACTTGGCAGACATCCTTATTCTGCACAGTGATAGTAAAAACTATTTGGCATTATCATGATTGCATTTTGCTGTGAAATAAAATGCTTTTTTAATTGCATAACACCACAGAAATTATATGAAACTGAAAACATCAGGGCAAATATTTAACTTAAGCTGCCATTTAGTTTTTTTAAGGAGTCCTCCACTTCCAGAAACAGTGTCATATATACAGCATAATCAATTGGAAATAAAATGTGGATTAGTGAACTCCTGCATCAAATCTCCCAATACATAATCAAGTTAGTGAAGCTCAGACAAAAACATTTGTTAAACAAAGAAACTAGCTGATTATTTAGAATAAATCTAGTGTACTTCACTATCCCTTGTTCAAAGTATTGAAAAAGAGGGAAAGGAGACATCTTTCTTCATCATTTGGAACATAAAAGATGACACCACAGTAGCCCATGATGTTGTGCTGACCTTTTAACATACTTTAATGACAATCTAACCCTTCCTTTCTCTCATCCCTGTGCCATTAGGGGTTTCTTAAATGCCCCTAATGTGCCTCTTCACCACCCGTGGCAGGGAATCCCACCACTCTCTGTGTGTAAAAACATACTTCTGACATCCCCTCTATACTTTATTCCAATCATCTTCAAATGATTTCCTTTGCTGATATCAGAATCATAGCCATTTATCCCAATACAGTCTGGAATCACTGGGTACAGATGGACTGGTAGGTCAGGCCTGCCTGTATTTACATGTAAAGGCCAAATGTTAAACCAGAAGGGAGTATAGTGAATTCTAGTTAATCAGGGCACATCGGAACCAGTACATTTTGGCCCAATTAAGTGGCTGCCCCAATTAGCCAAAGTTTCATGGAAATAGTTAAAAAGGGTTATAAAAAGACAAACTGCCATGTAACCATGTACCATGTAACCTATGTATTTAAATGAAATACAGAAAAACTTAGAGCACTAGCAATGGAGCTACTGTACTATAAAACTGTATTATTTCCTAAAATTTATTGATGGACAATCAGCCAGTGTACACTGCCATATTCTTTTGATTGAGAGTAAAT
Organism: Hypanus sabinus; assembly: GCF_030144855.1. NCBI lineage: Eukaryota > Metazoa > Chordata > Chondrichthyes > Myliobatiformes > Dasyatidae > Hypanus > Hypanus sabinus. The sequence goes on along the minus strand of NC_082706.1, from coordinate 79,398,885 downwards.
GAACAAAATCAATGAGACATCTAATGCAGATAATCGATCCATTATGAGATCCGTTGCTTTCTTTGAACCTGATAGTGCTGCGTGTTTGTAGCCAAGGGAAATATTCACCATGGCACAACAAAAAGCGTCAGTGTTGTGTATTTAATATTTCAGTAATACTGAAAATTTTTTGTTGTTTAATTCATTGTGTGTTACAGTATACGTAAAAGTATGTGAATGGCACACATCATTACATCACCACATGATATGCACTGACTTAAAGTAATAATGAAACTAAGAAGTACACATGCTATCCCCGGATGCCCATGTTTTTCTTTTGACTAATTTATGAAATCATAAAACATATCACTGGCAATGAGTAAGATTTAAAACAAAACTGAGATTACTACCTACATGTTGAAATGCAGTACATTTTTTCTCTGCAAAGGGAAAAGAGACATTCAAGGTAAAAGAAAGTGCAGTGAGAAATGATTGAGTAAAAATATAATGCAACACATACTTACTTGGGTGGGAGAGACACAGTTGATTTTAAAAAAACAATAGAAAATGGACAAATTCATGGATTCATAAACAATGAGTACTTGGTGATAATAATCATAAATTTAAAAAACAGAGCAGAAATGGCTGGCTACATCAGAAGGACAGACATGTTTGATCACTCAAGAGAAAACTGAATATTGTATACTGAGAAAAGTGAGCATTATTTTAAAGCTAATAGCACAGCCAATGGGAAATGAGTACCAGTTTTGCTGAGTGTAATAGGTAGGAAAGTATACCAGTTACTTAGAAATTTGAGTGCTTCAGTTAAGCCAGCCAAAATGAGCTTAGTAGATATTGTGAAAGCAATGCAGGTATACTTAGGACAGAAACCATCGTTGGTGGCAAAATGCTTTTGGTTTCATAAGCAGAATCAAAAAGTAAGGGAGTCCATTTCAGCTTATGTGGTTGAGTTGAAGACATTGTCAGTTCAATGAAGGGCTTACTGATACACTGAGATTATTTAGTTTGTAGTATCTTATAAAATGACTCCTAATTGAAGCACAACTCACCTTTAGAATTGTAGTTGAAATTGACATATCAATGGAAATGGCAGACACAATTGAGTTACAGTCAGAAATGAAAGTGACCATATCAAAATTGCAATGACCAAACAGAAACATAGCTGGCTGATAAAATTCTGTTACCACTGAAACAGGGGCTCACATACACCAGACCAATGCAAATTTAAAGGCAAAACTTGCAGAAAATGCAACAAAGTAGGACAATTACAAAGAGTACATTGGGCAGACAAAAATAAATGGACTGCACAGGGAAGAGAAAAAGATAAAAAATCAAGTTGCAATTTCAAAAAGAACTCTAATCTGCATGCTGTTGATGAAAAATATAATTATGATGAGAATGAAGCAGGACTGTATACCCTTGAGAATTACAATGTGAAAACTATCAACAGACAAGCAATATGGCTTACACCAGAAGCGAGCAGTAAACTAATTAAAATGGAATTGAACTTAGCTCAGCTGTTTCAGTCATTCCGCAGATTGAGTTTGACCAGCATTTCAAAGATATTGAATTGAAGCCTGCAGATATCCAACTAAGAACTTCTAATGCAGAAAAGTTAACTCCTGTGGAAATAACATTCAAAACAGAGAAAGACAACCACCAACAAGCCATTTTTGGCTTGTATGTGGTAAAATCAGAAACCCAGCATGTGGGACCGTGATTGGCTGAAATGACTACAACTTGATTGGAGGTTCATCCACCATTTGCATGCCACAATCCCTTCAAAAGAGTCAACTGATAGCAAATTATAAAGGTACTGGATGATGCTACAGCAGCATTCAAGGATGGCGTTGGAAAAGTCAAACATGTGAAAGGCAAAATAGCATTAAATGAAAATCCCACACATAAGTTTTACAAAGCCTGTTCGATTCCTTATATCATCTGTGATAAACTAACCTGATTCTAATATGGGTTTCCTTTGTGGAATGAGAGTGGTAAGGGGGCAGAAAGAAGGGAATCATGGTTGGGAAAGGGAGAGGGGAGGCAGTGGGAAGCACTAGAGGGACGTTCTGTAATAATCAATACATCAATTGTTTGGAATCAAATGACCTTGCCTGGTGTCTCAGGGATGGGTGTGTCTGTACCCGAACCGCTCCCCACCCCCCATCTCTGCTTCTCCTTCTCTGCCAACTGTCCTAAACAGTATGTGTATGTCTAAGACTTTTACACAGTACTGTATACATATATTGTTTGATTAAGCATTCTTTTTTTAACTAATTCATTATGGATTATATGTAAAAGTATGTGAATGGCATATGTAATTATGCCACTACATCATACGTGCATGCCTCACTTAAAGTGAGCCAAAGTGACTGTATTGTGCTGTAGGTTTTCTATGTTGCTATGTTAAACACAAAACTAATAAGTAAACATGGTATCCCCATGTTTCTCTTTCAATTAATTTACAGAGTTACAAAGTATGACAACCAACTTTATAGTTATCATCTGCACAAAATTTTTGGGAATTAAGTGGATTTCCACATTTCTGCACTTACAGTATCAGCATTATCTTTCTCACCATGAGTTCCCTTGAATTTCATGTGTTGTTGACATTTTCATTGAGACAACCATCTGTTGCTTTAAAACCTTCATGACCAGCTTCTTAGCTAGCTCCACTGACTTAGGTTTTATTATCATTGGTCCACCGACACACATACCTTGTCCAGTTACAGTGGAAAACCACTGATTGAGGGCTTCTTCAACATCTAGGTCCTTACCCTCTCATTTTTGTTTTTCAGATGTTTTCTGTTGTCTCTCAGGTAATGTCCATTCTTCATACTGTTTATCTTGCTGATGCATTAAGCATGCAGTTGTAGGTTTTGGCACTCCAGTTATTTCTGCCAGCTGATGATAATTAATTTAATTTGTTCCTGTAGGATAGTTATTTCAGCTCATTGAAAACCTCTCATGGCATCTTGACAAGGGTCTGATATTTTTTCAAGTCAAAATAAAAAATAAAATTATTAAAAATCATTGCTTTTTGAATCGGAGTCCATCAGCCCAAGCACACTCTTTAAAATCTTTAAAAACTGTTCACTCTAAACATGGTGTAGTGTATAACAACCACAGAAGTGCTCGAGACTGATGTTAATTAGAATCTGTTTGGCAACGGTCTCCCGTCCCACTTATGTGGCATGGTGTCCCAAGTAAATGTAGAGAATCCCAGCTATTTTCATGATTAGTGTTTGTTCTTTAGGAGTTGTCCCGAATAAGCAGCAGCTCTGATACCACCATATTCATTTTGTTCTAATACGGCCAATAATTCTCGTTTAACACCAAAAAAAAACAAATGATTTACTCCTTCCTCTTCCTCCCCCACTCCAGGCTGATGGAGAGTATCACAAACAGATAATTTGGGCTGAGACCCTTCTTCAGGACTAAGAAGGAAGGGGGGAAGATAGCAGAATAAGAAGGGGGGGAGAGGAAAGAGGCCAGCTGGAAGGTGATAGGTAAAGTCAGGTGGGTGGGAAATGTCAAAGGCTGGAGAATAAGGAATCTGATAGGAGAAGAAAGTGGACCGTAGGAGAAAGGGGAGGAGGAGGGGACAAGGGGGAAGTAATAGGTGCAAAGAAGTACATACAAGATCATAGTACAGAATAGAAGGAGGAAGGGGGAAATTTGTTTACCAGAAGGAGAAATCAATATTCTTGCCATCAGGTTGGAAACTACCCAGAGTGTTGCCCCTCCACCCTGAGGGTGGACTCGGCCTGGCACAAGAGGAGGCCATGGACAGACATGTCAGAATGGGGATGGGAATTGGAATTAAAATGTTTGGCTTCTGGTTTGGCTTGTGGCGGATGGTGCGAAGGTGCTCGATGAAGTAGCTCCAATTTAGGACGGGCCTCACCAACGTAAAGGAGGCCTTGTTGGAAGCAGCCTTCTCTGGAGTTTATGAAGAATGGTACGAGAAGCAAAACAACATCCAGTGAGCAGCAATTCAGTGGCCTTGTTAATGAGAGAAGTCAGAGGAGAGTGGCCAGACTGGTTCGAGCTGATGGGAAGGTGACAGTTACTTTATATGATGCTCACATTATAACAGTGATATTCAAAGAACATCTCTGGATGCACAACATGTCAAACCTTGAAGTGGATGGGCTACAGCACTACAAGACCATGAATGTACACTCAGTGGCCACTTTATTAGGGACAAAGTATGTTGGTTTGATAAGCTATGCTTGCATTCTTGTATTACTTCAATCATAGGTTTGTTTTTATAGAATAGATAAAAATTAAGAATAATTAAGAATAAGAAACCTGGTTTCACCTATCACCTTTCTGCTAGCCACTTCCCCTCCCCTCACCTTTTTATCTTCCCCCTTCCTTTTCAGTCCTGATCAAGGGTCTCAGCCCAAAATGTAGACCGTTTACTCTTTTCCGTAGATGCTGCTGACCTTCTGAGTTCCTCCAGCATTTTGTGTGTTTGCTAAGAATAAAAGTTTGCTTGATCTCTAAGAATTTTTCTATCTTAGTTTCTTGCTGAGAGAAAGATGGGAAGATTTCCACTATATTATCCTCCTTTTTAATTGCATCTTATTGAATGATATGTACAGATGCTAGACAAGAATTGCTGAATAATTATTACAAAATGTTATAGGTGTTAAAGGAACAGTAATCAATCTGTACGTAGATTTTTTCCTAAAGCCAATATGAAATTAATTTTTCATAAACTTTGACTGTTCTCAAATTTTATTAAACAGTTTGAAAGGATGTTTTATTTTTCCAACAGTGAAAGGGTGTTGGGCAGAAAGTTCTTGGTGCACAGTATCATTGTGACATTGTGGCTGCACTTCTGTATATGATCTTCTTTCTAACATTTTAGTTCATAATTTAGCAAGACCTTTCAAGAACGTTAAATGCAAGAGATTCTGCAGAGCGTGGAAATCTTGGGCAACACACACAAAGCACAGGAGGAGCTCAGCATGTCAGGCAGCATTTTATGGAGGGGGATAAACTGGTGACATTTTAGGATAAGATCCTATATCAGGTCTGGAAAAGAAGCGGGCAAAGCCAAAATAAGAAGGTGGAAGAGGACGGAGGGCAAGCACACTAGGGATAGGTGAGACCAGCTGAGGGGAGGGGGGATGATGAATTAAGAAGCTGAGAGGTGAGACATGAAAAAGGTGAATGGCTGAAGAAGAGGAAATCTCACAGGGGAGGAGAGTGTACCATGGAGAAAAAGGAAGGAAGTTGGTCACCAGAGGGTTTGGTGGAGAGTAAGGAGTAGAGAATGGTTAAAGGGGAACAAAAATAGGGAATTGGAAAAAAAGAGAAGGAAGAGGTGGGTAAAATTACCATGAGTCAGAGAATCTTCTCCTTATTTCATTTTTGTTTACCTCTCCAACAGGCTGAAAGAATTCCAGCCTGTCAGTTAGAAGGCTGTATGTTAGTGCCTGGCAACAGAAGTTGAACCTCTACATAGCCTCACATGTCAGTAACTCTAAGGGAGTATTGCAGGGTCTGCAAAGGTAAATCACTCACGGTAAAACAACATTTTTATTTACCATCTCACTATGGGAAGCAAATGACAGAGTTATGATAACAAAACCCACTGAGTTTGCCTCCTATTGACCCCAAAAAAAGGAAAACTTATCATCCTGCCAAGTACTGATGAAGGGTCTTAGCCCGATACATCTACTGTTTATTCCTCTCCATAGACACTGCCTGACCTGCTGAGATCCTCCAGTATTTGTTGTGTTGCTCTGGATTTCCAGCATCTGCAGAACCTCTTTTCTTAGTAAAACCCTGTCAAGTTCTGTTAGGACTATTCAAACTGTATTTTTCTTTCTACATTCTACTCAGAAATGATAATTAATGCTCAATATTTTGAAAAAGAGGTAGAGCAAAAACAGGGGATTTTATTTGCTAGAGTTAACAGTGGAAAATTATTTGTGACATATCTAGAGGAATATTTTGAGAGTTAATTGATATGGGAGACCAGTGGATTTGGTGTATTTGAACTTTCAGTGAAGTTCCATGTAAGATATTAGTGTGCAGAATTAAAGCACGAGACTTTGAAGGTAAGCTGCTGATACAGTAGCGAATTGGTTGGCCAACCAAATAAAGAATACAGATAAACTGATCTTTTATTGAGTGGCAGGCAATGACAAACAGAATACCACAGGAATTAGTACCCTTCATGATACACACTCAGTGGCCAGTAGCTAACCAAGTGGCACTCAGTGTATTTTAATGGTCTTCTGCTGCTGTAGCCCATCCACTTCAAGGTTCAATGTGTTGTGCATTCAGAGATGTTCTTCTGCACACTGCTGTTGTAACACATGGTCATTTGAGTTATTGTCACCTTCCTGTTAGCCTGAACCAGTCTGGCCATTCTCCTCTGACCTCTATCATTAAGAAAGCATTTTTGCCCAAAGAGCTGCCACTCAATGGATTTTTTTTTGTTTGATTTTTACCCTCCCAACCATTGAACACATCTACATGAAACACTGTCATAGGAAAGCAGCATCCATCATCAAAGATCCTCACCACCCAGCTCATGCTCTCTTCTCGCTGCTGCCATCAGGTAGAAGATACAAGAAACTCAGGACTGGGAACCACTAGGTTCAAGAACAGTTACTACACCTCAACCGTTAGGCTCTTGAGTATATGTCGCCACACAAGACCCTAAGATTCATCTTCCTGTGGGCAACTCAGCAAATCTATAGAATAGCCACTGTAACAGAAACAATGAAATTTCAACCGGAGTGCAGAAGACAACAAACTGTGCAAATTCAAATATAAATAAATGGCAATAAATAATGAGAACATAAAATAACAAGATGAAAAGTCCTTAAAGTAAAATAATTGTTTGTGAAAACAGCTCAATGGATGGACAAGTAAGTGTAGTTATTCCCTTTTGTTCAAGAGCCTGATGGTTGGATAACTGTTCTTGAAACTTATGGTGCGAGTCCTGAGGAGAGATTAAGTCAGTTATGCATTTCATTATAGGGCTAGACAGATTGGATGTAGGAAGATGTCCCTTTTGGAAACTGAGTCTAGAACCAGGAGCCACTGTCTCAGAGTAAGGGGTATACATTTAAGACAGATGACAGAAAATTTGTTCAATGCTCTACTACAGAAGCCAGTTGAAATCAAATCATCAAATTAATTCAGGAAAGAATTAGAGTTTATTCTCAGTGCTGAAGGTATCAAGGAATATGGAGAGACAGCTAGAATAAGGTCCTGACTTTGAATGATCAGTCATGGTCTTACTGAATGATGGAGCAGACATGTAGGGTCAGACATTTCTGCTGATGATAAAATAGACTCTTAACAATTTCATATGAAGTATTAAACTGAGTTCCCATGTGCCAATGCAACCCTACATAAAAGTAACTTGCCAGAGAGTGATGGCCAATATCCACCTATCAAATAATCTAAAAGAGAAAACTAATTGATCATTCCATGATCCATATAAAGTTGTAAAGGCAGTTGGAATTCCAGAGAGGCTAGAAGCCAGTTAGTATACAATATTAAATCTGATTTGAAGTCTGAATAGTTTTGTTTGGTAAACCTAAGTTTTTTTAACTGGCAATACACAACATTCAATAATTGACCAATAACCCCAGACAGTCCTTCCAGGTGGGGCGACATTTCACCTGTGAGTTGGTTGGTGTGATATACTGTGTCCAGTGCTCCCGGTGTGGTCTTTTATATATTGGTGAGACCCAACGCAGACTGGGAGACCATTTCGCTGAACACCTACGCTCTGTCCGCCAGAGAAAGCAGGATCTCCCAGTGGCCACATATTTTAATTCCATGTCCCATTCCCATTCTGATATGTCTATCCATGGCCTCCTCTACTGTCAAGATGAAGCCACACTCAGGTTGGAGAAACAGCACCTTATATACCAGCTGGGTAGCCTCTAACCTGATGGCATGAACATCGATTTCTCTAACTTCCGTTAATGCTCCTTCTCCCCTTCTTACCCCCTGATATATTTAGCTTTTCCCCTCTCCATTTTTCCCCTCTCTTTCTGCCCATCACTCTGCCTCTTCTCCATCTCCCTCTGATGTTCACCTCCCCCCTTTCTTTCTCCCTAGGCCTCCCATCCCATGATCCTTTCCTTTCACCAGCTCTGTATCCCTTTCACCAATCACCTTTCTGGCTCTCAGCTTCACCCCACCCCCTCCAGTCTTCTCCTATCATTTCGCATTTTCCCCTCCCCCTGTTACTTTCAAATCTCTTACTATCTTTCCTTTCAGCTAGTCCTGACGAAGGGTCTCGGCCCCAAACGTCGACAGTGCTTCTCCTTATAGATGCTGCCTGGCCTGCTGTGCTCCACCAGCATTTTGTGTGTGTTGATTCAATAACTGAGTTTGGTTTGCAGTTGTAAATCCTGTTATTTAACTGTAAGCCATCTTTAAATATGCTTGAAGACTTTTTAACAAGATATTGTTTGTATCATTGTCATGTACTTTATCGTTATTATGATTAACACAAAGCATTCATAACACTTTCTGACAAAGAAGAGAAAATTAGTTAATTTTGCTAGCATGAGATTACAATAGATCCAAAAAAATGAGCTGAAGATGTATTAAATGGTATAATGCCCATTTAGAGAACAATAATGGAAAAACAGCAAGCTAAAAATAATCACAGCTCAAGGTTTTTATGTGCTACTTGCCAAACTTAAACTGTAAACAATATTTTCACATACAATAGAAATTTCTGCTGTGTGCGTGTGTGTGTGCGAGCATGCGCACGAGCAACGTGTAAATGTACACATGTTTGTGTGTGTCATGAAGGATATGACCGTACCAATTTTTGTACCAGGTCCCCAACTTCAAATCCTTGATGCCTGCTCTCAGCTTTAAAATAGTCAAACTGTCCCAGTTGAACTGGCTGTAATTGTTAAATATCACTGTTAGAGTTCTTGCTTTGGCAGAAAATCACTACTTTGTGCTTCCTATGCCATTTTGCAAGTAGCACCTGATAGTTCTATGGATAATCATGTAGAAATGAGTTCCTATATGTGGAAGCATTCTGTGAGTTACTATAGAAAATCAAATGATTCTGTTTTTAGACCAAATCCCTGGAGGCTTTGACTCCCAACTATCAGAAATATTTATTGTTTGCTAATCTCACTCAATAGCTTGAAAGCCTCATTTAAGTTGTCCTTTTACATTCTATTTCCAGGGAATACGCCCTTGATTTTTATTATATCTACTTGTAATTTAGTCCATATAGTACCAGCTTGTAATCCCAGTTCAGTGGTGATGCACAGAATTGTTCACTGCTCACTAGATGGTATCTAGACAGGACTTATTTATTGCTGTAGTATAATTTCTTGTTGTCTTTATCTCTGATTTAATACTTGCCTTTCTGTGACATTTGGATGATCTATGTTTATGGACTGCAGGTCTCTCATCATTTAGAAGGTTTTCTGTTCTCTGCTTCAAGTTTGCTTACATTGAACTCCATTTTAATATTTAGTCATTCCAGCATGAGATTTTGAGCAATTTTCCCTAATTCCGCTTTCTCTCCCATTTTTACTTAGCAGTAGATGGAGTTTTCTGATGAGGCAACCTTTTCCAAACATAGAAGATCTGATTAAGGCTATCTATAATATTTGGACCAACTTCCCTTAAAACCCTAGGTTATGACCAACTTTGGCCTTAGGGCAGTATCAGTCTGGCGAGCCAAAAATTAAGAAATCTGACTTCTTCACACCCAATAACTGCATTGAATAGTTGTAGACATCTTGTTCTCAAGTGAAAACATTTTGTAATATTTATTCTGTGATTTGACACATTGCTGAGGTGGTTGACATCTGATACACTGATAAAATAGCCATGATGTTATGAGACATGTTCTCTGTATTTTCAACAAGCCATTGGAAACACCCAATAGTGGAATTGAGCCAAAACTTGTCTTTCGTACTGGCACTTCCAAAAATTTGGCCAGTCATTCTTAACACTGCTTCAAAATCCTCAGAGATCCTGCTAATGAAATTACTCCTGTGACTGGGCTGTCTTTATTTTACTCACAGCCTCTGAACTTTTTATACTTATTTATACTCCATTGTAGTGCCATCTGAACTGTTGGATATCATAAGAACTCACCCAGCAGTCCTTGATAAAGTGTTAAAATACAGAACTATTTTCTCATGGGACCAGATTAGCAGAACAAAGGACATGGGGGTATCAAAAGAGTTATGAACATGGGGTCATTTCCTTGTATTTTGTTTTCATAGAATCGTAGAAAAGTTTAACACAGAAACAAGCTCTTCAGCTCATCTGGTCTGTGCCTACTCCGATCGACCTGCAGGACTATAGCCTCCATGGCCCTACCACCTATGCACCTATTCAAACTTCTCTTAAACGTTGAAATCAAGCATGTATATGCTACTTGTGTTGGCAGCTCATTCCAGACTTTCACAACTCTCTAAGAGGATTGTTCCCCTTAAACTTCTCACCTTTCACTCTTAACCCATGACCTCTGGTTGTAGCTCCACCCAACCTCAGTGGGAAAAGCTGGCCTGCATTTACTTTATCTTTACCCCTCATAATTTTGTACACCTCTATGAAATCTCCTCTCAAACTTCTGTGTTTCAAGGAAAATGTCCTAACCTGTTCAATCTTTCTTTACAATGCCATTCTTCCAGACCTGGTAACATCTTTGTAAATTCTCTCTGACTCTTTCAACCTTATTTACATCTTTCCACAGGTAGGTGACCAAACTGTACATAATACTCCAAATTAGGCCTTGCCAATGTCTTGTACAACTTCAACATAACAACCCATCTCCTGTAGTTTCAATACTGCATTCTTGTTTTTGGTAGTATGCTTCAAAGATAGTGAGCACTATAAATGCACCAGCCTGTGGGTAATTTAAAATCAACAGACTCAAAGTTCAAAGTAAATTTATTATCAAATAATAATGGTAGTGTGATCATTCTCCTAAGGTGTTGCGTATTGATGGGATCTCTGGAAGCTGTAGAGCCCAATCCAGGATTCAGATATTCTGGTGCAATGTTAGCAAGGGTGAACGGTGGCTGTAGTTTTGGTTGTTCAGTCTCTCCTTTCAATGTCTTCCCATTTTAGATGCTGAATTTTTTAAAGCTGATTTTGATGTTATCGTTGAAGCATTCCCTTTGCCCATGAGTAGCTTGCTGACCTTCTGAACAATGGAGTAAAGGATCTGTTTGGGAAGACATAAATTAGGCATCCAGATGACATTGGAGTTGGTGTTAATTTATCTTGATGGAGATGCTGTTCATTTTAGTCTTCTCCAGGACACTGGTGTTAGTGCGTGTGTCCTTCCAGATGATCCTCAAAAGCTCTCTGGTGGCATTGTTCCAGGACTTTCAGGTGTCTGTTGTAGCTGGTCCATGATTCAACTCCATACAGTGATATAGGAAGGATGACTGCTCTATAGACCAAAAATTTTGTTAGGGCCTGTAGGTTGCATTCCCTTTTCCTTAACCTTGCAGAGACCCCACTAGTACTACTCAGGCAGTGGTTGAGCTCTGAGTTGTTGTCTGTTCTGAGGAGAGAGCACTGCTAAGGTAGTGAAAGTGATCTACATTTCAAGGGTGATATCGCCAGCTTTTATGGAGGGCCAGATAAGTGACTGGTTGGGCATTGGCTGAGGTTGAAATGGTTAAGGTTGAAATGTCTTGTTCATTCTATACATATTTGTGATTCCCTGAAACAGGTATTGACCAATGAGTTGAAGGATGGCAGCAATAAAGATGGCAAATAGTGTAGGTGCAATGATACAGCCCTGTTTGACTCCTGCATTGACAGTGAAGGGTTCTGATTCAGCGCCAATATTGCTAGTATTGTGGCTGATATGCCATCATTCAGTAGCCTCTGTTTTCGCAAGTACTTGTCAGGGCAACCATGTCTTGATACTATATGCCAGAGAGCTTGGCAGTCTATGGTATCAAATACCTTTGTCAATTCTATGAAAGACAAGTTCCAGGATTAGTTTCGTTCACAGCATTTTTCCTGAAATTTGTGTGCTGTAATGATCACATCTGCAGTACCTCTGGATGGGCAGAAACCACACTATGATTCAGGGAGTACTTCAGATAGCGGAAGGAGTTGGTTGGCAAGAATACATGCAAGCACTTGGCCTGTTGTTGACAGGAGGGAGATCCGTCTATAATTGCTGCAGTCTGCCTTGTCTCCCTTCTTGAATATGGTCACTATTAGAGCATCCCTAAGCTCTGAGGGCAGTCATTCCATTTCTGAGACCTTCAAACGCAGGGTATGTACGTGATACTGGAGTGCTGGTCCACTTTCCTTGAGGATCTCTGTTGGGATCCCATCAGGACCAGTGGCTTTGTTGCTTTCCAGGCTCCTAATGGTATCATGGACCTCTTTCATACTGGGAGGTTCCCCCATGTCTTCTCTTACAGGTCTCTGGAAGGATTGGTTAATAATCTTCGATTCAGCAGTCCTGTTGTAGTAAAGTTCTTGTAGGTCCTCTCTCCATTGATCATTGATTTGATATTTTTCTGATCCTTTGGCAAGTTCTTCCTATCCTTGAGTCCAGGGGGATTAATCTGCAATAACTTGGACTGTTAACTGCTTTTGTGGCACTGAATAAGCCTCTCATATCACCAGAGCCTGTCAGTCCAGGGCTCTTGCAGTCCACCAAGAATTCTATAGCTCCCTCACCCTCTGCTGGATATTTGCCTTGGCTCTGGAATAAGCTTCTCTTTAGAGCTTGTTGCCAATGTCATTCTGCTAGGCATGAAAAGCTTTCCTTTTACTGAAGATAAGTTGTTCTATTTCCATGTCATCATCATCAAATCAATTCTGATGCTTTCTGGACTTGTACCCAAGGATATTTTTGCAAGTATTCAGGATGGTGGATTGAAGCAAACCCCAGTGTTCTTCGATAACCTCCAGACATTCCCATTGGAGGTTTTCCCCAAATGAGGTCTAAAGATTCATTCACAGTAGAACGGAATTAGCAAAAAGTAGAAAAAGCAATTATAGACCTGTCAACTTGACATCAGTGGTGGGTAAATTAATGGAAAGTATTCTTAGAGATGGTATATATAATTATCTGGATAGACAGGGTCTGATTAGGAACAGTCCATGGATTTGTGCATGGAAGGTCAGGTTTGACAAATCTTATTGAATTTTTTGAAGAGGTTATGAGGAAAGTTGATGAGGGTAAAGCAGTGGATGTTGCCTATGTGGACTTTGACAAGGTTCCGCATGGAAGGTTAGTTAGGAAGGTTCAATCGTTAGGTGTTAATATTGAAGTAGTAAAATGGATTCAGCAGTGGCTGGATGGGAGATGCCAGACAGTAGTGGTGGATAACTGTTTGTCAGGTTGGAGACCAGTGACTACTGGTGTGCCTCAGGGATCTGTACTGGGTCCAATGTTGATTGTCATATACATTAATGATCTGGATGATGGGATGGTAAATTGGATTAGTAAGTATGCAGATGATACTAAGGTAGGTGGTGTTGTGGATAATGAAGTAGGTTTTCAAAGCTTGCAGAGAGATTTAGGCCAGTTACAAGAGTGAGCTGAACGATGGCAGATGGAGTTTAATGCTGATAAGTGTGAGGTGCTACGTTTTGTTAGGAATAATCCAAATAGGACATATATCGTAAATGGTAGGGCATTGAAGAATGCAATAGAACAGAGTGATCTAGGAATAATGGTGCATAGTTCCCTGAAGGTGGAATCTCATGTGGATAGGGTGGTGAAGAAAGCTTTTGGTATGCTGACCTGTATAAATCAGAGCATTGAGTATAGGAGTTGGGATGTAATGTTAAAATTGTACAAGGCATTGGTAAGGCCAAATTTGGAGTATTGTGTACAGTTCTGGTCACCGAATTATAGGAAAGAAATCAACAAAATAGCGAGAGTCCAGAGAAGATTTACTAGAATGTTACCTGGGTTTCAGCACCTAAGTTACAGAGAAAGGTTGAACAAGTTAGGTCTTTATTCTTTGGAGCATAGAAGGTTGAGGGGGGATGATAGAGGTATTTAAAATAATGAGGGGGATAGATCAAGTTGACGTGGATAGGCTTTTTCCATTGAGAGTAGGGGAGATTCAAACAAGAGGACATGATTTAAGAGTAAGGGGGGCAAAAGTTTAAGGGTAACATGATGGGGAATTTCTTTACTCAGAGAGTGGTAGCTGTGTGGAACGAGCTTCCAGTAGAAGTGGTAGAGGCAGGTTCGGTATTGTCATTTAAAGTAAAATTGGATAGGTGTATGGACAGGAAAGGAATGGAGGGTTATGGGCTGAGTGCAGGTCAGTGAGACTAGGTGAGTGTAAGCATCAGTATGGACTAGAAGGGCCGAGATGGCCTGTTTCTGTGCTGTAATTGTTATATGGTTATATGGTTAGCAAAGAAATACAATAGAATCAACGAAAAGCTACACATAGACAAAGAGTGACAAGCAAACAATGTACAAATAAGGACAGGCTATGCAAATACAATAAATAAATAAATCAATAAATAGAAGATGAGTTTTAGAGTCCTTAAAAGTGAAGCAATAGATTGCAGAACCATTTTAGAGTTGACATGACTTAAAGAAATATAGAGCCCTTTGATTTTCTCAGATGTATTTTAGTATTTTAGGGATGTGAAGGTTGTCAGCAGGGCCAACCTTTATTGTCCATCTCAAATTGAACCTGAGAAGGTGTTGGCCAGCCATTTCCTTCAGCCACACAGTCTTTCCAGTGAGGACACTATTTGAATATTGTTGGATGGGAATTCCAGTTATTTATTAGGATAACAACAGTTACTGACTTGCAAGGGGACAGGAATATTACTATTGTTTGTCTTGATCAAAGTTCAATTTAAAATTTATTGCCAGAGTACATATAAGTTACTACATACAACCCTGAGATTCTTTTTCTGTAGGCATACATAGCAAATCTATAGAACAGTAATTGTGAACTGTAAGCATCAGGGACTGTTAACTGTAGACTGTGCAGATATAACTAAATAGCAATAAATAATGAGCATGAAATAACAATAGAGTTCTTAAATGAGCTATCCCCTTTTGTTTAACATCCTGATGATTGAGAGGTAGTAACTGTTCTTGAACATGCAAGTGAAAGTCCTGAGACACGTGTACCTTCTACCTGTTGGCAGCAGCGAGAAAAGAGCATGACCTGAGGATACTGGATGATGAGTGCTGCTTTTCTACAGCAATGTTTTATGTAGACGTGCTCAATGGTTGGACTGTGCCGAATCCACTGCCTTTTGTAGGATTTCCTGATCAAAGGCATTGGTGTTCCCATTCCAGGCTGTAATGCAGCCAGAGAGCACACTTTGCAACACATAGTGAGAGAAGGTTGCCAAGGCTTCTGATGACATGCCAAGCCTCCGCAGACTCCCGAGCATGTAGAGGCGCTGTGATACTTTCTCCAGAATAATATTTATATGATGGGTCCAGGACAGGTCCTGTGAGATAGTGACACCCAGGAATTCGAAGTTATAAACACCTCTGATCCTCAATGATTACTGGCTTATGGACCACTAGTTTTCCGTTCCTGAAGTCTACAATCGGTTCCTTGATCTTATTAACATTGAGTGAGAGGTTATTGTTATGACACCACTCAGCCAAGTTTTCAATCTCCCTTCTGATGCTGATTCATCATCCTCTTTCATACAGCCCACAATAGTGATGTCATCAGCAAACTTGTATATGATGCTGGAGCTGTACTTAGCCACACAGTCATAGGCATAAAGTGAGGAGAGCAAGGAGCTAAGCACACGTCCCTGCAGTGATCCTGTGCTGATAGAGATTGTGGAGCTTTTGCCAATCCAAACTGACTGGAGTCTACAAGTGAGGAAATCCAAGATCCAATTTCACAAGAGGGTATTGAGGCTAAGGTCTTGCAGTTTACTGATTAGTTTTGAGGGGATGATGGTGTTAAATGCTGACATGTAATCGATAAAGAGCATCCTGATGTTTCAGAGTTGTGTGAAAAGCCAACAAGATAGCATCTGATGTTAAATGTTACAGATGTGGGAGATGCTACTGGAATAGACTAGTGACTTTATGCTACTTGTGTTTTGTCAGTGGAGCCAATGAATGTTTAGGACCATTGTGTGCCAATGAAACCAACTGCTTTGACCTAGAGCATATAAAATGTGTCGGGTATGTTACGGATTCAGCAACAATAAATATATAAGTCAGGCAGGGTTTCTTTTAATACAAATAAAACATTTATTAAACACTGAAAAACAAACCCCAAAAGTAAACAAACGACTAACATAACCAGAAATCAGCTGCTGTGCGCCAGCCTAAACAATTCTTAGAGGGATAAAGTGAAAACAGTTCTTAAAGTGATGTTGCAAAATCAGTTCTTCAAAGTAGTACCACGAAAGTTCAAAATACTTACAGTCCATTAAAGGAGAGACTTTTTTAGATGATTTAAATTCTCTTTCACGTCATGTTGTTGTGGTTCCCAGTCGAACTATACTTTTCCCAGAGAATTTACGAAGATGAAAATGAAACGGCTTAAAGGCACTGACCTTTCCTTGATGAATGTGCACCCAACCCTTTCTGCTCTTATCGCAGGGGCTAACAAGGGCACAGCCAACGAATTCCTTCCGAATGAGGATCAAACAAGGTCGAACCTGTTTCACTGTCGACATCGACTTTCCATGATCTTTTAGCTCTCAAACTCCCATCTTCACACTCCACTGATTTTTAACTGGCAGTATTATAAAGAAACTGCCGGCAACAACATTTTAAACTTTAGGTATTAAATAAAACTCCACCTTTCAATGGAACTGCGTCATAATATTGGACCACGCAGTAGCATGGAGTCAAAATGGCAAATCCAGCCACGAACTGCCCCTCCTCACAGGGAGGGGTCCTCCTTTTATACCCTTTTGAAAAAAACTGTCCCACTCAATAGAAACAATAAAAAGTAATAGTTACAGCAGAAAGTAAGTCATTCACCATAGGAAGCTCACCCTTTGATCTGGTCTTGTAGCCACAATCAATATAGCTGCTGCAATGAGTAATGAATTACCACCCCCCACCCCACTCTCCCTGCCAATGATAATGACATTGAATGTTAATTTAGATGCTCTCCTGTTGGAGATGGTCGCTGCTTGTCACTTTATGTGATATGAATTTTAGTTATTCCTTATCAGCCCATGTTTAGATCTTGCTGCATGTGGGCAAGAGCTGCCTCATTTGCACAGGAGATACAAATACAATTGAACATTGTGCTACGGCTGACAGGCTTTACCACTTCTCACGACCAACCAAGTAGCAAGGAAGTTCAATGATGAGGCAGCTCAATATAACTGGGTCTGGTATACTGTGCCAAGTAATTCCTGCAATGATGTCCTAGGGTAGTAATAAATGGCATCCTTACATGGCAGTAATCTTCTTTTATATGAGTTAAGATTTCAAACATTGGAGCATCACGTCCTTGATGCTCATTGACCTAAGAATTATCAAGGCTCCTTTCTGCCACACTTGGTCAAATTCTGCCTTGATACTACTCCTAACTTACTTCTAGATTTCAGCTCTTTGCTTTATGTTTGGACCAAGGCTGTAATGAAATCTGGAGCAACGTGTTTCTGATGAAAGCTGAGTGGACATTAGTAAACAGGTTGCTACTGAGTAAGTACTGTCTGATTCAACTGTTCACTACACCTTCCATCAGTTTGCTAATGACTGAAAGTACACTGGATAACAATTAGCTGATGGAAATAATTTGGAAGATCTGTATCTCAGGTGTTTGATGGTTGGGTTGAGATGTTCTCACATCTTGGCAATTTACTTGCAATCGTTTCATCACCATGTGAGGAGACATCGTCAGTGTACTGTTGATTGCGATGTGTTCTCAGAATGCTTGGACTTTATATACTTATCAATCAGTTGATTGGATGTCATTTCAGAAACTCAATTCTGATGAGTGAAGGAAATGGCTGATCTGAAATTGACCTCTTTTGGAGCAACTTCTTCACATTGTCAGATAGATAACAGCGTTTAATCGTTAAAGAGCTCTTTGGCTGCAGACAGAAATAATCTTCAATACTGCAGCTGGAATATTGTTTGAGCCCAGAGCCTCTGCCAAATGTTGTGCTTTCAGCTTATTCATAATATTAACTGAAGTGAATTGGATAGGCTGACAAGTGCTTCTGTAATGGTATGGATCTTAGGAGAAAGCCTTAATCATTAGCAGGTCATGTGTGCTGTGTATTAATAGACACTGTAATTACAGTTCCAAAAAAGGAAGCTTCACTGGATGGAATTTTAAAATGTAAATTGTTGCAAGTGATGCTGATTTGAATTAAGAGTTATAAGAATAAATTTGCTGATGAGGGGTAACATTTGAGAATGGTCACTGTAGAGAACAAATGAAAACATAGCCCTTGTTCTTCTTTTGGATTGTAAAATCTAACTAGAAATATTTTGAGAAATCATCAAAATACCGAATGAAATATTTTTAACTGAAATTGCAACATTTCTCAGTAATCCTTCATTTTTCTGTCTACAGGAAACCATGCAAATACTTCACAATAATGAAGTTTATAAAGTTCTGAAAAACATACAAATAATTACTCTTGGGTTTGTGTATTGTGTGTAGAGCATTCAGAACAGATTTTTGTTTCTCTCTAGCTGGTTCCAGAGAGAACAATTCTCTGTTATGCCTGGAGTTTGCTCATCATTTCCCCAGCTGTGTGGTGACATACAATCCTGTGCGTAATGATGTAGGTGTTTAATCTGTTTGGAATGATGCTGTTTGGAATATTTGTCCTTTAAGTTTCCACAGCTAGAAATAGCTTCGGTTTTTTTCTGTCATTATACAGCAACATATCAGAGTCCGATCCTGAGAATTACACTTGTACAAAGAAGTGTGACAAGCTAGCCTACAAAATTGGCCTGATTAGCTTCACACTTATTGTCACCAGAACCATGATTATAATACATTAAAGTCTGTTGAATTCTGGGAGAACAGTGTTCAATCTGCTTGTGAAATTATGTTGTTGAGAGATCAATTACTAAGCCTGCTTTCTTCCGGACTGCAATTCCATTACTGAAGTGGTGTGTCTATTTAATGTCTCGGCATCACTGTAGACTAAAATTTTATGTAAATGGACACCATGTTTAACTTTCCTAGCTAGAAAGAGAAAAGATTTGCTTTAATATAGCATCTTTCGTAAAATCAGAACTGGATGGCATCCGTTAGTCTTGTGAGACCATGACCTGCGCCTGGAAAGTCTTGCTTCTGCCTCTCCAGGGTGCAGGCCTGGGCAGGGTCTTATGGAAGACTGGCAGTTGCCCAAGCAGCAAGTCTCCCCTCTCCATGCCACTGATGTTGTCCAAGGGAAGGGCAAGGGCTGATACAGCTTGGCACCAGTGTTGTTGCAGGAGTTGCCAGAACGAGGTTGAAGGCAACATCGGACTCCCTTAGGGACTCCAGCTCCGGATTTGTCCTCAGGGTTTACTCCCGAAGCCTTTCCCATAAGTGGGTATGGCCGCAAGGCAGCGGAGGTTTCCCTCTCTTAGAAAAAGACAGCCTTCCCAGCCTGACAAGCTCCATCTACCCAAAGCACCTGGTTTTAAGCCACCAGGACCTGCCTTCACCCCTTCTGTCAGTAGAAACAGTTCCGCTGGGCTTAGAGGCTAAGCCTCACGAGAAGGCCAGGAGTTGGACTTGGTTGTCAGAGGCTATTTGAGGTGCATGCCGTGAGGAGCAGTTTTAGGTAGTGGGAGCTTGTCCCCACTACCACTCCTTGGCTTGACAACCTTGGAACCAAATCAGGACATTCCGAACTAAAAGTTAAACATGTACTTCTGAAGTGAGGACTCTGATGGTGATGTATCAACCAATGCACACACAGCTATTTGTAAATTTTTATTATTTTAGAGATACAACGCTGTAACAACCCCTTCCAGCCCAATGAGCCCACACCACTAATTGCACCATGTGACCAATTAATCTGCTAACTGGGTGTGGTGAACTACATATACCTGTCTAGACACGCCCCCTGCTGACTGCTCCTGTGGCTCCTCCCAGACCCCTGTATAAAGGCGATCAGAGCCTGGGCCCGGCCTCTCAGTCTCCAGGATGTAGTATGGTGGTCACTCACTGCTTGTTCCTTCCTCCAGTCAATAAAAGCCGATATCTCACCTTTACGTCTCAGAGAGTTATTGATGGTACATCACTGGGCAACGCACACAGAATGCTGGAGGAATGCAGCAGGCCTGGCAGCATCTGTGGAAAAAAAGAACAGTCGAAGTTTCGGGCCGAGACTCTTCAGCAGGACTGGAGAAGAAAAACTGAGGAGTAGATTTAAAAGGTGGAGGGTGGGAGAGAGAACATTCCCATTATTATGAATACAAACTATATCATTACCTTCCACTTTTATGAACTGGCCACCTGCCCTCTGCACTTTCAGCCTGAGGTAGGGTCTCGCCCCAAAACTTCAAACATCCCTTAACTTCTACAGATGCTGCTTGACCCATTGAGTTCTTTCAGCACTTGTTACTTGGCTCCAGATTCCAGCACCCGCAGAGTCCCTTGTGTCTCCTCTTTTTGCTTGGTTTTACCAATGCTTATTTTGCAGTTTTCTGGAGCACTTTGCAAATGCTCAACTGTCAATCTCAGTGCCGGCACTAAGAATTCCATGGCTGTACTCTGCCACTATGGCACTTCACAAAGAGCCTAACTCCAAAACAAGGATTTGTTCCAGGTTGGTCAGAATCAGCTCTCAGATCCTGGTAAAGGATCTACAGGCCCATAAATCTGAATTACAATTTTACGGATGGGAAGAGGAAAGCCACATTATTCCATTATTTGTATTTACTTTGATACTTTTAAAAACTTAAAATGTCTTTTGTGTTTTAGTAATTACAGATTTTATAGTTTTAAATTAATTATTTTTAATAATATGGGATGGTTTATTTCATTTTTCATAGATTATTAGGTGTATCTAAATTTTTAGTATTGAAAACCCTGAAAGTTTGAACAGATGATACCGGATAAGGGCACTGGCATGTCTCATTTACATCAAGTGAGCTCTGTAACTGCCCAGAGCCTTGCCAACTACAGGACAGTATTGAAGTAAGATTGGCAAAAGAGATCTGGAAACATTAAGCTTCAGGCTAATGGTGTTTGCTAGCTGGGACCCCATTTAACTAAATATAGGTAACTGAATCAACCAAGTGGACATTCTATGAAAAAAAACATTTAGTTTATACTGAGGATCAAACTCTTCATTTGAAATAATAAACTGCATGATTCCATTATCATTGGCTACAGTTACAGAGTCACACTTGCTGAATTACCCAGTACCAAACCTATTCTAATGTGTTTCTATTCAGTCCTATCTAGTTCCCAGTTACATCGGTTTTTGTTCCTGTGCTCTCGCAACAGTTACTCAGCTTTGTGGTGAACTGAGCTGTGGCCTGATCCAGCTGTAGTGATGCCTGGCTTCGAGCTTTTTGTAAAACTCCCATTCTGAACCTATTAGTTTACTCCCACTGTTTGCATGATTTGTTTTTCACTCTCTCTCTGCGCATAGTGTGTTTGACGTTCTTTTTTAATGAGTTCTTCTGGGATTTCTTTGTCCAGAGGCTGCCAGTAAGGTGACAAATATCAAGGTTATATAATGATTACATATTTTGATAATAAACATACTTTGAACATAAATATTTTGAAAGGCTGACTAAAGTCATGGAATAAACAATATTTGTAAATGTTTATTGTATGGATTTTGGAAATCTATTTGATAGTTACTCATAAAGGATTATTATCTGAAACTGAATTGATGTGAAACATTGACCTCATTAGCCAATTAGCTCAGTAGCTAGCAGGAAACAGCTTAAGTAATTGTCTAATTCTCCAATTGCAGGATGTTACTTACTGTCATTATAGAGGATTAGTTTTAAGCCACGATTCACTATGTTTATTATCATCTCGGATGGTAAGAGTGAAGTCCTACATGTCCACATTTGTGCCTCGCATCAAGATAGATGGCATTGTCAGCAACAGAGTATAAAGTTCTGTATCTCTGGTTGCATTAGGACACCGATTTGCCAATCATAATTATCACAATTATAATTATGGTAGGAGCTCCATTACTTTATCAATCTGTTCAAA
The DNA here is from genome assembly GCF_030144855.1 of Hypanus sabinus. Classification (NCBI taxonomy): domain Eukaryota; kingdom Metazoa; phylum Chordata; class Chondrichthyes; order Myliobatiformes; family Dasyatidae; genus Hypanus; species Hypanus sabinus. Next base: position 79,376,755 of record NC_082706.1, on the reverse strand, counting down.
TCTGCTTAACATACGTTTTGAATGAAATACCATTTCAGCATCAGAATACAGAACTTTTTCAGTCACTTTCCATTGACTCAAAATAGATTAAATAAGTAAAATAATAAAGTAAACAGGTTGAGGATACCTAAAATAAAACCAATACAAAGTTGACTAAAGTCATGGAATAAACAAATGTAAATGTTCATTATATGGATTCTGAATCCCCCTCTGCCTCAGATATTTGAACATTCCATAAATCCATAAACACTACTCATTATTCCTCTTTGCATAATTTATTTATTTAATTTAACTTGCAGTAATGTTTACGTCTTGCACTGTAATGCTGCCACAAAACAACACATGTCTGACGTATTGTATGCCAGTGACAATAAACCTGATTCTGATTCCCACTTTGTTTTTGCTAACTCACGGTGGAATTCTGTAGGCCTATTTAGGCGTAAGTTAGACCTACACTTTCTATGGCATGTTTAACTGATTCATTGAGTAGACAAGTTTCTAAACTCGTCCAGCAGGAAAAAGTTTGAGGGAAGATTTGAAAGGACTTTTCTGATGTTATTTAATAAACTGTCAGCAGTGACTTTATCTCCTCCATTAGCATTTATGGATTTTACTTTTTAATGGAAGTTACATAAATAATGGATACCACAGCCACACAGTTTCGGGTGAATGTGTCCTATGTAAGAAGAGAATAAGAGTTTCTCTGATGTGATTCTTGATTGGAAATAGAATCTTCAAATTCACAATATTTATGTAAGTTATGCAGTCCTTGATTGAGATTAGAATGTTGAAACTTACAGAATCTATTTTTATCAATAAAATTAAAATGGACAAATGAATTCTTGGCATATAATCCAAATGATCAAAAGGAAAAGAAGGTTAAGAAGTTCAAAAGATCCAATTTGTAGATGTTTTTAAGCCATCTAAACTCATTAGAGCAACAATGCCAGCGAGGGCTAACGAGCCATTTCATGAGATGCCTAGGAAGACGGGGTTTCATGTATGTTTGCTAATTGCTAATAAAGGATTGAAATAAGGAATTTGCCTCTTTGGAGCAACCATTGGAGTTGGCGTGTCACACAAGAATAACAATTCCATCTGGGTTTGCAAGCTGGAAGGAATTGGTTTATTTTGATTTTGGATCAATTTTCCTGTTCAAGCAGGGCATATAATTTGAAAAAAATAAATACAGTCTTTATACTTGTCCAGTAAAGGCACTTTATGAAACGAAAGAGAAAATGCCAGTGGGAATAAAATTTCCATAAGTTTGCACATGACATTGTAATGACACTGTGTTTCATCTATGTTTCCTTGAGCTGTAAAATGTGGAGATATTTTCTGACAGCAATGATTTACATACACTATAAATAGAACTGGTTACCTCAGAATTAGCTTCCTGGTATCAGTTGAGTTGTATTATTTAGACAGCACTGAATTTTCATTGTTGTAACTGGATGGTGTTTGAAAGAGTAAAATAATTAATTGGAGTAACTAGAAGATTGAGGGGCTATTTGATAGAGGTATACAAAATTATGAGGGGTGCAGGTAGGGTAAATGCAAGCAGGCTTTTCCCTCTGAGGTTGGGTGGGACTACAACTAGAGGTCAGGAGTTAAGGGTGAAAGGTGGAAACTTTAAGGGGAAAATGAGGGGAAATTTCTTCACTCAGAGATTTGTGAGAGTGTGGAATGAGCTGCCAGTACAAGTGGATGTGAGTTTGACTTCAATATTTAAGAGAAGTTTGGATAGGTACATGAATAGTAGGGGTATTGAGGGCTATGCTAAGTTGATGGAAGTAGGCAGCTTAAATGGCTCAGCATAGATTAGAAGGTACGAAGGGCCTGTTTATGTGCTGTAATTTTCTATGACTCTATGACTCCACTTACCCTAGTTGGAGAATCCAGACAAGAGTGTAATTTTAAAATTAGAGCAGTCATTCTGGGTCAACAGAATTTTTTTTTGTAATTCATATTTTTATTATTATTTATTCTTATTTTACAAAGCAGAGCAGCATATCATAGAGCAGATACAGTACAGCATATTTACACAGCCATCCCATGACAGGATAACATATAAAACTAAGAAACAGAAAAAAACTTATAATCTAAGTTTAAATTAACATAACAACCAAAATCGATCCCATGCGTCTTGCACTGTTAATTCTTCCCAACATGTGTTCATATGATGAAATCTTAACCATTTCCTCAGTCCATTCCCTCACAGTGGGACATCTGGGTTTTTCCGGTTTTGCGATATAATTCTTGCAGCTGTGATGAGACCCAACTTTAAAATAGTAAATTTGTCATTGTTTACATTAGGTATCATTGTCCTGTCACCCAGGAGACAAAGCCATGGGCACAAGGGCTAGTTGGTGTTGAATAATATCTGTGTACTGTCTTATACTGAATAAATTTTCCTCTCACTTCCCTAACATGACTACACACATTTGATAAAATATTTGACCACTCATTATCTTCAATATTGCTTCCAAGATCCTTCTGCCATACTGCTTTGAGATTGATACACAGTTCACCCACAGAGCGTTTGAACATTTCATAAAACACTGATGCTTTATGAACTTCCTGTGGTAGTGTAAAGTATTCAGTTAAAGGGTTAATTTGTGGGCCACCATTCTTGAATATGCTATTATCGCAATGTCTTATTTGTAAATACTTCCAGAAATTCTCTTTATCTACAAAGTTATATTTCCTCTGCAAATCCACATACGACATAAAGATCCCATTCCTCATAGAGATCACCTACTGTATTTACACCTTTAATCTTCCATTCTTTCCAGTACACCATTCTTTTCCCAATGCATATCGCAGGGTTATTCCAGAGCAAGGGGTATAACTGATTTAAATGTGACATTTTAAAAGCTTTATGAATTGTACTCCACATACTCCTTGAGTGAAATAGTATAGGATTTAGATTAGTCTTGTTTTCCATGTGTTGTGAGAGAATGTTAAGGGGAGAATGTGCCCCATTCTATAACTGCCCAATCTAAATCAACATCAGCCCTGTCCCAATGTTTAGCTAACTTTGTCATTTCAAAGGATAATTTATATGCCCTGACATCTGGTAGCCGGAGCCCACCCATGTCCCTGGACATACACATCTTACTCATTTTAATTCTGGGCTTCTTCTTATCCCATAGAAAGTCACTATAGTGTTTCGACTGGGGAGGTGTGAGGTAAGAAAGAGATTAGGTGCTGGAAAGTAACAGAGATTAAGACGTCCATTTACATCAGTAAAGGACAATACAGAGAAACAAAAAATAAATTTAAAAATAGAATGTTGGCTTTTACCTCAAGTGAGTCAGGATATATAAATGAGTTTGCAGTTGTAGAGAGCATAGGTCAGATGCCATTTGGATATTTGTATAAATTTAATTTTGACTTGTGTAGTTCAGAATAGGTAGACTTGCCTTGGAACTTATCCAGCCACTTACATCAAAATAATTATAATTATAGGACCAAACTGAATACATTTCATTGTGCTCTCTTGAATTTAGAGAATATTACTGTTATACGCACTTGATGGTTGAGCAATAACATAATCCAATAATCAGAATGCCATGAAAATATTTCCATTGGAGGATCCTGAGCATCATTTTAAAATTAGAGCAAAATCATTTAGAAAATCAAGACTGTTTCTAATGCAAAGGCAATGGGTGCCAGGCCCACAAAAATGTATAAAACTGAAATTTTGGCTGGGTGAGGGTGAAAAGATAGTAAATGAATTAAGGGAAGATGAACAGCTCAGACACAATCTAAGTGAGCAGAGACTCTGGCTTGAGGAGCTGTCTGATGAATCTGTTTCAGACAGAATTCAACTAACCTAAATACTTAAACCGGACAGTTTTTGTCTTCTTGAAAATCATTATTATGTTCTAGTGTGACCATAGTTCTCTGGAATGGGTCTTCCATTCATTAAATAAACCTCCTGATTTCACTTCATGAATTGATCTTATATTGTGTAATTGATCTGTAACTGATTATGACATTGCAAGTTTAACTGCCGCTCTTAATTACTGCTTGGATGACAGGTATTCTAGAAAGAGCTTTGCTGCATGCTTTAATTTGACTGCAGTCATCAGTGAAGTTCTGCACCTATATTTTTTGAAACATGCACTTGATCTAATACGTATGCATTCAAGTTCCCGTCACAAGAATGGTGCATATATACATATGCCCTTATGGAGTCATACATAGAAAAATATAGCACAGAAGCAGGCCATTCAGCCTGCCTAGAGCATTCAAACTATTTAACTTGCCTACTTCTGTTGACCTTGGTCCTCCATATCCCTACCATCCATGAACCTATCCAAACTTTTCTTAAACATTGAATTTGCGCTCACATGCACCACTTATGCTGACAGTTCGTTCCACACTCTCACCATCCTATAAGTGAAGAAGTTTCCCCTCATTTTCCCCCTAAACTTTCCCATTTCTCACTTAATGCATGACCTCTAGTTGTACAACCACCCACCCAATTATGTTTGAGGATATGCTGAATTATTTATCTTTCTGCTTGGTAGAGGGTAGCTAAATCTGAATTGACTTAAAGGTCAGGCCTATATCTAATCTTTATTTTGCTCTTCATTATAGGAGAAAGGATGTAAATTAGATTTCCTTATGACTAGATTATATTTAAAATATGACATTTATGAAGGCAAATGCAGGTTATTCTCACCCTTCTGACAGTTACCTAGTTTGGTAGCTGAAAGATGGATGTATAGCTTTTTTTCTAAATATAGCAATTTTTTTTGTTTTACATAAATGATGTGCTTGTTAATTGCCTAACTGATTGTGATGTCCTAACTAGACGGGCATTGGGTATCTTGATTGTATCCAATTTTGCTAAGAGATGCTTGTGTACTGCTACACCTTAGATATTTCTAATCAGCAGCTAAGTTCTTTGTATTCATACAAGTGAGGATTGTACACTCTGTTTATGCAGGAGACAGGGAGGCACAGTAGCCTAGTGATTAACACTACGCTTTACAGTACCGTCCATTTCCCGCCACTGTATGCTCCCCTTGTGAGCGCATGGGTTTCCTCCAGGTGCTCAAGCTTGTATCTTCCCCCAATGACTGCGTGAGATTTCTCTGGGTGCTCTGGTTTCCTTCCACAGTCCAAAGACATGCTGGCTGGTAGATTTCGGATGTTTAAGCAACTTTAAGACATTTTCTTGCATTTATCTATTCATATCCACACTCTCAGCTGATCAGAAAATGTATCAGATTGTTGGATGTGGCACAAGAGCTGATTTAGCAGCTGGAGTGGGCCTACACTTTGATTCTAGTGGGATTTGGGTGTTAGTTGATTGGATTTAGACAGATTGGGAGAACGTGTAAAGGGGCAGATGGAATGTAGTGTAGGGAAGTATATCGTCATGCACTTTGATAGAAGGACTAGAGAAATAGACTACTTTCTAAATGGGGAAATAATTTAAAAATCAGCAACGCAAAGAGTCTTGGGAGACCTTGTGCAGAATTCCGCAAAGATTAACTTGCCAGTGAGTCAGTGGCGAGGAAGGCAAATGTAATGTAAACATTTATTTCAAAAGGACAATATAAGAGCAAGGATGTATTGCTAAGGCTTTATAAGGCATTTGTCAGACTGCACTTGTATTGTGAGCAGTTTTGGGTCACTTATCTAAGAAAAGATGTGCTGGCATTGGAGAAAGTCCAGTGGAGGCTCACAAGAAATGTTCTGGGAATGAATATTGAAAGGTATGGAGAGAGAGGATGTGGAGAGGATGTTCCCTATATTGCATGAGTCTCGGACCAGAGGGTACAACCTCAGAATAGAGGAACCATTTAGAACAGAGATGAAGAAGAGTTTCTTTAGCCTGTGGGTAGAGAATCTGTGGAATTCATTGTCACAGACAGCTGTGGAGGCCAAGTAACTGAGTATACTTAAAGCAAAGGCTGATAGTTTCTTGATTAGTCAGGACGTCAAAGAAGGCAGGAGAGTGGGGTTGACAGGGATAATAAAGCTGCCATGATAGAATGGTGTAGCAGTCTTGATAGGCCGAAAGGCCTGTTTCTGCCCTTATGTCTTATGGATTTGCTCAAAAGGGAGGGAAATCATGAGGCGCCAAACAGCAGACTTCTGATCTGCAAACTTAATATTCATGGATATTTGTGGGATATGTTCCCCTGAATTTCATTACTTTTATTTCACCCTCTGCCCCTCCTCTGCAATTCTAAACTGATAAGATGCACCGTCCCCTTTCTTTTCATCTTTCTCTCTCCTCAACTACAGTATATCCTGAAACTGGTAGAGTAACATGTCGTTGTTGTCTGGATAGTAGCTCTGAACTGGATGTCCTTATTCATACAAAATATTGTGGAAGATCAGCTCCACTAAGTTATCACTTGTATTGAAATAATAAATATCTAGTTCTTACTGTGGATATACAAGCACAATTCAAAGGCTGTATGTATTTTATTTATTAAAGTTTCAAATAGATTATCAAGATTCCCGCCAGAGTCTGTAAGGAGTTTGTACATTCTTCCCGTGACCACATGGATTTTGTCCCGGAGCTCAGGTTTCCTGCCACCGTCCAAAGACGTATCAATTGGTGGGTTAATTGGTCATTGTAAATTGTCCCATAATTGTCCCTAGGCTAGGGTTAAATCGGGGGTTGCTGGACAGTGCAGCCTGAAGGGCCTAATCTGCATAGTATCCAAATTAATAAATATATTAATTAATTAATTGATTAATAGGTAGGTAAGTAAATAGATGAGTGTTGACAATGATTATCACCATAATTTCAGCCATCTTACATAGTATAATGCACCACAGGACATTAATCTGTTGTGTAAGTCTCATCACAGTCACAGGTATGAGGTTCGTCATTATATAAGATTTTATTTTTAGGTTCATGCAAGTTGACGTGTATTTGTTTTGCAGAATCCTGCAGTTTCAATGAGAATATCCATCTAATTAAAACTTGGACTTTTGATTAAGTTCTGAAATAACAATCAAGAAGATATCCTCTTGTAATGAAATCCATACAAAAACCACATCTGTACACCGACAACCATGCCAGCCTGTAAGATAACAATTCAGTTGAAGTGTTATAAACACAGTGCACATATGCCCTGCTTTAAATTTTAATGCATTTTTAATTTTTACTCATTTGAGTCTATTCAACACCATTATTGTGAACCATTTCCTATCTGGCAAGTTACAGTGGCACAGCAACTAAACTGGATATCTCCAAAAGTCCAGGAGACAGAAATTTCACAATTAGAATCTAAAGCTTAATTTAACAATATGTTTCACAAATTTGGCAATGTCAATGATCAGAATTCCAAAATTACTTAATATTTTGAGACATTTCAAGAAGTCTATTACTGATACAGGATCAGTAGACAAATTGCATAGAGTAACTGTAAATATAGCACAGAAAAGGTCTGGTTGTGCTTGTGCTGGTGCTTAGGAAGACCAATGCATAGCTCCATGTCCACCTTTGATCCTATTCCCTCGTCCTCAAGTAGATGTATATCTTGTTTATATCCCTTCCCTTAAAACTCATCAATAAATGTGTCTCTTCAGCAGGACTTTCATTCCCCCCTGGCACAATTATCATCCCGTGTACAACTCCCCTCCACCCCCAATGACATCAACTGAGTGCAATATGGAAAATTTGTGTATGTTGCGATTTCCATTCCTGAGTCTAAGAAGTACAACCAGTGACCCCTTTATTCAGTACACGTGCACCTGCTCGTTAATGCAAATTCCTAATCAGTCAATCATGTGGCACTAACTCAATGTTAGTGTAGATATAGTCAAGAGGTTCAATTGTTGTTTAGACCAAACATCAGAGGGGGGAAATGGGATCAAAGTGACTTTGACCACGGAATGATTGTTGGTGCCAGACAGGGTGGATTGAGAAACTCTGCTGATCTCTTGGAATATCATGCACTAGAGTCTTTGGAGTTTACAGAGAACTAGGGAGGTGAGAGGAGAATGGCCAGAGTGGTTCAAGGTGACAGTGACTCAGATAACTACACGTTACAAAAGTGGTGAGGAAGTATGAGAAATCCAAGTGGATTTTCTTTAATTCATTGCTGGTGCAACAATTATTCCAAAGCATCTCTGAATAACAACATGTCAAACCTTGAAGTTGATGGGCTACAGCAGCAGAGGACGATGAACATACAGTAATACGTTCAGCTGCCATTTCATTAGGTACAGGAGGTACTTAATAAAGGGGCCACTGTGTGCAATAGTTTTAATTACTCACTGAGCAACCAGCTTTGACGAACCTTTGACTTGAGAGCAATGAAGTCTTTGACTTTGTGTAAGTTCAATTAAAATGTTACAGCTGGGTCATGTTGCTTAGCCTGTGGCAATGAGGGTTATGGTGTCTCTGAACTTCCCAGCTGGAGTACTGGTCATGTTCTTTCTCCCCACTACATTGGGCAACTCCTCTGTATTCCGAACCAAGGAAAAGAAGCTTCATAAGCCTTTCGACTTGCCCACAGAAGCAGCAGAGAATTTCCTATATGACACATTTTCCTCACAGTGAAGGCACTCATGATCTTTCTGACAACCTCCTGCTGTGGGAGGTGCATGCCTAAAAACTGGGGAGTCTTTGTGAAATGAAGAGGCATTGAGTTTCAGCAGCTTCTCTGGGACCCACCCATCCCTGAAAGAACTTTCCAATCTCTCTCCCTTCATTGCCGCGGTGCTCTCCAGAATCCGGAAGCTGGTTATTCACATTATGATATGTTCCTTTAAGAGCTGGCTGCAAATATATTGCACTTCCATTCAGCTCGCTGAGAACTACAAGAAATTGCAACACATCAACAGGGAATGGAAAGCCGAGAGTGACCATGACAGCTCCAGCTGAGCAATGCATTGGAAAGCCCAGTTTCCCCACCTGCAAACTTTGCTGTTAAACTTGCTCTGCATGTGACTTTCACAAACAGCATTAGCATGTCCTGCTGTGCTGTGTTAACACCAGAGCAGTTTCTGGACCACCATGTAATGTTATGTTGAAGTCGTATAAGATATTGGTGAGGCCTAATTTGGAGTATTATGTGTAGTTTTGGTCACCTACCTACAGGAGAGACGTAAATAAGGTTGAAAGAGTACAGAGAAAATTTACAAGGATATTGCAGGTCTGGAGGACCTGAGTTATAAGGAAAGATTGAATAGATTAGGACTTTATTCCTTGGAACATAAAAGATTGAGAGGAGATTTGATGGAAGTATACAAAATTATAAGGGAGATAGATAGAGAAATTACAAGCAGACTTTTTCCATTAAGGTTGGGTCTGGTTACAATCTGAGGTCATGGGTTAAGGGTGAAAAGTTTAAAGGGAACATGAGGGGAGACTTCTTCACTCAGAGGGTCATGAGAGTGTGAAATGAGCTGCCAGCACATTTGTGCATGTAAGCTCGATTTCAACATTTAAGGGAAGTTTAGATAGGTATATTGCTGTTGTAAATACCAGCTACATAACAGGCAGTAACTAGCTGGATAGATACATGGATGGTAGGGGTATGGTGCAGTGCAAGTCGATTGGAGTAGGCTGTTTGAATGATTCAGCACAGGCCAGATGGGCTGAAGGACCTGTTTCCCTGCTGTATTTTTCTATGACTCTGTGACACTTTCTTTCCATTTCAGTTTCTCCAAAATATAGTACTTCACACTTGACCACATTGACCAGCTGCAATATTTCCATCCATATTGCTCTTCTATCTTGTTATAATTAACTACCACTCTGTCAACTTTCCTATCATCTGCAAAGTTTGCAGTTCCTCCATTCATGTTGTTGAATATTGGGCCCTCCTCAGAGAACACTATTGCAACTTATCTGTCATTCTGAAAATAAGCCATCTAGCATCACCATCCCCAGATTCTTATCACTGAGACAACATTCTTTTTACACAGTAAATTGTCGCTTAATCATATTTGCCTAATAAGCTTACTTTCTGACTGAGTGCTTCAAAAAATCTAAATATGTAACTCTTCGATTCTTCTTTTCAATCATGTATTCAATGTATCAAGTCTGACTTAAATTGATAGCCCCACCAGTTTTTCTTAATTAAACCACACTTTTCCAAAGAAATAATCTGCCATTTAATGGCAGGAAACGTCGGATGTACTCTTTTCTGCAGATGCTGCCTGGCCTACTGAGTTCCTCCAGCATTTTGTGTGTGTTGCTGCCATTTAATAGCTCTCTGGAAGTGTTTTTTTTAGTGTGGAAATTTTTATATAAGCAACTGCCCGTCTTTTTGAAGAGCAGCACAGTAGTATAGCAGTTAGCATGATCACTTTACAGTACTGGTTATCAGAGATTGGGGGTCAATTCCCATTGCAGTTTGTACATTCTCCCTGTGTCCTCATGAGTTTTCTCCAAGTGCTCTCATTTCCTCCCACATGATTAGGCTAGAGTTAAATTTGGGGATTGCTGGACAGCATGGCCCGAAGACCCGGATTGCATTTCAGTCAATCAATCAATCAATAAATATTCCATTACTTTAAAGAGAAATTTAGCCTAATGGCAGTATATATAGCTGTGTATATACATTTAATGATGCCTCTGGCCACATCTTCAGTGATGTTCCTGGAATCATCGGGTGTTTCGGGTCTTTCAACATCATACTCCCTCCTCCAGGTGACCCAGCCGGGGCTGATCAGACCCCAGATAATTAAATAAGTATAGATTATACTTATTTTATTAGTGGGCATTGAATCCACTTTTAAGAGAATATGCTTGGTAAGCTGTTACCCTGGCAGATAGGATAATTTTAATTAACCCCAGCACAAGTATGTTCATATCACTGGAGCGCTGAGTAATTGTACTGTTTGTCTGCTGTGTATTTCAATTTAGCTGCTCACCTTTGAGCTCTGTGTCATGCTGAGCTGTGCAACCTAGGTTTCTGCCCATCTCTGCCTGGTAGATTGAAGATCCAAAGAGTGCCCTCACAGGCCTACTCTGAGTTCCTTGTGATTCTTTAGTGTTTAATCGGAGGCCTTTGAACTTTCTGAGGAGCAGTGCAGCCGAAGACTGTGCTTCTCGCTGTGGGCTGTACAGGTCCTGTTTCTACTGGCCCTGGACCCATATTTTACCAAAGGCTCCAAAAGTCACTACAGCCCTTGACAACAGAGAATGGTTGGAATCTGCAGTGTGCTCCCCCAGAAACCGGTGGAGACAGATACTTCTGCAACAAGGATCAAGTGCAAAGAAGACCATGGATAAATGAGATTATTGAAGTAAATATAATGGGTGGGTCGGAGTGCCAATTTCTGTGCTGTGTGAGTTTAGGGTTCTTTGATTCTAAACGTTTATGACATCTTCCTGTAAGAGGCAGATATCTGCAAATCCCATTTCACAGTGCACAACTGCATTAAGCATGAGACAGATATTTAGTTTGCCAGGGGTGCTCAGTACAGAGCCGCCTTTGACTTGGAGTCTGGATCTGTGCTTGAGTAATAGGGATCACTTGTACATAGAAAGCCATCGACTGCATAAATTCTGCTTTCAGATGACAATACAGTGGCCTTCATTAATAGAAAGAATTACCATTCCATTAATCCCCAGGTGGTGCCGAATCAGAAGCATGTATGGTATCATTCTCAGCTGTTCTGTTCCCAACCGGACAATATCCAGACTTTCTGGAAGAGTGGTGACTTGCTGGCATCAATTTTTTAAGTATTTTTGAAGGATTATCAAAGGTGTTGTGATGTGTATTATCAATAAGTGTCAGCAAACTTAAAAAAACGTTGGAGATTTAAAATGAAAACGGAAGAGGTGCTGGAAATACTCAATAGGTTAGGCCACATATTATGGAGGAGAAACAGAGTTTACATTCCAATATCTTTTGTCACTGTTAACAAGCTCATTTGGGAATCACACGATATTGAAGATATAATAATTATAAATCTGTTTGCTAATGATAACTTGATACCTTTCAAAGTAATCTCAGTTTACAAGAGCTATTCAGAAAGCCGGAAGTTGTTGATTAAAGTGTAACTGATATTTTCAGCTATTTTTCCCCCAATGCCAGCTACATCTCTGATCAGAAAATGCAGGCTTAAGGCATTTGGCAAAAGAACCAGAAATTACATACAGATTTATTATATACTTAAATGCTTTGATTAAATGCTCTTATTTAATTTTTATTTACCTGCCTTGTGCAGCTGGAACCTGGACTTCCTGTCAGATCGCCAGCAGGTTGTAAGAGTGAACTGCCTCACCTCCAACCCTCCGACTCTCAATACAGGAGCCCCTCAGGGCTGCGTACTGAGCCCCTCCTTTACTCCCTGTATACCCATGATTGTATCACCATCCACAGCTCCAATTTATTAATTAAATTTGCTGACAACACTACATTGATTGGCCTTATCTCAAACAATAACAAAGTGACCTACAGGGAAGAATTCATTTCTCTGACACAGGGGTGTCAAGAGAACAGCCTCTCCCTCAATGTTGCAAAAACAAAGGAGCTGGTTGTGGATTACAGGAGGAATGGAGACAGGTTAACCCATATTGACATCAATGGATCTGGGGTTGAGAGGGTAAACAGCTTCAAGTTCCTCAGCATCCCCATCACTGAGGACCTCACGTGGTCTGTACACACCAGCTGTGTGGTGAAAAAGGCACAACAGCACCTCTTTCACCTCAGACGGTTGAGGAAGTTTGGTATGGGCCTCCTAAGAACTTTCTACAGGGGCACAATTGAAAGCATCCTGACTGGCTGCATCTGTACCTCCCTTAATCGTAAGACTCTGTAGAGAGTGGTACAAACAGCCCAACGCATCTGTGCTTGTGAACTTCCCATGATTCAGGACATTTACAAGGATTGGTGTGTAAAAAGGGCCCATAGGATCACTGGGGACTCGAGTCATCCCAACCACAATCTATTCCAGCTGCTACCATCCGGGAAGTGGTACTGCAGCATAAAAGCCAGGACCAACAGGCTTCGGGACAGCTTCTTCCATTAGGCCAACAGACTGGAGAACTCACACTGATTTGAGTGTACTCTATGTTATATTGACTTCAATTCAATTCAATATTACATAGAACTCCTAAAATTGCAATGAAAGCAGCCAGGAGAGTACAGTTAGAGCTTAATACAACACAGCTTGACTGAAACAAATATAAAATACAAATTTGACTTGCATCTATATATAATCACATGACAGAAATCTTTTCAAAGTAGATTATGAGGAATTACGTTTAAACTTGAGATCATATTCAGTCCTTCCATAAATAATATTTGTTGGAGAAAACAAGAGTTCAGGTATGACTTACTAACATGGCAATACCCAATTATCAAAGCAACACTAACATGTTCAGTGTAAATTAAATAATTAGGAACTTTAGAACTGAGTGTAGAGTGCCTTGGTGGAGATATGCCTCTACCCTCCGGAAGGCTGTAGGTCACCCATGTAGCAGCAGCTTAGCCTTCCGATCAGGTTGTGGATGGTCGTATGAGCAGCTGGTGCATATCACATGTCCTGGTTATGCGACCAGTGACACCAGGCAGATAATCTCTGAAGGGTATTGATAATGGCTGGGGTCACCCATCTTGCCCAGAAGTTGGCAATGACAAACCATTTCTACAGAAAAATTTGCCAAAAACAGTAATGGTCATGGAAAGACCATCATCACCTACGTCATATGACATGGCACATAATGATTAAGCATGAACTTTCAGTCAGGTATTGGATGTGTTGGTGTTGAATTCACATTCTGAGTTCTGTTAATAATAAATTATCCATATGATTGAAAAGATAATTCAGGGAAAATGTTAGAACTGTAAGCATGAACTTCAATTTTTTGCTATTTTTTCTGAAACAAGGTGAAGTTTGTCTACCCAGATAGGTTTTCACTTTTCTCATCATTACGTTCTCCCTGATGGATACAGCACGTGTAAAGTGTGCTCTCCTTTGTATATGATTACTTCAGGTACATTCATATTGCTTTGGGACAAGTTCATTTCTCATTATTTGGTTTTCATTTCAGCCTTTCTGAGAAACACAGCTAATTAAATGCCAGTTTTTGCTGAATATGTGGAAGAATATTTTTTTATTTGATTCTATCTATAGAGTCAATTTGGCTCAATATTACTTTTGAAACTATTTCACAAAAAACTTATTTAGCAAGTTAGATTAATGATGAGGCAAACTGCTATTAAGGTATTTATAATGCCATTTTGAAAGGTTATTGGAAAAATTGTGCAGAAGTTAAAATATTTTAATTGACTTGAAAGAAACACACACAAAATGCTGGAGGAACTCAGCACATCAGGCTGCATCCATGGAAATGAACAAACAGTTGACGTATCATGCTAGAACCTTTTTCCTGAAGAGGGGTCTCAACTCGAAACATCCAGTCCTGAAGAAGAGTCTCATTGTGCAATTGGATACTCAATTTCCTCATTTGCAGAGCCCAGTCAGTTTGGATTGGCAATAACATCTCTTCCACAATCTCTGTCAGCAAGGTACACCTCAAGCCACAGCTCTTCTCACTTCATACTTTTGATTGCGGGGCTAAGCACAGCTCCAATGCCATATTTAAATTTCCTGATGACAGCAAGGGTGATGATAAGTCAGCATATAGGAGGGAGATTGAAAATCGGGCTGATTGGCTCAATGTCAGGCAAGACCAAGAAGTTCATTATTAACTTCTCGAGGAGGAAACTAGAGGTACATGAGTCAGTCCTCATTGGAGGATCAGGGGTGGAGAGGGTCAGCAACTTTCAATTCCTTGGAATTTCCATTTCAAATGATCAGTCTTTGGCTCAGCACATAAGTGTCATTACAAAGAAGGCATAGCAATATTTCTACAAACCCCATTTCCAGAAAAGTTGGGATATTTTCCAAAATGCAATAAAAACAAAAATCTGTGATATGTTAATTCACGTGAACCTTTATTTAACTGACAAAAGTACAAAGAAAAGATTTTCAATAGCTTTACTGACCAACTTAATTGTATTTTGTAAATATACACAAATTTAGAATTTGATGGCTGCAACACACTCAACAAAAGTTGGGACAGAGTTAAAATGAGATTGAAAAGTGCACAGAATATTCAAGTAACACCAGTTTGGAAGACTCCACATTAAGCAGGCTAATTGGTAGCAGGTGAGGTATCATGACTGGGTATAAAAGTAGCGTCCATCAAAGGCTCAGTCTTTGCAAGCAAGGATGGGTCGTGACTCACCCCTTCATGCCAAAATTCGTGAGAGAATTGTTAGTCAGTTCAAAAGGAACATTTCCCAATGAAAGATTGCAGAGAATTTAGGTCTTTCAACATCTACAGTACATATTATTGTAAAAAGATTCAGAGAATTCAGAGACATCTCAATGCGTAAAGGGCAAGGTCGGAAACCACTG
This sequence comes from Hypanus sabinus, assembly GCF_030144855.1. NCBI lineage: Eukaryota > Metazoa > Chordata > Chondrichthyes > Myliobatiformes > Dasyatidae > Hypanus > Hypanus sabinus. The sequence continues at coordinate 79,361,386 of NC_082706.1, read as the reverse complement.
TTGAATGCACGTGATCTTCGAGCCCTCAGGCGGCACTGCCCAAGAAACTGTCATGCTACTGTGACAATTATAGCCACCTGGGCTCGGGAGTACTTCAGAAAATCATTGTCACTGAACACAGTCCGTCGCTGCATCCAAAAATGCAACTTGAATCTGTATTATGCAAGGAGGAAGCCATACATCAACTCTATGCAGAAACGCCGGTGAGTTCTCTGGGCCCGAGCTCATCTCAGATGAACCGAAAGACTGTGGAACCGTGTGCTACAGTCAGATGAGTCCACATTTCAGCTAGTTTTCAGAAAAAACGGGTGTCGATTTCTCCGGGCCAAAGATGAAAACAACCATCCTGATTGTTATCAGCGAAGGGTGCAAGAGCCAGCATCTGTGATGGTATGGGGGTGCATCAGTGCCCACAGCATGGGTGAGTTGCATGTATGTGAAGGTACCATTGACTGTGAGGCGTATATTCGGATTTTAGAGAGACATATGTTGCCATCAAGGCGATGTCTCTTCCCGGGATGTCCATGCTTATTTCAGCAGGACAATGCCAGACCACATTCTGCACGGGCTACAACAGCGTGGCTTTGTAGACACAGAGTGTGTGTGCTTGACTGGCCTGCTGCCAGTTCAGATCTATCTCCTATTGAAAATGTATGGCGCATCATGAAGAGGAGAATCAGACAACGGAGACCATGGACTGTTGAGCAGCTGAAGTCTTATATCAAGCAAGAATGGACAAAATTTCCAATTGCAAATCTACTACAATTAGTATCCTCAGTTCCAAAACGATTAAAAAGTGTTATTAAAAGGAAAGGTGATGTAACACAATGGTAAACATGCCTCTGTCCCAACTTTTGTTGAGTGTGTTGCAGCCATCAAATTCTAAATTTGTGTATATTTACAAAATAGAATTAAGTTGGTCAGTAAAACTATTGAAAATCTTTTCTTTGTACTTTTGTCAGTTAAATAAAGGTTCACGTGAATTAACCTATCACAGATTTTTGTTTTTATTGCATTTTGGAAAATATCCCAACTTTTCTGGAAATGGGGTTTGTACTTGCTTTGATTAGGAACATTCTGCATATCATCTAAAAATTTGACAAACTTCTATAGATCTGTTGTGGAGAGTATATTGACTGGTTGCATCATGGTCTGTTATGGAAACACCAATGCCCTTGAACAGAAAAGCCTTCACAAGTAGTGGTTACGTACCAATCAATCACAGATAAAGCCCTTCCCACCAATGAGCTGTTACAGGAAAGCAGTATCCATCACTAAGGACCCCCAAAGTTCAAAATTGAAAGTAAATTTATTTTCAAGGTACATACTGTATATGTCACCATATACAACCCTGAGATTCCTTTTCTTGTGCGGATGCTCAACAAATATAATAACTATCATTGAATCAGTGAAAGATCGTACCAACAGGACAAACACCCAGTGTGCAAAAGAAAAAAATAAGAAGAAGAAGAAATAAGAAATATATCAAGAACATGAGGTGAAGAGTTTATAGGTTGTGGAGACAGTTGAGTGATGGGGTAAGTGAACTTGAGTGAAGTTATGTCCTCTGGTTCAAAAGCCTGATGGTTGAGGGGTAAAAACTGCTCCTGAACCTGGTGGTGTGAGTACATTCTTCTTGATGGCAGCAGCCATCTATATAGCTTATATAGATATTTTGATTGTATGTCTATAAAATGACACTAGGGACAAGAGTGCCTGTACTTAAGGTCACTTAGAAAATATGATAATGTAGTGGTGGTTGGGGGTGTGGAGAGGTGGGTTAGTGGGTGGATGTATTGATCAGCCTTACTGCTTGAGAAAAGTAACTGCTTTTGAATCTGGTGATCTGACCTTTGTGTCTTCTGCAAACATTGGGATTATGCAAGAACATCCATTTTCTGGTTAATTTGTATCTAAAAGTGTAAACTCTAGGGGAATCCTTTTGTACACTTCCTTCCAATTTGAAAATAAGTATGCACCTTTAAATTTTAATTTCTCTTTCTTAACCAGTTTCATGCACACGGATTTGGATCTCTTAAATCCCATATATGTCTGAATTTTGCTAACTAATCTTTTAATGGACTTTATCAAACACCTTTTATAACTCGGAGTTGATGACAGCCGCACTTCCTGCATTTAGCTCTGTTTTCTCCCATGTTGTGAGTATTTGTCATGCATCTTTTCTTTTCAATGTCGGAGTCCCAACCATTCAACTTGGTTGAGATCCTAACCCATGAGTCCTGCAGTTCATGGTCTAGTATTATTTGTTAACTTTTTTTGTTATCTGCAAAATTTGTCTTCATTGGATGTTTGTTGGTTATTGTTATGTATGGTTTTGCATTTTACTTTTTTATTTTCCTGCAGATGCCTCCAAGAAAATGAATTTCAAAATTGTACATGGTATACACACTTTGATGAGACAGAGAGAAAAAGAGACCTAAGTTTGTTTATAATGCAAAGAAAACCACTATCAGTGGATGTTTGCATAAGAGATATTAAAAGTATAAGTAAATGGCAAAACTACGGCAAAACCATTTAACTGTAAGAGATTTGAAGTGGGAGGGAGAGTGGGAGATCTGAAATGGTAGAAGAAGACAGGAGGGGGAGGGATGAAGCTAAAAGCTGGAAAGGTGATTGGCAAAAGGGATACAGAGCTGGAGAAGGGAAAGGATCATGGGACGGGATGCCTCGGGAGAAAGAAAGGGGAGGGGAGCACCAGACGGAGATGGAGAGCAGGTAAAGAGTGATTGTGAGAGGGGCAGAGAGAGAGAAAAAAAGGGGAATAATAAATAAATGAGAGATGGCATAAGAAGGGGAGCAGGGGCATTAACGGAAGCTAGAGAAATCAATACTCATGCCATTAGGTTGGAGGCTACCCAGACAGAATATAAGGTGATTTCTCTAACTTCCATGAATGCCCCTCCTCCCCTTCTTACCCCATCCCGTATTTATTTATTTATCCCCCCCTGCCTTTTTTTTCTCTCTCTCTCTCTGCCCCTCTCACAATCATTCCTTGTCTGCTCTCCATCTCCCTCTGGTGCTCCCCTCCCCCTTTCTTTCTCCTGAGGCCTCCCGTCCCATGATCCTTTCCCTTCTCCAGCTCTGTATCACTTTTGCCAATCCAATTTCCAGCTCTTAGCTTCACCACACCCCTCCTGTCTTCTCGTATCATTTCGAATTTCCCCCTCCCCCTCCACTTTCAAATCTCGTACTATCTTTTCTTTCAGTTAGTCCTGATGAAGGGCCTTGGCCTGAAACATCGACAGTGCTTCTCCCTATAGATGCTGCCTGGCCTGCTGTGTTCCACCAGCATTTTGTGTGTGTTGCTTGAATTTCCAGCATCTGCAGATTTCCTTGTGTTTGCAAAACCATTTAAAGTAGTCAAGTGTGACTTCTTACAGCTCAGACCAACAGAATAATGTAAAATTAAGTACTTTATAAGTAGTGAAGAGCCAAAACTAGGGATGATTTGGATCATTAAATGTAATGAAGAGAATTAAAAATAATGAAAACAATCTAATGGAAAGCTGGTTTGTATCAAAAGAAAGCTAGAATAGAAGTCAGAAGAATTTCATGTTGCATCTACAAAAAGTTTAGATTTAGCAGCTGGCAGTGATGTGCTTTGTTTTAGAAAAAGTGTATGTGCCTTTCAATACAGTGGTTTAAGAATTTACTTGGACTCTAATGATTAAAAGCTCCTTCATGGGCATTAGTCCTCCCCAGCATCCAGCACATCTTCAATGAGCAATGCCTCAAAAAGGGGGCATCCATCATTAAGGACCTCCATCACCCAGGACATTTCATCTTCTTATTGTACTATCAGGAAGGAGGTACAGTAGCCTGAAGGTACACTCTCAATGATTCAGAAACAGCATTTTCCCCTCTGCCATCAGATTTCTGAAAGGACATTACATCATGAACCTCTCTACAATTTTTCTCTTTTTGCACTATATGATTTAACTTTTTAAAGTATATATACTTCTTATTGTAATTGACAGTTTTAATATTATGTATTGCAATGTTGATGCACCATCAATAACTCTCTGAGACGTGAGGTGAGATATCGGCTTTTATTGGCTGGAAGAAAGAACAAGCAGCAATTGACCATCACACAACATCCTGGAGACTGAGGCCGGGGCGGTGTCTCCAATTGCCTTTATACCGGGGTCTGTGGGAGGAGCCGCAGGAGCAGTCAGCGGGGGGGGGGGGGGGGGCGGGTGGCGTGTCCAGACAGGTGTATGTAGTTCACCACAAATGTACTGCTGCCACAAAGCAATAAATTTCACAACATACATCGGTGATATAAAACCTGATTCTGATTCTGATTCCAAAGTTACTGTGGTAAACTATGTATACCTGTCTGGACACGCCCCTCTGCTGACTGCTCCTGTGGCTCCTCGCACAGACCCCTGTAGAAAGACGATTGGAGGCACTGCTCCTCCCTCAGTCTCTGAGATGCCGTGCTCCCTTTTGCTGCTAATAAAAGCCTATCATTCACCACCCGTCTCCGAGAGTTATTGATGGTGCATCAGTTACAATTAAGATTACACAAGCAAGATATACATTGTGGTGACTTGAGCTTGCAACTCATCAGTCACAAACCCCCACAATATACGTTTAAAAATATGCACTCCAAATGCAGGTTTGAATGCCTATGTTTCTCCTGAAACCATCCTTAATCCAGTTTCTGTATTATGCCTGGCTTGCTCTTCCATGTGCACCCTCATGATAAAAATCTGTTATTGCTTCATAAACCTATAAATCAAACCTTTGACTTTACGTGTTCCTATATCCATCAGAGACAGAAATGTAAATGATCTATCTTCATATGAATGAGTCAGGCCCAGCTAAAATTATACTAGTGAATGAACTTTAAATGTAGAATTTCAAACACTGATAAATGCATGAACTGGTTTTGACAGCTGAAAACTATTCATCAGGAAATGTAATGCTCTGGAATAATAATAGTGTTAAAATGCTCAAAATATTCTCATCATGTACATATCCAGTACTTAATGAATGACTGTTCATTGTCTTCCTTTATTTCAAAAGAACATCAGCTGTTCTTTGTCAGCTGATTTGGTTCCAGCTAGAAAACTATGTTAAATTGGTCCTCAAAGTTCAAAGTAAGTTTTATTGTCAAAGTACATATATGTCACCATACTCAACACTGAGATTCCCTTTCTTGTGGGCATACTCAACAAATCCAAAAAAAAAAGAATAATAACATAATCAGTGAAAGATTCCTCATCTAGGGGATTCAACCAGAAGACAACAAACTGTGCAAATGCCAAAAGAGAAAACAATAATATAAATAAGCAATAAATAAATCAAGAACATGAGATGAAGAGTTATTGAAAGTGAGATCATTGGTGTTCTTATCAGATGTAGCAGATATCCACCAATTTGAGGCATAGATTCTTGTGGCAAAGCTTGTTGTACACCTTCTGAAAGCTGTGGCTTATCCTTACCTAGATACCTATCCAAAATCAAATCTACCATTTTGTTGAGGGGCTTTTTCGGTGACTTTTCAACAGATAACTAAATAAAATCAATAATTTTCTGTCAGTAGGCAAATCAACTCAATCAACATAATAAATAAGCAATTTGTCAAACTTATATGTAAGCTTGACAGCATATATTTGAATTCCTTGCATATAAAGAACTCTATTGAATAGTGAGGCAATGCACTTGGTGACTTCGATCAGATCAGTTTTTGATTAGTAGAATACATTTCTTTCTGCACTGACAATAATAACCTTATATATCTCTAATTCCAACTAAGTACAGGCTTAGCAAAATATTGGCCATTTTATATTGTTATAAAATAAGAGTATTTCAATGTTCAATCTAACAGTAAAAATCCTCCACATTTCAATTATCTTCCTAATCATTGTATGCCCATTTGTGTAATTTATGTATTCATGTAATAAAATGGTGGATTGCTTGAATGCAAACTGAACAATTTGCATATCTTATTTTGTACTTGAATCCTTTACCTATTTGGTACTCAAATTTGATTGCCCAAATCAATTTGTTTTGATGCTATTATTGCATAATTTTGTCTGCAGTCCTCATGTAAGGACTTGAGAAGCTTTGCCCTACCTTGGAGATCCACTTGCATCAGCAAAGCCAAACTCTGACGTGTAGTTGTAACCACAGCATTGGAATGACGGTGCAGTTGAGCTTTAAGTCAGTGGTCGCATCATTGAAGGTTCAGAGAAGGCAGTGTGAGTGATGATGGTGATTAAGTACCACTTGATAGCACGGATGATGACAACTATAGGTAGTGTGAGAAGCTGAAGGTAAAGTTAAGTGAATTTATCTTTTGTGGAAAATGCCAGAGAAATTGTACTGTATGACAGAGGTAATTATTGTGCCATTAGAAAAGTTTGCAGGTTTGCTTCTGGATCTTCTGGGATGTTGCTGAATTCCTGATACCCTTTGCTTCTCCATTGGAACTCTGTATAATACTCCTCTTCTGACCATGATCATGGCCATACCCCTATTCTGATCGCTGCCACATATTAATCACAAGCTACCTTGTTCTACTACATTCCTGAGTAGGAACCCTCCCCCCAGAAGCTGCTTGCACTCTCTTTAAGTTATTATTTGATCCCTGAGGTTCAGATGCTCCCCCCATCATGCACTCAGCCTTGAGCGTCTTGGCTACAGTTCATTCCATGCTGGAGTAAGTGAAGAAAAAGCTTTAATAGAGGTAATGTGTGTAACACCTCAAAATCAGCTTAATCATCAGTGACATATGTTGTGAAATTTGCTGTTCTATGGCAGCAGAGTAGTGCAATACACACACACATGTATATATTTTGCATGTACACACACACACACACACACGCATACACTCACACTCACACACTTCACACTCACACACACACTCACACACACACTCACACGCACACACACACTCACTCGCTCACACACACACTCACACACACACACACACACACTCACTCGCTCACACACACACTCACACACTCACACTCACACACACACACTCACCGTACTTTAGCAGGACAGAGCCATGAATACAGAGGTCTAACGAAGTGAAAGTATCTGCAGCATGTTTGCCCTCATCAGCCAGATGTGGCTCAGATGGTTCGGATGTGTTGGACGAATGGACTCCACTCTGACCTGCTGTATGGGCAGCTGGCAGAGGGTGCTCGCCCAGTTGGTCACCCACAGCTTTGCTTCAAGGACACCTGCAAAAAGGACCTGAAGCTGGCCAATATCGATGTGAACAACTGGGAAGACAGAGCATGTGACCAGGCCAGCTGGAGTCTGGCAGTTCGAAGAGGCGTGCAAAGAGCAGACAGTACCCACATCAACAAGCTGGCTACCAAGATAGATCGACGGAAGGGGAGGGCCAGTTTCTTTCACCTGCAGCCAGTGTGTAAGAGACTGTCACTCCAGAGTGGGACTCCTCAGACACTCTAGGAAGTGCACCATGTGCTGCCCACCGTCTTTCAAGACAGAAGGATACCAACAACAATATATATACACACACACAGATGTCTTTGAATTCTATGTGACTCCATTCCCTGATGAAAATGATTCACACCTAGTCCCTCCAACTAGACCACAAAGCCAAATTGTTTTGTATTGAACTCCTGAAAGCAGTTCTACAAGTTTCACCACAATTTTCTCAGGGTCAATAGGACAAGATAGTCATTGTGAATAAAGAGAGCTAAAGGCCCTAACATAGTGATAGGGAAAAGAGTGTAGAATCTTGTCTGTCCTATTTTGGCAAATGTGATGTTCTCTGAAGATTGCAGGGCTTTAGGAGGTTATGATAATGAGCAGGAAAGAACTTGGTATGTCAGACATTGACGAAGAAAATGCATTGACAAATATGAGCACAGCCTGCGATCCATTTGGCTATGTATCAAGCTTTAAGGTGTTATATCCTTTGATGTGAGTGTAATAAGGCCTCCAAAAGTATGTTGCATTTTGAAATACTGACTTACTGAAAGATGGGAAGCAAGAAGCAGGGAACAAGTTGACAGACAGTAGTTTTTGGCAGTCAACCAGACTTAAGTTATCATGCCAAATTGCATAAAACACACGATCTTTATAACCACCTGCTGCCACAATTTGTAGCCAAATGGTTGTCAGCTGTGTTGCAAATCTATGCTTTAAAGTACCACACAGAGCAACTTTCCCTGCAAACCAACCACACCTAAGTTTCCACAGCATCTCATGTTACAATTATTAAAGGCTGAATTAAATGCCCTATGTTTTTATGTCCACAGAATCAATACAAATTGCACTTCTTCTATTCCACCCTCGTTCCTTTGAAGTGGCTTGGCCTTTGATTTAGACCCGCTAGAGATATTTAAGACTACAAATTAGATCACAAAATGCCAATTTCTAAGAATAAAGTACATTTATTATCAAACTATGTATATTTTATACAACCTTGAGATTCATCTCTTCACAGGCAACCTCAGAACAAATAACCAAATAGCACACTTTAAAACAGAAGACAGATGAACGCCCGATGTTCAGAGAGAAAAAAAACAAATCATGCAAACAATAAAAGTAAGCAAACAGCATTCAGAACTGAAAATCACAAAAAGTGAGTTGGTTTCAGGCCACAGCCTCAGTTCAGAGCAGAGATGAGTAAACTTCACCGAGCAGTGACTGGTACCTGAGGAGAAGCACCTGTCAGTCAGGTAGTTCTTTATAACTTGTGCTGACCATGCTTCTCTCCTTCCTCAGCTGAGAGATAAGGTAGCATCTATGGAGGGAGATAAACAGTTAAAGACTCTTCATCAAAACTGAAACATCAACTGTTCATTTCTCTCAATAGATGTCACCTGACAATAGACAATAGGTGCAGAAGCAGACCATTCGGCCCTTCGAGCCTGCACCGACATTTTGAGATCATGGTTGATCATCTACTATTAATACCAGGTTCCTGCCTTGTTCCCATATCCCTTGATTCCCCTATCCATAAGATACCTATCTAGCTCCTTTTTGAAAGCATCCAGAGAATTGGCCTCCACTGCCTTCCAAGGCAGTGCATTCCAGGCCCCCACAACTCTCTGGGAGAAGAAATTTTTCCTTAACTCTGTCCTAAATGACCTACCCCTTATTCTCAAACCATGCCCTCTGGTACTGGACTCTCCAAGCATCTGGAACATATTTCCTGCCTCTATCTTGTCCAATCCCTTAATAATCTTATATGTTCCAATCAGATCCCCTCTCAATCTCCTTAATTCCAGCGTGTACAAGCCCAGTCTCTCTAGCCTCTCTGCGTAAGACAGTCCTGACATCCCAGGAATTAACCTTGTGAATCTACACTGCACTTCCTCTACAGCCAGGATGTCCTTCCTTAACCCTGGAGACCAAAACTCCAATACTCCAGGTGTCGTCTCACCAGGGCTCTGTACAAATGCAAGAGGATTTCCTTGCTCTTGTACTCAATTCCCTTTGTAATAAAGGCCAACATTCCATTAGCCTTCTTCACTGCCTGCTGCACTTGCTCATTCACCTTCAGTGACTGATGAACAAGGACTCCTAGATCTCTTTGTATTTCTCTCTTACCTAACTCTACATCGGTTAGATAATAATCTGCCTTCCTGTTCTTAGTCCTAAAGTGGATAACCTCACACTTATTCACATTGAACATCATCTGCCAACTATCTGCCCACTCACCCAGCCTATCTAAGTCACCCTGAATTCTCCTAACATCCTCATCACATGTCACACTGCCATCCAGCTTAGTATCATCAGCAAACTTGCTGATGTTATTCTCATTGTCTTCATCTAAATCATTGACGTAAATCGTAAACAGCTGTGGTCCCAATACTGAGCCCTGTGGCACCCCTGACGTGCTGAGTTCCTCCAGCATGTGCGCAATATCCTTCTAAGGGGGCCTAATATTTTGCACAGTACTCAGGTGTGGCCTAAGGCTGATTTATACTTGTGCATACGGGCTACGCTGTAACCCTGATCTTCACGTCTGCGTCGCTCTATGCCATAGCGAGCATGCATTGGTGCGCGCCAATACACTAGTAAGCGGTGGAGTTTCTATGCCACTGTGTTGAGTTTATTCATGAGAGACATGGACGAGGAAATGCATTTCAAACATTTTCGCATGTCAGCAGGTAGATTTGATGATTTAGTTCATCTATTTCACATCAGTATACGCACAGCCTGCAGACATGGTGGAGAAGAAGCAACTGGAAATGCGTAGGGAGAAATGCGATGCTACCAAACGGACCAATCACATTTGTTGCGGTCTGCGTCACCGTGATGCGTGAGTATCTTTTCTGGAGAGGTGCACGTCACCCTACAGCATAGGGTACGGCGTCAATGCGACGCACAAGTATAAATCAGCCTTTACCAGTATCCTGTAGAATTGTAACAATACTTCCCTAACCTCCAACTGCATTGCAATAAAGGTCAATGTACCATTTGTCTTCTTAACTACTTGCTGCACCTACTTGCTATTTTTTTGTGTGATCCATGCACAAGAACATCTGCACTTAACTTATTTGCATTCTCTCTCCGTTTAGATAACATTTAACCTTTTGATTCTATTTTCTAAATCTTAAAATTCTTTCATTAGACTGCCTTGCTTCTAAAGGTGTAGATATAAATAAGAATTTTAAAAGAAAATGTGTAATGTAAGTTTGAAGGAATCATTAATCAGCTCATAAGGGGCAAAAACAGCAGAAATTCCCCATCCCTGGTGACAGTATTACAGGCTCCAGAGATGGCTAGAACAAAACATGAAGTGGACTTGATGTAACTTCAGAGGCTGTTGCTTTCATACCAGTAGCTTGGAAAAGTTTGTCCATCTCAGTTTTTGAATGATTAATTCAGAGAACACTCCATATTCAAAGTCACAGAATGATACAGGCACAGAAACATACCGTTCAAGCCACCTCATCCTTGCCAACCATACGCTAATCCCATTTACCTAATTAGGACCGTGTCATTCTACTACCTTTAAATGAAGATGGGCTTTTTTATTTTTCCCTCTGAACCATCTGACACTAACTTTCAAATTTACACCAGGCACATGCAAACTATTACAAGAGAAATATTGCCTGTGTCAGAAGGAAGGCTAAGTACTGTAACGTTGTCTCCTATAGTTTCAGTACACCAATATTTAACACGTGATTAGTGGTTGGGTTGAGTTCTTCTCCGGTCTTGGCAATTTACCAAGTTTGGAGAACAACTCATCCCCACCATCAACCACCCGAGCTACACATCTTCTGAATGTGAACACTCATCAACAATGGACAGTCTGAGCAACGGAACGTAAATTAAAGGATGTTATTAACAAAATTTAGTCAGACCAACTTAAAGTTCTGGGCCATTTCTGGCCATGAAACATAAGGGAGACAAGGCTGAAGGCAGAGAAGAGGCACAAAATTAAATTATTTTCGTGTTTCTAGCAGGAAAAAACAGAGAAAATTAGATCTCTGTCTTGAAAGGTGCATCTGATAGGTAATATTGTGTAAAAAAAATACGATACCACATGCTATGGTTGCCATTCATTCAGAAAATAGTGCAACCTGACAAGAGAGCCACATACCAAATTAGTTAAAAGAAACATTGGATTGACAACATGAAATCCTTAACACAATAAGTGACCTTTGCTTAATTACCAGATTAAGTATCCTTCAAATGGGAGGGAAGAAAACATTGGAGGGGAACAGTGGAAAGCAGGAGAGTAGATGAGTCTTTCAAAGAACTGACAGGAATGTGATAGCCCAGATTGCCCCTCTGAGCTGTGAAATGCTGCTTCTTTACTTTGAATGCAGTTTTAGGAGAGATTTAGTATTAAAACTTAAAACATTTTAATAATTCCTCATGATTTACTATGTTGATTCTGACAGTTATCCCATAAAAACTCAGGATATTCCACAGTATAGACACAGTATTAGCAAACATTTGCCATTGCATTCTTGGAGATATGAAAGGCTTTATTTGCATCTGAACAACGGTCAGTAACGTCATAAAGGATCCCACCCACTCTGATCATGGACAGTTTGTCCCACTCTCATCAGGGAGGAGGCCTCGTAGCATCCACACCAGATCACCAGACTCAAAGAGAGTTACTTTCCGCAAGCAGTAAAACTGATCAACACCTCCACAGCCCAAGCACCCCTACTTTAACATTTCCCACCAGCCACCATATATACAGACACTGCTGAACCTAGCATCACTTTATGGGCTTACAGTCAATCTATGTATATAAGCTATTTTATGTATTTATTTGATTTTTTTGTGGTTCTTTACACATTAAGCAATTTTGAAGTCACCCTGCAGCATTTTGATGAGATCTGGTTCAGCATGAACTAGAATGGGCTAAAGGGCCTGTTCCTGTGCTCTGCTTTTCCATGACTCTATTAGGAGTGTTCCACATCTTCTTTTATATTGGCAAATCACATATTGGACTATTTCCCAATTACCGCGTTCCTTCCTCAGTGTCAGAAAGGATAGGAGTGTGACATGAGCCGTGTACTGTATCACTGAACAACGTTAGGTCTGCAGCCAAACATTTATTTTAGAAGCACAAATTCTCACTGGTCAGTAGTTTTGCAGGTACGGACAGCTAAGGTACTCTTTATATATGAGCTTAGTATGTGTGTGCCATGTAGCCACCTGAGAATCTTCCACACCCAAAATCCATATATGGTTTGCTAAAGCATTCATTAAGCAACACCCAGGAACAGGAATCTTGTCTGAGCTCCAGCTTCACAGCTCCAGGAAATCTGGAAGCAGTTTTACTGTATTCTGTGTGACCTACTTTTAATGATTTGTGGGTTCTTATTCTCACTGAACATCATGTCAGGATTATGATGAATCAGTAAGAGGGATGGAGAATTCTTACACACATGAACCTTGTTTATTTCACTCCTTCCAGCTATTCTGCACATGTACACTTAAGTCATGCATATTTGTCACACTTCAACATATATTATGCCACTTACCCTTTTCAAAAAATCTTTCACAAATTCACAGAATTTGCAAATTTAATCACTGTAGATTTTCTGAATGTTTTTGATCCTCTCAAATGAACATGTGACCTTGACTTGTGGCAGCTGCCTTTTAACTCGTGTAGTTGAAACTAACATGATTTCTTTCATGGTCTCAACTGCATCAACTTCTGGAATCCACTCATCATGACATTAACCTGATCATATCTTATCACATACCTCAGACAGGAATTAAGTGATTTACGAGGGGTGATTGATAAGTTTGTGGCCTAAGGTGGAAGGAGATGAGTTATACCGCTCTTGTTACATGCACATGCAGTTCAATTCTTTCAGTGATTATGCAGAAAGTTTGAAGTTAATAACTCATCAGGGGTGATTGATAAGTTTGTGGCCTAAGGCAGAAGGAGATGAGGTATTAATTTCAAACCTTCTGCACACTTGGAGTACTGTGTCCAGTTCTGGTTGCCTCACTATAGGAAGGGTGTGGAAGCATTGGAAAGGGTACAGAGGAGATTTGTCAGGATGCTGCCTGGTTTAGAGAGTATGCATTATGATCAGAGATTAAGAGAGCTAGGGCTTTAATCTTTGGAGAGGTAAGGGGTGGGAAGTTCAAGGGGGATATTAGAGGGTTTTTTACTCAGAGAGTGGTTGGAGTGTGGAATGCACTGCCTGAGTCAGTGGTGGAGGCAGAAACACTAGTGAAATTTAAGAGACTACCAGACAGGTATATGGAGGAATTTAAGGTGGGGGGATGGATATATGGGAGACAGGGTTTAAGGGTCGGCACAACATTGTGGGCTGAAGGGCCTGTAGTGTGCTGTACTACTCTATGTTTTATGTAAAGGTGACTTTCCTAGCTTGGCTCTGCAATCTTAACTGTTTTTGGATTCCTTGGCAATAATTTATTTTCCTTTTCTTTGACTCTTGCAATCCAATTGCAATTAATTTTAGTCCAGGGTAAATTACTTCTTTCCATAGGAACGTCCACTCATTTCATTTGACTTTTGCATTACATTCATGTAGCCACATAAGCACTTTTTTTCGAATAATCAAAGATTTTCTACTTTTATACTTGTAACTATTGACATAAAATATTGAACAAATAGACTATCACCCATATCTAATACATTGTAGCTTAATGAATATTTGGAAGATATTCCATACTGTGAATAATATTCTGTGTGGATAGAGACCTGTGGCTATTGCTGAACTTCTTCATCAGAACATATGCATCTTACAGGTTCAATTTGGTGAAAACATTGTCTTCTGCAAACTGTGGATACTTTTGAAGAGGTTAATGGGTACTATTCATCATTAATTCAGCAGGCTAGGCAGCATCTATGGAAAGGAGTAAACAGTGGACATTTCAGGCCAAGACCTTTCATCGGGACTTTTCCATTCTTTTCCATGGATGCTGCCTGACCTGCTGAGTTCCTCCAGCATCTTGTGTGTTTTGCTTGGATTTCCAGCATCTGCAGATTTTCTCTTGTCTGTGAATCATCATCAGCTGCCTGGTTCAATGTCATCTAGATAGTCAGACGGTATGGCTTCAATTGGCATTACCCAATAGAGTCAGGACTTGTCTTTGCTAGAACACCAGTTCATCCTAATTTATCTAACTCTCTCTGCATGCAGTTGGAGCACCTGCCTTTGGCTCAGTGTAGATATGGACAAAAAAAGCCATTTAGGATTCCCAGAACTTTACTCATAGTTAGCCAAATATGTGTGATTTTGATACATTCATCCTTTCCAGTCCAGCTTCAGTTCTCTGAGCCAATCTTTGCCCACCAATGTTGCCTTGTTACCTTAATCATTGTCCTTTCTGTCTGTTGAGTGCTAAATGGACAGAAGAGGTGGTCATATTTTAAATCATAGATGAAAGGTCATCAAACCAAAACATTAACTCCCATTCACCTTTTAAACACCTGTTTGATTGATATATCTTTCTTTATGTTCTGTCTTTATTTCAGATTTCCAGAATCTGTAGATTTTGTTTTGGTTTTTTTGAGCGTGGAGCAGCTGGAGCGGGCCTCTGCCTCAGTTCAGCGCCAAGCCGTAAACATCGCTCAATATGCAAACCATATCTTCACAGAATTGGAAGTAATGGTGTCAAAAGCACATAAGACTGATAAGAAAGAACAGCTAGTAGAAGTGGGGAGAGGAAACTAGTTCCACTAGTCATATGAACAAATCTATACACATATGTTATACTTTTGAATTTAATAATATGGGATCTCATCAACACGTACATGTGCCCATATATTGGGAGTCTGTAATCTGGGGTCGGGTTGGATTTAATAATTTTAATAGAACTAATTCATCAGTTAAGTTACCAACAGTCTTGTCATGTAGCAACTGCTTTAAGGAAGTGCTGAAGTTGTAATGATTAGACGTTTTCTCAAGGAGACAATGCGTTCACTTGACTTCTGAGTCTGTTATCAATTTGTAGCTGTCCATAGTTTCTGAGGGTTCAAGATTATCCGTTTGAATCATTTCATTAGATGATACATATTTCGTGGCATTAGAATATTTTCCAACATAAAATATAGGATTAAAATGGCTATTCCCTGTTCTGAGCAGGTTAGTGACCATGCAGCAAGAATTGACTACAAAAATAATTGATCAGGTATTTGTTGTTGATGAACCTGTAAAGATTTGAGCAAAAGGTGTGAAAATGGAAATAAACCCAAATGCTCTATGAAAGAATCAAGAGAACAAAAAACTTCCTTCTGTGATCTAAATGTTAATGGGTCTATGTGAATGTAGCAAACCTAATTATTCAGTGCAATATTGGCGTAACTTATTAATAACATAAGGTATTTCCAAAATCAATATTAATATTCATCTTTTGGAATTTCTTAACTGAAATGTGAAGAAGGACATTTTCCTGAAACATTGCAATCCAAGAAGCTGCTTTGATGATGCTTTTAGGCAGGGATTTCCATGAATTTGATCATCTGTGATTAAGGAATTGTGACATTTATTGAGATATAGTGCAGAGTAGGCCCTTTCTGGCCCTTTGAGCCATGCTGCCCAGGAATCCTCGATTTAACCCTAGCCTAATCACGGAACAATTTACAATGACCAATTAACCTACCAACCAGTATGTCTTTGGATTGTGGGAGGAAACCCATGCAGTCACGGGGAAAATGTACAAACTCCTTACAGACAGTGATGGGAATTGAAGCTAAATTCACTGTGGTCATTGTGCTAACCATTACACTGCCATGCCGCCCCACTTTTACCACTAGGTATCACTGTAATTTAAATTATTCCTTTTTACTCACTAATATACACTCCAAGGGTTGTGCACAAAGATAATGAACCCCACTTTCATTCATTGCAACGCACAAAATTCTGGAGGAACTTAGCATGTCAGGCAGCATCTATGGAGGAGAATAAACTGTTGACGTTTCTGGCTATGTCCCTTCATCGGGACAGGAAAGGAAGGGGAAAGAAGCTAAAATATGAAGGTGGGGGAAATGGCAGGAGTACAAGCTGATGGGTCAAAATCAGGGTGATGTCTGACTTAGATGTGATGGTGTCATTTTGACAGGCACAAGAAATTGATAAATTGGTTTATTATTGTCACATGTACTACGGCACAGTGGAAAATGTGCTGTGCATGCCATCCATACAGATCATTTCATTAGAACAGTGCATTGAGGGAGTACAAGGAAAAGCAATAATAGAATGCTACAGTTACAGAGAAACTGCAGTGCAAGCAGACTATAATGAGGTAGACTGTGATGTCAAGAATCCATCTTATCCATGCCGATTTTTCTTCATCAAAAAAAGACGCAATAAATCTAAGTTGATTTGCTTTATAATAATTCTTAAAATTTGGAAGTTGTAACCCTCCTAGGTCAAATTTACATGTCAATTTTTCCAATGATATTCTTGACATCTTACCTTTCCAAAGAGATTTCCTTACATATTTATTCAGTTCTTGTAAAAACTTCTGAGGTAATTGTATTGGTAAATTTTGAAATAAATATTGCAATCTAGGAAATATATTCATTTTTACAGCATTAACTCTACCTATTAATGTTATTGGTAACATCATCCATTTATCAAGATCCTCTTTTATTTTTTTTAATAATGGCAAATAATTTTGTTTATATAAATTTTTTACATCATTATCAACTCTAATACCTAAATATTTTATCCCATTCATTGACCATCTAAATTGAGCTGCTAATCGACATTGATTGTAATTTCCTTTGGTGAGGGGTAAAATTTCACTTTTATCCCAAAAATCGACATGGATTAAAATAGAATTGGATAAGACAGGAGAAAATATACCAGAAGATTTTATATATAAATGGGAATCCAAATGGATACGGGAAAAAAAAGAAGCTCCTATATTAAGACACTTGGTTGATTTATGGAATAAGGTAAATATAGAAGATGAGATAAAGAAATCTTTATTAGCAAAAAGATCTTTAATTCAAAATAGGCTTATTCCTTTTACAATGGACAATAAACTTTTACATAATTGGTTCCAAAAGGGGATTAAATATATAGGTGATTGTTTCGAAGGAGGTATATTGATGTTGTTTGATCAATTAAAAAATAAATATAAAATATCAAATAACACTCTTTTCTGTTATTTTCAATTAAGAGCCTATTTACGAGAAAAGCTGGGACAAACAATGTTGATGCCAAAACCTAGTGAAATAGAAATATTGATTCAGAAAGGAAGAATTAAAAAATTTACATCTTGTATGTATAATTTGATTCAAAAGCAAATAATTAAATTAAGAATTCATAAATCAAGACAAAAATGGGAATCTGATTTGAATGATAAAATTGATGGGAAAAACTGGTCAAGATTATGTTATTGTAGTATGAGAAATACAATAAATGTTTGACTTAGATTAATACAATATAATTTTTACATCAATTATATATAACATCACAGAAAATAAAGAGATTAAATTCAAATATGTCTGACCAATGTTTTCTATGTAATCAAGAAATTGGTACCTTTTTACATTCTACTTGGTCTTGTTTTAAAATTCAACCATTTTGGATAAATTTAAGACTTTTATTGGAACAAATTACTGGAGTACAACTCCCACATAGTCCACTATTATTTTTATTAGGAGATATTGAAGGGACAATACCGAAACTTAAATTGAACAAGTATCAGAAAAAAATTATAAAAATTTCATTGGCCAAAAAAGTTATCACAGTTAGTTGGAAATCTGATTTATATTTAACTATGGATCGTTGGAATAATGAAATACATAGTTGTATTCCACTTGAAAAAATTACATATAATAAGAAATGAATATGATATATTTTTGAAGATTTGGCTCCCATACTTACAAAAGATAGGATTAAATACATAGGTCCTTTAAAGATAAAATTATAGTAATTGGGGAAAGTAAAAAATAAATATAAAAATTATTTTGAACTCCATGGAGCATGTGGGGATCCTCCAATATCCAGGCAATCTTTCTCTTCTTTCTTTTTTTTTTCTTTAGATAAGGGTTAAGGGGTGGAGGGTTAAGGGGAGGGGGGGAGGGTTACTATTATCTTTCTTACTATTTTACTATTACATTTATTCTTTGTAATTTCTAAAATCAAATAAATAAATAGATAGATAGATAGATAGAAAGAATCCATCTTATAGTATTAGGAGACCATTAAATAGTCTTACCAAAGTGGGATAGAAGTTGCCATTGAGCTCGTGTTACATGACTTCAGGATTTTGTATCTCCCACCTGATTGGAGGGGGAAGAAAAGAGAAATTCCAGAATGAGTTGGATCTTTGATTATATTGGAAGCTTTACCAAGCCAGCCAGATGTGTAGACAGAGTCCAAATAGAGGAGGCTCTACGTGTGATATGCTGAGCTGTCCCCAGAATTTTCTGCAGTTTCTTGTGGTTTGGGGCAAAGTAGATGCCATAACAAGCCATGATAGTTGATAGTTGGCCACCCATCAAATTTGCAGGCCTGTGGAGGCTATCCACATGGAAAAGAAAGCAGGAAAGACCATAAGATATGGTAGTAGAATTTGGCCATTTGGCCCATCCAGTCTGCTCCATCATGTCATCATGGATGATCCATTTTCTCTCTCTACCCCAATCTCCTGCCTTCTCTCCATATCCCTTCATACCCTGGCTAATCAAGAACCTACCAACCTCTGCCTTAAATATACCCAATGACTTAGCCTCCACAGCTGCCTGTAGCATGTTTAAAAGCTGTGTTAACCATGCTGCTCTGTGATCTTTGAACAATGACAGTCCACCAATGTCACCTTGCATTCCAGAGGATTTTCATGACAGTTCCCAATAATAAGTTGATCTGTCTGTGAAACTAGGTTCATGGCATTGACACTTAAACATCATCCCAGACACTTAAACATCATCTTTGCATGGTGAATATTTTGGAAAATATGTGACATATTTCTCTCATTTGCTGATAGATTTGTCAATCCTACACCTTCCAGTAAAATTTCTGAGAGGCAAGAAGATGGTGCATTACTTTGGAACTGTGTCCACTTTACTTTTGATTATGGATACAGATTATGGCGACTTTTGGAGCATGTCATGAAATTCAGGATCTTGTTTTCTACAAGACCTGCTAAATCAGCAGAATAAATTGTACAGGAAATTAGCACTCTTTAAGCTGGGTTTCAAGAAGAAGCTGTTCCAACTTTGCCAAGGATTGTACAGAAAATCTGCAGAATGAGATGTTGTCATCTCATGAATAATAAAGTATTCTGTAATATAGGTTGCATGCAGCATTTCTCTGCACACTTCATGATAATGTAAATCCTTCACTAATTCTCTTGCAAAGCAGGTTAAGACCATTTAATATAATCAGACTGCAGAACATGACAGCAAACAACAAGCATGTCTTACTTAAAATGCAATCCAAATGAAAAAAAAGAGTTCTTAACAGACTGAAATATCAGGTTGTATTCTTCTGGCTTCTCCAACGGCAATGGTATAACGTGGACAGAATTTTACATTTGTTCTCTGTCAAACATCTATCCAGGTTACAGCAGGGAAAGGCATTCAGCCTATGAGTTTTGACAGT
Organism: Hypanus sabinus; assembly: GCF_030144855.1. NCBI lineage: Eukaryota > Metazoa > Chordata > Chondrichthyes > Myliobatiformes > Dasyatidae > Hypanus > Hypanus sabinus. The sequence goes on along the minus strand of NC_082706.1, from coordinate 79,341,356 downwards.
TAGATGAAGGTTATACACTGATTCAACTTGCATCACAGAAGACTTACATATTCCCCGTATACTTAGGCAGTCGCTCGGGGTTGCAGATTACCCATGTGAACTCCGGTATTGTTGGTTCTGAATTGGATGATGTCACCATCATGGGAACTGAAGGTATATTGAGGCTTGCAGAGCAGGTGGGTGAGGAGCTTGTGAGGTGGTGCTGTCCTCTGCTGCTTACGCGGGACTTCTGTATAAGTTTGTGGCCTAGGGTAGAAGGAGATGAGTTATACAGCTCTTGTTACATGCACATGCAGGTCAACTCTTTAAGTGATTATGCAGAAAGTTTGAAGTTAATAACTCAACTCCTTCTACCTTAGGCTATGAACCTATCAATCAACCCAATGAGTTATAAAATGATGAGTTACTAATGTCAAACCTCCTGTTTAATCATTCGAAGAGTTGAACTGTACGTGCATGTAACGAGAGCTCTATCACTCATCTCCTTCTCCCTTAGGGCATGAACTTATCAATCACCTATGCTGTGGACACTTTCTGAATGTCCAAGATCTGTTTGCTCCATGACCGCTGGACTAAGTGTGTAAATGTAGGAGGGGACTATGTTGAAAAATAAATGTGCTGGGTTTTCTAAATTTAACACCTACCTTAGGCCACAAACTTATCAATCACCCCTCGTACATCCAATGCATGGTCTTAAGGTTCTTTGTTCATTTTGAATTGTCATGCCCCCAAGGATGTTACTTTTCTTCAAGGACCACAGCCATGAATCTCTTATTCTCTTTACCTGGCAATCTCCTTCCATGACAGAGCCTGTCATGAAGTATTTATTTTGGGAGATTGGTGACATGTATGCAAATGATATGACTCACCCATTATATTGTCATATGTACCAAGGTACAGTGAAAAGCTTGTTCTGCAATTTTTTTGTAAAGATCAAATTAATACACAGTGCATTCAGGTAAAATAAGGTAAAACAGTAACAATGCAGAATAAACTGTAAAGCCTAAAGAGAAAGTGCAATGCAGGGGAACAAAAGTTCAAAATGAACTTATTATCAAACTACATATATGTCACCATATACAACGCTGAGATTCACTTTCTTGTGGGCATACTCAGCAAATCTATAGGATAGTAACTATAACAGGATCAATGAAAGATCAACCAGAGTACAGAAGATAACAAACTGTGCAAGTGCAAACATAAATAAATAGCAATAAATAACAAGAACATGAAATAAAGAGTCCTTGAAAGAGGGATCGTTGGTTGTAGAAACATTTCAATGATGGAGCAAGTGAAGCTGAGTATAGGTATTTATCCTCTTTTGTTCAAGAAACTCATGGTTGAGGGGTAGTAGCTGTTCTTGAACCCGGCAGTGCAAGTCCTGAGACTCTTGAACCTTCCACCTGATGGCAGCAATGAGAAAAGAGTATGACCTGGGTGGTGACAGATGCTGCTTTCCTACAACAGTGTTTCATGTCAATGTGCTCAATGGTGGGGAGCGCTTTACCCGTGATGGACTGGGCCATCACCAGGCTGTGCTGCAGCCAGTCAATACACTCTCCACTAACATCTATAGAAGCTTGTCAAAGTTTTAGATGTCATGCTGAATCTCTGCAAACTCCTAAGGAAGTAGAAGCACTGCTGTGCTTTCCCTGCAATTGTATTTGCATGCTGGAACCAGGACAGGTCTTATGAAATAGCAACACCCAGAAAATTAAAGCTGTTAACCCCCATCAACATTGGGTGGACTAGGACAGGCTTTGCTGACTGAGAGTAACAAGAACCTCAATGTTGGGAACATTAACCTGGCAAGGATCCTGGTTCACATATCATTCCAGTGAAACTGGAAGCATTGGTAGTGATTTTCCAACGTCTGCAGGTACCCTGCTGTAGATAGACCAGCTCTCAGAACCAGTCAGCAGCACAGATTTGTGCCAGTTCTTGGATCTTGTTCTTCAAATACCTTTTTTTCTTTAATTGACCAAAGGCTGTTACACTATGAAAAATCATTAATTGCACTAAATATTACCACTGACACAGTGTATGTTCCATAAAAGCTGAGAAATATTAATATTTCAGAGGATGCTGGGTTTCTTCGTCTCCCTTAAAAAAACAGGACAAGGTGATAATTGCAAAGGAAGCATCTCTCTGCCTTACCTATTGTTTCACCTCGGCTTCGTATCTATTGATAATTAAAATAATTTAGAAGGTTTTGAATTCACAGCTATACTAGGGAATAGTAAATATGGTTGTTTTTCAGCATCACCAATTCTGGATGAACAAAGTTGGACATCACAAGACTACATTTCAGCTCTCAAAATGAAAAGGCTTAGCTATAAAAATAAGCTCTGTAGCACTGTTTTCTGGTTACAAGCCTCAAATTCTGCACACAAATTGCAAGTTCAGTTGTTAAATATATCATGTATTAACTGTGAGTGTATATTTACTCCCTAGATTATAGAACTACAGGACGTAGCAGCAGAATTAGGATATTTGGCCCATCAAGTCTAATCTGCCATTCCATCATGGCTGATTTGTTAACCTTTTCAACCCCATTCTCATGCATTCTCCCCATAACATTTGATGCCCTTTCTAATCAACCCCCACTTTAAATATACCCAATGACTTGGCCTCCACAGCCATCTGTATCATTGAAATCCACAGATTCATCATTCTCTGACAAAAGAAATTCCTCCATATCTCTGTTCTAAAGGGACACCCTTGTATTCTGAAGCTGTGTCCTCTGGTCTTAGACTCCCCCACTAAAGGAAACACCCTCTCCACATCCAATCTATCTAGGCCCTGCCTTAATGTGTGAATGGTAGAAACATATTGCATTGTGAATTTGTGCCACCAGTCTTTGATCAAACCTGATGAGACCCCAGCCCTGCCAAAATGGGCCAAGCTGATCCAGTTAAACCCATAGAGAAAACATGGTATTTAGCAATAGAAAAGCCCTTTGCTACTGTGCTATTTCAGTTTTTTGTTGGTATCATTTTTGTCAGAATTGTTCAACATGCTGCCCAAAAGTGTATTTACAGGAGCCTACAGCTTCTGGGCAAAATACAGCGGCCATCAGGCAACTGGAGTGATATGTAATAAGGGCATTCTGTGCACAAAGAACAGAATTTTTTCTCAAATAAAAATCAGAAATGTCAAGGCCATTGACCCCCATCACAAACTTATTCTCGAAACACCATTTCCATCTGTCATTCTGGCAAACCTGAGAAACTGAACAGATGTTTGCAAATTGATACCATATTCAAAGATTCAAAGTAGATTATAAATCAAAGTACAATCCTGAGATTCGTCTTGTCCACAGACAGCCATGAAACAAAGAAAACCAAGGAAACCATTCAAAGAAAAACATTAACACCCCTTCCCCCATGCTCAGAAAAAAAGACAAATCATCCAAAAAGCAATTTAAAAAAAAGGAATATAAAACACAATCTCAAGAGTCCAGGCATTTTCAGTTCACCTCAGTGTTTGTTGTCTGCAGACTGCCCCGATTCAAAATCACCCAAAATAGCAACAAAAAAGGACCAAAACCAGAAACACATTGTAAGATGAACCAATCCACAAACCACGGCAATTAACCTTGCCCAAGACCCAGAAGTCCAGCACCATCCTCCGATAGCATCGAGGAAGAGAGAGAGGGCTTTCGAATGCAGGGACCTTCCTCCAGGAGCACCGAGCGAGAGGGAAAGAGAGAGGCTGTTACACACAGACAACATCATCTGACAACAGCCAGTGAGAGGCTGGTAGATGGCATTCGTCTTCCACACTCATATAGATGAATTCAATCTTCCTCAGCTCTTTCATCGGCAAGATTGGTGAGAAATGGAGTTGATCAAGGGCTACAGGCGTCTTGGCTTTGAGGCCGCACAGTTCATTTGAAGCTGACTGGAACACCCTCGGAGATAGCAAGATGCCAGATCACTCAATTGGTCCACTCTCACACCTCAAAATGTAAATCACAAGCTCCAACAGTAGCAGAACCACATTTGAAGCACAAAGAGAGAAGACAAAAGAAGTAGTTTTGTGAACCATCCGGAGGATGTTGCCTTGGTTGCACTATTCACTGACACCATCTTCTTCTTTAATGAGACTGAGCTTTTCCTACATATCTACACTGTTATTAATGTGACCTGATTCAGTCTTCCTTAAATTGATTTCCTGCTGAAATCCTCATTCTTTACTTTCACTTACCTATTCCTCGGTACTCCTAGCCTTGCCCCCTTCATTATTCATCTGTTACTTAATCTTCTCCAAGTTTAATTGTTATATTATTGAAAACCATTTCTTTAATGCCAAGGAAGCTCTTAAATTCACTCTATGTCTCTTTTGTATTCTTTAAGATACTCTTAAAATCAGCTGCTTTGGCCAAACCACCTAACACCTCATGAACAACTCCTCTGTGAAGCACCTTGAAATGGTTTGCTTCACCTGGTTGCAGCTTCAACATGTTTAATGCATCTAATATTGATGCTGTAAACACAAAGTGCACTGCTGCCTGGATGCTGCCCAAGCTGCTGAGTTCAGCCAGCATTTTTGTACGACTTAACATTGCTGCTGTCCTGTTGTTCATACTTCTCATCGAACTAGATTTGGTCTCCTGTCTGTGTAGTGCCCTGCTTAAGATTTCTACTGCTATGCTGCGAGCTATTTTATTTTAGCACTTTCTGTAAAAGCACGTGACCTGCTGCTAGGAGTGTTTTGGTTTTGGCTAAAGATAAGGAGCCATCCTGTCCGATTTGGGAATGTGGTGTCAGCCAATCAGGATTGTGGGAAGGGATTTCTAAAGGACAGTAGCCTAGTTTGGGGCTTTTTGGCAAGAGATGCAGGGAGAAGAGCAGCAGGGAAGACACTTGGAGGATCCCATCCAAAAGGGAATCCCTATTGCAAGGGGGGGGTCGTGAGATGGAGGATGCCAAGAAGCAAAGTTCTACTTATGGTTGATTATACAAATTCAGTGTTGTGAGTAAAGTGTTACACCCAGATACTACAGAAACAAGCTCCAACGTTTATGTGCACATTTAGACTGGTTTAACTGTAATGGACCCTTTTACCCTTTTTTCCTTTTCTCTGTTAACTCTTTGACAAAGTTGAAAAATGGTAAATATATTTTCTTTATAACTTTATGCTGGTGTACGATCTGTCATTTCTGGATTACCAATAACTGTGGAATGGCCAGTTTTTACTCAGCATTCGCTCAAATCGAGGCTCCTTTAATCCGAACGGCCCAACATTCTTGTTTAGTTGAACCCCAAGTCATACCGACCCTAGATGTATATTGCTCTTGAAAGGTGGCTTTCTCACTGCTGAGTCCCATGGCTGTTAGCAGAGTCAGCTAATGAGATAGGTTGGTGTATGAGCCCAGTAGTATAGATTATGAAGAAAGCTTATGCAGTGGAATTTCAAATAGCTGTGAAATCATGTTCTGAGAGTGTATCACAGCAGATCAGTTGTCACTTCGGCAGCTAGAAGCTTCTGAAAACCCCAGCCTCTGTGTCCATGCTACTCAAAGTCTTTTTCCAAGATACATGATTCGTTCACCAGCATGAGGGAGGTGGATGCTAATGAATAGAATATTTTCTTTTCTGTGTTTGACCCATTGCCATGGAACCAATGAGGTCTGAATTCAATGCTGAGGATGATTGAATTACTTGCTTTTAAATATATACTGGCTCTCAGCATCTGGTGGGTCGGTCCTCATTGTGGGACAAAATCAAAAATGGGAATTCTGGAGCATTGCCTAAAGACATAATCCTGTGAGCTTGACCATGACAAGATTGACTGACCTCAACTCTCACAACTTTGATAGGGGGCCCCAGATGTTAGGAGCAATTTGCTGAGTTATCGAGGCTTTAAATGTCTTTGTCGTGCCTGGGTGATTGTTGTGGTATGTTTCTTTTCATCCTTGCTGTGTTTTGTTTACTAACACAGCCATTTAGACTATAGACCATAACACTAGAAGACATAGGAACAGAATTAGGCCATTCAGCCCATCAAGTCTGCTCCACCATTTCTTCATGGCTGTTTTATTATCCCTCTCAACTGCATTCCTTTGATGCCCTTACTAATCAAGAACCCCTCAACCTCTGCTTTAAATACACCCACTGACTTGTCTCCACAGCAATATGTGGCAATGAATTCCACAAGACTCACCACACTATTGCCTAAGAACTTCCTTCTCATTTCTATTATAAATAGACATTATTCTATTCTGAGGCAGTCCTAGACTCACCCTCTCCACAGCCACTCAATCTAGGGCTTTCAATATTCAGTGGGTTTCAATGAAATTCCCCTCCCATTCTTCTAAACTCTCGAGAGTACATGCCCAAAGCCATCAAACATTCCGCATACTTTAACCCTTTCATTCCCAGAATCATTCTTGTGAACCTCCTCTAGACCCTCTCTAATGCCAGCACTTCTTTCCTTAGATTGGGGCCCAGAAATGCTCTCAGTGATCTAAGACCATTCTGAGGAATGCCTTAGAATGCCTCAGCATCATATTCTAGCCTTCAAAATGGATGCTAACATTGAATTTGCCTTTCTTACCACTGACTAAACCTGCAAGTTATCCTTTAGGGAATCTTGCAACTCTGGTTATTGAATTTGCTCCATTTATAAATTAGTCTGCTCCTTTATTCCTTCTATCAAAGTACGTATCCATAGACTTCTATAGGACTAGTGTAATATTCCACCTGCCATTTCTTTGCCCATTCTCCCAATCTGTCCAAGCCCTTCTGCAGGCTCCCTGCTTCGTCAACACTACCTGCCCCTTCACTTGTCTTCGTCTCATCTGCAAACTTGGCCACAAGGCCATCAATTCCATCATCCATATTGTTGAAACCTAACATGAAAAGAAGTGATCCTAATACTGACACCTGCAGAACACCACTAGTCACGGGCAGCCAAATGAATAGGTCCCTGTAATCCCTGCTCTTTGCCTCCTGCCAATCAGCCAATCTTTTATTCATGCTAGTATCTTCCTGTAATATCAGAGGTTCTTACCTCGTGTGTGGCACCTTGTCAAAGGCCTTCTGAAAATCCAAGTAAACAAAATCCACTGGCTATCCTTTGTCAATCCTGCCTGTTATTTCCTCCAAGAATTCAAACCGATGTGATGTCATTTCTGCAGTTCAATGAACAGACACAGATTAACGAAGGGGTTAAAGCACATACTTGGTTTTGACGATCGGTATTTTAATTCATAATGAATGATAGCATCCTGATTAGATGTCATTTTTTAAACTTAGAAGCAAAAGATTGCAGATTCTGAAACTGGAAATAAAAAGAACGGAAAAAGAAGAGGAAACTCATCAGGTTAGGCCGCATCTGCGAAAAAATTAACAGACTTAAGATATCAATTGAATGACCGTTCATCAGAACTAGTAATAACATTATATAGTGTCCAACATGTATCTGATTGTGTTATATGTCTGATGGTACGGTAGCATAATAGTTAGCACAACATTTTACCAGCAGCTCAGGTTAATTTCCAACCGCTGTCTATGAGGAGTTTGTACATTCTTCCCTGGACTGCATGGGTTTCCTCCAGCAGCTCTGGTTTCCTCCCACATTCCAAAGATGTGCTGGCTGATGGGTTAGTTGGTCATCATAAACCGTCCCGTGTTTGGGCTAGGGTTCAAATCGGGGGTTGCTGGCTCAGAGGGCCTGAGGGGCCTATCCTGCATGGTAATTCTATAAATAAATATCTAATGTTGAATGGTGCAGACCTCTTGTAACAGCATGGCCTCAGCTGGAGGGCTGTGGCATTCTTCAGTGTTAGTTATAAGGGCCAGGCCTAAAATTCAATGTTGCTAGTCACTGATAATAGATTTTCCTCAGAACTGATATTAGATTTCCAGGATGAATGTCAACACTGCTCACCTTTCAGTATATCCACACCTCTAGGACTGCAGAGGTTCAAGAAAGTACACCACTATCTTTCAAAGGACAACTAGGAATGTTGGTTCAGCCCAAGACACCAACATCCCTTTATTGAAAGAAATAAAGGATGTAGCCAAATCTGCTGACTATTTCAAACATTTTTTTAAATTTCAGAAATCCAACATCAGCGGTAATTTCTTATGAGCGAATACCTTCCATAGGATGTGACAATATTGAAGATTTTATTGTGGTGTTAGCAGGGAAGAGATAACATGAAATTGAAGCACCTTTCTCAAAACAATCACCACAAATATGACAAACATCATAAAGAAATACAGCACAGGTAGTCCATGCTGAAACCTTTTAAACTGCCTACTCATATCGGCCTGCATTGGGACAATAGACCCCGCACTCCTACCATCCATGTGTCTATCCAAACTTCTCTTAAATGGTGAAATCAAAATCGTTTCTGTCACTTGTGCTGCCAACTCATCCCACACTCTCACAACTGTCTGAGTGAAGACGTTTCCTTTCATGTTCCCCTTAGTCATTTCACCTTTCACCCTTAACCCATGACCTCTTGATATTGTCCCACCCAATCTCAATGGAAAAGCCTGCTTGCATTTACCCTATCTATACCCCTCATAATTTAGTATACCTCTACCATATCTCCCCTCAATCTTCTACATTCCAAGAAATAAAGTCCTAACCTATTCAATATTTCTTTATAACTCAGATCCTCGAGACCTGACAACATCCTTGTAGATATTCCCAGTAATCTTTCAACCTTATTTACATCTTTTCTGTAGGTAGTTGACCAAAACTGACCACCAAATTAGGCTTCACCAATGTCTTATATAATTTTAACACAACATCCCATCTCTTATGAAGACCAATATGCCAAAAACTCTCTTTACAACTCTACCTGTACCAAATTTTCAATAAATTATAGACCTGTATTCCCATATCCCTTTGTTCTACAATAACCTTCGGTGCCCTACTGTGATAAGTCACGCATGAGAATTTGTTTAGTGGGTTGTCAGGTTGTTCTATCTATGTTGGGAAGAGTATGGCACGGATGATATTAATAACCTACATTGCTGCAATAATGATTGTTGCCTTTGCTTGTAGCTTACATAGTCAGTGAAACTCAGTGCACATGCATTCGAGATGTGTGTGTTTTGATTTATTCACATTCCGTTTTAATTTGCCAATAATTCCTATTGCTGTCATTTTATTACAAGAAAAGAGGTAATGATCGCATTTGCTATTAAAGCCAGCACCTTTCTGGGCAATTTAATTGCCTGATTTCGTTTGCTGTTTTCATTCACTCTCTCAACACATTATTGTCCAGGTGATCTTTCACTCAACATGAAATGCTGATTCAATGCAAGTTCAGCAGGTTCTGTTATGCTGCATAAAAACTGTGTCACTTTCAGGCAAACTCCACAGCCTGCGTAAAGCACTAGATTGCAAATTACAGAATTGAGTACATTCACTAACTGTAAAAGTGAAATACATATATCTTTATTTTTTTATTTAGAGATACAGTGCAGAACATCCTTCTGGCCCACTGACCCATACCACCGAGCAACCCACCTATTTAACCCTGGCCTAATCACAGGACCATTTACAATAACCAATTAGCCTACTAACCAGTAGACCTTTGGACTGTAGGAGGAAACTGGAGCACCCAGAAGAGATCCACACACAGAGGGGAGGAATGTACAAACATTTTTACAGGGGTCACCAGAATTGAACTCCAAACTCTGACACCCCAAACTGTGCTAACTACTATACTGCTGTAGCACCCTATAAAGATAGCAGTAAGAGATTGAAGACCATAACTGTGAAGTATACAAATGTGAAAGACTAAATATAATATTCTTAGTGACACAAACTTTAACTTACATTCACAGAGATATACAACTTAGAAATAAGCCCCTTAGCCACAGTCATTCATGCCATCCATGGTGTTTTCCTGAGCTCCCGACTTTGGTCAAAAAATAATAGTTGAAATGCACTATTCATCATTTTCCTTAAGAAAGTTTCTTGCAAGTTCAGTATCACGGATTAGACATAGACATGTCGGTGACTAAAGGGCTGGAGTTAATCTCTTAATGACTATCCGTAATGGGAATAGGAATCATACCTTCCTGATGGGTTTAGAACATCATGCCATTGAAGACAGTCACCTAAGGTAGAACTTGTGTTCATGGGCCCTTAGCAATACCAAACAAAAGACTTATTTTACAAACCATCCAGGGAGGATGGACACTTTAAAGGATTCAAAATTGGCTTCATATTCTTGTTAAAACTTGCTCCTATGTTTGAGCCTTATGCTCTTTATAAAGCGTATATTTGAATTAAAAAATCACAACAATGATGTGATTTCACAAAATGTTTATTGCAATTACCAATCAGTTTTCAGAAAATATTTCCCACAGTGTAATTATTGCTAATACAAAGTTACAGCCCAGTCCCTCACAGGAAAACTCTTCCCCAACATTGAGCATATTTATCAACAAGGAGCACTGCCACAAGAAGAAAGGACTCCCATCATCCAGGCCGTGGTCTCTTCTTGCTGCTGCTCGAAGGAGTTACAGGAATCTTAGGTTGCACACCATAAGGTTCAGGAGTGATTATTACCCATCAACCATCAGGTTCATGAACCAACATTGATACATTCCATCTCCTCAACTTTGAACTGATTTCACAATCTGTGGATTCACTTTTCAAGGACCTTACAAGCCATGTTCTCAGTATTATCCATTTATTTAATTATTTATTATTATTGTTGCTGTTTGTTTTTTTTTTGTATTCACGTAGTTTGTCTTATTTTGCACATTGGTTAGTTGTCAGTCTTTGTGTGTAGTTTTTCATTGATTCTATTATATTTCTTTGTTCTACTGTGAATGCCCACAAGAAAATGAATCTGATTGTAGTTTATGGTGACATATATGTACTTCGATAAAAATTTTAATTTAAACTGGAGATGAAGGGTATAGGATTCACAGCCAGTGTCTTATTGCATAGTAAACAAAGTCAATTTACCTGGCAATCTTTTTAAGGGGCAAAGAAAACAAAGTTATGGCAACTTCCTCCACTAAAAGCACAGAAATATGTCAAAAACAAAATTATAGTGAGTGGAGGATATTTACAGTTGTGCATAAAATCAATTTCATGTACTTAAACTATGTAGTAACAAAGCTTAGCTAACAGAAAGATTATCTTATCACGAATATTCTGTCAACAAAATCAGATGTATCACCGACACAATACACTTTCAAGCCTAGTCTTTTACTTTACTGCTCTGTTACCACACTGAGCAACATTTGCTTAATAACAGTTAGTATTGGGATTAGTTCTTGAGTTTTGACAGAGTTTTCAGGAGTAATGCTGTTCAAATGAACATTTCGCAGTTCAACACAACACACACAAAATGCTGGAGGAACTCAGCAGGTCAGGCAGCGTCCATGTTGCTGGTTCATTGCAACCTCAAACATGTGAAGTGTAATAGTTTTGTTACATACAGAAGAAATGTATTCCAGAAAGGAGAATAGAAGTAATGTGTGTTTAAACTATTGAGCATTTAATAAATGTTATCTCTAAATATATAAATTACTGAGAATTATATCATAATTATTGAAGTTCTGAACTTTGTAATGAGCAGTTCCGGCAGATGATTTTCTGCATCAGAATTCTGCCTAAAGATGATTTTTATTGTCAATAATTTTGCAAAGATTATTCCTGGAGTTTTTGATCAATGCCTGAGCTTCAGAAGTGAATGACTTCAAAAGGCACAATTTAATAACTGTTTGCTTCGCAAAATAATACATCCTGTGCTTGCCAAAGTGCTAACTGTTTTATGCTGGAGAGTGCAAAATGCTCTCCTCCTCCTGCCATCTGATTGGCTGCACACAGAAGCCAGCTACCTTCCAGTCAGCATCTTCTCAGCTCTCTTTTGTGAATCAATGAGCAGGGTAAAGGAGGAGGCAGAGAGCTCCAGACGAAGAGAAAGCAGAGGAGTCAACGAGGCTTCCTTCATTTGCCAGGAAGAGGAAGGCTGCATTTGACTTCGATTGCGCTTAATTCATAGGTGGACAAGGTGTATATGTTCAGTTATCTGATGCTACAGAGGATATGTCTTTAGAAAATCCACCTCATTTCTGTGCAGAGTAAATGACTGAATAGTCTGCAAAGTACGGTTTTGTGATAGAAAACAAAACAGAAGAGGTCTCCCGGCCCAGCCAGAATACGGGGAAATCATCCCCCAGTATTTCTTAATAGGATCTGTTCAGAACAACCGTCAAGACGCCTCGTGTCCTGTATCGCGCTAAAGGAGGGTCGACCAAGATGGTTAGGCAAGGACCAGATACTGGCAATGCCAGCTTGCGAATGCAGAGGTCACCAAGCCGAATAAGCTTATCTGCATCTTTTGAAGCTTTGGCTGTTTATTTCCCGTGCATGAATTCTTTTGATGAAGGGGACGGAGGTAAGAAAATTGGTTAAGAAGCCTCTCCTCTATTTTACCTGTTGATTGCCAGTTGATATATTAAAGTATAAAGGTCATCCTATTGTAGATTGTAGATCGAAGTTGGTGCAAAGTGCTAGAAACTATATTTAAAGTCAGGTAGACTCTCTGCTGCTTATTAATTATACATGAATTAATTTATGCAAAAAAATCAGTAAGAAAGCACATATTTTTATAACATCAGAGTTATTTTTCCTAACTAAACGTAGCAGTAGATACATTGATTCGGTTTCGTTTTCATGAGTTTACAATGAAGAGTAAAGAATCCAGCCATGTTTTGTCATTTAATCTCCTGCTTTTAGTCAATCACTCTCCCTTTCTCTCTTAAATAAACACTCCTTTACTTCATTCAATCTGTTTCTTACCTACCTCCTCTCAGCCATTTAAGTATTGTGCAAGTGAAAATATTTTATGGCTAAATAAGCAAATTGTTTTTCTTTAACTTTTAATAAATCACAAACATTCAAGTTGGCATTCAATTTCTAAATTGAAAAATAAAGCATTTGCTGTACATTCCTCGCCAGAAATGGAATATGTCAGCCTGCTTACTTGTTCATCTTATCGTTTAGAATCAGACTTTAGCACCAATTTACTACCAAAGATTACATGAAGTGATCTTTAAAGCTGTGCATCAGGTTGTTCAATATCAGACTGTTGAGCTGGTTGTTGCAAGAATTGTCACCGTATAGAAGCAGTAAAGACAAACTGGATCAAATATCCTGATATCTTGCATAACTATTTTCATTGTAAGGCTGGGGAAAATATATAAAACTCAGAGTGGTTTTATATAACTTATCTTTACTTTAATCGTGAAAAAAAAGGAGTTACTAAATATCCATACTGTGCAAAACTAGATGTGCAATCAATTTATTTGGTTAGTATTCCTGATTATCGTAGTTATGAATTGCCACCTCTATTAAAGCTCAATATTTATTAGTGGTGATAAATATCAGGATTCTATGGCTGTGAGCAGAGACTGAACTAATTAAAATATTACTTCCTCTTGTCATTTTCTCCTGTTATTTATCTTTAAACTATGTCCTCAGTCCGTTACCTCTTTTCTGCATGTTTTACTTCCTATAATGTGCTAGAATTTCCGTGCATAACCCCATCAATGGAGCTATTTTAATCATTGAAAAATCATAGATCGTCAATACTGATTAAATCACATAAATATTGCTACCTGAATCGTGAAACATGGTGTTCTTATCTCTAGGGTAAATTTGTCTCTGCTGTCTATTGTTTTTGAAAATATATTTCCTAATTTCTGTTCATTGGTAGCTGGTCATTGATTCTTGAACTGGGTGATTTTACTGAAGTGCATGGATTGAGAAAACAGAATTCTTTACGTGCCGTGTCTCACAGTGGGATTGTTCGGGGAGCCTAGCAACAAAACCGTCTCTCGAAAGGGAACCTATAGGGTCTTTTTGTTAACTCACACGTGATGGGATGAGAATCTGAACAACACAAAGCTATTAATTTATTGAGAAATCACTTATTTCTGAATTAAACTGAAACAAAAAAAAACATGAATGCATTAATTCTCTTTGTTGACTATATGGTTGCAAAAATAGTTGAATATTTAATGCTTGTTGTACTCACTGTTTTCTGAGTGTTTTGCATTGCCAGCTGATTTAAAACTCTGAAGGCTGAAGCTAGGAATTGTGTAAAATAATATTAATATACACATGGTTTGAATATCAATAAAAAGCTATGTAATAATTTTATTTTTTTTAAATAGCACCAGGTTTAAGTATGATATTATAATCCTAGTTAGAATAACTGATGCTTCATATCTGATGAAGCTCTTATTTAATCTTGTGGATGGTCAATCAACTTTGTGTCATGGGCTGTAAAAGCAAACTCACTAAGCTTCAGGCACTGGAAGCAATATCTTACCAATTGATGTTATATGAATTGTAAATGTGCATAAGCCTTCAGAATTATATTAGTATTGGAACATTACTGTTTCACTTCAGTTATCTTCTTTAACCCATATAATTATTTTAATCATGCTTACTCTGGACATTTTCCCTTAAAGACAATTAATCTCTGATTAGGTAAGGTTCATGTCAGGATAGAAGCTTAGAACTGCCTACACTGTAACCACAGCAACAGAAGTCAGGGAATTCATTGAAAAATAGCTGCAGTAATCTCTATTCAGTCAAGTCTTATTTTTTCTGAAGTCTATTTTTGTCACCATTTCCTCTCCTCCTTTCCTGTTTCCACGTAGTTCCATTCAGACAGTATTTGTGACTGAAAACGTATCTGCGTACCTTTATCTCATTGCTTCACTAGGTCTGATTCCTGGTTAGGATGAAGTTTTTACTTGCTTCTTCAGGGAATAGTGGTATTAAACATCACGGCTCCTGAGCTTGGGCATTTAAATCATAGTTAGGTTGATGTATGAAATTCAACATATGAGAAACCATTGCTGCATTTGTATTTCCCAAATGCAAAAGCCTATCAAAGATCTATCTGTAGATGACAGGAGACAGTAATTGAAAAGTAAGTAATTATAAGGTGGTAAGAATAAATAAGAAGGTAGAATAGGCACATAAATTGAATTAATTCATGCATTATTCTTACATGTGAGAAAAAAGGGAAATTGCTTAGAACAAAGGTCATACAACAGTACAGCACACGAACAGGCCTTTTGGTCCAAAATGTTGTGGCAAAACAACCGCAACATTCTCTTTTAATACTTGCAATGCTACTGTGACACTGTAATTTCCTTTGGGATCAATAAAGTATCTATCTACCTATCTAAAAAGTAAATAAAAGAAAGCCCAAAAACTATTCCCTCCTATCAACACAATGTCCATATCCCTACATCCTCCTCACATCCAAATGTCTCTTAAAAGCCCCATAGTATATTTCCCTCTACCACCATACCAGGCAGCACGTTCCAGTCATCCACCACTCACTAAGCTAAAAAACTTACCCCTCACACCCCTGTAAAACTACCCCTCTCCAGTTCATGCCCTCTGATATTAGACCCTGGGAAAAAAGATACTCCCTGTCTACACAATCCATGCCTCTCATAATCTCATTAGTCTCCATCAGGTCTCCGCTCTGCCTCTTCCACTCCAAAGAAAACAACTCAAGTTCATCCAGCCTCTCATGATAGCACATGCCCTCTAAACCAGGCAGCATCTTGGTAATCCTCTTCTGCAGCCTCTCCAAAGCCTCAACATCCTTCCTATAGTGGGGCAAACAGAAATGTATGCAATACTCCAGATGTAAACAATATTGAAATAACTCAGGGAGAAATTCAGGGAAGTTGACAGTTTTCAGTGTGCCCCACTGGCGCAGAGCAACAATCAACAAAGCCAATTTAATATTGAACTTGCTGAGAAGAAATAATAATAACTTAGTCAGATCACATCTTAAATAGTTCATTCGACCCTAGGGAGCAACACATTGGAGGCATCGAGTGCTTGAAATAATGTAGAACAAAGCCGCAAAGCTTTAGGGAAGGAGATGAAGATTATGAGAGACGTCTGGAGAAAATTGATGCTTAAAATACTCATCATACCAGCAATCCAGGGATGTATGAAAACAACAGGCACATTCAGAAAATAACTTGAAAGTAATGGAACATTAATGGAAAGCATGATAATTTAAATATAACGTCTGGACCAGGTGTCACCCAACACCCATTTATTATCACCCTCTTTAACAGAATAAAGCAGTCACCAACATTTTGAGGAGAACTTACAGGTGGTCTCAAAAAGCATTAGGCCTTTCCAAAGCACCACCCACAAAATGCTGGAGGAACTCAGCAGGTCAGACAGTATCTATGGAAATGAATAAACCTTCAAGTTTTCAGGCCAAGACCCCTCTTCAGGACTGAAAAGGAAGGGGGAAGAGGCTGAAATAAAAAGGTAGGGGAAGGAGAAGGAGGCTATCGGAAAGGTGATAGGTGAAGCTAAGTGGGTGGGAAAGGGCAGGGGCTAGAGAAGAAAGAATCTGATAGGAGAGGAGAGTGGACCATAGCAGAAAGGGAAGGACGAGGGTACCCAGGTGGAAGTGATAGGCAGGTGAGAAGAGGTAAAAGGCCACATTGTCAATTTTGGTAGAACTGGTGGAAATGAAATGTCCCTGTATAGAAACAATGCTTATGAAACCTGTAAACTCCCATGTCATGAACTTCTGAAGTCTCTATACACATTCATCAGTTCAGCCTGATGTATTTATTATTATTCACTACCTTGAGCTCTAAAACCTTTCCTTTATCAAAAGTTGCCATTAAGTATAACCAGTTTTCACTATGTGATTTTAAGTCACAGCATATTCTGTATATAATTTTGTTCTTTGTTAAAAATAATGCTTTGACTTTGGAAAGCTTTGTACCGAGTTACATTGAAATATTCAGAGTTTTTCATTATCTATTTAACAAGATGTACAATGACCTTGATTTCTAAATCAACAATAATTTATACATGACATTGATTATAAATCAACAATATTTTATTTTATGTGACAAGACAAGGTAGCATTTATTGCCTACTCATAATTCCTGTAGAAAATGCAGTAGTGAGTCTGGTCTTTATCTACTGAGTCCATTGGGAGAAGGTACTCTCAGAGTATGGTTTGATAGGGTAGGAGAGGATTGATGTCATAGATTTATAGAAAAATACAGCACAGAAACTGGCCCTGTGGCCCACCTAGACCATGCCAAACCATTTGAACTACCTGCTTGCATTGACCCTATCTATACCCCTCATAATTTTGTATACCTCTGTCAAATCTCCCCTCAATCTTCTACGTTCCAAGGAATAAAGTCCTAACCTATTCAATCTTTCCTAAAACTCAGGTCCTCCAGCCCCTATCATCCATGTCCTTGCAAGTGAATATTTTGACCATTTCTCTGTTCGAAAGTGTGTATGATTGTTCGACCTTCTTTGTATGTTACAGACGACAGAAGTTCAGATTATATTGCGATTTAAATTCTGATTTGGATTTTACCTGGGAATCATTTATTTGCTATACAGACAAGTAAAATTTTTAGAATTTCAAAGGTATAATGCGACATCTCAAAGTTTGTAAAGGGACAGGGGCTTTTTACCCCATCAAATTGGATGAAAGCTTTTCCGGTGATGATGGGGATCTCCACAGAAAGCCAGGATGGATCATCTATTTGGCAATTCTAGCTGGAGGTGGTTACAAATGTTTCAACTGTTTTCTAAGCATTCACATATTGGGCCTGTGATTAGACTAGGCTAGTCTGACAGTTCCACCACACTAACCCTGCTCCAAACCCCAAAAGGACATAAATGAATCGGGTAGAGTTTTGCAACAAACTATCGTTTTTACTTGGTCACTTTTGCTAAATTTAGATTTCCAGAAGGCATTTGATTAGCTGCTGCATCAGTATTTATTATGGGACTTTAAGGCTCATTGTGCTCATGGTGTGGTGCTAATATATCAGTGTGAACTGGAGATTGGCCACCCAACAAGGATCAGAGACAAGGCAAATATGGGTGCATTTCTGTTTGATCATGAGTTTGGTCCCAGACTGCAGCTTCCATTTTTCTATAGATGTTTTAAATAAAGGCACGAAGGTGAAGGTGTGGGGGGGGGGGGGGTGTGTGTGTGTGTTGGTCAATAAAAGAAATGATGAATTTCACTGGATGTTTCCATGCACATGTGATAAATAAAACTGAATTAGCGGTAGGTAAGTAAGTGACTCCAGCAGGATCCTGCAGATCACCAACAGTAAGAAGCTCAGCCGTACAAGCTACATAAATGCCACAGCCAGATGGGCAGGTCAGAAGACCGTACGCCATGATAAAGTAGCTCTGTGCCTTACTCGTGGCTACAAGGTACAAGTTGCTGATGGAATGCTTTCCACTTGCCTGGATGACTGAAGTGCCCACACTCTGAGGAAACTTGACTTCTCAACACAGCAGCCTCCTCTGTCCACCACAGTGAGCACTAATTCCCTCTGTCACTAGCACACAATGGCAATGCCAGACGGTAACAAAGTACAGAGGCAGAGACTCCCAAACTTACATCCTCTACCACCAAGAAAGTCGTGCCTGTAACACATGGACACACCACCTGCTCCTCACCCAACACCATTAAAGTGCAATCCCCAAAGAAAGAAGGAAAAAAAGTGACGTGAGAAATATTGAGGCCGAAGTTAGATTACTGGGACACTCCTGGCTCAGAACAGAGAATGACAGAGACCGAAGGTCACTGATGGCCTCTGCTCCACTAAGAGCTAAGGGCCTGAGTAGAACAGCACGCCATCCTGACTCGGAAACGTATTGCTGATCTTTCATTATCTCTGTGCCTAGGTCCCAGAGCACATTTTACCAAACATTATGCAGGAGTATCTTCACTAAACAGATTGCAGCAGTCATGAGACAACTCAGCACCAGCTCCTCAAGTACGATTAGGGAAGAGCAGTAAATGGTGGTGTTGGCAGGGATAGCCAGATCCAAGAAAATGAAAAAAATAAAAGCACCACATAATTGCTTCACAAAAGGAAATTGTTCCTCTGTATTCATATAAATTACCTAAGTAATTTTGAAATATCACATTTCAATTACTGCTGAAATTTGTAAATAGTAGAAAATGGAAATTATTGTGTAGCTTCTTATCTTGACCTTTTAAAACCTGGTATTATTCTGATGAACCTAAATTGTATGAAATTTGAAAGGTGCTTTGAAAGGAATAATGGTTGCAATATTCTAATGTAGATTAAAAGCCAGTTTTATGTAATTTATTCATTTCCAAATATCAATTTCTACATTTTATTATAATTTATGCACATAAATTCCATCAGCTTAAAGCAGACATCTGCAATGATTAAGATGTAATGTAGCACATGATAACATGAATGCTTTTGAAAAATAAATCTGTAAGCATTTCTAATTTGATTTTAAAATTCACCAATACTTGAAATTGACACCTGTCCTACCTCACATCTTAACTTATTCTGCTCTTGACAGTTTTCAGAGATAAATAAGTTGTCAGTGGTTATACCTACTTGGTAAGTGCCTGTCTATATCACATTGAAGTGAAATTCAGCAGATTGTATAATGATTGGCCAGTGCATTCCATTGGTCAATCACCAAGGGTGAGAAAGGAAAACACCACAAACTGAGAAAATGAAATTGCAATGTGTTTCCAGAGGCTCAGGTGACAAGTAGAAACAATGAATGATTACTTTCTGCTTAAGAAACAGACTCATAACACGAAACAGCAAAGTTTGTGCTTCCTGAATACTTTTGGGTGTGTATCTTATGGGTTTTTGGGCTGCTGATCATGAAAATCATCATGAAATTTCCCATTTTTTTGAAATCGCCTATAATTGTTAATTCAATTCATAATTCAAATCAGAATCACTGATTTCAAGATTAAGGAAGGTATTTTTGTTGGTCCACATATCAAACAGGTCATCAATGACAGACAATTATAAGAACTAGTGAGACCAGAGAAAATCACATGGAAGGCATTCAAGTACGTTGTTAAAAATTTTCTTGGCAATACAGTGCAACAAGTTAAGTGCAAACACGAGGAAATCTGCAGCTGCTGGAAATTCAAACAACAACACACACAAAATGCTGCCGGAACACAGCAGGCCAGGCAGCATCTATAGGGAGAAGTGCTGTCGACGTTTCGGGCTGAGACCATTCATCAGGACAAATTAAGAGCAGCTGGTTGGCAACATACACCAAGCACACAAAAGCATGAAGTGCAACACGTCACTAAAGATTCACTATCTGCATTCCCAATTAGACTTCTTCCCCACAAATCTTGGCGCTAGCAGTGATGAGCATGATGAAAGGTTTCACCTGGTCATTGTGGTCGTGGAGAAACTGCATCAGGGCAACTGGAATCCATCAATGCTGGCTGATTATTGTTGGACACTGAGAAGCCTCAGACACTGGGTACAAATGAAAATCATCAACAAAACATTTTTAGCTTTGTTGAATTACTGCTAAGAGTCAACACCATTATGCAATTAGACACATTATATTCAATAAAAGTTCATTTCTGGTTTCTCCAAATTCTTACATAATACAAGTAACCTGAAATTACATTTGTGTTCAACTTCAAGCAGTCTATCATAAACAAAAAGAAAATTCAGGGGAAGCAACACTTACGAAAGAAAATTGTTGTCCAGTGTTATTTGTTAAGTTGTTAATTTTATTAAAAGGTTACATTGCAAGTAAGATTTGAAAGTTTGATCATATTTTCTGCTACAGTATTCCTCTTTTGCACTGCTTGCTTGTTTCATTTTTAATAAATTATTGCTTTGTTATGCCTGCACAGTTCAGAGGCCACAAAATTCCATGATTAATGCCAGTGACAATAAATGTGATTCTAAATCTGTAACTGATGGAAGTGCTGCAACTTGTAAATGCCAGCAGCAGACATTTTTGTGCAAGGCCTTTCTTGTTCTGATACACCTCTGCCTGAAGATAATAAAAGCTGAAGGAAAAATTGAATCCTTATAAATCTAAAAAACTGAGAGACAGGTCATTTTTCCAGTTGTGAAATTCATTGCCACTGTTGGTTGAGGAGGCCAAATCATTGGTTATGTTTAAAGCAAGGGTTAATAGTTCTTGATCAGTAAGGGCAAAAAAGGTTATAGGGAACAAGGCAGGAGAATGGGTTTGAGAGGGTGGATAAATTAGCCTTGATAGAATGGTGGGCTGAATGGCCTAATTCTGCTCCTATATATAAATATTTGCATAAAGTCACAATAGGTAAGAAACCAACTAAAACTGTTACGAAACAATATAAACTGATAAAAATCTCCAAACTGCAATTCCTGCAATAATGAAATTGTTTTATCATTCAGAATCCAGCTGAAAATAACATTTGCCTTTGCTTACTCGGGCATTGTTCAGTCTTGTCACAGTAATGATAATGATTTGATGCACAGCAGGGGCTCTCAACCTTTTTAATGCTATGGACTCCTTACCATTAACTGAGAGGTCTGTGAACCCCAGATTGGGAAACCCTGGTGCAAAGTGTCGTCTGTTCACTTTCATTAGTTGGGCATGGCGTTACAAACACCGCTTTGGCCAGTATAATCATTCCTTTGTTGATGTTTAAACCAATTATGCATATTTTCCATAATATAAACTCAGTTGAACAGCATTTATCTAATATTTTACATTATGTGGCTTGTATGCAGTATATAATCTTATTTTCAGAATTATCCTTTTGTACATGAATGTAGCTTTTAAGAGACAGTGTAATGTAGAATCTCCTCATCCTTGTTTCCGCAGAGGTTGGAGGGAAAAAACTCCGAAGTACAATCCAAAGGAGCACTGAAACCGGTTTAGCAGTTGAAATGAGAAATAGGATGACACGGCAACCAAGTCGTGAATCTACCGACGGAAGCATGAACAGTTACAGTTCGGAAGGAAAGTAAGTTCATTACAATGGTCATTAAAAGGATGCAGAGCTGGGCTGAAAAACGGCAGATGGAATTCACCCAGAATATCTGACATGGTTCACTTTGGAAGGTTGGATTTGAAGGCAGAAGGCAGGGCTAATAACAGGATTCTTAGCAGGGTGTACTGTTTATATTGTAATTGATTTATCTATTTATTCTATATTTATCATGTATTAGATTGTACTGCTGCCACTAAGTTAACAAATTTCATGACATATGCCAGTGACATTAAACCTGATTCTGGTTCTGTTGACCTTCATTAGTTGGAGGATTGAGTTCAAGAGCCACAATACAATGGTGCAACTCAATAAGTTGCTGGTTAGACCACAGTTGGAATATTGTGTTGAGTTCTGGTCACCTCATTAGAGGAAGGATGGAGAAGCTTTAGAAAGCTGTGGAGGAGATTTACCAGGATGCTGCCTGAATTAGAGAGCACATCTCATGAGGATTGGTTGAGTGAGTTAGGGATTTTTACCTTTAGAGAAATAGAGGAAGAGAGGCAACTTGATAGATTTGCATAAGATGAGAAGAGGCATAGATTAAGAGGCAGAAATGGTGAATATGAGGGGGTGTAATTTTAAGGTGATTGGAGGAAAGTATATGCAGATGTCAGAGGTAAGTTTTTTGCACAGGGTGGTGGGTGCGTGGAACACCCTGCTAGTGACAGAGGCAGATAGATTAGGGAAATAGAAGAGACTTTTAGATATGCACATGGATGATAGAAAAATGGAGGTCTACGTAGGAGGGAAGGATCAGATTGATCAGAGTAAATTAAAAGATTGGCACAACATCTTGGGCTGAAAGGCTGGACTGTAACATTCTATGTTCCATATAGAAAAATTCCATATCACAAGGTATTAACTAGAATGTGCATTGCTGCGGAATAAACAAACGTTCAATATTTCTCTGATCCACAACAATAATATATTGTGTCTCTAGCACTCCATAAAAATAAACAGATCAAATCCTCCTCGTTCAGAGGATTGACCAAATAGTTTGAATCTCAGTTGCACTTTTAAACTCCTTTTAACACTTTTAATGAAGGAGAAGGAACAGTTATTAAGCAAATTACTCCTCATCGTTTCTAAATATATGCACCCTCACCCACCCCCACCCAAAACTATGCAGAAGCAAAACACCAGATTAAAAAACCCTAATCATTTATGGAGGAATAGTGTGTGTAATATAATACAGAAGAGTGCTAAACTTATTTAAGAGAAGAAGTTTGCCCTAACTCCCAGCTGAAGCAAGTTCAAGCTTAATTGTCAGTCCACCATATACACTTATACAGGTCAACAAAACATCGTTCCTCTAGGGCTAAGATGCAAACCACAGTACATTCTGTTATATACAGCACATATGGTTACCATAATAAGACCATAAGATATAAGAGCAGAATTAGGCCATTTGGCCCTTCGCGTTTGCTCCACCATTTCATCATGGCTTATTCAATTTTCCTCTTAGCCCCAACTCCTGACTTCAGCGCCCCGTCCCTTCATGTTTTGACCAATCAAGAATCTAACAACCTTTGTCTTAAATATACATAAAGCCTTGGCCTCCACGGCTGCCTGTGGCAAAGAATTCCACAGATTCGCCACTCACTGGCTAAAGAAATCCCTCCTCATTCCTGTTCTTAAGGAACGTCCTTCTATTCTGAGGCTGTGTCCTCTGGTCATAGATTCTCCCACTATCAGAAACGTCCTCTCCACTTCCACTCTATCGAGGCCTTTCACCGTTCAATAGGTTTCAATGAGGTCTCTCCTCATTCTTTGGAATTCCAGTGAATACAGGCCCAGAGCCATCTATACAAAGGCACATGAAGTCACACAAAAATAATATTAGCCCAAGTCCCTGAGTGGCTTGGCCTGAAAATTGATGGCACATGGGATGTTGTCCTGGAGTCACATTTTTGCAAGAACAAGCATGCAGCAGTTGTTGTTTGTGCTCTAGCGCAGCTGCAGACGAATGCAGTCCAGCTTGTCTTCCACCGAGTAAACAACAGAGAGCAGCACGATGGGAGGTCAGCCCTCAACCCAGCACAGACTCCAGTGTGCCCATCGTGCCCCCGTCCTCTCCCACACAGCCTCTGGCATTCCTTCCCCCTGGGTGGCTGCAATGGGCAACGTGTGGCTTAAGGACCTGGTCCACACAACAACCAAGGCCACGCAGCTCCCCTACCATCAGTCTTACACACTTTAGCAAACGTGGGGAAAAATGATTGCCCTCTGGGTGGCACTGTGGATCAGGAGAATATAAAGAGAGTCCAATGAGAGAGAGGCAATCTGAGAGGATAGGAAAAAAATGTGAAGTTATCTACTCTGATACAAAAAAAATTCTTAAATGGTGAAAGATTAGTGAATGTTCATGTACAGACAGTGTCCTTGTGCACAGTCACTGAAAACTGAGATAGAAAATGATTTTGATAAATAGCAGAGGAGGCCCTGATGGTCAAGTGACCTATTCCTTGTATTAATTGTAAATTCTTATGCTCTGATGTCTCATCAAATTTACTTTAAACTGTGACTCTTCATCCCCCATAATCAGTTTAATTAGAATAGATTGCCAACTGGAACTTAACATTTATTATCTCACAAATCTCAACGCAATCACTGTTGGCTAAATTTTATACAATATGCATTAGAGCCCATGCTCCCTTCTCTGGACTCCTGATCATCCCCATTATCCCACACTTCATAACATGGTCTTGATCAGCTAGATGATTTTCATAGTGTTGGACACGAAGGAGTTGTACTGCCTCCTCTCTCTCATTTATCCTCAGCTCCATAGCATGTGGAGGATTAATTTAAGTTCTGAGGTGTTCCTGAAGTGTCGAGTACCAAATGTTCTATGTTACGCACACAAAACACTGGAGGAACTCAGCACATCAGGTAGCATCCATGGAAAAGAGAAACCAGTCAATTTTTCAGGCCAAGTCCCTTCATCAGGACTGACAGGAAAAGAGGGGAGATGCCTGAATTAAAAGGTGGGGGAGGAGAAAGAGGCCAGCTGGGAGGTGATTAGTGAATCCAGGAGGGTGGGAAAGGTCAAGGGCTGGAGAAGAATGAATCTGATAGGAGAGGAGAGTGAACCATAGGAGAAAAAGTACCTGTCTACAAATTGGATTATATCTTCTTTTGGTACACTAAACATGTGCTGTGTAAAGCCACAACACCAAATGGTATCCCTCAGAAAACGTAAAGGTACGTTAAAAGCTGGTTTGCATACAGGCTGAAGCATAAAACAGGAGTTAGGTCTCTGCAAAATGAGCTTGCAGCTGCTATGTCTTTGCTATGCTGATCACTGGAAGCACCTTAGAACTTATGTTAATCCTCCTCATGCCAAGGAACTGAGGATAAATGAGAAGAGCCAGTACAACTCCAGTGTGTCTGACACTCTGTGAAAATGATCTGCTTGATTCAGACCCGTTTGAAATGTGGGGTAATGCAGAGACCAGAGACTGCAGCATGCTGCTCTAATGTGGAATGTTGAAAATAGCCGGAATTAGTGGTGGAGTAAGAGTAATGAGGTTTACATAGTTAGAAGCATTAAAAACTGATGCTGTGTTTAAGGTGCCAATAACAATTTCAATGCTTTCATAATGCTAATTTGCACACGCTAGATTCCTACTTTTTCTGGGAGTGTTCAACAAAGATCTTAGGTTGCACCCATATGCTGGCATGAAGGGAAGGCACAGAGCATGATCTATGACATCACTTGGTATGTAGCTGTTCCAGGAATACTGTACATCATTGGGAAGGGTCTCCATGTTACTTGTGTGAGAAAGTGCCAGAAGATGTAATTTTCTGAGCTACAGTGTTAGGTTTAGATACTGGTCAGATGTAGGACATATTGAGAGGGTGGCTCACCAATCACTGAAACGCCCAATTTCTTACAGTTGGAAAGAATGGTCCTTTGCCATACAGTGGGAAGTAGAATCTCATAGTCAGGGTGATTTCCCATAATTGTCTGAGTCTTTACAGCACATCTAGAATGACTGGAAAATTCTGCAGTCTCAGATTCCGGGTATGTTGGAAGGGAATTTTTAAAATTCTTTGAAATGTTCAAATTCCTGGTTCCTCACAATGATCTATTTGGGAATTCTGGTGGTATTTCTCAGCAGTGTTCTTCGTTAAGGTTAGGCACCAACCTTAATGGCACACAGCATGTAATGGCACACAGAGCCCTAAAGCAAGACAGCAATAACAAGTGCCACCAAGGATTTCCACATCAATCATCTCCAAAACAAAGAAAGCTACATCATAATTGCACAAAACTCATTCATGTGGCCTTCTCTGCTCACTGGCAAATGATGAATGACATGAAATACATAATTAGTTACTGACTAATCTTTGGAAAACTGCAGATGATGGAAATCTGAAATAAAAACAGCTAATCAATATCAGTTCTCTAGATCTGAATTATCTGAAAGGAAAACAGAAGATGTCCAAAACATTCAGCAGATCAAGTAGCACTGGTGGACAAGAAACAGTCAACATTCAGGTTGCAAAATGCTTCTTCAGCAAATTGCTCAGAGAAACTGCATTAAAGTGTTGAATTTTCAGGCCAGAATACTTCAGGCCAATGCACTAATAGCTCTTTAAAAGAGGTTTATCGAAATACATTTGAATTAATTTACTGACATGGTTCATGGTAATTTCCCAGACATAATAACAGCATAGAGAATGTGATAGAAACAGTAAAATTGTCCATCACAACATATTAAACTCTGTACACACTCTTTCAAATTAATTTTTATCATATATTTTTCACATTTGGATGCTGGCTGATGCATGTGTGAGTATTTTTCATAAGCACAGACAGTAAGAATATTCACCATTGAGAGCTGTAATTCAGACCATAATTCATATTCCTATTCTCTCTCTCTCACTCTTACACACACACACACACACACACACTATATAGGGACGTCAGTATGTTGGTCATTTTGGCTTGTTATTGTAGGGCTCCTGACTAATAAATTTGAATAACATTTGTAGAATTGGCCTCAGGTGACTAATGGCCGTGAGAGAGCAGCAATATTTCAATCTGGTCAAAAACAAATAAACAAATTAAGCTATCAGATATACATCAGACTGTTAATCTAGGTCTAGGATTTGTCAGAGATCAATGATATTTTTACCTGAAAGTTTATTAAATTATTCTTTGTTCACGTATTGCTGAATTTACACATTACAAAACCGAGAACGACATTCAATGGTACTTAATGATTGGAATGTCACAAATACGAGATATGATGAAGCCCTTGGAAAGTTTCTTTTCTTATTTGCACACAGGAACAGAGCATTGCTGGAAAGGGCACTGTCCTTGAGAAAGTTATGGTGAGCTGCCTTCTTGAACTGCATCTATGTAGTGCATCTCATTGCATAAAGAATCAGAATCAAGTTTATTATCACTGACAAATGTCGAGAAATTTGTTTTTTTGTGGCAGCAGTACATTGCAACACCTAACGATTACAATAAGAGATATATGGAAATACATAAGCAGTGCAAAAAGAGAGCAAATAGTGAGGTAGTCTCATGAGTTCATGGACCATTCAGAAATTCAATGGTGGAAGGAAAGAAGCTGTTCCTAAAACGTTGACTGTGCATCTTCAGGCTCCTGTATCTCCTCCCTGATGGCAATGAGGGGAGGGTTTGTCCTGGGCAGTGGGGATCCATAATGATAGATGGTGATTTTTTGAGGCATTGCCTTTTGAAGATGTCCTCAGTGGTGGGAAAGCTAGTGCTGGTGATGGAGCTGGCGAAGTTTACAACCCTCTAAACCTGTAAACACAGTATCAAGAAATAAAAATTTCTGGATGCATTTCAAGGTGGAGGTTAAGAAATAATAATTGACACAAACTCATGACTTCAAGATTACTGAAGATAACAATAAATTTCTTAACATATTCCCCACAGCCTTATCTTTCCTGGTGTTCGATTGGCATCGGACAGTCAGTTCAGTGATTTTCTGGATGGCCTTGGTCCAGCGCAGATGGTTGGACGTCAAACCCTTGCAACACCATCCATGGGTGAGCAACTTTCATATTTTGCATCAAAACAGGACGTTTTCATCCAAGAAGATTAGTTGAATATTGATAAGTTGAATTACAGGTTGTGAAGAGCATTGAATCATTGGGGCACTATATGAAAAGTGGCTGCAGGGTTAGCTTATTCACTGCTTG
This sequence comes from Hypanus sabinus, assembly GCF_030144855.1. Taxonomy (NCBI): domain Eukaryota; kingdom Metazoa; phylum Chordata; class Chondrichthyes; order Myliobatiformes; family Dasyatidae; genus Hypanus; species Hypanus sabinus. The sequence continues at coordinate 79,313,317 of NC_082706.1, read as the reverse complement.
TGATCATTCCAAACTTTCCTAGGTTCTGGAAAGATTCCAGTGAACTGTAAAACTGCAAAATAACACTATTGTTCAGAAAAGAAGAGACAGGAAGTAAAAAGCTGTATGCTAGATAATCTAACACTTGTAATTGGGAAACACTAAAATCTATTAAAGGTCAAAGCTCAAATAAAATTTATCATCTAAGTACGCACCATATACTACACTGAGATTCATTTTCTTGCAGACATTCACAGTAGAAAAGAGAAATATCAATGAAGGACCACACACAAAGTCTGGCAAACAGACAATATGCAAAAGAAGACGAACTGTGCAAAAAAAAAGTAAATAAATAATGTTGAGAATGTGAGTGGTAGAGTCCTTGAATTTGAGTTCATTAGTGGAATCAGTTCAGAGTTGAGGGGAATAAAGTTGTCCACAGTGGTTCAGGAGCCTGATGGTTGAAAGGTAATGACTGATCCTGAACCTGCTGGTGTGGGCCCTAAGGCTCCTGTACCTTTTTACTGATGGCAGCAGTGAGAAGAGAGCCTGTCCTATTTGGTAGAGGAACTTGATGGTGGATGCTGCTGCTATCTTTGTAGATGTGCTCAATAGTGGTGAGGACATTGCCTGTGACAGACCAGACTGTATTCACCACTTTTTGTGGGCTTTTATATTCTTGGGCACTAGTGTTTTCATTCCAGGCTATCATGCAACTAAAGGCTCTCCACTGTGCCTCTATAGAAGTTTGTCAATTGTTTAAATGACATGTTGAATCTGCACAAATTTCTAAGGAAGTAGAGGTGCTGCTTTCTCTGTGATGGTCCCAGGACAGATCCTTTTATATGATAACGCCAAGAAATTTAAAGTTACCAACACTCTCCACCTTTCATCTCCTGATGAGGACTGGCTTATAGATCTTTGGTTTCTTATTCCTGTCATCAGTTTGGTTTTGCAGACAACGAGGGAATGGTTGTGACACCATTCAACCAGATTTTCAGTCTCCCTCCTATATGCCGATTCATCACCACCTTTGACTCAGACAACAACAGTGTGTCATCAACAAATTTAACTATGGAATTGAAGTTGTACTTAGCTATGAAGTATGAAGTGTATAGAACAGGGTAGTAGTACACAGTTTTGTGATGCCCCTGTTCTGATGGTAGCTATGGAGAAGACGTTATTGCCAATCCATACTGACTGGGGTTTACAGGTGAGAGAATCAAGTTGCACAAGGATTTATCAAGGCTTATCCTGCACTGTAGCTCAATAAATACATAAATTAACACATTTTCAAGGAGATATTAAAAAAATCAAGTAAGAGATTATTTCTGTCTCATTTTCCATCATAAAACAATCTCCCATGGCAGCTTCAAAGTACACAGATAACATTATGTTTGTTCAATGGAATTGAAAAGTGAGCGAGGTCTCTATTCTAAAAGTCCAGGTGAGGAGAGATCAGTCAAATTTCTAACAACTAGTAAACTTAGGCTAAATCTCATCCCCAATTTATCCATGTTAACTATGGCAAAAAAAAATTATTGATATAAATAATGAAAGGTTTCACAGGCATTTTGGGGCATTTTGAGGCACCAGTGTGCATTTTCGGCCTACTCTAACTCACAAGCACTATTTCAATCAGATTACAATCACATTTAGCATCTATAACAAGCACGTCTAATGAGCTGTTGCAGATTACGTTCTTTTCTACTTTGTTTTGAAAGCAGAGAGAGATGTTCCAATTTAGTTTGCAACTAATAATATGCATCATAATTTTAACTTTCTCATGTTTATAATTTTAACTTGTTTTTATTTGTATTATCATTGCTGTGTTTCACTCAATCACAATACAGGAGAATGACATTCACTCTGAATCCTAAAGGTCTATGAATAGGACCCAGGAGGAAATGCTAGCAGGGTGCTGGAAATCTGTGGAGACTGTGCGTCACTGGGCTGTTGTCATTATTCAAGAAGTGATTATTTCAATAACTATCAACTGCAATTCAGTGAAATAGCAAGGGAAATAAATGTGTGCATTGTGTATTTTAAAAATAGATATTGATGCACTGTTAGGGATGTGGAAATGGGCAGAACAAGGCAGTTCTAAAATACTGTGTTGCTGTCCAAGTCTTTACAATCTGGTCAGATGTACCTTATGGCACAGTAGTAAACGGAACATGAGCAATGCTTAATGTAATCTGTCATGCTCAAGATCCAAATTTCAGAACATATCTTAAAATGACTGCAGATATAAATAAATTGCTTTAGCATATTAAAGTGAAATGCCTGACATCTCAAAACTTACCTCAAAAATCATATATCTTGATGAATTCCAGCTTCTTTAGGAATATGGACAGAAGTGCAATGACTGCTGCTGACTGCAAATATAAGAATGTAAACCTTGCCATCGGTGTTGGGATGCCAGGAATGGAATGGGACAGATTGTGTGACTCTTTTTAGATAATTGGGTTACTTATTTTGTACTCTCCCATCTCCTTTTCTCGGTAACACACAGAAAATGCTGGGGGATCTCAGCAGGTCAAGCAGCATCTAGAGAGAGGAATATAGTTTCAGTGTTTTGGGCTGAGACCCTTCATCAGGACGGAAAAGCTAGGGGGAAGAAGCCAAAATAAGAAGGAGGAGAAAAGGAAAGCAGACAAGCTGGCAGGTGATAGGTAAAGCCAAGTGAGGAGGGTTGCAGGTGGGTGTGGGAGGGGGAATGAAGTGAGAAGTTGGAATGTGATAGGTGGAAAAGGTAACGTGTGGAAGAAGGAGGAATCTGATAGGACAGGAGAATAGACCATGGGAGAATAAGGAGGAAGGGCACCTGAGGGAGGTGATAGGCAGGTGAGGAGAAGAGAAGGAGTAAGAGGAGAGCCAGAACAGGGAATGGAAAAGGAGAGAAAGGGAATGGGGAAGATATTACCAGAAATTGGAGAGATCGATGTTCATGCCATCAGATTAGAGGCTACCCAAGTGGACTATGAGCTGTTGCTCATCCAACCTGAGAATGGCCTATCAATGTAGAGAATGCTGCACCAGGGAGACTGGATACAGTAAATGATCAAAACAGACTTGTAGATGAAATGTTGCCTTACCTGTTTAGGACTGTTATTTGACCCTTTTCTGAGTGGTCCCTGTCCATTCAGAATTTGTTGACTGACAATAATAGGCAACCTGCTCTACCCACTTTAATGATGTTTGGTAACAAACCACAGTGTATATGAGAGCTACCTGTGGTAAGTTGTCGTTTTTATCTACCCACACTCTTCAGTAAGAAATCAATTTCTCAAATTGAATTCCTCTCTGTGGCAGTACAGCTAAAACAGGAAAATTGTACCTTTGATTGCTTTGTTCCTCATGGCCTAAGCAATGGATTTTAATATCAACCCCAGGGAACCTTCCATGTGTATAACACTGCAGGAAGATTGCAAGGTCCTAGAAGCAACCAATCAGCTAGCATGCTTTTGGTGATTATTTTTCCAGTATTATACTACATGCATTCTGAAATCTGCTGGTTGCCCATAGAAAGAAAGAGAGAGAGAGTTATCCTGCATAAACAATGTGAATTAAGACTCCATTTTCATGTGGTATGAACATCAAACAGATAAATTAGGGTCAATGCAAACAGGGGAAATTGCTTCCATCAAACAACTCTGCACATCAGGGGTAATCTTTGAAATTAATCTCAATACTAAAAATCCAGCTCTTTAAATAAAGTGTGTCTTTTCTTTATGCAGGTGACATCCAGATCGGTATGATGGATAAGAAAGGGCAATTAGAAGTAGAGGTTATCCGAGCCCGTGGCTTGATGGGGAAACCTGGCTCCAAAGCTTTACCTGGTAACCAAGTCTGTTCTTATTTCTTATGTACAAGCTGTGTTGCAAGTTGCTAGTACAGTCAGAATCTGACCGGGCTTCAGGAGACCTGCAGCCCAGAAACTGTGTCACATAGCACTGTTAACTCAATGGTTCTTTTCCTAGTTTGGTTGAATTTTCCAGCAAGCTATATGACACATTCCCAAGCAAACATGTCCCATTGCAGGTTTCAACGGGATATTGACAGGATGCAGAGTTGGGCTGAGAAGAGGCAGATGCAGTTCATTCAAGAGAAGTGTGAAGTGAACAACTTTGGAAGTTTCAATACAGGGTTAATGGCAGGATTCTTAGCAATGGGAAGGAACAGAGGGATCTTGGGGTCGATGTCCATAGCTCCTTGATAGGATTGTTAAGATTGTTATAGTGCATTAGTCTTCATTAGTCCGGATTGACTTCAAGATCTACAGGGTAACATTGCAGCTCTATAAGTACCTGCTTAGAACACGCTTGGAATATTATGGTCAGTTCTGGTTGCCTCATTATAGGAAGGATGTGAACGCTTTAGAAAGGATGCAGAGGAGATTTACCAGGATACTACCTGGATTAGAGAGCATGTCTTAAGAGGATAGGTTGAGTGAGATAGGGCTTTTTTCCCTTTACAGCCCAGGAGGATGAGAGGCGACTTGATAGAGGAGTGCAAGATGATAAGAGGCATAGACCACATGGATAGCCAGAGACTTTCTCTCTGGGCAGAAATGGCTAATAGAGAGGGCATAATTTTAAGTTTATTTGAGGAATGTATAGGGAGGAAGTTAGCGATGTTTTTCAGCACACAGAAAGTGGTGGGTGCATGGAACACCCTGCCAGAGGTAGTGGTAGAGGCAAGTGCATTGGGGGCATTTAAGAAACTGTTGGATAAACACATGAATGACAGAAAAATGGAGGGCTTTGTAGAAGGGAATGGTTAGATTGATTTTAAAGTAGGTTAAAGTCAGTGGAACACGGTGGTCTGAAGGCGTTGTACTGTGCTGTAGTGTTTTATGTTCTTTGTTAAAATGTGCCACAAAAATGTACCAGACACGGTGTGTGCCAGGAACCAGGTCCCATTCATTCCATTATATGTACAATAGCGTGATATTAAAAAAGGATCCCCTAATAGTTGGATATTTTTTAGGGGAAGGCTTGGGAGGAACTGAGAGTATACCGTCTTGGTCTGTAAAATTACATAGAACTTATTTTCATGATTGAGTAATAGGCTCATGATTGCGCGTGGCCAAGTGGTTAAGGCGTTGGTCTAGTGATCTGAAGGTCACTATTTCGAGCCTCAGCTAAGGCAATGTGTTGTGTCCTTCAGCAAGGCACTTAACCACACCCTGCTCTGCGAGGACACTGGTGCCAAGCTGTATCGGCCCTTGCCCTTCCCTTGGACAACATCGGTGGCATGGAGAGGGGCGACTTACAGCATGGGCAACTGCTGGTCTCCCATACAACCCTGTCCAGGCCTGCGCCCTGGAAATGTTCCAAGGTGCAAATCCATGGTCTCGCGAAACCAACGGATGCTTAAGTAGGCTATAGAGCAAACCAACAGAAAAGGTGGAGAAGGTTCAATCCCCAAGACTCTTCCTTGAGCAGCACTGGAATAATTGACTGATGGGCAATGTATACATGGGCTGACATTTTCATTAGAGGTTGTCACTGAGAGTTTCTGCCAGCTGCAGGCAGAATACTTGTTGATTCAAATGTGACAGGGAGAGTTACAGTGGCTCTGAACTTAGGTTGCAGTGTTTCTGACCACAGTCACTTGTAAATAACCACATGTGCTAATCTGTTCTGAATTAGGGACATCATGATGCCTCCAATAACCTCACAAAGTTACATGCAAGTTTAGAACTGGTTTGCCCCATGTACTTCAGTATTTCATGCAGGCTTTTTTGTGGCTTACCATTTAAGTAGTACAATTCTCACAGGTTTCATGGAGTCCCTGCCCAATTTGACCAGCTCCTCTTTTCTGCATTGCACTGAGCGAATGCACATGATCCTGCTAGGGATCCATCTGTTGTCACTGATGTTGATTCTGTGACACCTTCTCTCGCAAGGGGAAGAAATGAACGTCAGAGTTATCATGCGTCTGTAAGCTGAAATGTGTGGGTGTTGAGTTTTGATGCAGGAGCATGAAGGGACATCTGAATATCAGGTAGCAATTGTGATGGGTAGAATTTTTGTTACATGAGCAATGTTATTATATACAATGGGTGTGTGTGTGTATTTGCACACTCGCATGTGCAACATAGGGCAGTTATTTGAAGATGAAATTCATTGACATTTTCTGTGATCTTGAATATCGGTGGAGTTGGCACTGCACCCTGCCAGTGCCTGAATGAAGTCTGGACGTTTTCCCTGTGACTGCATGGGATTCCTCTGGATGTTTCAGTTCCCTCCCAGGGTTAGGGTTGTGGGCATACTACGTTAGTACCAAAAGTTTAGTGACAGTTGTACCAGAAGTACCAGAAGTTGGTGCCCAGCACCAACCTCACTGATTCGATTTGACACAGACAATGAATTCCTCCTATGTTTTGATATGCTTTTGACAAATAATCTAACCTTTATCCTTAAATAAATAGTGTACTGAGCCTGGTTCATTACTTATTGCTGTTTTGTGGTTACTGTAGATGGTTTTTTGGGCCTGTAGTGTGAAGAACATCTCCTTTCATCTTGACTTCTCCCTTAGCTCCCTGAGAGCAACCTCAGAAAGATTTGTAACTGGTCTGCTATAGCTTTCAGTCAATCTTTGCAGAAGTGTTCCAAAACTGAACTGTGGCTTGAAGCAATAACTGGAGGCAACACGCAGTTCTCCATCTGTCCATTTTAGATTTGTCTGGCTCAGGCAACTCTAAAGACAACACCCTGAACATCTGAACTAATATGTGATTAGCACTGGTCAGATCATCCAACCATTTTAAGGGGTGTTTGCATATATTCAAAGTGTAAGCTTTGTGGGTCAAGTTGCTGTTTGTTACACACACATCATGGTACGCGTAGACATTTTCCAACACAACCATATTTATTGGCTACTTTCTCTACATTTCCATTGGATACACAACATGCTATAATTTTTTGTAAGTTTTAATAACAAAGATTAGTTGATGATCTTTGCATTTTTATAATCATCTGAAACAATAATGAGGATGGCACATTAGTTAGCAATTAGCACAATCACTTTACAGTGCTAGATGTAGCATTGAGGTTCAATCCCCACTGCTGTCTTTAAGAAGCTGGTACATTCTCCCTGAGACCATGTGGCTACTCTGGTTTCCTCCCGCATTCCAAAGATGTATGGTTAGGTTAGGTTAATGAGCTTTGGGCATGAGTTGTTAGCACCGACACTTGCAGGCTGCTCAGTGCAATCCTCATTGACGAAAACATTTCACTGTATGCTTCAATGCACATGTGACAAATAAAGCTAATCTTTCTCTTTAAATAATCTGTTAAAAATTGGGTGAAAACAAGGTAAAAGTAAACAATTACAGTAAAAAACAAAAGGAGAACATAACTACCTAGAACATTAAACTGCAAGCAGAAAAGATGTCTGTTCATAACTGGTAAAGATTGTCATTAAATATCGACAAGTCTTTGGGAAACAGCTTCTATTGACTGTATACTTTATTAAAATGCTGGAACACAGCGTCATTGTTAATTTGGGCAGAGGCTAGTGCAGGAACTTGTTTGGCTGAACTTGTGACATCATATTCACAGCTGCATATGGTACGTGATTCATTCCCATTCATGTTCCTCTGCGCTGACACAAATAACCAAAGCCATTTTGACAGCTGTGACCACAAGTCAAAAGCAATCATATTTCTCTCAAGGAAACTGGAGCTGAGTCACTTTGTTTATGCCTTTGTCTCTTTGCACATCACTGCCTATTTACATTTAGAAACATCTTTACACAAGCAATTTGAATGGGAGAATTGTGTGGGAAATTCTGAATAATGTACAATGAAAGTCTGTCAGGGAAATATACATTGTTCACTATTAAAATGGTGTCACATAACGAGTTTTAGAAAGCAGAATCTACAACCCATTTCCAGAAAAGTTGGGATATTTTCCAAAATGCAATAAAAACAAAAATCTGTGATATGTTAACTCACGTGAACCTTTATTTAACTGACGAAAGTACAAAGAAAAGATGTTTACTAACCGACTTGATTGTATACACAAATTACACAATATACACAAATTTAGAATTTGATGGCTGCAACACACTCAACAAAAGTTGGGACAGAGGCATGTTTACCATTGTGTTACATCACCTTTCCTTTTAATAACATTTTTTAATCATTTGGAACTGAGGATACTAATTGTAGTAGATTTGCAATTGGAAATTTTGTCCATTCTTGCTTGATATAAGACTTCAGCTGTTCAACAGTCCGTGGTCTCCGTTGTCTGATTCTCCTCTTCATGATGTGCCATACATTTTCAATAGGAGATAGATCTGGACTGGCAGCAGGCCAGTCAAGCACGTGCACTCTGTGTCTACAAAGCCACGCTGTTGTAGCCCGTGCAGAATGTGGTCTGGCATTGTCCTGCTAAAATAAGCATGGACGTCCCGGGAAGAGACGTCACCTTGATGGCAACATATGTCTCTCTAAAATCCTAATATACACCTCAGAGTCAATGGTACCTTCACATACATGCAACTCACCCAAGCCGTGGGCACTGATGCACACCCATACCATCACAGATGCTGGCTTTTGCACCTTTTGCTGATAACAATCAGTATGGTCGTTTTCATCTTTGGCACGGAGAACTCAACACCTGTTTTTTTTCCAAAAACTAGCTGAAATGTGGACTCATCTGACCACAGCACACAGTTCCACAGTTTTTTGGTTCATCTGAGATGAGCTCGGGCCCAGAGAACTCACCGGCGTTTCTGCATAGAGTTGATGTTTGGCTTCCTCCTTGCGTAATAGTTTCAAGTTGCATTTCTGGATGCAGCGACGGACTGTGTTAAGTGACAATGGTTTTCCAAAGTACTCCTGAGCCCAGGTGGCTATAATTGTCACAGTAGCATGACGGTTGCTTAGGCAGTGCCGCCTGAGGGCTCGAAGATCACGTGCATTCAACAGTGGTTTCCGACTTTGCCCTTTACGCATTGAGATGTCTCTGAATTCTCTGAATCTTTTCACAATATTATGTACTGTAGATGTTGAGAGACCTAAATTCTCTGCAATCTTGCATTGGGAAGTGTTCCTTTTGAACTGACTAACAATTCTCTCACGAATTTTGGCACAAAGGGGTGGCCACGACCCATCCTTGCTTGCAAAGACTGAGCCTTTGATGGGCGCTACTTTTATACCCAGTCATGATACCTCACCTGCTACCAATTAGCCTGCTTAATGTGGAGTCTTCCAAACCGGTGTTACTTGAATATTCTGTGCACTTCTCAATCTTATTTTAACTCTGTCCCAACTTTTGTTGAGTGTGTTGCAGCCATCAAATTCTAAATTTGTGTATATTTACAAAATACAATTAAGTTGGTCAGTAAAGCTATTGAAAATCTTTTCTTTGTACTTTTGTCAGTTAAATAAAGGTTCACATGAATTAACATATCACAGATTTTTGTTTTTATTGCATTTTGGAAAATATCCCAACTTTTCTGGAAATGGGGTTTGTAGAAGTTCTATCAGGATAACAAAATTTATAGTTGCTCATCAATAACACTTCATCAAATCTGAGTGACATATTCAGACTTAATGGGTGAATGGTGTAATTCTGCTCCGATGACTTAGCGTCTTAATTTAAGCACTTTTGGATTCTTTGTCTCACAACATCACATGCTGCTGTATTTATGAGCAACAGGTTTTAAATATAGGAAAAATATTCTGCATTAATTTTGGTCTTGACCCTATATGCGCTACTGCTAATGAGTCCAAGGCTTCCATTTTCCTCCTAATAGTTTCAGTCTTTAACGTTTTATCATCACTGAAGCCTCCCACCTGGCAATGCCCTCTGATCTCTCCGATCTCTGGTACCTAATTCCAATCCACCCTGGTATTCTTTCCAATGTTGCTATTCATCCATCTGTCCGCCACCATTTTTGCAACACTTTTCTGTTGTTCTGCCCTGAAGAACCATGTTTTGAAATGATTTGTAAGGATGGTATGTAAAAACAATGTTTTTCAGTACATCTTGGTTTATCGCAATTCCCAATAACCTGAGTGTAATCTCCATGGCAACTTCTCTCTAGACCCTTACACCTTCTTTACCAGTGTCCACCCAATACCACAGCCCAACAGCACAGTTGGCTCCTCAAACATTTCAACAAATGTTCTTATCTTTCGTCTCCTTGTCCCCTTGGTATCTCTAGTCTCTTTAATGGCAGGAGAAAACAGAGGAAGGACCTTTAAGCCTTTTTGTGTGTTATAGGATGTCCTACCACACATGGCCTGGACCTTGAGCATAAAAGAACATAAAAGTTCAGACAGTGGCACAAAATTGGTGTATGTCATCCACGTGACATGTTTTAGGACCCATTTGTTCTTTTCTACATGCAAAGCTTCCTGACATTAAAATGTTACTGTAATGCCCAACCCAAATAGGTCAAGCAGCTTTTGATCAGTTTGTCTCTAATGAAAGAGATGCAATGACTCTTCAAGTACTTCTACATTAGGCAGGGATAAAATGAGCTGATGTTCTCTCTGTCTCTCTCAAGAATTCAAATAGCAAACTATGTTAATCCCTTCTGCCTCCACAATGTCTATATTTTCCATTTCCTGTGCATTCATGTGCCTACCTAAGAGCCTTTTGAATACCTCTATTATATTTACCTCTTCCACCACCCCAAGCAGTGCATGCCAGGCACCCACCACTCTGTGTAAATAAAAAGCTTGCTGCACACATCTGTTTTGAATTTACCCTCTCAACTTATATGCAAGCTCTCTCTTCTTACAAACCTCGATCAGATCTCCCCTCATATTTTGTCACTCCAGAGAGATCAAGTTTGTCCAAACTCCTCTCATACAATATTCCCACTCTATAATCCAGGCAACACCCTGTTTATTCACTCCTGCATCATCTCCAAAGCCTCCACATCCTTCCTGTAATGGGATGACAGAATGCAATGCTCAATACAAGATGTAACTACAGTTAAATAAACTATTCCATAAATTACCAATTCTTGAATCCTATTCCTTGACTAATAAAGCCAAGTATGCCATATGTCTTTGTTGATCTGATGTCTTTGATCCAAGCCAAGAATGAGGCAGAAAACCTGTTGCTTATGATCATTTATTAAGAGTTACAAGAACAGAATGAGGGAACTGAAGAAAAAGCATGAGAGTGAGAGGAATAGGGAAAGAGGGAGGGGGAGGAAGAGAGAGTGAGAGAGGGGAGGGGGGGGGGAAGAAAAAGAGTTCTAAATCCAAACAATCAATTCACTGTGGATCCCAAGCATTTTAATCTTCTGTAATAGTTCCCTTGCAATTCTACCACAAATTCAGCATAATATCTGCAGAATTCCTCGAAACAAACAGGGCACCACACCCAGGTCTACAAGGCGGTAGTTAGTAAAGCATTAACTTTTGCTAGGAACGTGTACTTGGACTAGGGTGAGGAAAAGATCATATTTGGTGGCAATGTTCCTTATTACAACCAGTCAGTCAACTTTGATTTTGAGTGTTAAGCCTAACAAACAATGGAGGATAAGCAGCAGAATTGAAGGGTTCCCCAACCATAGAAGATAACATTTTCTATGTATTGTATATATGATGTCAAAAAAAATTGAAACACAAATATATGTTATAGACTATTTAAAGGAATTTATGTCAGCATGATTCAAAAACCTGGACGGCATCCTTTGAAGGTTGCAATACTCTGACAAATATTTAACAACAGGAAGTATGCAGTAGAAAAAGCACATCAATATCCTAAATGTATTATAGCTGCAAATTTGTGTCAAAATATATGACTCACACCAGTTTTTGTTTTCCTCTTTATAGTTTTGTCTGAAATTTCTCTTGCTGAAATGCCTTGTGATATTTTTGATTTAATAGTATTGTTTCCATTTATTCAGAACAGTCTCTTACTACCATGTATTTAAATTCTTTTCTTCCCTAGCACCGTATGTTAAAGTTTATCTATTGGAAAATGGTGTCTGCATAGCCAAAAAGAAAACAAAAGTGGCACGAAAAACACTAGACCCTCTGTACCAGCAACAGCTGCAGTTTGAAGATAGCCCCCAAGGAAAAGTTCTTCAGGTAATCACTTTTAATCCAATTGCATTGTTCTGTTTTTAAGGCATGCTTAATTAATTTTTTAACTTGGGATAATAGATCCTGCTCCAGCCACAGTCAATCTGGCATGTCACTTGGCATGTGCCACGTATTCACGTATTCACAGAGTTCTCCCAATTTCTAATTCCAATATACTGTCCAGCCCCTGCTTGAGTCTTAATAAATGAAAGCTGGCTGTGATAGATCTCTGCATTTTCTCATAACTATTCTAAGTTCATATGACTCCATAGATCCTTGTAAGAGAAAAAAATTCAATTTCCAAGCCATATTGAAACTGTAATGAGTGGGAGCTATATCTGATTTCATATTACTTAATTTAGGTCCTGGTGACTAATAGATAAAATAATAGAGGACATTGCCACAAAGTTATGGAATGTAGCCAACCAGTGATTTTCATCTGCAAACCACTTTACTTAAAAGGGGTGGGGGTGGTGGGTGCGGGGAGACTGAGGTTGCTTAGGCAGTACACTCACATTAGAGACCATCTCCTGCTGAATTTTCACACTCTGGAGGGTCAGCAGCACAATGCCAAAGTCAAAATACATTTATTATCAAACTAACACCCTCAAAATGCTGGAGGAACTCAGCAGGCCAGGCAACATCTATGGAAAAGAGTACGGTCGATGTTCCAGATCTGTAGATTTTCTCTTGTTTGTAGTTTATTATCAAAGTACTTATATGTTACCATAAACTACCTTGAGATTCATTTTCTTGTAGGCATTTACAGGAAAATAAGGAAATACAATAGAATTTATGAATGTGCAAAAGAAGACAAACTGTGCAATAAAGATTAATTAATACAGAGAACTTGAGTTATAGAGTCTTGACGTTAGAATTTGACTCAAGGGATAGATGGTAGCTGTTAGATTTTATTTGCATACTCTGTTATGGGACTGCAAAAAGTGATTACAAAATGGGTGCTGCTTAAATTGTGATAAGAGTGTAGTGATTAAAATTGGATGCAATCAATCAGAATAAGTAAATTAATGGACAAGAATATTTCATTGGTTTTGTTGTTACTGGTAAGTGAATTAATTAAATAAGGGAAGTCATGGAAGGACACTTCAGACTTATGGAATGCATCACCTTTGCTACTTCCCATGACCTGGGAAAACTCAGGTGCAGAAAGTAGTGTCTACTGGAGGAACCTAAGCTCCCAAGTTTTGAAGCTTGAGCATCAGCGTTGTGCCCTTGTGATGGACTGTTTTAGAGCCTGCATGTTTCAGGAGGTGAATCTTACAGCTTCATAGAATGCAGGCAGAAATAGACTGGGTGTTTGTCAGATGGACACAAGGGGTTAGCCCAATTTACAAGAAGATGCCCATCTTTGACAGTGATGGTGTTGGCTTGGGCAATGTGGTCAAAGCGAAGACTAAAGCTCTGATTGGCTCAGCTGCAGAATGACGAAGGTGAAAGATCACAAGAGCAAATGTTAGAGAGGAGCCTCTAGTTAGAGGGCTGGATAGCCTTTCACTGGTCATGAATATAAAAGGCAATGCCTCAAAAAGCCTACATCTATCATAAATACCCCCATTACCCAACACATACCCTCTCCCCTTTGCTACAATCAGAGAGAATGTACAGACAAACACTCAATGTTTTAGAAACAGCTTCTTCCCCACTGCCATCAGATTTCTGACTGGCCAATGAACCAAACCCATGAACATTACATCACTTAATCCCTTTGGCTCTCTTTTTGCACCATGTATTTAATTTTATATATATCTTATTGTAAGTTATATGTTTTTATGTATTGCACTGTAATGCTACTGCAAAGCAACAAATTCCATGCCTTACTTCAGTGATATTAAACCCGATTCTGATTTGAAAATGGCAAGCTACCTGCCTGGTAGAGCTATTGGAAGGGAGAACAGCCAAAGATCATAATCCAACAAAATAACTGGAAGGTGAAAAGGACAATGTCCTAGAAGCTTGAGAAACTGGGCAAGAGATTAAGTAGGAAGTCTCCAGACTAGTAATCTACAAATTATTCCAGGTGATTTGCACCAGTGAGTCTGGAAATGGGAGGATGGATTGCACAGGTGGATTTCACTTCAACAGGATCAGGATGAACATACTTGAGGGGCAAGTGGGGGGGGTTATATTGTTGACAGAAGGATGAGGAGCATGGGTTCAAATCAGAGGAAAGCTGGGTGAGAAATGGAAGGCAGGAAATTAGTGAGAGTTTGCAAGTCACAGTTGCAATGAATTCAAGAAAGAGATTCTGCTGGCCCCTCAGAGAACAGCGTGGGACTGACAAATCTAGAGGTGCTTGATAAAGTCTAAAGAGTGTAAGATTAGATGAAGAAGGAAATTAATGTCAAACCTTGAGAGCAGAATACTGCAGCAAATTTAGGGAGATTACAGGGGATAAGGGTGACTGGAAGGTTGTTTCAGGCTTTTTCTAATGTATATCAATAATATAGATTTAAATGTGAGGACATTGAAAGGAGTTCTGAATGAGTAAAAAAGTGATCATGTAGTTAGTATTGAAGAAGACAGCTGTCAGCTTCAGGCAAATACAAATAGTCTAGTCAGTTTGGAAGAAAAGTGGCAAATGGAGTTCATTCAGAGAGGGGTAAGGTCATGTATTTGAGAAGGTAAAACAAGGCAAGGGAATTTACAATATATGACTACTTTATTAGGTACCCCATACCTAATAAAGTGGCCACTGTGTGTGTATTAATGGTCTTCTGCTGCTGTAGCCCATCCACTTCAATGTGCGATGTGTTGTGCATTTAGAGATGCTCTTCTGCACACCACTGCATAATTATTTTCGATACTGTTGCCCTCCTGTCAACTTTAACCAGTGGCTATTCTCTTCTGACTTCTCATTAACAAGGCATTTTCACCCACAGAACTGCTGCTACCTGGGTTTTTTTTTACACCATTCTCTGTAAATTCTAGAGACTGTTGTGTGTGCAAATTACAGGAGGTCAGCAGTTTCTGAGATACTTGAACCTCCCCATCTGGCACCAACAGTAATTCCATGGTCAAAGTCACTTAGATCATGTTTCTTCCCCATTCTCACATTCTCACAATCACAACAACTGAACCTCTTCACCACGGCTGGATGCTTTTATGCTATTTTCCCCCTCAACCACATTCTCCAGCCCTCACCTCGTAACCTTTGACACTCTTACTAATCAAGAACTCATCAACCTCAGCTTTAAATATACCCAGTGACTTGGCCTGCAAAGCTGTCTGTGGCAATGAATTCCATAGATTCACCACCCTCCAGCTAAAGAATTTTTTCCTCATCTCTATCCTAAAGTGACATCCTTGGCTGAGGCTGTCCATTGCTCTCCCACTATAGGAAGCATCCTCTCCACATCCACTCTAGAAAGGGTTCTAACTGTGTTCATAAACATATAGTAAACACATTCATTGCAAAGATATAGAAAAGAGTGGTAGCAGTTTTCACATTTTTCTCCCTATTTCACAGCTAATGAAATACTTCTAAAGTGTAATACTTGCACTGTGGTTTGCAGGAAATATCTAACATGTCTTTTTTTTCTCCTTTAGATAATTGTGTGGGGTGATTATGGGCGAATGGACCACAAATCTTTCATGGGTGTTGCACAGATCCTACTGGAGGAGCTTGACCTGTCCAACATGGTGATCGGCTGGTACAAACTCTTTCCCACCTCCTCACTAGTTGATCCAACTTTGGCCCCACTGACAAGAAGAGCTTCCCAATCATCACTTGAGAGTTCATCTGGACCTTCTTATGCTCGTTCATAGCAGTTGTGAAAGTGTTGCGATAGCAACTAGCGTTCAGCTCGCAGGTCGCAAGCCCTGGTTACACTGCATGCTTGATGTTGTGTCTTCTGAGCCTGTTCCTAGGGATTAAAAGCGTTCCTGTGTTCTCAGAGGAGACTGCACACATTGTGCCCTGAGAAGGTCCTTAGGGAAGGAGTGGAGTTTTGCAGAAATTATATGGTTGTTGGAATTAAATGACAATTTTTTTTGTCCAATCAGAAGCCATGGATTAAAATCAAATCAGTAAGAAACTATTAATTCACACAGCAAACACCCTAATTTTTAAATGAACCATTCTCTTTATGTTCTCGATCCTTCTTGAATCGCCTGGTTCTCCTACCCCACCTGATTGGTTCCTATAAGCAACGACCACTGATGTTATGAAGGCCAGCTGGTTGTTAGCTCTGTGAGCCAACATGGAAGCCTCATTGTGAGGAAGGTTGGAAATAGTGTCCAGTAATGACTACACACATCATCAGATGGGGCAAAGCAGAAAGGAGTCAGCTGAGCAAAACTGTACAGAACAAGAGATTTACATTTTTTTTAAATGCAAAACATAAAGATGTGGTACTGTCATTCAAAACCAACTTGGAAGCTTCAGAAAGATTCCACAGTGATTCCCAAAGGGAGAGGGCTATGTGCTCTAATGTCATTGTTTCTCTGCTGATATACTGTATGAAATTGAAAAAAAAATGCATGGACACCAATTTAGCTGAACCTAAACAGATTAAAAAAAACATTTAAAATTATTTTCAAGGCTGAAACTTGCAAAAAATAACAGCCATTTTCAACAATTTATATTATTTTTTAAAAATGTTTCACCAGTGCATGGTTTTATGGGGGAGTGAATGCAACAAAACAATTACACTGTGTTCCCATATTCAGAGTAAAATCATTCACGAGTCTGTCTTTTGCGGACTAAGAAAATTCTTAAGGAAGGACTTGTCTGAATACACGATTTCAACATGACCTTAAAAAGTGTCATCTTGCAGACAAAAACATGGTTAAATTAATGACACAGACCTTCAAAGTCCGATATTAATCACAGATTATACATGCTGCTCTGTCCCTTTTACTTGGGTAGTTTATTGTATGCTCTGAGTATGACCTCTGTGTCTCTAGCCACTGAAGCCCCTCATCCGGGTTAAAGGTTGCAGAGCATTAGTGCATTTTGATTCCTTGGATAGAGTATACATTTTAACAACAAATAAAAAGAAATGATATGATTTGCAAGCATGTTGAAAGAATTTTTGCAACATGGCTTGGGCACACACTGCAGTAATTCAGCATGCATTTGACAAACAAAATTTTTGCAGCATCCTTTAATTGTACAGTGCATGAATGACATAGAACTTATTTACATTTTCTCATCTTAAATTGAATTCTACAGCAAATAAAGGAATTGTGTGTTCATTGTTCAGAAAAAAATAGTTTCTAGCAGGATCCAACTTGTACATACTGTATGAATAAGACATTTTTATCTGAAATTAAGTAGGAAGGATATTGACAGAGGACAAATTAAATAATTTGGTATAGGATCAAATAATTATTCCACAAGTCTGCTCTACCAACCGGGTATAGAAATCATCCAATCAGACGTTCAGTTTTGTGGGCTTGAAAACCTTAAGTTCCATAGACAGGATTGCTAGAAGACCAACTCTTTTGCTGTAAAGTTCAATTTTCACACATATATTGGGCAGTTTAATGAGGACTGATGTCCACTTGTTAGACTAAGCTGAGAATTGGCCATTGGAAACCACTTGTTACTTATCTGTCGTTTTTTTTGCATTCCAAATTGAACTCTTACACCCGTAATTTTAGCATCATGCTGAGAGACCCTCCCCCAACCCCATACTTAAAATGAAAACTGTTGATTTGGCTACTTTTTTTTTAAAAAGTGCTCTGTAGAATGTGAGATTTATGTGGATGGAGGTGGCGAAGATGCAGAGTTTTCCGCAGTTTAAATGGAAAAAAAGCAGATGGAGCACATGAACGATTGTCAATGAGTATGCTTGATTACCATTTAAAAGGAAATTGAAAAATGCCTTTTTAATTTCATATTTGTAGTGTAATTTTGTTTAATCCGAGAGTGATTCTTGGGTCTTTTGTCTCATGGCTAAAGTATTGTAGAGGAAGTTTTGAATGTTAAGCCATTAAAAAAACCCTAGAGTGTCACAAAAATAACACTAACCTTTTGGGATTGGAGTTAGCAGTGGCCGCTGGCTACTAACATCAGTTTTTCAAAATTGCTGTAAGCAACCGCAAGTCTGGACCTACAATATTTATCTATTTTTTAAGAAAAACAATGTTCCAAAATTTAAGATTTATTTTCTCAAAGTTGTCTCATTACTGTGATAGCAACTCAATTTACCTGCATCTGATTATTTTGTGCATATTATTCCTGTTTAAAATGATCTTTCAGAAATTATAGTGAGAAGGATGTTAAGGTATGAAAGATTTGTACATACTTATCATTATGCAGTATTTATTTGAGACGATATAATTTTTTTTAAAAGATATTTTTCACATTATGTCTGCAAATCTGTTTATGATTTAGTGATGACAACGGACCTATTCCAGTAAAACACAGCTGTCTTGTACATAGATTTGAAGTAAAGGGACGCTGATGTTAGATTACTGGACAACTGGCCTGTATGTGACAACAACTAATGTAAAAGAAATTCATTTCTGGTGATGGTATTTAACATGGCTACACTATTAATAAAAACATTTCTTTACAGAAATGCAAGTATGCTTTATTTTTTCCCAGCTGTCTTAAGTGTTTGTAATATGGCAACATTTTCTCCTCTGTATTAGAAATGGTAATTGCAAAGTACAATATTGAACCACATTCTTCAGCCTACCTTTATTGTGAAATAATTATAATTAACTATAATTAACATTCTGTGTTTGTTGCATATATTTCAGTAATTTCAAAACATGCATTCCTAACACAGTTTTTAAGGGCTGTTGTTGGTCCATTCCATTTGGCAGCAAAATTAACAATTTTACAATTACACAATTACACATAGTGTATATATTGCACTTCATATTTATCAAATTCCTTTCTAACCCAATCACTGATTATTTATAATCTTGTAATCTGAGAGAGAAAAATTATATTAAAGACCTTTCCTATCAGATGACATCTTAGAGGAATCTGGGGCACAAAACTATTACTGAAATCCATGCACTGGGTAATACAACTGCTTACAATGACTTATGACTTTTACTAATTAGTCCATCAACCACAGAGGATAGGAGTGTTTAATTAGTAATTACTAATCATAAAAGACTGATTGAATTGATATTGTAGTTAGGCTACTAAAATAGGTCAGTCACAAATTACATGCACTGGTATGTAAACCTGAAAATTTTATTTAGTTCAAGACTGGTGACTAACTGAGTCTGATACTTAGAAAGTAAACACTGATAAACAATAAAGACATTTTACTAAGTGCTGATTATAGTTCAACAGTTCTAAACTGGATTCCTTTTTGGTTCATCAAATGCTATTGTCTATTCCAGTGCTTCGGAAATCATCTAGGACATTTTTGAAATGCTCAGTTGTAAAATTATAGCCCCACCATGGGCACGAGCCTCCAGGTGGTATGCAGGACATCTTCAAGGAGCATTACCTCAGAAAGGCAGTGTCCGTCACTAAGGACCCCCATCACCCAGAACATGCCCTCTTCTCATCAGAAAGGAGGTACAGGATCCTGAAGGCACACACTCAGTGATTCAGGACTAGTTTCTTCCCCTCTACCATCTGATTTCTAATTGGACATTGAACTCATGAACGCTACCTCACTACTTTTTTTAATTTTTACTTTTGCACTAATTATTTCATTTAACACACATACATATATATATATATATATACACACACACCAAAGTTCATGTTTCTTTTCTCTCGTTTATTACACATTGCATTGTACTGCTGCTGCAAAAACAACACATTTCACAACATATGCCAGTGATATTAAATTTGATTCTGATTCTATTTGTGATAAGGTGGATTCCACCCCAAAACACATGCAATTATAGGATATAGTTCTGGTGAGTTAAGTTATGCACGCTGTTTCAGAAGTCTGATGGTAGAAGGGTGATAATTGTACCTGAACTTGGTAGAGTGGGACCAGGTCCAAGATCAACACTCTGAAAGTTGCCAGTTGCTCTGACGTGTGAAATGCTCCTTGTGCACTAACTATGGATTATAGAATTGTCCTGACGAAGGGTCTCGGCCTGAAACATCGACAGCACTTCTCCCTATAGATGCTGCCTGGCCTGCTGTGTTCCACCAGTATTTTGAGTGTGTTGTTGTTTGAATTTCCAGCATCTGAAGAGTCCTGACGAAGGGTCTCGGCCCAAAACGTCGACAGTGCTTCTCCCTATAGATGCTGCCTGGCTGGCAGTGTCCCACCGGTATTTTGTGTGTGTTGTTTGAATTTCCAGCATCTGCAGATTTCTTCGTGTTTGCAATTATAGAAGGTAGCTGTCACATCATTGTGTCTGATTGCTAGCAAGTGAAGTAAACATTTGAAAATACTCTTCACGTCTGCCACAGTAGGCTGTGTGTAAGTGAGAGAAAAATAGATAGGAGTGTCACGGTGCTGTTCTAAGTGTTACGACACTCCCATGTTGTGAGTTTCCTCGAGTCACTGCAAGATTCATTAAAGGGTCAGTGATTACAGCAGCCAGTGCACAGAATAGGGATGCTTATGCACAGAATAATGAATATGCAGATGTTGATGACCCATGAAGATCCTTTAATTTGTGCCCTTTTGCTGATGCTTTCGAGTCTGGTCCATGTTTTGCTGTAAGTAGAATATTCTGGTCACAGATGGCAGAAATAATAGCCAGTTGCAGTCAGAAAATGTGGAACTGTTGCTTCTCGTTGGATTACATTATTAGATGAATGACTAGAGCTTTAGATTCACTAAAGTAACATGAAGTTCAAAGTGCAAAGTAAATTTATTATTGAAGTATTACTTATCACATATGCTACCCCCAGATTCATTTTCTTCCAGGTTTTCACAGTAGAACGCAGAAATACAATAAAATCAATAAAAAACTACATACAAATAAAGACTGACAAGCAAATTATGTGCAAAAGAAGACAAACTGCAAATACAAATATATAAATTAATTGATTAACAGGTTTAAATTCCTCTACAACTCATGTTGAGAATAAGAGTTGTAGAGCGCTTGAAATGATTCCATAGGTTGTGTTCAGGTTCAGTTCAGTTCAGTTCAGTGTTCAGGTGAGTTAAGTTATGCACGCTGTTTCAGGAGTCTGATGGTTGAAGGGTGATAACTGTACCTGAACTTGGTAGAGTGGGACCAGGTCCAAGATCAACACTCTGAAAGTTGCCAGTTGCTCTGACGTGTGAAATGCTCCTTGTGCACTAACTATGGATTAAAACTGTGCACAGATGAGTCCATTTTTTTTCTGAGCAGAGTTTTGTAAGGATTAGATGATGTGTAAATTGCTATATAAGTATGAATTATACTTAGGGATTGTAATGGTTATTGTTTATATGAACTGATGTTTCAGTTCTACACCAGATTAAGCACAGCAGGTAATTAATTTTTATTAGACATGGGGTTCAAAACCAAAACAACCCAAAATAACATTCTTACTGTCTTACTATTGTTCATTTATCTCTGATCCTTGTAGTGCATTACAGTCTATTAGCAGTCTGTTGGTGTCCTAGATGCAACTCCCAGATGTCAGGTGCCAAGACCCAACTTAAAAGAAAAAGAATAAAGAAATGTTAGAAAAGTCCAATTTTGGCAGAATTCATAGATAACAGAGTGTAAGCAGTTTGTGATTGCCAACTTCACTGCTATATATATTAATACATAGGATGTGTTTCCATTTTAACATCTGGAAGTCCAAGGTTAAAAAAAATCCCTTTTTGAAATATTACCACTCTATGATCCTCCCAAATACTGAAAGGAATATTGTATATGGCTTTTAAAATTGTTAATTACAAGTTTCTGTGATTCAGACATTCCCCAAGGGGGTTTCAAAGTTTCAGAGTGCATTTATTATCGAAGTATGTATAAATTATACACCCTTGAGAGTTGTTTGCTTACGGGCAGTCACAAAGCAAGGAATCCAAAAGAACCCAATTTAAAAAAATAAGATTAACCTCCCCCCTCCCCAGTGCTCACAGTGAGAGAGACAAAAAGGCACAAAATAAATCATGCAAACAATAGGATCGAGCAACAACAACATCATTCCAAACCAAATTGAGCCCTTAGATCCAAATCTCCAGAGCAGCCTGGAGTAGGCCCAAAGCCTCAGTATCCAGTTGTGATGCAACATAGAATGTTCATCATATTAGTGGGATAAATCGCTGCAAAGTTCGTGGACAAGAAGCACAGTAGCTGGGGACAGTCTCACAACCTTAGCGTCACAGAGAGAGAAGGCGGCAGACTATTTGGGCTGGTGTTTAAATTTAAATTGGGGGTTGGTGTGTTACAGGGAAATAGCAGGCAAGGAGGATTTATCTGTAGAGGCAAAGATGTCTACTTCACCTTTGCAGTACTTCCACCCTGCTCATACAAGAGACAGTGATAATTCTCCATGTAGATGCTGTGCTGAGTCAACCTGTGCCCAATTCTACACAAATTTCCCTCACTGATGGCCACAATAATTGCTGGGTTGAAATGTATTTTTGCGGTTCATTAAGTACAAGCTAGTGAGAGGTATTTGCCATTTGATCTGTTATTATAGTGGAAATGGTAATGGCCAACTTCCTAATGTTTTGTTTGAATTCACTAAAGAGGACTCTTTGGTTCTTAATATGTATGGCCTGTTCCGCACAAGTCAACAACCATTTGTCAGCATGGCTTCCATGTTTGGCATAATTCATTATTTGGCAATTGCGTTAGGCTACTCCTATAAGTGGTTACATCTTTTAATATTGCATCAGTTCAGAAGGAATTGCATCAATTAGGAAAGGCCTTCATAGAGTGGATGTGGAGAGGATCTTAGAGTGGGGGAGTCTAAGCCCACAGGATAGAATAGAGGGACGTACATTTAGAATGGAGATGAGAAGGAATTTCTTTAAAGGGTGGTGAATCTGGAATTTGTTGACACAGGCGACTGTGGAGGCCAAGTCATTGGGTATACTTATGGCAGAGGTTAATAGATTCTTGCAGTCAGAGCATGAAAGGATACAGGGAGAAGGCAAGAAGTTGAGGCTGGAAGAGAAATGGATCAGCCACGATGAAATGGTGGAGCACACTCAATGGGCCAAATGGCCTAATTTTGCTGCTACATCTCATGGTTTTATAATCTGTGGAAAGTCTCTAATGAGTATAAGAAACAAGGACATAATATACTGTAGATCTAGATTATTTTGTGACAGGTTATTTAGACAAACAATCTTGTCAAAAATTGTTTTGCAGAGGATAAAACACTGAGACAGGTGACTTCAGGGCTACTGAAAATCATTTGTGCCCTGAAATTTCCATGTACTTTGGCTTTTCACAAGAATTTTCTGATTATTTCCATTAATCTACATTTTTGAATATTTTGAATCGCTTTCTCTCTTGATGTAATTTTCTTAGAATTGTTTTAATTTTGCATAAAAAATGGATCTTCCTCCCAAGTATTTCTTATTCTTGATGCAAAGGCTGGACAGAGCAGATATTTAGAGAAGCAAACTGGAAGGGACATAGAACAGAAGGGAAATTCATGGGACAGCCAAGTGGTGGTGAGAGATGACTAAATCCAAAGAGGAATATGAAGATAAATCAATATGGTTAGAAATGACAGCTTGAAAAACTGCATACAATACTTACAAGGATGCTGCAGGGTCTTTAGGGACTGATTTACTGAGTGAGGTTGAGCAGGTTGGGACTGAAGCATAGGAGAATGAAGGGTGATCACATGAGGGGCATTGGTAAGATGAATGTGCACAGACTTTTTCCGGGGTTGTGGAATAAATAGCCAGAGCTCATATGTTTAAAGTGAGAGGAGAGAGATCTAATAAGAATCTGGACGGCAACTTTATTACCCAAAGCATGGTCCATATACGGAATTGGTTGCCACCAGAATTGGTTTCCATATGCAGTATGGAATGAGCTGACGTAGGAATTGGTTGAGACATGCACACTAATGGTAAGGATCCTGATGAAACGTCAACTGTTTATCCCTCTCCATAGATGCTGCCTGATATGATGAGTTCCTCCAGCATTTTGTGTGTGTTGCTTTGGATTTCCAGCATCTGCAGAATCTCGTGTGTTTACATTAATAATAAAGCACTTGAACAGGTATGTGGATAGGAAATATTTAGAAGGATATGGGTAAAATGTCAGCAAATGGGATCACCTGGTCAGTATGTACCAGTTGAGCTGAAGGTCCCATTCCCATGTTATATGGTGGTACCAATGAATCTGGCTTGCCACAAAAAATTAAATTTAATGAGACAAGTGAAGCAGTCAAAATTGCTGAAGGGCCATAACAATACGTAGCTAAAACTATTTTATGGGTCTATTAAAAATTATTAAACTAAATCCCAGAAGGGAGACTGTATTTTAGAGTATAATGGATAACAAGGAAATTGGAAGAAGCATTGAATCTGATTATAGGGAGGTTGCAGAAGGTGAAATTTACAAAATGTTATTCCAAAAAGGAAAGGAAAATATTCCAAAAGTTGGCTGGAGGAAATATTTTGAAGTGGGCTCAATGGATGGTCCACAAAACAATGAAAATGTTCAGTTTGAGTGTAACAACATTTATGAAAATCAACAGAAAATTAATTCTAAATAACGATGAAAAACAAACCTATGATTTACAGTAGAAGTGACAGTATAGATAAGACAGCATAGCAGTTAGGGAATAACACATCTGGACTGATAATAAACTATAATCCTAAATTGCCGATATCTTTGGAAGTTGCACTAATTTACAAAATTGCATTGTTGGCAACAATATAGAAACAAATATACTCAGTGGCCACTTTATTAAGTACCTTCTGTACCTAATAAGGTGTCCACTGAGTGTATGTTTGTGATCTTCTGCTGCTGTAGCCCATCCACTTCAAGGTTTAAAGAGATGCCCTTTTGCATACCACTGTTATAATGCACAGTTATTTGAGTTACTGTTACCTTCCTGTCAGCTTAAACCAGTCTGACCATTCTCCTTTAAGATCAGCAATTTCTGAGACACTCAAACAGCTCTATGTGTCACCAGCAATCATTCCACAGTCAAAGTCACTTGGACAACATTTCTTTCCCCATTCTGATTTTTGAAGAACAAGTGAATTTCTTGACCATGTGAGCATGTTTTTATGTATTCAATTGTTGTCATGTTTGGCTGATTCAATATTTGCATTAACGAGCAGGCGTACGGGTGCGCCTAATAAAGTGGCCAGTGAATGTAGTTTTGGATAGCAGTAAATGTTTTTCAGCCCATGGATCCCACAGCAAGTTATGCTTCCTGACAAAAAAAAAACATTTTTATCTCCCAATGCACCCAACGTGGCATTACTTCTTATTAAATTACATGCAATGCTGTGAGCAAATTTGTAAATAGTTAGATTAAAATGTGTCAAATGAGGGGACTACTGCCAGTCCACAAACAGGATAAATACTTCTGCAGTAAATTCCACTCCAACAGAATGAAAGAGTATCACTTGAACCAATACAAATTTCAGGGTATGTTCATTAGCTCCCTTAAAAGACCCTGAAAATAACACAATTTAGTACAAGAGTTATATGAATTTTCAATTGCATTTAAATCACAACTCCCACTTAATAAACTTCTGGTCCTAAGAAGCTTATGCATGTGTCTTGTACATTTCTCATATTAATATTTCAATATACAATACATTTCAATAGTTTCCACTTCTCTATTATGTGTTGCAATCTTCAATAGCACTCTGTACAACACTGCTTCCTGTTTTGTGAACACAGAGTATTTTTTGACATACTTTGTAGTCAGCTAACGTGAGTATAATATCTATGAGACTTCATGGATATGTCTAGATCTTTTCAAAATTTTTCTTTGGGGTAAAGTGGATAATAATTTCAGGGCCAGTATTTATTTTTAATGGCTGTGGCAAATGTGCGAAGCCTTCAGCCTTGAAGCATTGGTTCAGCCATCAATTTCCAGATGCCAAAAATCTTAAACTATCAACTCAAAAGCAATGCTAAAGCAAGGCGATATGAACCATAGAACCATAGAACCCTACAGCACAGTACAGGCCCTTCAGCCCTCCATGTTGTGCTGACCCATATAATCCTTAAAAAAGTACTAAACCCACACTAACCCATAACCCTCCATTTTTCTTTCATCCATGTGCCTGTCCAAGAGGCTCTTAAATACCCCTAATGTTTTAGCCTTCACCAACATCCCTGGCAAGTCATTCCAGACACTCACAACCCTCTGTGTAAAAAACTTACCCCTGATGTCTCCCCTAAACTTCCCTCCCTTAATTTTGTACATATACCCTCTGGTGTTTGCTATTGGTGCCCTGGGAAACATGTGCTGACTATCCACCCTATCTATGCCTCTCATAATCTTGTCAACCTCTAACAAGTCCCCTCTCATTCTTCTACGCTCCAAAGAGAAAAGTCCCAGCTCTGCTAACCTTGCTTCATATGACTTGTTCTCCAATCCAGGCAACATCCTGGTAAATCTCCTCTGCACCCTCTCCATAGCTTCCATATCCTTCCTATAATGAGAACTGAACACAATACTCTAAGTGCAGTCTCACCAGAGATTTGTAGAGTTGCAACATGACCTCTCTACTCTTGAACTCAATCCCCCTGTTAATGAAGCCTAGCATCCCATAGGCCTTCTTAACTATCCTATCAACCTGCGCAGCGAACTTGGGGGATGTATGGATTTGAACCCCAAGGTCCCTTTGTTCATCCACACTCTTAAGTAACTGACCATTAATCCTGTACTCAGTCTTGTGGTTTGTCCTTCCAGAATGCATTACCTCACACTTGGCTGGATTGAACTCCATCTGCCATTTTTCTGCCCAACTCTGCAACCTGTCTATATCCTCTTGTAACCTTCAACCACCTACAGCTTCATCCACAACTCCTCCAATCTTCCAATGAACATAGTGTGTAGTGGGTGAAGTTTCCTTTTATAATTGATCAACATATCCAATTAAACATTACTACACTATGGTTAGAAGCCCAGTTACACGATGGATCTATTTCATTTTCCTAACACACAATTTTTAAGTCTTCATCATGGACAATAATTTTCACCAATTTTCCCAACTCTGAATCTATAAATTATTCCAGTCTTGCATTCTTACATTCCTGTTTTCAACCTTTGGATTCATCCCCTTTCTACATTCTACCATGCTTCTAAAAAAAACAGTTTCTCAATTATCTCTGCCTTCTCCGAGCAATGCAATAATTGCTCACTCTTACTAATGCATCATACTCCTTTGTTAGTCAAGCTTATCTTTTGTCTGGAGGGATTAAATCCCGAGTGCTCATTCAGATGTGGCACAACTTCAAATGAGGATATCATTAACTTCAAAATCACAATGAATATTTCTAAAAGACATTACCTGGATGTTTACTATACAACTCTTTCTGGTTGCTTGCTGGGTATTTTCAACTGCCAATAACAAATAAACTCCAGAAAACAGTTGGAATGCTGCAAGCAGATTCTGCAAATTCTGAAAGGAATGGTAAAGGTGCTATTTCTCATTTAGGTAAATCATAAAAAATATTCACATCTCACTTTTTTAGATACACTTTTTAAGGAATTGTTGAGGTAATACATCATTATGTTTGACAGAAAATCCTGAAATGGGCACTTATAGATTTCCAGAATACATCCCATCAAAGACAGCCATTCTTACATTAGCTCCAATGTCTTTATTAAAAATATTCATGTTGAGCAACACACATTACGCTGGAGGAGCTCAGCAGGTCAGGCAGCATCAATGGAAATGAATAAGCAATCAACACTTTGGGCTGAGGTGCTTCTTCAGTGCTGGAAAGGAAGGGAGAAGATGCCAGAATAAAGAGGTTGGGGGAGGGGAAGAGGGCTCATTGGAAGGTGATAGGTGAAACCAGGTGAATGGGAATGGTCAAAGGCTGGAGAAAAAGGAATCTGATAGGACAGAAGAATGGACCATAGGAGAAAGGGAAGATTGAAACCAGGGGGAAGTGATAGGCAAGTGAGAAGAGGTAAAGTTTCCAAGAGGGGAGTGGAGGAAGGGTGAGGGTGGAATGTGTTTACTGAAAGGAGAAATCATGTTAATCATTTTAATAAACCTTTATTAACTTATATTTGTTTTAGGTCATCATGAGATTTCTGCAAAATGTTTTATCAGTATTTTTCTATAGATCGGTAATTTGATACATAACTTACTACATACTCTAAAATCCATATTAGTGCTTTGTATACAAATTTCTTATAGCTGATGAATTATTGATTTGAACTTTGAATACATGGCTACAGAGAAGATATAACATTGAAAAACAAACAAGAAAATCTGCAGATGCTCAAAATGCAGACAACACACACAACATGCTGGAGGAACTCAACAGGCCAGACAACATCTATGGAAAAGAGTAAACAGCTGATGTTTCAGGCCGAGACCCTTCAACATTACTGGAAAAAGATGATAGGTTGGAGTAAGAGGGGAAGAAGAACATAAAACATAGAAAATAATTTTTCCTTGGTTCATAATTCTGACAAATGACTCATTCTATACACCTCATGACAGCTTTTCGCTGCGTTTTTAGATTACTTCACCTCTCATCTATTCATCTACTTCCCATATTGAATAAAAGTACTTTTAAATACAGTTTCACAGTTTTAGATGGGGGGGGTTCTTCTGCCACGTTGCACCTCTGATGGTTATTCAGTAACTTGACTTCATCATTATAACAAAATGTTATTATATGATATTGTACTATTAGCATGAAGTATCCCTTCAAAAGGTATTATACTAAATGAAATATTTAATACTTTTAAGTCAATATCATTAATTATTTCTACTGAGTCATGAAATGAAGGCCCAGCCAACCTTCCAAGCTGAGTGGAATATATTCCCAAAAAATAAACTATTCTGATCAAGGTTTGTGTAACTATTCCCTGTAGCCTATTCAATACTTCATTATGTTTCAGGATGTGGATTTCACTGACAAGGCCTGCATTTATGGAGCAAATAGCTATAAACCATACGCTTGAACTGCTGTAGCAATGGAATCACTGTGCCTTGATGACCCAATTCAGGAAACAGCTCAGAGCAAACCATATTGTTATAGGTCTAGAGCTATTTCAAGTAGAAATGGTGGATTTCCTTCCGTCCCAGGGCCATTAGTAAGATAGATTGCCTTTTATAACTGTTTGATAAAGCATTGTCACCAGTTAAAGGGCTAAGATTTATTTTTATAACAAATCCAGATTATGGGGCAGAATTTGTCAAGTATGTCCAGGAAGGATTCCTGACACAAAATGTGGACAAGCCAACAAGATAAGTGGCCACAGCAGATCTAGTAAGAGGCAATGAACCAGGTCAGCTGTCAGATCTCTCAGTGGGTGAGCATTTCAGAGACAGTGGCCACAACTTACTGACCTTTAGCGCGGCCTTAGACAGAGATAGGAGCAGGCAGTGTGGGAAGGTATTTAATTGGGGAAAGTTGAATTGTGATACTATTAGACAAGAACTTGGGAACATATACTCAGTGGTAACTTTATTAGGTACAGAAGGTACCTATTAAGTATGTTTCTGGTCTTCTGCTCCAGCACATCAACTTCAAGGTTCGACACTTTGTGCATTCAGAGACGCTCTTCTGCACACCACTGTTGTACCACATGGTTATTTGAGATATTGTCACTTTTCTGTCAGCTTGACCCATCTAGCCATTCTCCTCTGACCTGCCTCTGAACCTCTTGACCTCAACTGCATTCTTTTACATTGAATGGCTGCCACATGATTGGCTGATTAGATATTTATGTTAACGAGCAGGTATACAGGTGTACCTAATAAACTGGCCACTCTGTATTTCGTGAAAGTTAAACAAAGCAATTGTCTAGTAATTTTTCCCTCAGTGAACAGAGCAAATGAATTCAGGTTACTGTGTTCCAAAGTATCCCTTCATGGATTCATAACATTACTAAAAATGGTTTTCTATAATTGTCAGATGCTTAATGAAGATGTGCAAGTGTTGCATAAGGCATCTATTTCATAGCCTGGCAACTGAAGTCACATGAGAAACTTAAGTGGGCTAACTTATCAGTAATATTTGGTTTGAAAGTCACAAATTAACAAGCACAGATGTGCTAATCTAGCCAGGAAGCTTTCCCAGTGGTATTCCATCACTCACAAGCTTTTGTTGTGTTGTAATATATTTTGTAACTTGCATGAGCTGCTAATGTATTTTAAACCTTGCTGAAGGCTATTCAGCCTATTATGACTGTGCCTGCTCTTTTAAAAATTGTCTATGTAGTCCCATTCCCCTGGTACACTGTTGCATATTTTTGTTTTCCATTCAACCATGAAAATATTTTAATGGATACAAATTGGATTTATTAGGATTAGTTTTTTGTTCAAATTGCTCATAAAATGCCAAAGAAGATTATACCAGCAAGTATTTCAGGATGGAATTGTACCCATTGTGATATAGGTTCAAGTGTGTTCTCGTGTCCTTTAGCATACCTGATTTCCTATCTTCAGGTGTGCACCTGTAAGTAATACTACTACTAATAATAATAGTGATAACCCTAGAATGCTCTGAAAATTCCTAGCAGTTGATGAAATAAGCATGCTTGGCTATACCCACACCTTAGGTTTTACCAGCTTGATCTGAGAAAAAATGTTTTAAAATTTTTTATAATAATAACAACTGGAGTCAGAATCCCACGTTATGTTATGACCGATACGTTATTACAGATAGAACCATAGAACATTACAGAACCGAGCAGGCCTTTTGGCCCTTCTTGGCTGTGTCAAACCTTTTTTCTGCCTAGTCCCACTGACCTGCACCTGACCCATATCCTTCCATACACCTCTCATCCATGTACCTGTCCAAGTTTTTCTTAAATGTTAAAAATGGGCCTGTATTCACCACTTCAACTGGCAGCTCATTCCACACTCCCACTACTCTCTGTGTGAAGAAGCACCTGCAATGTTCCCTTTAAACTTTTCCCTTTTCACCCTTAACCCATGTCCTCTGGTTTTTTCTCCCCTAGCCTCAGTGGAAAAAGCCTGCTTGCATTCACTCTATCTATACCAATATGATTTTATATACCTCCATCAAATCTTCCCTCATTCTTCTACGCTCCAGGGAATAAAGTCCTAGCCTATTCAACCTTTCTCTGTAACTCAGTTTCTCAAATCTCGGCAACATCGTTGTAAACCTTCTCTGCACTCTTTCAACCTTATTAATATCTTTCCTGGAATTAGGTGACCAAAACTGCACACAATACTCCAAATTCAGCCTCACCAATGTCTTATACAACCTCACCATAACATTCCAATTCTTATACTCAAAACTTTGATTTATAAAGGCCAATGTGCTCTCTTTACTCCCCTATCTACCTGTGACACCACTTTTAGGGAATTTTGTATCTGTATTCCCAGATCCCTCTGTTCTACTGCACTCCTGAGTGTCCTACCATTTACCTTGTATGTTCTACCTTGGTTTGTCCTTCCAAAGTGCAATACCTCACACTTGTCTGCATTAAACTCCACCTGCCATTTTTCAGCCCATTTTTCCAGCTGGTCCAAATCCCTCTGCAAGCTTTGAAAACCTTCCTCTCTGTCCACTACACATCCAATGTTTGTATCATCAACAAATTTGCTGATCCAATTTACCACATTATCATCCAGATCATTGATATAGATGACAAATAACAATGGACCCAGCACTGGTCCTTGTGGCACACCACTAGTCACAGGCCTGCACTCAAAGAAACAATCCTCCACTACCACTCTCTCACTTCTCCCACTGTCTAATCCAATTTATTACCTCACCATGTATACCTAGCGACTGAATCTTCCTAACTAACCTCCCATGAGGGACCTTGTCAAAGGCCTTACTGTTCATGTAGACAACATCCACTGCCTTCCCTTCATCCACTTTCCTGGTAACCTCCTTGAAAAACTCTAATAGATTTTTAAACATGGCCTACCATGCACAAAGCCATGTTGATTCTCCCTAATAATTCCCTGTCTATCGAAATACTTGTAGATCCTATCTCTTAGTACTTTTTCCAATAATTTACCTACAACTGATGTCAAACTTGCCAGCCTATAATTTCCCAGATTACTTTTAGAGCCTTTTTTAAACAACGGAACAAAATGAGCTATCCACCAATCCTCCGGCACCTCACCCGTGGATACCAACATTTTAAATATATCTGCCAGGGCCCCTGCAATTTCAACACTAGTCTCCTTCAAGGTCCAAGGGAATACTCTGTCAGGTCCTGGGAATTCATCTACTCTGATTTGCCTCAAGACAGCAAGCAGCTCCTCCTCTGCAATCTGTATAGGTTCCATGACCACTACTTGATTGTCTTATTTCCATAGATTCCTTGCGAGTTTCCTTAGTAAATACAGATGCAAAAAACACATTTAAGATCTCCTGAATTTCTTTTGGTTCCATACATAGCCGACCACTCTGATCTTCAAAAGGACCAATTTTATCCCTTACTATCCTTTTGCTGTTAATATACCTGTAGAAGCTCTTAGGATTATCCTTCACCTTGACTGCCAAAACAATCTCATGTCTTCTTTTAGCCCTCCTGATTTCTTTCATAAGTATTTCTTGCACCTTTTATACTCCTCTAGCACCTTATTTGCTCCCTGTTTCCTATACCTGTCATACATCTCTCTCTTCTTCTTTTTCAGATTTCCAATATCCCTCGAGAACCAAGGTTCCTTATTCTTATCCCTTTGCCTTTAATCCTGACAGAAATATACAAACTCTGCGCTCTCAAAAGTTCTCATTTGAAGGCTTCCCACTTACCATTCACATCCTTACCAGAGAACAACCTGTCCCAATCCATGCTTTTTAGATCCTTTCTCATTTCTTCAAATTTGGCCTTTTTCCAGTTTAGAACCTCAACCTGAGGACCAGATCTATCTTTATCCATGACCAAGTTGAAACTAATGGCTTTATGATCACTAGACCCAAAGTGTTCCCCTACACACACTTCCGTCACCTGTCCTAACTCGTTTCCTAATAGGAGATCTAATATTGCATCCTCTCTAGTTGGCACCTCTATATATTGATTTAGAAAACATCCCTGAACACATTTTACAAACTCTAACCTGTCAGGACCTTTAGTATGGGAGTCCCAATCAATATGTGAGAAATTTAAATCCCCTACTATCACAACTTTATGTTTCCTGCAGTTGTCTGCTATCTCTCTGCAGATTTGCTCCTCCAATTCTCGCTGACTGTTGGGTGGTCTATAATACAATCCTATTAATGTGGTCAAACCTGTCCTGTTTCTCAGCTCTACCCATATGGCCTCAGTAGACAAGCTCTTTAATCTGTCCTGCCTGAGCACTGCTGTAACATTTTCTCTAACTAGCAATGCCAACCCCCACTCTTCATCCCTCTGCCTCTATCACGTCTGAAACATCGGAACCCTGGAACATTAAGCTGCCAGCCCTTCCCCACCTGTAGCCAAGTTTCACTAATGGCTGCAATGTCATAATTCCACATGTCAATCCAGGCCCTCAGCTCGTCAGCCTTCCCCACAATACTCCTTGCATTGAAATAGACACACCTCAGAAGATTATTACCACTGCACTCAACACTTCTATTTCTGACTTTGCATGAACTTTTAACATCATTTATTTTCACCCCCACTCCACTATCTGCTCTGGCACTCTAGTTCCCATCCCCCTGCAGATCTAGTTTAAACCCCCCCCCCCCTCCAATAGCACTAGCAAAACCTCCCTATAAGGATATTGGTCCCCTTGTAGTTCAGGTGTAACCCGTCTTTCTTGTACAGGTTCCACCTGCCCCAGCAGAGGTCCCAATGATCCAAAAATCTGAAACCCTGCTCCCACACCAGTTCCTCAGCCACGCGTTCATCCTCCAGAGCCTCCTACACTTACCCTCACTGGCACGTGGCAGAGTTAGCAATCCTGAGATTACCACCCTCGAGGTTCTGCTTTTTAACTTCCTACCAAGCTCTCTATACTCACTCTTCAGGACCTCCTCACTCTTTCTTCCTCCGTCATTGGTACCGATGTGTACCACTTCAGAATGCTGTGCACGTGATCAGAGACATCCCTGACCCTGGCACCGGGGAGGCAACAATGCATCCGGGAGTCTTTGTCACGACCACAGAATCTCCTGCCTGTACCTCTATCGAGCCCCCTATCACTACCACTCTCCTCTTCTTCCACCCTCCCTTCTGCACTGCAGAACCAGACTCAGTGCCAGAGATCCAGCTGCCACAGTTTATCCCAGTTAAGTCATCCAACAGTATACCCGACAGTATCCAAATCGGTATACTTGTTGTTCAGGGGAATGGCCACAGGGGAACCCTGCTCTACCTGCCCTTTCCCCTTCCCTCGCCTGACGGTAACCCAATTACCTGTGCACTGCTCCTCTGGCGTAACTGCCTCCCTTAGCTACTATCTATAAACTCCTCATTCTCCTGAATGATCCAGAAGTCATCCAGCTCCTACTCCAGTTCCCTAACACGGTTTGTTAGAAGCTGCAGCTGGATGCACTTCTTGCAGGTGTTGTTGTAAGGGACACCAAAGGTCTCCCTGACTTCCCACATCCTGCAAGAGGAGCATTCCAACGTCCTGCCTGGCATTCTCTATAAACTTACTAGTTAAAAAAGAAATTGAATGAGAAAAAAAACAACTTACTGGAACCTATTCATGCCAAAGCCTGTTGAGCCAAAGCCATCCCACTCTGACTCAGTCCACTCCGATGATGGCCACTACGACGATGGCCGCTTCGCTAGACACTAGACATTATTATTTAATTATTTATGGCTTTATATTGCTAAATTTCTACACTATTCTTGGTTGGTTCGACTGTAACGAAACCCAATTTCCCTTGGGATCAATAAAGTATGTCTGTCTGTCTGTCTGAAACTTCTTTTATAGTGCGCTAGCTGACCAGCTGTCTTCAGCTCCTCCGCTCCCAATTGGTTGGCTGTTTAAAAAACTGAAAAAGCCAGTGAATCCTCTCCTTCTCAAGCTCTGACGATCCATAATATCTGCCTGGATATAATAATACAGGAGCAACTTACTTAATATACACAGCCATTCCAAACACACACAATATACAAAAATCTGTAAGTGAAAAACACCAGAAATATGCTGAATTAAAAGAGGAACTTGAAAGACTTTGGAACACGAACAAGGTTTCCATTGTCCCAATAGTAATATCTACAACAGGTGTCATCCCAAAGGCACTATACGGTAGCATTAAACTCTTGGGGCTACATAGTAATATCTATTTAAAGTTTCAGAAAGCCAGAATACTAAACACCACCAGAATAGTCTGCAAGTTCCTAGCAATTGAGCAATGAGTGTGCTTGGCTGTGCTTTTACCTCAGGTTCTACTAGCCTGAGCTAAGAAATAATAAAAAATATAATAATAATAATAATAATAATAAGTTACTATGTTGTCTGTAATCTCAGCTTCATCAACAGCATTCTGCAGAAGCTCTACATCTGTCACTGTTACCATCTGATTGTGGAGCACTTGAAGTAATTGTATTTTCATCAGCACTTCCATCAACATCTGATGATTGGCATACTATAATCACCCTAATAACTAACAACCAAAAAAGAACAAGATTCCAAGGTTCAAAGAATGTTTATTATCAAAGAATGTATAAATTATACAACTTTGAGATTTGTTTGCTTACAGTCACAAAGCAAGAAACCCAGGAGAACCCATTTAAAAAAAATAAAAACCAACAGCCAATGCACAGAGAAAAGGGAAAAAAACACAAATCATGGAAACAATAGAAGCAAGCAACAACATTCTGAACCAAAATGAATCCTTAGATCCGAACCGCGGATCAGCCCGGAGTAGGCCCAAAGCCTCAGTATCAGTCCATCCTGTCAGCATCCACAGAGCACAGTGGCAGGGGGCAGCCTTCATAGCCTCAGTGCAATGGAGTGAACATTGCTAGAGAGTGAGTGGAATCAGCTCCCGCCTCCGATGCCGACGTCCTGTCTTTCCAGTGTATCATTTAATTGTCCAAATAGTATATCATACCTTGCACTAGGAGCCAGGAAACAAAAGGCTCCAGGCCTAGAACACAGCACCCAGTGACTCTCTCTCAGACCAGATTTCACCACCCAGCGCAAAGCTGCTCTCGATTTCTCCAAATCGGCTCAGCACCTAGAGCGATCCAACCTCACACCCAGGCCTATTCTATGGGCATTGAAATACATCTGCCTTGGCTTTTCCTCACCAAATGGCTCACTTCACATGCATCAATTCTGCAATGTAAAAGCATGATCCATTCCCCGAATTTGCTTCACCTTTGCACACCTTTTCATTGTTTGTGGTGAAAATTTACCACAATTTACTTCACTAAAGGTATTATTAGTAATATTTTTAGTCAAATTTCTTGCCTTTTGAACTACCAGTGAGTTGTTGCACATGCTCAGTAAACCACCAATATCAAAACAAACCAAGGTATTTTCCAGGGTGACTGTTGTGGTTTTGTCTAGCTCTAAACCCATTCTCTAATTTACTAAATCAAATGAAAATAGGGTATCAATTCTGAACAATCTAACAAATTATACCATGACAAACTTTCTCTACATGGAGGATTTGAAATTATACACTCTACCATGAGTAAAGCAAAAGCAATTCATTCAAATAGTAGAACAATTCTAAAGATAATAAACATGAACTTTGGACTGGATAAATGCCGAACATCAAACATAAAGAAAGGTGCAATAGAGCTAGTAGACTACAAAACAGAGCAGCAGGATACAATACAACTGATGGATACAATTGAAGAATGTAAGTATATGGATATCAACAAGCAAAGAAAATAGGTCATAGTGCAATAAGGGTAAAGCTTTCAACAGAATTTACTTCAAGGCTTAAGAAAATCTGCCAAACAGAACTCAACAGTAAAACTATAACAAAGGCAGTAAACACTTTTGCTATACCAATATTAATGTATTCTTTTGGCATGATACCTTGGTCTGAAACTGATCTGGAAAATTTACAGAGAAAAGTAAGAACTGAAATGACAAATTTTGGAACCCACTATGTACATCAAACACCCTTAGATTAACACTACCTAGGACAGAAGGAAGAAGAGGAATAACAGACATAAAAAGTTTACACATCAGTCAGATAAACCTTCTAAGGATATATTTTCATCAATGAAAACAGGATTCAGAACTTCACTTAAGCATATGCAATTCTGATAAGAAGTACACACTATCAAACTTAAATAGACAATAGACAATAGGTGCAGAAGTAGACCATTCGGCCCTTCGAGCCTGCAGCGCCATTTTGAAATCATGGCTGATCATCTATTATCAATACCCAGTTCCTGCCTTGTCCCCATATCCCTTGATTCCCCATCCATAAGATACCTATCTAGCTCCTTCTTGAAAGCATCCAGAGAATTGGCCCCCAATACCTTCCGAGGCAGTGCATTCCAGACCCCCACAACTCTCTGGGAGAAGAAGTTTTTCCTTAACTCTGTCCTAAATGACCTACCCCTTATTCTCAAACCATGCCCTCTGGTACTGGACTCTCACAGCATCTGGAACATATTTCCTGCCTCTATCTTGTCCAATCCCTTAATAATCTTATATGTTCCAATCAGATCCCCTCTCAATCTCCTTATTTCCAGTGTGTACAAGCCCAGTCTCTCTAACCTCTCTGCGTATGATAGTCCTGACATCCCAGGAATTAACCTCCTGAATCTACGCTACACTTCCTCTACAGTCAAAATGTCCTTCCTTAAACCTGGAGACCAAAACTGTACACAATACTCCAGGTGTGGTCTCACCAGGGCTCTGTACAAATGCAAAAAGATTTCCTTGCTCTTGTACTCAATTCCCTTTGTAATAAAGGCCAACATTCCATTAGCCTTCTTCACTGCCTGCTGCACTTGCTCATTCACCTTCAGTGACTGATGAACAAGGACTCCTAGATCTCTTTGTATTTCTCCCTTGCCTAACTCTACATTGGTTAGATAATAATCTGCCTTCCTGTTCTTACTCCCAAAGTGGATATTCTCACACTTATTCACATTAAACGTCATCTGCCAAGTATCTGCCCACTCACCCAGCCTATCCAAGTCACCCTGAATTCTCCTAACATCCTCATCATGTCACACTGCCAACCAGCTTAGTATCATCAGCAAACTTGCTGATGTTATTCTCAGTGCCTTTATCTAAATCGTTGACGTAAATCGTAAAAGAAAGCCCAACCCAGAAAAATGAAGAGATCAGGACTATAGAAGAAAAGGTTAACCAATGGAAGAGCATTATCCTCCTTGGAAGACATCCCCACGACCTGAGCAGACTAGATGTCAACAAAGAAGCATTGACGGCCCGCTTCAGAGTTGAAGACCTCTTCCCAGTAACAGAGAGGTTCCTTGTGGCAATACAGGACCAGGACCAACACGAAAACAAATCAAAAATACAAAATAAAAGACCAACAAATTCAAGATGATTACTGCAAAAGATGCCAAGAGAAACCAGAAACGAACACATTACAAGATCCTGCAGCACCTTAACTCAATCTGATTACTTACACAGGCCTAAACTAGTGGTAAACATCATTATTGACCAAAATTTTGCTTTAAAATACAAATTCATAAAAGACACCAGACCTTACTATAAATACAAGCCTGATTAAAAACATTAGTAATAACACTGTTTCTGAAATAAATTGTGGTAAACTATTACCGCAAAACAAAGAAGAGGTGAGCGAAGGCGAAGTGAATTTGAGAGATGTGATGTGCTGGTGAGACTGCCCCTGGCTGCTGTGCTTCGTGTCTGTGAACTTTGTGATGATCTACCCCACTAATATGATGAACAGAATACTGAGGCTTTGGGCCTACTCCAGGCTGCTCTGAGAATTTGGATCTAAGGACTCAATTTGGTTCGGAATGCTGTTGTTGATGCTTGGTTCTATCTTGTGTTTTTTTTCTCTTTCTCTAAGCTTTGGGAACGGGTCCTTCTTTTAAATTGGGTTCTTTCAGGTTTCTTGCTTTGCAGCTGCTTGTAAGTAGACAAACCTGAAGGTTGTATAATAGATTTTTTTTTAGTGTGCCATACTCTGCCAGAGCCTCGGCGACTACTTACTTTTTTCAGGTGTTTGTCTTGGAGGAAAGATTCTGTGAGTGGTCCCCCACATCCTTCTCACAGCGCAGTGTATTTTTTATGAGGCTGAGTTGCGAGCTCGACACTCAACCTGGCATGGATGGAAAGTGTGTCCGGGAGTGGCCCGACTGGATTCGAACTCAGGAACCTTCGCTCCAGAGTCCGGCGCTGATGTCACTGCGCCACCAGCCAGCCTGTATAATATATACATTCTTCGATAATAAATGTACTTTGAATCTTTGAATCCAGTTTTAGAGTCAAAGTGCTACAAATTACATTACAACCGATCCATTATTACAGATAGGACAATCCATAATAATCATTCAGATATAATATTACAGGATAAACAAACAAGAACAACTTAATAGATATCGCCATTCCAAACACACATAACATACAGAAATCAGTAAGTGAAAAGCACCAGAAATATGCTGAATTAAAAGAAGAAATTGAAAGGCTATAGAACATGAACATTGTCCCAGTAGTAATATCTACAACTGGTGTCATCCCAAAGTCACTACACAATATCATGAACCAATTAGGCCTGCACAGTAATTCCTATGTAAATCTCCAGAAAGCTACAATACTAAACACCACTAGAATAGTCCAAAAGTTCCTAACAATTGAGAAATGAGTGTGTTTGGCTATACCCGTACTTCAGGTTTTACCAGCTTGAGCTGAATAAAAAGAAAAATAATAATAACAACTTATTTATAGAGCATTTTTATGCAAATGATGTAGTTCAAAGTGCTTTACAAATGGGATAAAGTGTGAACATGAAAATAAAAGATAAAATGACAAAATAGTGAAAAGCGAAGTTAAACTGTTAAGATTTAGCTGCAGCAGGAAGAATGTGGTCTACAAATTACAATGGGGGATAGGAAATCTGTGCAAAAACACAACATTACAATAGACATGGGGAACTGAATATGGAGATAGATTGGGAAAATCAGGTTGGTGCTGAATTCCAGGAGGGGGAGCTTCTAGAGTGCCTACGAGATGGTTTTATAGAGCAGTTCATGGTTGAGCCCACTAGAGTATCGGCTATTCTGGAGTGGATATTTTGCAATGAACCAGAACTGTTTAGAGAGCTTATTGTTAAAGAACCCTTAGTGGAGTGTGGGTGTAATAGGATCAAAATCACCCTGAAATTTGAGAAGGAGTAGCTAAAGTCAGATGTATCAGTATTACAGTGGAGTAAAGCGGATGACAGAGGTATGATAGCGGAGTTAGCCAGAACTAATTGGAAAAGGGCACTGGCAGGGATGATGGCTGAGCAACAATGGCTGGAATTTCTGAAAGCAATATGGAAGGCACACGATACATACATGCCAAAGAGGAAGAAGTATTCTAAAACAAGGATGACACAACCATGATTAACAGGAGAAGTCAAAGCCAACATAAAAGCCATATAATAGAACAAAGATTGTGGGAAGTTAGAGAATTGGGAAGATTTTAAAAACCAACGGAAGGCAACTAAAACATCATAAAGAAGATAAAGATGGAATATGAAAGTAAGCTGGCCAATAATACTAAAGAGGATACCAACAGTTTCTTCAGAAACAGAAAGTGTAAAAGAGAGAGAGAGTGGATATCAGACCACTGGAAAATTGTTGGAGTCGATTATTAAGGATGAGGTAATGGGACAAGGAGAATTGGTTAATGTTGTACACTTTTATTTTCAGAAGGCCTTTGACAAGGTGCCTCACATGAGGCTGCTTAACAAGTTACAAACCCACGGTATTACAGGAAAGATTCTAGCATGGATAAAGCAGTGGCTGATTAACAGAAGGCAAAGAGTGGGAATGAAGGGAGCCTTTTCCAGCTGGGTGCTGGTGACTAGTGGTGTTCCACAGGGGTCTGTGCAGGGACCATTTACTTTTGACATTATATGTCAATGATTTGGATGATGGAATTGATGGCTTTGTTGCAAAGTCTGCAGATGATATGAAGATGGGTAGAGGGGCAGGTAGTTTTGAGGAAGTAAAGACTTCAACAGATTAGGAGAATTGGCAAAGAAATGGTAGATGAAATACAGCATTGGGAAGGTATGGTCATGTACTTTGGTAGAAGAAATGAAAGGGTTGACTGTTTTCTAAATGGAGAGAAAATACAAATAAACTGAGGTGAAAAGGGACTTGGGAGTCCTTGTGCAGGTTTCCTTAAAGGTTAATTTGCAGGTTGTGTCTGTGGTGAGGAAGGCAAATGCAATGTTAGCATTCATTCCAAGAGGATGAGAATATAAACTCAAGGATGTAATGCTGAGACTCTATAAAGCACTGATGAGGCCTCACTTGGAGTATTGTGAGTAGTTTGGGACCCACTATCATAGAAAAGATGAGCTGAAATTGGAGAGGGTTCAAAGGAGGTCCACAAAACTGATTCCAGGATTGAATGGTTTGTCATATGAAGAGTGTTCAGAAGAATGAGAGGTGACTTCATTGAGACCTATCGAATGGTGAAGGACCTTGATAGAGTGGATATGGAGAGGATGTTTCTTCTGGTGAGAGAATCTAAGACCAGAGGACATAACCTCAGAATAGAGGGGCATCCTTTTAGAACAAAGATGAGGAAGAATTTCTTTAGCCAGAGAGTGGAATTCACTGCCAGGCAGCTGCGGAGGCCAAGTCCTCATGTATATTTAAGGCAGAGCTTGATAGGTTCTTGATTGGTCAGAGCATGAAGGGATATGGAGAGACAGCAGGAGATTGGGGCTGAGAGGAAAATTGGATCAGTCATAATGAAATGGCAGAGCAGACTCGATGGGCCATATAGCCTAATTCCGCTCCTACATCTTATGGTCTTAAGCTGGTGCTTAAAGTTGTCAACTGTGTTTGCATCCTTTAAAGTTTTAGGTATAGAATTTCACAGTTTAGGAGCATATTTCAATAAAGTTAACCTGACAATTAGCTTTTGAGGGAGATTGTTTAACTATATGAGACTGGCAGAAGAAGACTTGAGATCTTGAGCTGGACTATAAAATGAAAATGATTCTGTGATGTACTCCTGTCCCAGAGTTTTAAAAATAAGCTAGAGAACTTTGAAGTAAATTGTAAAAGAGACAGGAAGCCAATACAGATTGGATGGGAGTGATATGCTCACTCATACTGGTTTTAGTTGAAAGTATAGCAGTAATGTACTTAACGATTTGCAGTTTATCAATAGATTGCTTTGGAAGGCCAGTAAAAAGGGCATTGCAATAGTCCAGGTCTATTTAATATAAAGGCATGAATTTGTTTCTAAGCATTACATGGGAGAAACAGGCATATCTTTGCAATATTTTCTAAGAGTAGAAATGCCACTCTGGTCACTTTCTTTATATGGTAATTAAAATTCAAATCTGAATCAAGGTTAACACCCAGGCATGTAACTTCTGATTTTATAAGGGGAACCATGTTCCCAAGTTCATCAAGAAGCTTGTCTCTTTTGACTTTGGGAACAACTTTGTACTTCAGGGCAAATCAAGTTTATACTCACTAATGATGTCTCCTGAGGAGAGTATGTATATGGAGAAAATTTGGAACCGAGGCAGCTTCCCTGAATGGTACGTTGTATCTCAGGAAAAACTGGTCTCCAAGACAAACATTTTTCTCTCTCAGATTAATGAGTGAAGCCAATTAAGGGAGCTATCTGAGAGTCCAACCCAGTTCTCAAAATGATCTTGGAGAATGTTGTGGTCAATTGTGTTGAAGGCAACACTTAAATCTAATAGAATTATAACTGAGACTCTGTCGGCATTGAAACAAGCCACAACTCTTCAGTGGGAAGTGGATCCCACTTTGGGTGTTGAACCAAAGCTTGCTGACGTTTTTGGTAAGGGCTGTCACCATGTTATGGTTTTCTCTAAAACCTGACTGAAACTGTTCTGTTTGTAGTACTGGGAAGCCAGGCAGCTGTGAATAACACACAAGAGATAGAAAGGCGCAGAACAAACGTGCTGATGTTCATTTTACTTGTAAGTCATCTACCCAGAATGTCCTTTCATATTACCTTCAGTAACGTAACACACGAGGCAGCTCAGCAGCAGCCTGTGAAGGTCAAAATATACATGATTACATAACATATCCAAGCCCCCCGTTATCTTAAAGGTTTCTCCCCCCTTCCCATTCTCGGACCAGCTGCTGAACTATTAACATTCAATGGAGTAATTATCAAATTCAACCAACAACAAAAGCAGTTTTTTTTTTCTATACAAGGGACTATCTCTATTCCCAGACATAACGCTGGGGATTATTCTGTCCCATGTGCGGAAAGCTAGTCACTAAACTAGAGATTCAATCCGCCTGTTCCTGTGAGGGAACTGACAGCCTGGAGGATTGCGCCAAAGACATTTTATCTCTCGGTGGTGAATGTATAGATCTTGACTTGGGTACTGCATTGTGAGCAGGGGAGAACCTCAGAAAGCACAGGTGATGGAGGAGCAGTGTCTGTGATATTTCATCTTAACAGAAGTTTTGCAGTTGGTGTCTCAGAATCCTGTCCCATTTCTACAGCTGGATTGGTCAGTTTGTGTTGGTTTTCAGTAACTTCAGAAGTGGCAACAGTTGATCAATTTGTCTTCTCCAGATGTTGTGGTTACTAGTTTCCACTGTGTATGACACATTACCAGTTTGTACCACCACTGTCACAAGCATCCACTTTGTTCCAGAGATGTAGTTCTGAGCAAGTACACTCTCTCCTGTAGTGAAACTTCTGTACTACATTTGCCACCTCTCTCTGCTTGGGTTTTCTGTTCATTCAGCACGATCTGTTTTTGTTTGGGGTCTAAGCAGGTTAAGCTCTGAGCAAAGCAGTGTTTTCATCAGTGCAGCAGCTGGAGCTGTTTTGGTGGTGGTATATGAGGTGTGTTACGGTATGTCAGCAAGAAAGTGCAAAGACGCCGGTTGAGGGATCCACTTCCCACTGAAGAGTTGCGGCTTATTTCAATGTTTGTATAAATCGTTCAGCAAAGCCACGAGTGGCTGGTGATATGGTGCTGACTTGATGTGCCGAATTCCGTTTG
This sequence comes from Hypanus sabinus, assembly GCF_030144855.1. Lineage (NCBI taxonomy): Eukaryota > Metazoa > Chordata > Chondrichthyes > Myliobatiformes > Dasyatidae > Hypanus > Hypanus sabinus. The sequence continues at coordinate 79,269,162 of NC_082706.1, read as the reverse complement.
CTCCCATAAATGCCCTGAACTCTTCAAACTGGAGTTTGGAGCCATTGTCACTTACAAGCTGTTGAGGAAGTCCAAAACAGCTGAAGATGGAGTGTAGCTCCTCGATGCATTTTTCAGATGTAGTGAACTTCATGACGGCAGCACCAGGCCATTTGCTGTGTGTGTCCACTATGACCTACTGGTCCTGCAAAACCTATGTGAATCCTCTGCCACGGTTCTTCAGACCATTCCCATGGATGCAAAGGAGCAAGTTGAGGAACATTTCTTATTCACTGTCAATGAGGGCACGCTTTGGCCTACCCTTCAATGGTTACATCCATTCCTGGCCACTTTCATGCACACTATGCCACAGTGTCCTGCATATAGTTCATCAAGAGTTGCTTTCTTAATGCTGGAGGAATGACAACATGGTAGCTCCAAAGTAAACATCTTGCTTGGACTGTGAGCTCCTTCCATCGAGCCTGGTAAGATTTCAATTCTATGGTTGGCTTTCCTTTCCATTCATGGGTTACTATGTCCACTTTAGATAGAACAGGGTCAGTAGTGTGTACTTCTGGACTTGCGCCAAAGTTAACCAAGTTATAGGTACTTCCTTGAAGTAAAAGATCTCTTCAGGGATGGTTCTGGAGCTGTAACAGCTAAGGTAAACCTGGATAGTCCATCGGCAGTTGAATGGTGCTCGGACCTCCTGTAATTTATATTGTACTGATGTGCAGATAGTTCCAGGGCCCAATGATGCATTTGACTAGCAGCCAGGGAAGGAATACCCATTTAATATCAATTTGCTTCTATGCACTTTTACTATGTTTGAGAAAAGCAACTTTCCATATACCCCCTATACAACCACATGCAATACAACTAACCGATTTCCCTAATACTTAACCAAAAATATTTTCCCACTTTCTACACAAACAAATAAAAAATAAATTATATAATTTTATTTTTGTTTATGTAGTATTCAGGGGATTGTTTATGGTTAAATAATAAGGAAATGGGTTAGTTATGTTTTCTAAACTTCAGAAGTGGTTGTTCAGTGGTTATACAGAAAGCTTCTCTTCCCTACCATATTAGAAAATTAATGAGAGAAAACTATAATATAAAAAGATTTTATTTAAAGCAAAATGAAAAAGGGCAGATCTGAAATTTCCACTCCAGTACCCTTGTGTTTACAGCATGAATTCAGCAATGAAATTAAAACCCACTTACAATAACTGAAATCCAAATAATTCCAAAATAAAATCTTTATTCCTTCAGAATGGAATATTGTGAGCAATCACACAGAAACTAGGAGCACTGTATGCTGAGATCACTAATGAAATATCGGTTGAAGGAACTCTATTTTGTCATTGATATGCTGAACACCACACCAGCTTGTTGCAGTATTTGGACTTCGACAGTTACGACATTAGAAAAGGAGATTCAAATTCCATGAGTAATTACAACATTAGAAAACTAGGGATAGTGAAAAAGAGATGAAATGTCTGAGGAATGATGGGATTGTTGGATAGGGTGGAGGAGGAAAATACTGTTGTTTCACGAAATGGAAATTAAACTGATAAAAAAGTCAAAAGGGCATTGATAAAAAAGAAACAACATTTTTCTGACTCAACGGGGTGGAGGAATGCTTTTGGTCACCAGCCACTAAGAAATCAATGTTAATATTTATATTGGGCTTTTTATGCACACTTAAGAAGTTAGCAGCTGCTGTGGCATACAAAGAATGAGATAACGGAATACCCAAGCTGAACAATCCAATACCTTCTCTCAATCCTGCTTCTTTGATTCTTTTAGTTTTTCACAAACATTTTATACTCACCATATCAATATCTATATGGCTTCTTACCCAATAGACAAATATAGAGAGCAATAAAAATCTTTAAAACTATGGATTCCCAAAATCATGAATAGAACTGGCAATGAAGGAAACACTTCACAACTTTACATAGCTCAAATCTCAAAGTAGCATATCATAACAAAGATTCAAAGGTTCATTTATTATCAAAGCGTGTATCCATATACAAGCCTGAAGTTTGTCTTCTCCAGATAGCCACGAAACAAAGAAAGAAGATGAAAGTCATTGAGAGAAACATTAACCCCCCCCCCGCCACACAAAAAAGATCACATGATGATCATCAACCCCCTCTCCCCCACACAAAACGGAACAGGAACATCAACCCCAAAAAACAAACTGTACCCCACACAAAAAAACTAACAGAACACAATAGAACATCAACCCACAAACACCCTCCCCTCACACAACAAAACAGAAAAGGAACAGATGATAAAATGCACAGAATATGAAAACTGAAAGTCTGAAAAAAAAAGTGAAACCATATGTACTTTTAAAATAAATGAATTTCAACTTTGAGGTCACGGGGTTAACGTTTCAGGTAGAAAACCTTTCATTAGAACCGGGAAAGAGTTAGTTTAAGATAGCATTGGAAGTGAATGTGGGACAGATGGAATGGATAATACACAAGGAATATGATAGTGATGTCTCCTCAGGGATCATAATCCCACTGGTCCATGAGCAACTTACTAGGTTGTGTCTTGCCAATTTAAAAATGACCTGGTTACCCTTGTTCTTGTACTAATCTGCTGTTTATGTATCCTTAATCCCCCACGAACCCTCAAACCTCTTTTAAAGACTTTTTAAAATGTTAAAAGCAGTACACATCCTGGCCTGTCATTAACTATCCTGCTACTTACAAATGAAAGAATTCCTAACAAGTTTGGTAGGTATTACCTCATAAAACCAACATTTCTTGGTCTAATCGCATTATACTTTTAAGCCCTCCGACAGAACATTCTTAATAAATAGATGGCAGAATTTTCCCAATATCTATCATTAGTTTAATGGGGTTATTGTTCTCAATATTCTCTTTTTTGCTCCTTCCTTGAATAACAATGTTATATTTGCTGTTTTCCTGGATTAAGGATATTCTGAAGATAAGAACAAATGGCGTCATTAATCAGGGCATCAAGTTTAGGAGTATTGACATTGTACTGCAGTGATACAAGTTGTAGATAAGGCCATATCTGGAGCCACATGAGTGAATCTGCAGATGCTGGAAATAAATGAAAACACAAAGTGCTGACAGAACTCAGCAGGCCAGACAGCATCTATGGGAGGAGGTAGTGACAACGTACTACTGGAGCGCTGGGTTTACCTTTTATCCCCCTGTTATTGGAAAGACCATCAAGCTGGAGAGGGTGTGAACGGGTTTTATGAGGATACTTCCTGGACTAGAGGGCCTGAGTTATAGGAAGATGTTGGCTGTACTGGATCTTTTTTCCTTGGTTGCTGGAGAATGAAGGGTGACCTCATAGATGTGTATAAAATTATGAAAGGTTCAGATAAGGTGGGTAGTCATCATCTCCCCCCCCCCCCCAGGGTTGGAGAGTCCAAAATATGAGGGCACAGACACAAGATAAAAGGGGAAAGATTTAAAAGAGACCTGAGAGGTAACTTCTCTTTTAAGTGCACTTCTTTACACCGAGGGTACTGATTACCTGGAATTAGTTGCCAGAGCAAGTGGCTACATTTTCAACATTTAAGAGCCATTTGCACATGGTACATGGAGAGGAAAGGCCTGGAGAATGATGGACCGAATCTGCACAACTGAGAATAGAAAGGAAGATGTTGAGGTCAGTATGGACCAGTTGGGCCAAAGAGCCTATTTTCATGCTGAATGACCCAACAAATCAATGCCGATGTCATGAGCCCTGTGGGCCTGTGCAGCTTTTTGTTAATTGTTCTCTTAGCTTCAGTCATTAAGACCTTGTGCTTCCAGTTTAATATTGTCAAGTTTCATTTTGACTAGCACAGGTTTTCAGTGCACAGTGATTATTTAAAGTGGACTTCCAGACAAAGCTGATCCTTGTGTCATTAGGTACCTGTGTGTTTCGAGAATGAGTCATCTCATGGTGTTGTTCGGTCAAGCCTCCAATGTTCAGTTGGAATTCCTATGAATAAACTTTTGCTTCTGTCTCAACATAGGAGCCTATCATTCCTCTGCACCTGGGTTCAATCTGTTAGTCCACACTGTACCCATTGATCACCTTAGCATTTGCTAAGCAAAATTGATGACTCCAAGGCAAAACCAAATCTTCATTCCAGGCAACATTAATATAACAATTCAAAATGCATATAAAAATCAAATAGCTCTATTATATGCATTCGCATGTGCAACTCAGGCTATATAGACCTCAAAAAATGGTTTTGGTATAGCTGATGGAAGTCTCCATGGAGAAGGTACTATTGTCTTTGAAGGACAGACTTAATTAGGTCCAGGACTAAATGTCTTAAACTAAACCTGCAGTCTTTTCATGAACAAGCACTACTTCATATATTACAGCAGGAGTTCTGAATGTTGTGTCCTAGTTTCAATTGCCTTTAGATATGTCATAAAATACCCTACTGACATCAGATGAGAAATGAGGATGTTTACTGATGTTAGAATCATTTGCAATTCCTCAATGAATTGAGCTTTCCCTAATGCAACAAGAACCAGGCAATCTACAGTGATGGGCTAATAAGTAACAAGGAACATGCACACCACAACTGAGAAACAATATCTGTCACGAACAAGACAAGATCTGCAGATGCTAGAAATCCATGCAACACGCACAAAATGCTGGTGGAACTCTGCAGGCCAGGCAGCATCTAAGGAAAAGTATACAGTCAATGTTTTTGACCAAAACCCTTCAGCAGGACTGCAGGAAAAAAAAAGCTGAGGAGTAGATTTAAAAGTTGGGGGGAGGATAGAGAGAAACACAAGGGGGAGGGGTGAAGTAAAGAGCTGGGAGTTTGATTGGTGAAAGAGGCAAAAGACCATGGAAGAAAGAAAAAGGGGGAAGGAGAACCAAAGGAGATAAGCCGAGAGAGGGAAAAGGGGATGGGAAGCAGTAAAGGAGAAGTGGGTGGTGGTATTACCAAAAGTTCAAGAAATCTATGTTCATGCCATCAGGTTGGAGGTTACCGAAGCAGAATATAAGGTGTTGTTCCGCCAACCTAAGTGTGGCCTTATCACAACATAAATGCTTAGCAAGTCTATGCTGGGTCTCACAGATATGCAAGAGGCCACATTGGAAGCACCAGACACAGTATATGATCCCAACAGACTCACAGGTAAAGTGTTGCCTCATCTGGAAGGACTGTTTAGTGCCCAAGGCTACCCCTTTTGTTTGAAGGAAGTGGGAGGAGAAATTATTAGAATGAGGACAAGATCTGCTAGGGAGAGGAAAGTGGTGGTGGAGGGGAACTGTTTGGGTCTAGTGTCCAGCAAGAAATGGAGAGCTTCGAGGCCTTCCTGATGGAGGTGTATCGGGAATGGACATCCATGGTAAAAATAAGATGATGGGGGCCAGAGAACCTGAAATCATTGAAAAGATCCAGAGCGTGTGAGTGTCACGATGTAGGTAGCAAGGGACTGAACGAGGGGGATAAAACAGAGTTAAGGTTTCCTGATATGAGTTCTGTGGGACAGGAACAAGCTGAAACAATGGGTCTATATGGACGAGCAGGTTTGTGGATCTTGGGTAAGAGGTAGAAATAGGAGGTGTAGGGTGTGGGGACTTTGAGGTTGGTGTCAGTGCATGGGAGATTGCCAGACTCAATAGGTTGATGATGGTGTGGGAGATGATGGCCTGGTGTTCCTTAGTGGGGTCCTGCTTTGATTAATGACCATTAGTATCCTGTATGTTTTCCTATCCATTTTGTCTGCCTACGTTACCACCTTCAAGAATCTATGGATTTGTACTCCAAGGTCTCTGTTCCTGAATAATCCTCAAACCCACAGCATTCATGGTGCATATCCTTACCTCATTAGTGCTCCCAAACTGTATTACATCAGATTTATCTAGATTTAATTCCATCAGACATTTTACAGCCCATTTCACCAAAATATCAACTTCTCCCTGCAGCCTCACTATCTCCTACACCATAAGTATCTCTGTCAATCTTTGCATCATCCTGATCTTGGCTTCTACATCTGCTGTAATGGTATTGGATCTGCTGACCACAAAGTTCTAAATTCAACTGAAGACCTTAAACCTAATTGGATATAAATAGCTACAAGTATTCTCATTAAGGTAACTACCTAATCTTCAAATTTTATTTTCCTCTTTGTTCTCCATGGCAAGTTTAGCTGCCAATGTCCATTATTCGAACAGTGGGTCGCTTCTCCTTACCAAGGAGAAGATAGTTCCAGTTAACAAAATGGTTTAAAATACAGTTCATTTATTTTCAGTGATTTTCATTTAAATCCATACATTCTCAAAACACAATTAAAATTCACAGTGGATTTTTATCTTCAATGTTTCCAAATTCTCAGAGAGGATTTCTATCTTATAAAACATTTCCAAACTGCAAGCCATTTCTAAATCACAACCCATCTCCAAAGCACAAAGCATTTCTAAATTTCAAAGGATTTAGGATCATGCATTCCTTAAACATAAAGCATTTCTTAAGCATAAAGGATTGCTCAGAAACAGAGGATTAAGGACTACAAATTTCAAAACCACAGGTACAATTCCGATAAACTAAAAAGACATACCAAAGAGTTGCAGACATTGAAGCTGGAAGTCTGGATTCTTATTCTCCCTGTTGTTTTCATAGCTTCTGGATGTTCTTTACCCCATTCTAACAAGCCTGAACTTCCCTCTGCATTCATTCCCTTTTCCCCCCTTCACAACCATATATTTCCTCAGATATGCTTTTAACACAGTCTCAAAGGATTTTTGGAGGTACATAACTCAACTAAGGCCATAAATGCTGTGAAGCTAAATTCTTTGAGTGCATAAACCTCCTAAGCATAAAAATATTAGTTATTGATATGCTAAAAGATATTATCGATCTGTTCAGCATGCTTCCTGGAACTAAACAACTTAAGAGTCAGCTTGTCTGTTTAGAACAACTCAAATCAAACAATCTATTGTCTTATACTGCATCTTGAGCAATAATAAACCAGAAGTAGTGAGCTAGCATCTTTTCTCATGGAGTGTTTGCTATCTGCAAACCTTGTCTCCAAGGCTGTTTTTTAACTTCAAGCTGATCACTGCTTTCTATTTACATTTCAAGAACTGAAGACTGACTTCCATTTATGAACAAAAGCTACACAAAGCAATATAGTTTAAAGTTTACTCACATCTGTTTTTGATTTTACAATTGGCAAGGAGTGGGTATCTATAACATTACATGCATTTGTACATCCAAGTCATTCATTTGTATTACAAACAACAGGAGTCCCAACACTTCTCCTTGTGAGGCATCACTACTCATAGGTATCAAATCACAAAACAACCCTCTACCATCACTCTCTGTTTCCTGCTTTGGAATTTTGGATCTAGACTCCAATGTGTCCTGTATCTCATGGACAATAACATTTTGACATTGTTAAAAGCTTTACAAAAGTTCACGTAATTGGGCTAATTCCAAGAAATTACATCTAATCAATACACTTTGGTAACTCTTCTAAGAATTCTGTTAAGTTGTTCAGACAGATCTGTCCTTGACAAAGCTATGTTGGTGATCTCTGATTAGTCCTGACTTACTGACTGATTATTAATCTTCTCCACTTGCAGGCAGATTTCAGAGAGTAATTTCTCGTGACCTCTCTTTCCTCCCTAATTTCCTTATTAACCACCACCCTATATTTTTTATACTCCTGATAGGATTTTCCCTCCCATTAGCCATGACATATGTTTCATTTCTTCTTTTTATCCTACCTTCCGTCTCCCTTGATATCCAAGGGTTTTTATTTTTGTTTCCTCGGACCATTACCTTTACAAGAACATGTTGGCCTTACACTCTTGCTATTTCTCCTTTGAATAAATCCCACTGTGCAATGTAGGCTTACCTGCTTGACTGAAAGAGTGCAGCCCCAGCAACATTTAAGAAATTTGATCCAATTGAAGAATGTTGGCACCAGAATGTGGTGACAATTGGGAGGTGCACTGCACATCATTGGTTATGTTGGTTGTTAATGCAAATGATGTACTTCACTATATATTTTGATGTGCAGTACATATGATAAATAAATCTGAATTGAAAAATCTTGAAAAATGTTTTTTTCTACATTCTCTCCACTATTGGTGCACCATAGTTGTGACATGTTATGTCAGCGCAAAAATGAATCACAGAGGATTCTTTGATCATACTTCATGCACTCCTAAAGAACATCTAAATATATTCCAGTAAAAGATCTGCATGCCCTTATATCAAACTTACATTCAATTAACATCACATCATTTGTAACAAATTCTTCTGCCTCTAAACAGGCCCCAGTTGTCCAGCAAAGAAAAAAACAGTACTGAGTATCTTTATTGCTTTTCATATCCTTGAGGCTGCCAAGGAATGCTTCAGTCAAAAGGTCACTTTAGAAGTGGAATTGCTGTCCTATGGTGAATTCAGCAGCTAGTTTGTGCACAACAGGTCCAGATAGAAGTTTTTGTTGGCAATAATTCAAATTCAAGTTTGACTATCATTCGACTATACATGAATACAGCTGAATGAAGCAGCATTCCCCTGGGGCCAAGGTGCAAAACATACACACAAGATTGGGGGATTGCTTTGTTAAACATCTTAGCTGTGAAGGCTACAGAAGGCAGACTCTCACAGTGGCCACCCATTTTCATTTGGCTGTTGTTTCTCATTCTGACATGTTTGTCCGTGGCCTCTTCTATTGTCATGATGAGGCCAAACTCAGGAAGGAGGAGCAATATCTCATTTTCTGCTTGAGTAGCCTTCAACCTGTTAGCAGAAACATCAATTTTTCTAAATTCCAGTAACTTTTCCTCCCCCCCCCCCCCCCACTTCCTCTCAGCTTGTCAAGTCCACTTTGGAAAAAAACAAATGCAGAGTGGTTGACTACTTTGCTCTAACTGCTGGGTGTCCCTCAGCTTCTAGTTGCCTGCTGCTTTAACTCGCTACGATACCAAAGGCTGATGCAACTTTCTATCAGTGTACAGAGCACTCTGACTGGCTGCAACACCATCTGATATGGAAGCTCCAATGCACAGGATTGCGAGAGGCTGTAGAGGGTTGCAGACTCAGGTGGCTGCATCACGGGCATGACTCTCCCAGTGTCAAGGTCCCTCAGGAAGGAGACATCAATCATTAAGGACCCAACCATCTGGGACATGCCCTTCTCTTGTTACTACCATCAAGGAGGAGGTACTGGAGTCTGAAGACCCACATTCAACAATTCAGAAACAGCCTCTTCTAGTCCACCAGCAGATTTCTGAAAAGTCCATAAACCCATGAACACTACCTGATTATTTCTTGTTATTCACGACTTACTGATTTTGGAATTTATGGTAATTTTATACCTTTGTGCTGTACTGCTGCCACAGAACATCAAATTTCAAATCATTTAAAACATTGAAAACAAACCTTTCTGTTGATTCTGACCCAGCTCCAAATGATCAATAAAAGCTTGACAATCCGTACCTGAATTTACATCTTGGTATTTAGCGGTCTTTGGGATTCAATGAGGATTCAACAATTTTTTTTCTGTTATAATGTCACAAATCTATAATATTGTGGCGACCCACTTCCCAGCGCATTCGAACCAGCTCACAAAGTGGCACACACCAACATTGAGGCCAGTCCCAAAGAGGGCGCCAAGCTTGCTTTACCAGCAAGGGGAAAAGCCCGCACGCGGGACGGGACTGTGAATACGTGCCCCCTACAGTATTCCCACCCGGGGAGGGCGAGATCAGGATGGTTTTAAAGTGAGGCCGTGAAGTTTGAATAAACCTCTTTTGCAACTGCAGCTCACTGACTACGTGTCATTATTTCAGCGCTGCATGTAGCACACCGCTACAATTGGTGACCCCGATGGCCCAAACGATATCTGGACCGGAGATGAACGACGCCGCATCTGTTCATGCAGTTTCGTTAAAACTGCCAAGCTTCTGGACGCTGTGACCTCACCTATGGTTCCAGCAAGCAGAAGCCCAATTCCACATTCGGCAGATAACCTCGGATGCCACACGTTACTACTACGTGGTGAGCTCCCTCAACCAGGAGACAGCCACCCAGGTTGAGGAGTTCATACAGTTGCCCCCAGAGGTTGGCAAGTACACGGAATTTAAAGCCTTGCTCATAAGGACTTTTGGACTCTCATGGCGCGAGCGAGCTGTCCGCTTACCTGGATGGTTTGGGGGACAGGCCACCGTCAGTTTTGATGAACGAGATGCTCTCCCTGATCGAAGGTCACAAGCCCTGCCTCATGTTTGAGCAGGCATTCCTGGAACAGCTGCCCGAGGACATACGCCTGCTGCTGTCCAAAGTGGATTTCAGCGACCCCCGGAAGGTGGAGGCCCAGGCGGACATGCTGCGGAACGCCAAGAAGGTGAATGGGGCATCCGTCGCACAGATCACCAGGCCACGCTCCCAGCAGCAAACCAGACCAGGTCCGGCCGCAGAGCCCGCTAACCCCAGAGGCAGGGGTGGGGAGACCTACAAACAATGGTGCTTCCACCACCAGCAGTTGGGCGCAGAAGCCTGCCACTGTAGCTCGCCCTGCAAGTTCCCGGGAAACGCCAGGGCCAGCCGCCGCTAATGGCTACGGCGGCTTGCCATCAGGATAGCCTCCTGTATGTGTGGGACAAGCAGTTGGGACGCTGCTTTTTGGTCGACACTGGAGCCGACATCAGCGTCTTACCTCCGACAAGTTACAACACCCGCAACAGAGAACCGGGTCCCACCCTGAGGGCTGCAAACGGCAGCACCGTAAGGACCTACGACACCCGTACGGTGTGGCTACAGTTCGGCTCCAGCTGGTTCACACTGGCCGCCGTAGCCCAACCGCTCCGGGGACCGGATTTTACTGGTCGACCTGCCAAGGCAGAGACTGGTCTACGCCGAGACCTTTCAAACATTCTCCCTGGGTGAAGCCCAGTTGCCGGCCCCACACCTGGACTCTATCATGCTGTCTGACAACGACTTCACCAGAGTCCTGGCGGATTTCCCATCGGTTCTGGCACCACAGTTCATGGCAGTCCTGCCCAGACACGACGAACAGCACCACATCCTGACCCTGGGACCATCCCTCCACGCCCGTGCTCGAAGGCTTTCCCCAGACAAGCTCCTACTGGCGAAGGAGGAGTTCAAGAGGATGGAGGAATTGGAGATCATCCGGCGGTCCGACAGCCCATGGGCCTCCCCCCGGCACATGGTGCCCAAAGCGACAGGGGGCTGGAGACTGTGCGGCGACTACCGCAGGCTGAACTAGGCTACGACGCCAGACCGCTACCCTGTGCCGCACATTCAGGACTTTGCAGCAAACCTGCATGGCACACGGATCTTCTCCAAGGTAGACCTTGTCCGGGGAGACCATCAAATCCCGATGCATCTGGACGATGTCCCAAAAACGGCTCTCATCACCCCGTTCGGCATATTGAGTTCCTCCGCATGCCGTTCGGCCTAAAGAATGCCGCACAGACATTTCAGCGGTTAATGGACACGGTGGGACGTGACCTGGACTTCGCTTTCATCTACTTGAACGACATCCTCATAGCCAGCAGCAGTCGTCAGGATCATCTGTCCCACCTCCGTCAACTCTACGCCCGTCTTAGTGAATACGGCCTGACAATCAACCCGGCCAAATGCCAGTTCAGGCTCGACACCATCGACTTCCTGGCCCACAGGATTACTAAAGACGGGGCAACCCCTCTGCCCGCGAAGGTAGACGCAGTCTACCTTCCCCCGACCCAACACAATCAAAAGCCTTCAGGAATTCATGGGTATGGTGAATTTCTACCACCGCTTCCTCCCCTCAGCTGCCTGAATCATGCCGCATCTGTTCATGCAGTTTTGTTAAAACCTGAAGTACATTACCTGGGACGAGGAGTCCGCTTTCATTAAAACCAAAGAAGCCTTGGCAAACGCCGTGATGTAAGTGCACCCCAGAATGGACGTCCCTACCGCCCTCACAGTGGACTCATCTAACACGGCAGTCGGTGGGGTACTGGAGCAACTCATCGCGGGTCGCTGGTAACCCCTGGTGGTTTTCAGCAAGCACCTACGACCACCCGAGCTCAAATACAGTGCTTTCAACCGGGAACTGTTGGCGCTCTACCTGGCAATCCGGCATTTCAGGTACCTCTCAGAAGGTAGGCCCTTCACCGCATTCACGGACCACAAACCTCTTACCTTTGCGTTCATGAAAGCATCTGACCCCTGGTCGTCCTGCAAGCAGCAACATCTGTCCTACATCTCCAAATACACAATGGATGTCCGGCATGTCTCGGGAAAGGACAATGTCGTGGCGGACGCACTTTCCCACCCCAACATCCAGGCCCTGTCCCAGGGGGTAGACTATGAAGCGCTGGCGGAGGCGCAGCAGGCAGACAAGGAGATTCCTAGTTACAGAACCGCAGTCTCCGGTTTGCAGCTCCAGGACCTCCCCATAGGCCCAGGTGAGAGGACCTTACTCTGTGACGTCACCATCGCCCAACCCTGTCCCATTGTCCCGGCAAACTGGCGGCGGCGCGTTTTCGACTCCATTCATAACTTACCACACCCCTCCATCAGGACAACCGTCCGAATGGTCTCCAACAGGTTCGTTTGGCATGGACTCCGCAAGCAGGTCAGTGAATGGGCCAAAATGTGCATGCACTGCCAAACGGCCAAGGTGCAGCGGCACACCAAAGCCCTGCCGCAGCAGTTCCACCCCACCCACTGGCATTTTGACCGTATTCATGTGGATATCGTGGGCCCCCTGCCAGTGTCACGAGGAGCACAGCACCTCCTGATTGTCGTGGACCGGTTCACGAGATGGCCAGAGGCGGTCCTGGTCACCAACACCACCTCCGAATCCTGCGCCCGGGCACAGATTGCAACCTGGGTATCTCGCTTTGATGTACTGGCCCACATTACCTCCGACAGAGGCGCCCAGTTCACCTCCAGCCTGTGGTCAGCTATGGCCAGCCTTTTGGGGACTCAGCTGCACCACACCACTGTCTACCACCCACAGTCGAACGGACTAGTTGAGCGTTTCCACCATCACCTGAAGTAGGCTCTCATGGCCCGCCTATGAGGAGCTAACTGGGCGGACGAGTTTCCCTGGGTCCTACTCGGCATCCGCACGGCGCCCAAAGAGGATCTGCACACCACGTCGGCCGAGTTGGTGTACGGCACACCCCGGTCGTCCCAGGAGAGTTCATACCAGCCCCAAAGGGGCAAGAGGAAGACCCCACAGCAGTCCTGGGCAGACTACGCAAGAGGCTCAGTAACCTGGCCCCCATACCCACTTCGCAGCATGGGCAGAACCTGACCTGCGTACCCAAAGACCTGCAAAACTGTAAGTTTGTTTTTGTACGACGGGGCAGACATCGGGCACCACTACAGCGGCCCTACGAGGGGCCATTTACGATGATCAGAAACAACGGGACCATATTCGTGCTGTACATTGGGGGGAAAGAGGAGGTTTTCACAGTGGACTGGCTCAAATCGGCCCATGTGAACTTGGTGCAGCCAGTCAAGATTCAGGCACCGTGGCGCAGAGGCAGATCTCCCAAACAGAGTCCGACCCAGACTGAGGACATTGTGGGGTGTATCGCCAGTTCTTGGGGGGGGGGGGGGGTTTGTGGCGACCCACTTCCCAGCGCACTCGAACCGGCTCACAAAGAGGCACGTGCTGACATTGAGGCCGGTCCCAAAGAGGGCACCAAGCCTGCCCCACCAGCAAGAAGAAAAGCCTGCACGCGGGATGGGACTGTGAATACGTGCTCCCTACAGCATTCCCGCCCAGGGAGGGCGGGATCAGGAAGGCTTTAAAGTGAGGCCGCGAAGTTTGAATAAACCTCTTTTGTAACTGCAGCTCACCGACTACGTGACGTTATTTCAGCGCTGCGTGTAGCACACAGCTACAATATTACCTCAGTTCTTCTGTCTCCGCAGACACTGACTGGCCTGCTGGATACTGTCAGTATTCTCCTTTTGGTTTCATTTCTTTTCAACAGCTTTGAACTGCATTTCACAGCTTTAGTAATTCCCTTTAGTGGTTTTGTCTCTACAAATCTCCCTAATTGACCTATCAGCAAGATGGCTTTGTAAATTACAGAATCACCATAATGATCTCTATTAGAAAGATATGTTTAGTCTGGTCCATCTCCATCTGTATCTCGTTGTATCATTTACTGAGCTCTGACAAAGAGATCCAAAGTGAAACCTTAAGCTTCTTCTACAGTTGCTGCCTGACCAGAATCAGGTTTATTTTCATTGATTTATATGATGTGAAATTTGATGTTTTGTGGTTGCAGGACAGTGCTAATGTTTGTATTAATTACAAAATCAATAAATAGTGAATAAAAAGGAATAAAATAGATCACCCCTCACAATTTCCACCACCATCAAAGGACTGCCAGGTCCTTCTTCCCACCCTTTTCCCTTATTACCTGTAAATCTTTAGTCCTTAGCTCAGCGTATGCAGGAAGGTTAAGGCAATGGAATGCTCCTCCTGTAAGATGTGATATATCAGAGAATCTGACAGTCTCCCTGATTACGACATCTGCAGGAAGTGCACCCAATTTCAGCTCCTGATTGACAAGGTCAAGAAACTGGAGCTCCAGCTGGGCATCCATTCAGGAGGTTGAAAACCTCACGGATGAACGGAGGTGGTCATAGCCCAACTGCAGGCTTCAAATAATAGATGGGGACCAGCAGGAAAAGTCAGTGCAGGGTTCATCTATGGCCATTCCCCTCAGCAACAAATATATCTTACTATATATGTTACTAAACACAAAGTGCACTGCAGATGCTGTGGTCAAATCATGACGTACAAAAAAGCTGGATGAACTCAGCAGATCAGGCAGCATCCGTTGAAATAAGCAGTCAATGTTTCAGGTCGAAACCCTTCGTCAGGACTAAAGAAGGAGTGGGTAGGGGCCCTATAAAGAAGGTGGGGAGAGGATGGAAAACCAATCAGAGGAAAGATCAAGGGGTGGGGGAGGGGAAGCAGGGAGGGGATAGGCAGGAGAGATGAAGAAGGAATCTGAGGGGAAAGCACTATGGGTAGTAGAAGAAGGCAGAGTCATGAGAGGTGATAGGCAGCTAGAAGAGGAGACAGAGTAGAGGTGGGATGGGGAAGGGAGAGGGAGGGAATTATCAGAAGTTGGAGAATTTGATGTTCATACCAAGGGGCTGGAGACTACCCAGACGGTATATGAGGTGTTGCTCCTCCAACTGAAGTTTGGCCTCATCATGGCAGTAGAGGAGGCCATGTATGGACATGTCCGAATGGGGATGAGAGGGAGAATTGAAGTGAGTAGCAACCGGGAGATCCTGTCTGTTGTGGTGGATGGAGCAGAGGTGCTCAACGAAACGGTCCCCCAATCTGTATCGGGTCTCGCTGATGTAGAGGAGGCCACACCGGGAGCACCAAATGCAATAGGTGACCCCAACAGACTCACAAGTGAAGTGTTGCCTCACCTGGAAGGACTGTTTGGGGCCCTGAATGGTGGTAAGAGAGGAGGTGTTATGTTCCAGGATGTCTCAGTGGATGCAGAATATTCTCAGCCATTAATGAATTTAAGAGCATGGATCAGGACATGGACATGTTGTGGCCAGTGCAGAGACTTCATTGAGAGCGTGATATGAATGGGTACTTAATGTTTCGATGTTTTAGAAAAGATAGAGAGGGAGGTAAAAGAGGCCGAGGGGTTGCACTACCAATCAGAGAGAGTATCACAGAATGGAATAATCAGAGGGTATCTCAGAATGGAATAATGGAAGGCTCATCCACTGAGCCTATATGGGAAAAATGGTACAATCACTCTGATGGGATTGTACTTCAGACCATCCAACTGGAACATTGAGGAACAGATATGCAAGTAGATTAGGGAAACAGTAAAAATAATAGGGTTATCATGGGGGACTTCAACTTCCCTAATATAAATGAGGACCTACTGAGTGTAAGAGGCTTGGATTGGGCAGCATTTGTTAGGTGCATCTAGGAGGGTTTCTTAAATCAATTTGCAGACAGACCAGCAAGAGGAGGGGCTGTACAGGTAAAGGGGTGTTGGGTAATGAGCCTGGCCAGGTGACTGACCTTGCTGTGTTGAGCAGTTGAGTGGTTGAGCAGTGTAGGAACAGTGACCACAGCTCCATAAGTTTTAAGTTAGCTATAGATAATTGATAATAGCTGGGGTCACCTGTCTTGTAAAGACACAGCCCAGAAGCAATAGCAATAGCAAACCGCTTCTGTAGAAAAAATTGCCAGGAACAATCCTGGTCATGGAAAGACTATGACTGCCTACATCGTACAACACAGCACAAAACAAACAATAGACAAGGTTAAGTATGAACTTTGCAGGAGAGTATTAAATTGGAGCAGAGCAAAGTCCAAGACTATTAGGCAGAATCTAAGGAGAGTTAATTAGGAACAGCTACTTTTGGCCAAGTCCACATCTGACACATAGAGAGTGTTTAATGTCCAATTACACAGAGTACAGGACAGGTATGTTCCAATCAAAAGGGACAAGGGTGGCGAGGTCAGAGAACCTTGGATATCAAGAGAGGTGATGAATTTAGTCAAGAAATAGAAAAAGTATGTAACTGTTAGGAAGGTAGAATCAAACAGAGCCCTTGAGGATCATAAAGAAGCCACAAAGTAACTCAAGAAGGGAATTAGGAAAGCCAAAAGGGGCAATGAAAGGTCACTGGCAAGCAGGTTTAAAGAGAGTCCCAAGGCATTCTATACATTCATCAGAGCAAGAGGATAACTAGGGAGAGGGTGGGGCAACTCAAAGGTAAAGAGGGTAATATTTGCTTGGATTCAGTGGATGCAGGTGAGGTCCTTAATGAATACTTCTACATTGGTATTTACCAAGGAGAAGGATGTAGAGGATAGGGAGATCAGTGTCGAGAGTATTAATATGCTAGGGCATTTCAAAGTAAAGGAGGAGGTAATGTTGGTTCTTTTAAAGACCATTAAGGTGACTAAGACCCTGGTTCCTGATGGGCTATACCCCAGTTTTTGAGAGAGACAAGTGAAGAGATTGCTGGGTCATTGACCAATTTGTTTCCTCTCTAGCCATAGGGTGAGGTTCCGGAGGACTGGCAAGTAGCTAATATTCCATTATTCAAGAAAGGAACCAAGGATAATCCTGTAAGCTATAGTCCTGTGAGTCTCACAGCAATGATAGGAAAACTACTAGAGAGAATTCTTAGGTATAGGGTTTATGAGCATTTGGAAAACAATGGCCTATTTAGAGAGAGTCTGCATGGCTTTATGTGAGGCAAGTCATGTCTTACTAACTTGAATGAATTTTTTGATGTGGTAAAGAGGATGATTGATGAAGGTAGAGCTGTGGATGTTGTCTACATAGATTTTAGTAAGGTAATTAACAAGGTCCCTCATAGGAGACTCATCCAGAAGATGAAGATGCATGGGATCCATGGTGAATTGGCCATTTGGTTTTTCAGAATTGACTTGCCCATTGAAGACAGAGGGTAATGATCAGAGGAATTTACTATAGCTGGAAGTCTGTGATCTGTGCTGGGATCTCTGCATCTGTTATTATATTAATAACCTGGATGAAAATGTAGATGGGTGGGTTAGTAAGCTTACAGATAATACAAAGATTGGAGTTGTTGTGGATAATGTAGATGGTTGGCAAAGAATACAGTGGACCTGGATCAGTTGCATATATGGGTGGAATATTTGACCCAGACAAATGTGAAGTGTTGCACCTTGGTAGGTCAAACTTAAAGAGACAGTTCACTGTTAAGGGAAAGACCTTTAACTGTATCGAGGAGCAGAGGGATCTTGGGGTCCAAGTTCATAGCTCCCAGAAAGTGACTACACAGATTGACCAGGTGCTTAAGAAGGTATGTGGCATGCTTGTCTTTATTAGTCAAGGCATTGAGTTTAACAGTCAGGAAGTTATGTGGCAGCTTTATAAAACTCTTATTAGGTCACATCCGGAGTAATGCATACAGTTGTGATTACTGCATCTTAGGAAGGACCTCAATGCTCTAGAGAGGGTGCAGAAGAGGTTTACCAGGATGGTGCCTGATTTAGAGGGAGATTTGCTGATACTACACAGGAGGATTTAAACTATTCTGACAGGGGAATAGAACCCAAATCAATGATGTGGCAGATGAAAAAAAGATGATGGAGGTTAATCCAAGCAAGTTTAATAGCCAGGACAGATGGGGACAGGGCAGGGAGAAAGGAAAACTTGATGGACTAAGTTGCATTTATTTTAAAGCAAGAAGCTCTATAGGTAAAGCAGATCATCTCCAGGTATGTACAGGTACATGTGGCTATGATACTATAGCTATTACAGAAAACCATTTGAAGGATGAGCAGTACTCGCAGGTGCTCTGATATGGTATGATTGATGATGATTGATTGATGATTGATGATGATGCTCTGGTATGATTGAGGTGGATGTTCGAGAGGGGAGGGAGTTATGCATTTGATTAAGCAGAACATCACCATTATTATTCCTGAGGTGTCAACAAGTATAGATATATGAGTGGAACTCATATTCCCACTTTGATTAGACCCTTTATAGAGAAATCAGAGCAGCAAATATGTAGGGAGACAGCAGATAATAGTAATAATAAGGTTGCAATAGTAAGTGATTTTAATTTCCCGGTATTAACTGGGACCACCATAGTTTTAAGAGCTTGAATGGGGCAGAATTAGTTAAATATGCCCAGGAATGCTTTCTCAAGCAACATGTAGAAGGTGTTACTAGAGAGAGAGAGCCACAGTGGGCCTTCTGTTGCAAAAAGAGGTTGGGCAAGCATCTGAAATGTCAGTGGTGGAGCACTTTGGGACCAGTGACTATGATTCTGTTGGTCTTAAAAATAGTCATAGCAAAAGAACCCAAATTTCCTCAAATCAAAACCCTAAATTGGAGCAAAACTAATTTTGATGACATTAGAAAGCAATTTGCAAGGGCTGATTGGGAGTTGTTGACTGCAGGTAAAGGAATATTTTGCAAGTGGGAGTCTTTAAACATTAGCTAGAGAGGGCCATCATTTTTCTGATTGACAACACTGGCAGGGTCAGGGAACGCTGATGACAATGGATATTGAGCGTCACGATAGGCACTGGCAATATCGGAACCCAAGTGCAGTCAAATGATAGACTCTGATTCAGAGATGACGATGAGGGTTTATTCATAATAATTCCAAAAGAACATTGGTGGCTTGGCTGAACAACACTATGGTATACAACATCCTCAAAACTAGTACCCTGTAATTAGTGCTAATTGGCACCCATGTGGCGACCCATTTCCTGGCACATCCGAACCGGCTCACAATTAGATAGCCTACGGGAGTTTGCGAGCACAGAGCTTTGGAGCCTCTGCGCCACGGGGGGGCAGGTTGAGGGAGGCTTAAAAGTGAGGCTGAGGATTTCGAATAAAGTTTTTTCCTGCGACTGCAGTTACCGACTCCGTGTCGTAATTTTAGCGCTGTGTGTAGCACACCGCTACACCCACTTAAATAATACGATTAACGTGAAATCCCCAAGCCAATCAAATAAACTTAACAAGCTTAAATAGAAGAAATCAGGAGACCGTATTATCAAGAGTGAGTCACTCAAGAAACTCTAAACAACCGATTCAGGTGCTGTAAAAGCCTCAGAGCCCAACTCTTTCCAGCACCCCACACAAGCCTAAGAACTCATTACATTGAGGAGAAAGGAGAGTATGTGTTACGAGTGAGCAGCTGGGATGAAGCAAATCTGGATGTAAGGGGTGTAAGAGAAAACTTAAGAGGGAGATCAGAGGGATAAAAAGAGGATATGAGATAATTTGGTAAAGAAGAATCCTAACCGATTCCATTAGTGTATTAACAGCAAAGAAGGAGAGTCTAAGAACTACAGGAGGTGACCAAAGTCTTAAATAAGTAGTTGTCATTTGTATTTACTGTGGCGAAGGTCATGGAAGCTAGTGAATTCAGGAAAGAGAATATTGATTTCTTGAATTCAAAAGAGGACATCCTGGAAGTCTTACAGCATATAAAGTTGTATAAATTATGGGATTACTGAAAGACTACTGATCAATCCACTACTGAAGAAAGCCATGGAGGCTCAGACACTGTATATTTAGGAGTGAAATCAATAGGTTTTACCCATATTTAGTACATTAAGTGGTGTAGTTATAGGGAAGCAATATTGTAAAAGATCTTGAACAGCAGATCAGGCATAAGGGGTAAATTGTCTCCTCCGTCTTCAGTTTACTATGTTCTTGACCCAGTGAACTCTTAAGATGGTTGGAAAAAAACTACTTCTTGGTAAATATATATATTTCTGCAGCCTGGTAGAAATAATTTTCAGATTCTGTCTTTATTATGGTCCTGTCGGTTCTCTTGGGATCATTAATTATGCCATAAGTGCTATTCAAATTCAAGCTGTGGCAGCAGTTATGTATAGAGAGCCTGTGTTTAATTTCTATAGTGTTTCTTCATATTTTAAGGTGACATAGAGGAAGGCCAGTCAGCTCATTTAGTCTGTGTCAGTTTTCAAACAATCCAATCAATCCCTTACTCCCATTATTTGCTAGTAACTATTCACAACAATATCAAGTCACATAATAGCTGGGACCTTGACTAGAAGCAGATGCAATAGTAAATCTAAAGCAAAATGCATTTATACCTAAGGTATAAATTCCAACATACAATGTTGTCACTTTATTAGGTACCTCCTGTACATTGGACAAGGTGCTACACGTGAGGCTGCTAGACAAGATAACAGCCCATGGTGTTGCAGGAAAAATACCAGCATGGATAGAAGATTGGCTGACCAGTAGAAATAAAGCAGCTTGTCTTTAGACGTAAGAACTCTATGTACCACCTTGAATTGTAATAAAGAATGACGAGCACATAATGATGAAGAATTAACCAATTTTAAAATAGTCTTCTAGTTCTCTTCAGATATGAGAATCTGTAAATCCTTCTCCCAGTGTCCTTTAATTTTATCTAAAGAAGCCTTTTTCAGTCCCAATAGCAGACCATAAATGTGAGATATTGAACCGTTTTCAAAGAGCTTCTGATTAAAAATTGTAACTATTATACTTTTATCTGGGTTTGTAGGAAATGTATGATATTCTAATGTTATGGGGACACTTTCTGAGTTATTTTCATAATTTTTGAACTGTTATTAAAGGATGGTTCTGAGCCATCATTATTATAATATTATATGGTAAGGTTTTTTTTCTCTTTTCTTTTTCACCAGCCAGCTCATTTTGGTAGTGGGGTAGATTTCTTTTAATAAAATACAATCATTCTACTTTATTTCATTTTATAATTCAATCTTTTTTTCTACATGATTGATTTGGAATATGGGATAACTGTGATCATTTAAATGTTATGTAATTCATATTACTTGTATCCTTATGAACTTTGTATTTATATCTGTGCAATTAATATAATATTAATAAAAATACTGAAAGAGAAATAAAGCAGCTTTTTCGGGTTGGCTGCCAGTCACTAGTGATGTTCCATAGGGGTCAGTATTTTCCACCGCTTCTTTTCACAATGTATGTCAATTATATGGATGCCAGGTTTGTGGCCAAGTTTGCAGATTATATGAAAATAGGTGGAGGCAGGAAGTGTAGAAGAAGCAGATTGTCTGCAGAAGGACTTAGATAGATTAGGAGAAGGTATAAAGAAGTGGCAGATAGAATACAGTACAGGGAATGTGTTGACATGCACTTTTGTAGAAGGAATAAAGGAATTTTCTAAACAGGGAGAGAATCAGAAATCAGAGGTGCAAAGGGACTTGGGAGTCCTTGTACAAGGTTCCCTAATGGTTAACTTACAGGTTGAGTCAGTGGTAAGGAAGGCAAATGCAATGTTACCATTCATTTTGAGAAGACTAGGATATAAAAGCATGGATTTAATGCTGAGGCTTTTCTAGGCACTGGTCAGATGGCACTTGGAGTACAGTGGGCAGTGTTGAACCCCTTATTTAAGAGAAGATATGCTGGCATTGGAGAGGATCCAGAAGAGGTTCACAAGAATGATTCAAGGAATGGAAGATTTAACACAAGAGGAGTGTTTGATGGCTCTGGGCCTGTACCACTGAAGTTTAGAAGAATGAGATGCGATCTCATTGAAACCTATCAAATATTGAAAGGCCTAGACAGAGTGGAGATGGAGAGGATGTTACTTATAGTGAGTGGGGCAGTCTAGGACCAGAAAGGACAGCCTCAGAACAGAGGAATGTTCCTTTAGAACAGAGATGACATGGAATTTCTTTAGTTTAAAGGGTGGTGAATCTGCAGAATTCATTGCCACAAATGGCAGTGGAGGCCAAGTGATTTGGTATATTTAACGCAGACGTTGATATTACTAAGGCTGTCAAAGGTTTCAAGGAGAAGGTAGGAGAATGGGATTGAGAGAGATAATAAATCAGCTTTAATGGCATTACAGAGCAGACTCAATGGGCCAAATGGCCTATTCTGCTCCTATGTCATGGTCTTACATGAATGGCTGATTAGATATTTGCATTAGCGAGTAGGTGTACAGATGTACCTAATAAAGTGGCCAATATGTGCATATTCGATGCCATGAATTTAAAAGTCATACCCATATTTACTATATACCTTTGCCAACATTGAATGTTTGTCCTGGGTATGCATTTGATTCTTTTGAAACACACATTTCTAAGCAACTTCAACACGACGTCAGTTGATTAATGTTATGGCCAAATATAATTACATTACGTTAGAGGGCTTTCCCAGCACAGGAAGTTAAGCATCTGAGCTGGTATATGTGGATGGCTCAGGACTAATTTAACTGGCAACATTTGTTTCTGATTTACATGTTTACCAATTATACCAAGTATATTCATTCACTGATACTAGATTACCTATTACTGTATTCCCTCCTTTTGTATCCCACACAACTGGTTCAGTTTTTCTATCGATACCATCATCATGTCGCCATTCCTTACTTTTAATTCAAAAACAACCTGCACTATCACTCTCTGACCCCTATCACCAAGACAATATTGTATCAAAATTGGCAAGCTCACTTTGGATCCCATGCGATCTAACCTTCCTAAGCAGCCTACCACGTGGCACCTTGTCAAAGGCCTTGCTGTGGTCCATGTTGACAACATCTACTGCCTTATCTTTGTAATCATCATGCTTACCTCTTCAAATTTGTAAAACATAATTTCCCACACACAAAAACATGTGGAATAGTCCTGATTATTCAGTCTTTGCCTTTTTAATTGTAAGTAAATCCTGTTTCTCAGAATCCCTTCCAGTAACTTTCCCTCAATTGATGTTAGGTTAATTGGCCTTTCTTTCTCTTATACAAAAGCACAGCATTAGCCATTTTCCAATCTTCTGTTATCTTATCCATAGCTAACGATAATAGAAATATCTTTGCCAGGACTTGGCACATTTTCCCCTAGCTTGCTATATTGTACTAAAGTTTTGGTTTATAAAGATTAGCTTTGTTTGTCACATGCACATTGAACCATTGAAACATATAGTGAAATGCATCGATCTGTGTCAATGACCAACACGGTCTGAGGAGTGGGCTAGACAGTCCATAAGTATCTCCATGTTTCCAATGCCAGCATAGCATACCCACAAATCACTAACCTTATAAACTGTACGTCTTTGGAATGTGGCAGAAAACTGGAACATCCAGAGGAAACCCATGTGTTCACAGGGCAAACCTACAAACCCCTTACAAACCTCAGCGGGAATAGAACCACCATCAGTGATCACAGGTGCTATACAGAAATTGCGCTAGCCACTTTGCTGCCACCCACACCCTCCTGAGTACACTTGATCATATCCTGGGGATTTATCCACCTTTATCACCTCTACATGCTGTAAAACTCCCAGGACGTCCTCTTTTGTAATGTGAATATGGTGCAAGACATCACTATTCTCTTTCCTGAATTCACTAGCTTCCATGACCTTCTCCATAGTAAGTACAATTGACAACTATTTATTTAAGACCTTGGTCATCTCCTGTGGTTCCTAGACTCTCCTTATAAACTTTTTTGCTATTATTACCCTACCACCATCAGGCTTCAGAACCAATGTAGAGAACTTCACTTACCTCAACTCTGAACTGCTTCAACAACCTAGGGATTTACTTTCAGGAACTCAAACTCGTGTTCTCAGTATTATTTATTTATTTTATATTTGTGTTCATTGGTTGTTTGTCTTGAGCTTAGGTATAAGTTTTTTTTTATAAATTCTACTGTATGTCTTTATTTTCCTGCAAATGCCTGCAAGAAATGCAGTATATGGTGACATATATGCATTTTGATAGTAAATTTACTTTGACTTTGAAAATTTATCAGAAGAGGTAAGCATATTAATGCATTACATGACTAACAAATAAAATTTTCCCCACCATTAACCATTCAGCCAATGCAATTTGATGATAGAAATAATAGAGAACCATAGAAAAGTAGAAAGAACACTAATCATGTCAGGCAATATCTGTGCGGATAGAAAAAGAGATATTTCTGATCCAAGACTTATTTTCAAATCCTGGCAGTGATATAGTTGATCAAAAACAAGATGAGAAAGAGAAGCCATTGAGACTGAACTAGGTAAAACAAGTAGAAATCCCTGCAGAAGGAGATTTCTTCAAGGTGGACATTCCTAGAAGAGAAATGGCAGTCTATTATCATTAATCTAAAAACCAAAAAATAAACTGCTGAATCTTTCACTGTTCCTCTTTCATGAACTGCTGCTTGACTTTTTTCAAATTCCAAGTGCCTACAAATAATGCGCATTCTGCTAATATCAGAAACAAGGTTTAAATGCTTTAGATAATTCTGTATTCCAAAAATGTTGAAGTTCTTGAAAAAGTGTTCACAGAAATCTACATTACATTTTCAAGAACTGAAAGTAGCAGCTACAATGTAAGCAAGCTGACTGATGAGGTCTGAAATTTGCAGAGTGTAGACTAAAGAAATTTGTACTGTTTTGATTGTTGTATTTTGCTTTTGAAGACTAAGTGGATAAATTAACTGACTTTGGGTATACTTATTATAGACTGTGGACAAAGATTTTATAGTCATTAAAACAATTATTGCCATTAGATTTCTGGTGGAGAAAACTTTGTGCAGAGAACCCAAGCAACAAAAAGGGGTATGATGTAGGGGAGAGAGAATAAGTCAGGGATTCAGAGTTTAGGACCCTCACTAATTAGTTGTGAGCTCTTTTCTACCAAGAGCACTTAAGCATTATACTTAACCTCTTTCCAGGTGTCAGGTAGGTGCAAGCACACAGTGCAGCTAGATTTCATTAATAATCTCCAGAGGTAACAAACCTATTTTTCTGTCCTATTTCATCATAGTAATTTACACTCATCAGTGTGAATTAATCTTTTCAATATGCTTGCACTGTACTCAGTCTGTGTTCATTAATTTGAACTTAAAGCAAAATTAAAGCTATGTTACATGTGGAGAATTTTCTTCTGATGTATATTCATATCTCTAATCATTGACCATAAGAAATAATAAGTGGAGAAAGCCTTTTGATATTTTGTGTCCATTTTGCTGTTCAATAAGATCATTGCCAATATTTACTTCAATACCACATTTCTGAACTAACTACAACCATTAAACCTTGACATAAAAGTTACCTGTGAAACACTTATTGACATGTTAGATCACTTGGAAGGAAGCAGTATATAATTTTGTTTGCTTTATAATGCATAAACCAGAAAGTATGCAGCGGCCTATGCACAAACCACGGGATACATGCTTTTGAGTGGATGCATTATATTAGTCACAGAATCGATCAATACAAACGTTTGCATGGATTCACAGTATTACAGGAAATATATTACTGGACCACTTTACAGAAAACTGATCAATAAATGAATGGATATGATTCTCTTATATAGATTACAAACTGGAGTTCTGATGAATTTCTCCTGATGATCCGCTCTTTCAGTCGGTGATCCATGGAAACCAGGGAATACTGCCTTATAATATTTTAATGCAATGGAAGACAACTGGAAATTAGTGGTACATTGTCTAAGATCAGCAACATAAATCCAAGTAACATGTGCAAGGAAACTATTATTTCTTCAACTTGCAGGACATACACGTTATTAGGTACTTCCTTTTGTGATCTGCTACAGTATACACTTCAATGTTAGTACATAGAGTGATTCCCTTCTGCACACTATTCTTGTAACATGTGGTTATTTGAGTTACTGTCACCTTCCCGTCAGTTTGAACCAGTCTGGCCATTCTAGTCCAACCTCTCTCACTAATAAGGTGTTTCCACTCGCTGATTTTCTTTTGCATCATTCTCTATAAACTCTAAAGACTGTTGTGTGTGAAAACCCTAGGAGATTAACAGTTCCTGAAATACTCAAATTACCCTTTCTGGTACCAGCTATTATGCTACAGCAAAAGTCAGTTAGATCAATCTCTGAATGAAGAAGTCTTTTTCACGTTCCTCTTATCACATTTAATGGATAGCTTCAGGTTCTAGTCTCACCTAACCTCAGTAGAAAAAGCCTGTTTTCATTTTCCCTCTCTATACTCCTCATAATTCTGTATACATCTATCAATCATATGCTCCAAGGAATAAAGTCCTAACCTACTTAGGCTTTCTCCATAACTCAGGTCAAGTCCCAGCAACATACTTGCAAATTTTCTCTGCACTCTTTCAATCTTTATGGTATCCTTCCTGTAGGTAGGTGACCAGAACTGCACACAATACTTCAAATTAGGCCTCACCAACATCTTATACAACTTCAACATTACATACCAACTGCTGTACGCAGTACTTTGATTTATGAAGGCCAATGTGCCTAAAACTCTCACCTTAGAGATCTCTTGGAATTCTTTGAAGAAATAACAAGCAGGATAGACAAAGGAGAATCACTGACATTGTGTGCTTGGGTTTTCAGAAGGCCTTTGAAAAGGCTGCTTAACAAGCTACTAGCCTATGGTACTACAGGAAAGATTCTAGCATCGATAAAGTAGAGGCTGATTGGCAGGAAGCAAAGAGTGGAAATGAAAGGAGGCTTTTCTAGTTGGCTGCCGGTGACAATTGGTGTTCCACAGAGATCTGTGTTGTGACTGATTCTTTTTACATTTCATGTCTATCATTTAGATGATGGAATTCATAGCTTTGTTGCAAAGGTTGCAGACAATTTGAAGATAGGTAGAGGGGCAGATAGTTTTGAGGAAGTAGAGAAGCTACAGAAGGATTTAGACAGATTAGGAAAATTGACAAGGAAATGGCAGATGCAATACAGTGTCAGAATGGTAGAAGAAATTAAAAAGCTATTTTCTAAATGGAGAGAAAATGCAAAAAAAAAAACTGAGGTGCAAAGGGTCTTGGAGTCCTTGTGTAGGATTCCCTAAAGGTTAATTTGCAGGTTGAGTCAGTGATGAGGAGGGCAAATGTGATGTCAGCATTCATTTCCAGAGGACTAGAATATAAAAGCAAGGGTGTCATGTTGAGACTATAAAGCACTGGTGAGGCCTCACTTGGAGTATTGTGAGCAGGTTGGGACCCCTTATCTTAGAAAGGACGTACTGAAACTGTAGAGGGTAAAAAGGAGGGTCACAAAAATGATTCAAGGATTGAATGGCTTGACATACAAAGAGCATTTGATGGCTCTGGGCCTGTATTCACTAAAGTTCGGAAAAATAAGGGTAACCTCATTGAAACCTATTGAATGGTTAAAGGCCTTGACAGAGTGGATGTGGAGAGGATGTTGTCTATATGGAAGAGTCTGAGACCAGTGATCACAGCCTCAGACCAGAAGGATGTCCTTTTAGAATGGAAATGAAGAGGAATTTCATTAGCCAGACACTGTCATGGTCCAGTCCATGAGGTCTGCACTCATGGTCCATGGTCCAGTCCGTGGTTTCTGTATTCTGGTTGTTTCTGTTTCTCCCTTTGTTCCATTAGGCATCTTGATTGAAGCAGCTGATCTTCATTTCGGGCTTGCAATATAAATAGCTCAGGGGTTCAGCTATTCCTTTGCTTGACCATCCTCATAAGACTCTCCGTCAGAAACCCCATCGGAAACCCACATCAAGAAGCTCGGCATCAGAAAACCACACCAAGAGACTCCATACCAAAAACACGTGGCCTCAGCCAATGCATAAGTCTGGACCAACATCGAAGATACTGAGTATCATGGACTCTAGGTTGCATCTGTGTCCTGTGTCCAAGAAGGGTCCCAGCCCCATGTCAAAGAAGGGTCCCTGTTCTGTGTCCAAGGGTCCCAGCCCTATCTCCAAGGAGGGTCCCGGCCCTGTGCCCAAGGAGGGTCCCGGCCCTGTGCCCAAGGAGGGTCCCGGCCCTGTGCCCAAGAAGGGTCCTGGCCCTGTGTTCAAGAAGGATCACAGCTCTGTGTCCTGTGTTCAAGAAGGGTCCTGGCCCCATGCTCAAGAAAGGTCCCATCCCCATGTCCAAGAAGGGACCCCGTCCAGTGTCCTGTGTCCAAGAAGGGTCACAGCCCTGTGAATTGTGTCCAAGAAGGGTCCCAGCCCTGTGAACTGTGTCCAAGAAGGGTCCTGGCCCTGTGAACTGTGTCCACGAAGGGTCCTGGCCCCGTGCCCAAGAAGGGTCCTGGCCCCATGCTCAAGAAGGGTCACATCCCCATGTCCAAGAAGGGTCCTGGCCCTATGCCCTGTGTTCAAGAAGGGTCACAGCCCTGTGACCTGTGTCCAAGAAGGGTCCTGGCCCTGTGCCCAAGAAGGGTCACAGCCCTGTGACCTGTGTCCAAGAAGGGTCCTGGCCCCATGCCCTGTGTCCAAGAAGGGTCCCAGTCCCATGTCCAAGAAGGGTCCCAGCCCCATGCCCAAGAAGGGTCCCAGTCCCATGCCCAAGAAGGGTCCCAGCCCCATGCCCAAGAAGGGTCCCAGCCCCATGCCCAAGAAGGGTCCCAGTCCCATGCCCAAGAAGGGTCCCAGCCCCATGCCCAAGAAGGGTCCCAGTCCCATGCCCAAGAAGGGTCCCAGTCCCATGTCCAAGAAGGGTCCCAGTCCCATGCCCAAGAAGGGTCCCAGTCCCATGCCCAAGAAGGGTCCCAGCCCCATGCCCAAGAAGGGTCCCAGTCCCATGCCCAAGAAGGGTCCCAGCAACCATGCCCAAGAAGGGTCCTGGCCCTGTGTCCCAGAAGGGCCCCAGCCCTGTGTCCTGTGTCCAAAAGGGTCTGGGCCCTGTGCCCTGTGTCCAATAAGGTTCCCGGCTTTGTGATCTGTGTCCAAGAAAGGTCAAGGTTCTGTGTCCTGTGTCCAAGAAAGGTCAAGGTTCTGTGTCCTGTGTCAAAGAAGAGTCCAGGCTCTGAGTTTCTGAGTCCATGAATAGTCTCAGCTCAGTGCCCTGTGTCCAAGAAGAGTTCCAGCTTTGTGTCTTGTGTCCAAGATGGGTCCCCGCCCTTGTCCTGTGTCCAAGAAGTGTCCCGGCCCTGTATCCTGTATCCAAAAAAGTCCAGGCTCTGAGTTCTGTGTCCAATAAGAGTCCTGGCTCTGTGTCCAGTGTCCAATAAGAGTCCTGGCTCTGTGTCCAGTGTCCAAGAAGGGTCCTGGCCCTGTGTCCAATAAGAGTCCTGGCTCTGTGTCCAGTGTCCAAGAAGGGTTCCAGCCCTGTGTCCAATAAGAGTCCTGGCTCTGTGTCCAGTGTCCAAGAAGGGTTCCAGCCCTGTGTCCAATAAGAGTCCTGGCTCTGTGTCCAGTGTCCAAGAAGGGTCCTGGCCCTGTGTCCAATAAGAGTCCTGGCTCTGTGTCCAGTGTCCAATAAGAGTCCTGGCTCTGTGTCCAGTGTCCAATAAGAGTCCTGGCTCTGTGTCCAGTGTCCAAGAAGGGTCCTGGCCCTGTGTCCAATAAGAGTCCTGGCTCTGTGTCCAGTGTCCAATAAGAGTCCTGGCTCTGTGTCCAGTGTCCAATAAGAGTACTGGCTCTGTGTCCAGTGTCCAAGAAGGGTCCTGGCCCTGTGTCCAATAAGAGTCCTGGCTCTGTGTCCAGTGTCCAATAAGAGTCCTGGCTCTGTGTCCAGTGTCCAATAAGAGTCCTGGCTCTGTGTCCAGTGTCCAAGAAGGGTCCTGGCCCTGTGTCCAATAAGAGTCCTGGCTCTGTGTCCAGTGTCCAAGAAGTGTTTGTGTATACTTAAGGCAGAGGTTGATAGATTCTTGACTGGTGACATCAGAAATACCTGAGAGCATGATAATAGCAAAGGTTATTAGGCCAGATAGCGGTATGCAGATGCAGTATTTAAGTCTTGGGCTCCAGAACAAGATGCACTTTTGGACAAGTTGTTCTGGCACGGCTTTAATAGCACCAACTGTCCAATAACACAGGGTAAGTTGCATCCAGCAAATTCAGCGCACTCTCAATTATTAGTAAAACATCAGGTGAATTCACAACAATGCTGTCCAGCATCATTCATTCTTTAATAATCTGTTCACTGACACCCAGTTAGATTTTACCAGGAATCATTTTGACCAGACCTCATTACAGCTTCCACTGACACATAGACTGAAGAAATGAGTCCCAGAGGTCCACTGAGAATATCAAGGCATTTCCCTGAATATGATACTAGTACAAATGAGTATAGGGGAGGAAATCTCTCCACTGCCTAAAGTCTTTCCTTTCATCAAAACAGATAGTTATACTTCACTTTTTATACTTGCCAGATGTCAATCAACCCAGCCACAGAATATCACTGCTGGAGTTACTCAGGACAGATAACTGGTGATCATTTTTATCAGCTTTGTCAATAACATTCTTTCCATCAAACGGTCAGTGGTGTATGTTTTCTAATGAATACCTCATGCCCAATCGCTTTCTAAATTCCTCAGATGAAGTCCGGTCAGTAAATAGTTTTGGGCCCCATATCTCAGAAATGATGTGTTGTCAGTAGACAGAGTCCAGAAGAAGTTCACAGGGATTATTCCAGGAATTAAGGGGTTAACATATGAGGAGCATTTGACAGTTTGGGCCTGTACTTGTTGGAATTTAGAAGAGTGCAGGGGGATCTCATTGAAACCTACTGAATATTGAAAGAACTAGATTGGGTGGATGTGGAGAGGATGTTTCCTATGATAGGGGTATCTAGAACTAAAGGACACAGCTTCAAAATTGAGGGGTGACCTTTCAGAACAGAGGCAAGGAGGAATATTTTTAGTCAGAAAGTAGTGAATGCTTTGCCGTGCAGGCTGTCCGTGGGTATTTTTAAGGCGGAAGTTGATAGTTTCCTGATCGGTCAAGGCATCAAAAGATATGGTGAGAAGGCACAGGTATATGGGGTTGATTGGGATCTGGGATCAGCCATGATGGAATGGCCGATGGGCTGAAGGGCCTAATTCTGTTCCTATGTCTTGTGGTCTAACATTTGGCTAAAAATGCTGCCAAACTCTTGTGTTCTCTCAGGTAACTGTACTCAAAAAATTGCATTCTTCAATCAATTTTCCTGTCATGTCAGTGAACATCTGGCTTGTAGGGTGAAGTGTGCAATTTCTATAAATATATATTTCAGCTCTAGGTCCTCAGAAATTCACCAGATTGGCATATGAACAATGTTGTGGCCCAAATATTTTTTGAGAATTATCTATTCATGCAAAGGATTATCTTCTTGGATGAGCAGACCTAACACAAGATGGTGTTCATTCCTCTGTAGTTTGAATTTGTTCCTCAGCAGTCTTTCACAACCAAGTGGATTAACTTCTGCAATCGTTGTGGGTTTTCTATTTGTGTGTCTGTGTACTTCTGGTTTTTATTAATCCTTTGTTAGTAATTGAAGTCAAGAACATTACATTGTAAGGATAATCGTCATGCAAGTTGAGAACAACTCTGGTGGTACACAATATCACAAGTGCTGTGGCTTTAGAACACAGTCGTTATGATCCCACTGGTGCATACAAATTCCTCTTAATAGGTGAAAATATAGTAAAGCATTGCTTTCAGATGCATCCAGCTGGAGGAGAAGAGTACTGAAAATAATCATCTGACTATCAGAAATATAGTATGATGATAGCTGGGACCACAGCTGCTTACAATTTATGTCAACGCTTTAGATGAAGGCATTGAGAATAACATCAGCAAGTTTGCTGATGATACTAAGCTGGGTGGCAGTGTGACATGTGATGAGGATGTTAGGAGAATTCAGGGTGACTTGGATAGGCTGGGTGAGTGGGCAGATACTTGGCAGATGACGCTTAATGTGAGTAAGTGTGAGGTTATCCACTTTGGGAGTAAGAACAGGAAGGCAGATTATTATCTAACCGATGTAGAGTTAGGCAAGGGAGAAATACAAAGAGATCTAGGAGTCCTTGTTCATCAGTCACTGAAGGTGAATGAGCAAGTGCAGCAGGCAGTGAAGAAGGCTAATGGAATGTTGGCCTTTATTACAAAGGGAATTGAGAACAAGAGCAAGGAAATCCTCTTGCATTTGTACAGAGCCCTGGTGAGACCACACCTGGAGTATTGTGTACAGTTTTGGTCTCCAGGGTTAAGGAAGGACATCTTGACTGTAGAGGAAGTGCAGCGTAGATTCATGAGATTAATTCCTGGGATGTCTGGACTGTCTTACGCAGAGAGATTGGGCTTGTACACGCTGGAATTAAGGAGATTGAGAGGGGATCTGATTGAAACATATAAGGTTATTAAGGGATTGGACAAGATAGAGGCAGGAAATATGTTCCAGATGCTGTGAGAGTCCAGTACCAGAGGGCATGGTTTGAGAATAAGGGGCAGGTCATTTAGGACAGAGTTAAGGAAAAACTTCTTCTCCCAGAGAGTTGTGGGGGTCTGGAATGCACTGCCTCGGAAGGTAGAGGAGGCCAATTCTCTGGATGCTTTCAAGAAGGAGCTAGATAGATATCTTATGGATAGGGGAATCAAGGGATATGGGGACAAGGCAGGAACCGGGTATTGATAGTAGATGATCAGCCATGATCTCAAAATGGCGGTGCAGGCTCGAAGGGCTGAATGGTCTACTTCTGCACCTATTGTCTATTGTCTATTGATAGAAAGGGAATATCTCACAAGCAATATTTGAGCCAGCCATTATTGGAAATATCTATGGTAACCTTTTTTAATTGTCCCAGAACAGCACATTTGACTTTACAATCAGCTGGCCTGTTTCAAAATAGGATCCTTCTATCTCTGAAATAGGTTTCATGCTTCTTAATCTCATCTATATAGTCTTGCAACTTTAATTTTTGTAAGGACCATCCCATTTTAAGCTGGATACAGATTGCTTCTGGACAGATAGTGTCATATATCTATGATAAATTAAACTCCCAGAACTATATGCCCACATCAGGAATGAAAGCCTGGGATAGGGACATACCTGACTTCGACTGGGATGCGATTTGGGATAATGCTGCCGGTGCTTCGAAAAACCCAAAGCATCGGTATATACACCTGAAATTTTGTCATAGAGCATAATTAACACCGAGAATTAGACATCAAGTGGGACTGGTTCCTGACCCATATTGCTCATTTTGCCCTGACAGAACCATTGGCTCTTTTATACATGTTGTATGGGAATGTCCAGGGGTTTTTGGTTTGTGGGGGAAGGTTATCAGTACTCTTACAGAACTAATGGGGGTATAATTACCAATGGACCCCGCTGTACATCTTCTAAATGGTGACTCCCACCTTTCCCTTATGGAAAAAAAAAACACGCAAAGTCTGGCTGTAGGCCTGACTGCAGCTAAGAAGATTGTAGTCCAGCGTTGGAAACCTCCCCATGATATTCCATATACTCACTGGCTTCGGAGCTTTTTGGACTTTTATCAGTAAGAGTAAATGATGCATGACCAAACACCATCTTAATGTGGACAAATTTGACATCTAACTTAAAAGATCTTTTGTTAAAATAGGAATGCTTTGTCTATGTATGCACTACTATTCAGTTGGTTGGTGGAGGGGAGAGGGATGGGGGGAGAGGGGGAGGGAGTGGGGTGGGAAGGAGGAAGAGGTGGAGGAGGGATAGTGATGAAGGCTGGGGGGTAGCTGGGTTAAACAGTCAAAATGTAATTGGCAACTGATTGTATTGAGTGCAATTTGTTGGTGTTGCAATAAAAAACTTAGTGAAAAAAAAATTATGATGCTTAGAAGCACAACCTATCCTGATACAGTTTTCAGTTCCACAATATTGCATTGCTGTCAGTCACAATGAAAGTTCATTGATTTCCTTTTGTCCAATTAATTTTGCAATCACCTGATAATCAACATCATTTCTACTATGGTTCGGGTCTAATATGCCAGACTCAGAAGTCTAGGCTTATACAAGATTCACTCAACTGTTGCAGTGCACTCTACTTTTTTGAACACTGAGCAGCAATTACATCTAGACATCTGTAGAAGTGAGTATTTTATAATGATTTGAATTGTCAAATATTACTTATGATATCTTCAGAATTCTTTTTATTTTTCTTCAGCCTTTTGTCCCTAGGATCTTTTCCAGGCTAAATTGTCTCCACAATTATGTATTATTTTACTGTCTAAACATGTTTTTCAAAGTATTTTGTAGTCAAACAATTTTCAATAGGGTTTCCAGACAACTGAGTGTTACATTTTCCGACTGGAAGTCAGTGATTATTGGTTTACAAGAAGATTGCATGCTATCTTGTTCCACTTAATTGACTCTCTATCTGTTAAGAATTTCATGTATTACTTTGTTTCTTTCTAAAAATCAATGTTTATAAATATTATTCATAATTTCAGCATATTTAGTTATTACCATAATTCACCATTTTCTGCAATGTATTTGTTTAAGTAGATGAATCAAGTCAATTAGAAGATATTCATCAGTGTTTTAAAGGAGTGAATGAAAGTGAATCTGAGGTGTTTAAACTGAGTAAATATTTTACCAACAACACACAAAATGCTGGTAGAACACAGCAGGCTAGGCAGCATCTATAGGGAGAAGCGCTGTCGACATTTCAGGCCGAGACGTCGACAGCACTTCTCCCTATAGATGCTGCCTAGCCTGCTGTGTTCCACCAGCATTTTGCGTGTGTAGTTGTTTGAATTTCGAGCATCTGCAGATTTCCTCGTGTTTGCTCTTTAAATATTTTACCAGCCACTTTATGACCAATTCAGACACTGTTTGGTTCTCACACACAACCATACTTAGATGTATGCGCGTGTGTCCCTGAAGAAAGATCACATAGATACAGTTGGAGATCAGAATCAGGTTTAATATCACCAGCATGTGTTGTGAAATTTGTTCACTTGGGGCGGCAGTACAATACAATACATAATAATAGAAAAAGAAAATGTGTTTTACAGTAAATTTATACATAATTTAATTAAATAAGTGGGGAAAATCAGAAATAAAAATGTAATAAGGTAGTGTTCATGGGTTCGGTGTCCACTCAGAAATCAATGGCAGAGGGGAAGAAGCTGTTTCTGAATCACTGAGTTGTGTGCCTTCAGTCTTCTGTGCTCCCTTCCTAATAGTAGCAACGAGAAGAAGGCACGTCCCGAGTGATGGGGTCCTTAATTATGGACGCCGCCTTTTTGAAGCATGCTCCTTGAAGATGTCGGCTACTGCCCGTGATGGAGCTGACTAATTTAAAAACTCTCTGTAGTTTACTTGACCCTGTACAGTAGCCCCCCACCCTCACCCCCATACCAGACAGTGATGCAGCCATTTAGAATGCTCTCCACCGTGCATTTTAGAAATTTGCAAGTGTTTTGGTGACATACTAAGTCTCTTCAAACTCCTAATGAAATATATCTGCTGGGACTGATGAACTCCATGCGTGTTCTGGATAGAGATGACTGGGCTATGATTTGAAACTACTGTTTGCATGTAGTGTAAATCATAGAATATTAAGTGTGTAATAATGTGATGCTGTAATCACTGAATAAGCCTCCTCTAGAAAAGGAGAAAAAACATACTTTTATGTACTCCAGTGAAAATAAATCAAACAAAAATTTTTCAGGACACAAGCTTTTGATTGTGGTAGATGAAAAGCTGAATATTTTTCGTGCAGTATTGTGATTGTACCATTTGTAGTCGGGAAGACTTAAGGATAGAGTGGAGGTCGTTGAAGTGTGAATATACCACACTCAAATTAGCTTCTTAAACTTTTCTTATTTATAGATTTTTTATAAATACCTTTTTAATGTCAACCCCAATGACCAATTGTGATGAAGAAACTCCAGCATATATTGGCTTTTGTTTAAAAATCTATTTCTTTTCTCCGCATTCCTTCCTGTCAGACTTTGTTTACTTCCCAATATTATCCATGCAAGCTATAGTGGAAACGTTTTCCAACAGATGTACCTCTTTGGAACCTATGTCAAGGACAACTGCAGTAGTCAAACCAGTGGCATAAAGATTGACTCTGCTATTAACAGGGTAGGGAAAAGCAGCAAAGAGGTACTTGATAGTCAGAGAGACAGATAAATGTGAGAAAGCTTCTGAGATGTCTTTGAATTGATAGAGACCATTCTCAAAGAGCAGGGTGAGCAAACAGAGGTTGTTGTCCATGTTGGTATCAACAAAGGAAGAAAGTGAATAGCAAAAGGAATTTAGTGAGTCAAATAGGAAGTTGAAAAACAGCATCTCAAGAGTTGTAATTTCAGGATTGCTCCTTATGGCATTTGCTAGTGAGTATTTTGATCAAGTTTCTGAGGATATCGCTAAGAAAATTGATGAAGGCCAAGTGGCAGAGGCAGCTTACAAGGATTTCAGAAAGGTGTTTGACAATATTCCACGTGGCAGACTGATCCAGTAGGTTAAGGCCCAAGGGTCTGTGATACAGTATATTGGAAAACTGGATCCAAAGTTGACTGGTCGGTAGAAGGTAGAGCATTGTGGTGGACTGGTCTTTATTTCTGACAAATATAACAAATGTACATGGTGGATTGAATGTGGAACTTTTGTTTGAGAAATTTAAGTGACTTGGATTGAACATACTGTAGGTGGTCTGATTAGTAAATCTGCAGAAAACAATAAAATTGTCGAACTAATGGATGGTGAATGTAAGGATACAGTTGGATGTAGATCAACTGGAACAGTGGAGCAGTGGGAGATGGAATTTAATCCAGACAAGCATGAAGTAATGCACTTTGCTCAAATTCTACCAGGGTGTTAATGGCAAGGATCTCAGGAATGCCGATGTAAGAAAGAATATTGGTGGAAGTATGCACGTCAAAGTCAAAGTTGGGTTTATTGTCATATGTGCAGGTTCGTGTATGCAAGATGCAATGAAAATATTACTTGCAGCAACATTACAGTGACATAGAATCAGATAGACAACATTCACAAGGAAAACATAAATTATATACAACTTCGACAAAAAAATGGTCCTTTTCAATGCAAAGTGGTCAAAGTAGTTATGGAGGAGGAGGAAACTAGCATCACTGGCATTTAGAGCAGCAGTGAAGGTCCTCCATCTCTGGGGTGTTCAGGGCTTCCTTCGTGTCAGTATTTACCTCTTGGTTTTCACTACTGTCAGTCATGCAAGTCCCAGGTGGAAACTCAGGAATATCATCACACTCAGACGTAGAAAGAATTGTTTCCATAACAATTTTGTTTTCCCAGTCAGGAATGTTAGCCTGAGCGGTACACCCGAACATGGAGGACCAATGGACCACTCTTAGTCTGGCTTTTAACCTATTTGCCATGGGAGACCC
Source organism: Hypanus sabinus (assembly GCF_030144855.1). Lineage (NCBI taxonomy): Eukaryota > Metazoa > Chordata > Chondrichthyes > Myliobatiformes > Dasyatidae > Hypanus > Hypanus sabinus. The sequence continues at coordinate 79,231,573 of NC_082706.1, read as the reverse complement.
TATCAAAAGCCAAAGCATAAAGCCCTGACTCCAGACGACATAGCTCTCTAAGTCATTGAAGCATACAAGCTCCAGACCATAGCAAGGTAGTGATGCTTTTGGAGGCAATGTAGTTATAGTGTTGCCATACTGTAGTGCTTAGGGTTATGCAGGTTGGTTCAAGACCAAGTGATTGAAAGGAAGTTGCTGTTCTAAAATGTGGTGATGTGGAGATCTTCAATGGTGCATGTTGTCTTCTTGAGGCATTTACTCGTGTAGATGTTACCAATGGTGGGGATGAATTTGCCCATGACCTAATAGGCTGAGCCCATTCATACCTTGCTGAAAATGACAACAAAGGTAGATAGGGGTAGTGAAGAAGACATCTGATACACATACCTCTGTAGGCTAAGATATAGAGCATAATAGTTGGAATGGTACGTTGCAGCTCTATGAAACATTGCTTAGACTGCGTCTAGAGTTTTGTGTATATTTTTGGTTGTCACACTTTAAGAAGGATATGGTAGCAAAGGAGAGTGCAGAAGAGATTCATCAGAATATTGCCTGGAAAGGAAGTCTGCTCTTAGGAGAAGAAATTGATCTCACTAGAATGTAGGAGGCTGAAAGCTGAATTTATAAAGGTTTATAAAATTATGTTAGTCATGCATAGAATGAATAATCAGAATCCCTTTTCCCAGGTCCGGGGAGTCTAGAACTAGTGGCCATAGGTTTAAAGTAGAAAGGAGATCTGATGGGTATGTTTTTCATACAGAGGGTGGTGAATATGTGGGCCAAGCTGCCAGAGGTGGAGGAAAGAACAAATACAATTTTCAAGATTCAAGTTTGTTTAATGCCATTTCCTGTATTCACATGTAAGGAGGATGAAATAATTGTTACTTCAGATCCAATGCAACACAAAAAAACACAATAACAAAAAACACAATAAATGCAAGTATGTAAGGCAGTGTATATACATAAATTGATTGTATCTCCATGAAGTGTTTCCAGACTTGCAGTCCCATCTGGCTGCATCTGGTGGTAATGCATATGAGACCATCAATACTTATAGGTTAGAGGGCATTAATAACAGAAGAGGATGACCACATCAGATCCATGTGTACCTCAGAAATAATGTTAACATGACTCACTAAATATACATGAATTTGATTAATTTTTTTATTGTTGGTTTGCCTTTCTACTTTAAACCTATGGCCTCACCAGTCAGATTAATTCATGGAGTCAAAAAGATCAGATATTTTAAAAATCCTTTTGCATTTGCTTTAAATATAATGCTATACTTCTGTCCTTATCTCATCATAGTTCCTCACCCGCTATAGAACACTCACCTCACTTATCACCCATCAACATCCACACATTGCGATGTGATGAAAGATAACATGCTTTTGTGGAACCCACAGTTTTCTATTCCCAGATTCTACAAGTTGTGAGGTGGATAACAGTAACTAACCAGTTCTAGTTGATTATCTCATGGGCAACTGCTAATCAGTTGCTGATACAGGCTTGTTACATTATAAGAAAATCAAAGTGAGACTAAACTAAACCATTAAATGATTGAATGATGAAGTCATCTCCTTTCTCACCAAAATCTACACTGAGTAAAGTACTGCACTTTTACAGGTTTCATGTCAAAAAATTGTGGACTATCCCTTTAAAATCTGCCTGCAAAAATCACACCTGCTATGTTTCATTGTGCCAAAAGCAAGAACTTGCTGTACATTAGCGGGAACGCCAATGTCAGTTTTAAAACAGTTTTATACCAGGAGCCTTATGCTAGGAAGCCTCTGAATCTCACAGTTGAAGCTCATTTTCCTTTTGATACTTTCATAGTGCTGGAGTGACATACAATGCTATTTCTTCCCCAACAAAAATACATGGAGCAATTTTCAGGATAGCATGAAAAATTAAAAGTCATAGGTTACCAATAAGGGTGAAGGTAGGTGAAAAACTAAAAAAAAAGGCTGGCTTTAAAGTTGAATGATTCTGGAATTTTCTCCTAGACTTTACGGAGAATGGTGTGAAAAACAAGAAAACATCCAGTGAGTGGCAGTTCTGTACACAAAAATGCCTTGTTAAAGAGAGAAATCAGAAGAAACCAGGCATGTTCAAGCTGACTGAAAGCCAACAGTAACTCACATTACCATCCATTACAACAGTGGTGTACATAAGAGCATCTCTGAACACACAACACATTGAACCTTGAAGTAAATGGAATTCAGCAGCAGAAAACCATGAGCATACACTTAGTGGTCACTTTATTAGGTTCAGGAGGTAACTAACAAAGTAGCCATTGAGTTTATTGGTTATATTTATTGAAATCACTAGTTTTATTTCATTGCTAGTGTTTTTGATAATAACTCGTTATGACAGGATGAACACAAAAAATACATACCCTTTTCCTGCATGTTCCTAACTGTTAATTCAAAAATCCTCTTTCAACTAACTAGTAGCTGAATGCAAGCTGGGGAGAATGTCTTTCTATTTCTGTTGTTTTTTACTCTATGTTATCACACCCCTTAACAAGATATTAATACTTTCAGTTGTGCTTTTTAATTGATACTTAATTTCTTGATATTTTATTTGATCTCAATTTTTTCATTGCAGGGAGCAATATCCATCATCAATAAAATGGCTGTTCTCAAGATAGCTGCTCAGTTTTTTGAAGATCTCTTTGAGGCATTTGCTTCAGAAAGGAAATCTGGTTTGAAGAACATTCTGTACCTGATCTCACTTTGTCTTGTGTTAGGCATGGGAGCTGGTGGAATTGTTTATATTTGCCTGAAAACACTAGAGTGCAATTTCTCAGTGGCTCTAGCAGTATTTGGAACCCTTTCTGTGGTTATTCCTGGAGCTATGTTTTTTTCCAAGTATCTCAGATGCTTCATCCTGATATTCCTTATTTCATGTGGAACCAAGAAAGGCCGCAATGCCCTGATAACACTTGGTACCAGTACAGTGCTCTTTAATTGCGCCCAAAATAGCTTTCACAATTTAAAGGAATTAGTAGGGAACTTAAATTGTTTCTTGATTGGAATGCTCCCCTCTATCAAATATCTTTTGTCAAGGTACAAAGAAGTCATGGAATGGATCAGCAAACATAAAGTATCAAAAAACATTTTTGTACATATTGCAGATGATCTTAAGATTTATCATACAGTTAATGAAGATGCTATAAGAATAAAACTCAATGAAACTAGTATAAACATAGAGAACCAGGCTAAGAACATCATTTCAATGTTAAGCTTATTTTCCAGTGTTTGTAAACTTTCAATAGCTCTCATTTGTCTTTGGCTTGCTGTATTATTCACTTGGTTCTACATCAGAAGATTTTTAACTGATATCAAGTTTGAAAATAATTTTATTACAAATCAATTCCTGAAATTTGATGAAAAGCAGAAAGAAGCAGGAAAACCCCATTTGCTCCAACTAACTAAAAAAGAGAATAAAAACTTCATTAGAATCCCGGCACTATGTTTATCCAAAATGGAACTAAGAATCATGGCAAGATTCTTGGCTCCTGTCTTGAGTCACCTGTGTATTTGGATAATTCTCATAATGCTAGATTATGGAGTATATTTGCTTACAGATTCAATACGACATCACATAGACCATCTGCCTACAATAAACATTACAATGAAAGCAAAATTTTCTGTAAGTATACATACTTTTACTTTAACACAGAACAATTTTTGGTTAATTTTTGCATGGTACATTGAACTAAGGTATTTTACGCACTACACACAATATGCTGGAGGTTAGACAGCATCTACGGAAAAGAATAAACAGTCAATGTTTCAGGCCAAGACCCTTCTTCAGGACTGAGAAGGAAGGGGGGGGAGATGCCAGAATAAAAAGGTAGGGGCAGAGAAAAGGGGCTAGCTGGAAGATGATAGGTGAAGCCAGGTGGGTGGGAAAAGTCAAGGGCTGGAGAAGAAAGAATCTGATAGGAGAGGAGAGTAAACTGTAAGGAAAAGGGAAGGAGCAAGGAACCCAGGGGGAAGAGTTAGGTAGGTGAGAAGAAGTAAAATGACAGAGTGGGGAACAGATGTAGTGGGAGTTTGCTTACTGGAAGGAGAAATCAATATTCATGCCATCAGTTTGGTGGATACCTAGATGGAATATAAGCTATTTTAAAACCATGAAAGCATTTTTAAATGGGCATTGCAAGATGCAAAGGCAAGATTCTCTTCCCCTACTGTCATTAGTCTATCCATTCATTAAAGTGAGATTGGAAGGACATAACCTCTTCGCAGGGTCTGTGGCAAATGGTGGGTGAACCATGACAACACTGGCCAGAATGATCACTTCATTCTCTGTGTGGAGACAAGTTCCAGTTTTCATACAAATAAAACACCTTGTGTTATGTAGCATTATTATCATGCTAAATGGGATCGAATCAGAACAAATCTGACAGCTCGAAACTAAGCATCTGTAAGGCACTGTAAACAAAAAGCAGCAGTAGATAGGTGCACCACCGTAATTTGTAAGCTTGTGACTCCTTATATCTCTCAATCTACCATTACCATCTAATCTGAAATTCAGCCTTGTTAAATGGGCTGTACAGACCTAAGCAGTCTTGAAACCAGCTGGTCAGGTCAAAGCTCTGCATCCTCCCTCATCCGGTCATTCAAAAAGGAATGCACTCTTCTCATTGTTACCATCAGAGAGAGATACATGAGCCTGAAGACAAACACTCAACATTTTAGGAACAGCTTCTTTTCCTCCACTATCATATTTCAGAATGGACAATGAATTATGAACAACACTGTACCTTACTATTTTTGTTCTCTTTTTGCACTGCATATTTATTTTTATTTATACTGTACATTTCCCATTAGAATTTATAGCGTATTTTACGTATTACACTGTATTTCTGCTGCAAAACAACAAATTCCATGACATATGTCAGTGATAATGAATCTGACTCTGATTCAGCATCTAGGGAGACAACAGAATTAAGGTTTGTATAATAGTTCATGGACAATAAAGAAAGGAGGTGTAGGCAGTGTGGCCATTGTGTGAGTGAGGTAGTGTTAGAGTGGTCCAGCATTGACTCAACAGGCTTAAGAGAGAACAGGCAGATGTTATAAGTAAGTTTCTAGTAAGCTTTTTATTCCATTAGTACATGACTAGAGCTATGGGAACTCTGGGAGACCTCCAATCTCCCTCATAACTGCATCTGCACAAAATGCTTCGAGCTACAGCTCCTTAGAGACTGCTAACGAACTACAACAGTAGCTCAATGCACTCCGTGCAGATGCAGCTCTTTATACAGATGACCTTTGCCTCATGGGAAAATGAGGAGGTGATAGATAGGAGCTTGTGGTGAACTACATATACCTGTCTGGACATGCCCCCTGCTGACTGCTCCTGTGGCTCCTCCCACAGACCCCTGTATAAAGGCAATCAAGGTCTGAGCCCGGCCTCTCAGTCTCCAGGATGTAGTATGGTGGTCACTCACTGCTTGTTCCTTCTTCCAGTCAATAAAAGCCGATATCTCGCCTTACGTCTCAGAGTGAGTTATTGATAGTGCATCAGAGCTACAGGGAGGTGGTTACCCCTAAGTTGCAGGAGGCAGGACCCTGGGTCTGTCAAGAGAACAAAAGGGAATAGACAGCCAGTGCAGAGAGCCCCTGTGGCCATTCCCCTCAATAATACTATTGGGGGAGGAGGTTATGAGCTACCAGGGGAGAGCCACAGCAAACGATTCTCTGGTGCTGAGTCTGGCTTTGTGGCTCAGAAGGGAAGGGAGAGAAGAGGAGTGCAGTAGTTACAGGGGATCTATAATTAGCAGAGCAGGAAGCAGATTCTGTATACATGAAAGAGACCCAGATGGGATGTTGCCTCCCAGGTGCTAGGGTTAGGGATGTCTCGGATTGGGTTCATGGCATTCTAAAGCGGAAGGGTAAACAGCTGGTACATATTGGTACCAATGACATTTGTATGTTGGAAAAGGAAGGAGGTCCTGAAGAGAGAATATAGGGGGTGAGCAGAAAGCCAAATAGCAAGACCTCCAGGATAATAATCTCAGGATTGCTCCCTCTGCCACGAGGGTAAGAATAGGATGGTTTGGCACATGCATATGTTTCTGAGGAACTAGTGCAGGGGGCAGGGCTTCTGGGTCATTGCGATCTCTTCTGGGGAAGATATGACCTGTACAAAAAGTACAGGTTACACTGAACCCAAGGGGGAAAATATCTTTGCCAGCATGTTTGCCAGAGCAATTGGAGAGGGCTTAAACCAATTTGGCAGGGGTATGGGAACCAGACTGATAGAGCTGAGGATAGGATAGTTGGTATACAAGTCAATGCAGTGTGTAGTGAGACTGTGAAGAAGGACAGGCAGATGATAGAGCAAAATTGAGTCAGCGGGATGAATTAAAGTGCAACAGAGGTTCACAATCAAAAATGGTGATGAATACACAATTGAAGGTTTTATTTTTGGAAGCATACAGTATGCAGAATAAGGTAGATTATCCTCTAATGCAGTTAGAGATTGGGAGGTATGATGTTATGGGCATCTCTGAGTTGTGGCTGAAAGATCATAGTTAGGAGCTTAACATCCAAGGATGTATCAAAAAGACAGGCAGGTAGGCAGAGGGAGTGACTCAGTAAAAAAATTAAATCAAATCCATGAAAAGAGGTGACATATAATCAGAAGATGTGGAATCTTTGTGGGTACAGTTGTCTGCAAGAGTAGAAAGACCCTGATGCAAATTATATACTGTCCTCTGAACAGTTGCCACAATGTGGGCTATAAATTACAATGAAAGACAGAAAAGGCATGTAAAAAGGGCAATGTTGCAATAATGGGAGATTTTAATATGCAGGTAGATTGGGAAAATCAGGTTGATGCTGGATTACAAGAAAGGGAATTTGTAGAATGCCTAAGACAGCTTGTGGTTGAGCCCACTAGTCCAGAGCAACTCTGCATTGGGTGTCATGTAATGAAACAGATTTGATTAGGGAACTTAAGGTAAAGGAACCTTTAGGAGGTGTGATCATAATATGGTAGAATTCACCCAGCAATCTGAGAAGGAGAAGCTAAAATCAGATGTATCAGTATTGCAGTGGAGTAAAGGGAATTACAGAGGCACAAGAGAGGAGCTGGCCAAAGCTGATTAGAAGGGGTCACTAGTCTGGATGACACCAGAACACCAGTGGCTGGTGTTTCTGAATGATATTTGGAAGGCACAGGAAAGGTACACCCCAAAGATGAAGAAATATTTTAGAGTGAGGATGACACAAACATGGCTAACAAGGGATGTCAAAGATAGCATGAAAGCAAAAGAAAGGACATATAATATAGCAAAAAAGATTGGGAAAGTAGAGGATTGAGAAGCTTTTAAAAACCTACAGAAGTAACTGAAAACACTATAGAGAAAAGATGAAATCTGAAGGTAAGCCAGCCAATAATATAAAAGAGGACTCAAAAACTGTTTCAGATATATAAAGAGTAAAAGAGAGATGAGAATGCATATTAGGCCACTGGAGAAATAGTAATGGGGAGGGGGCAAAGAAGATGTAGATGAACTGAATACTCTAAGTATTTTGCATCATTCTTTACTGTGGAAGATCCCAGCAAAATGCCATGAATGCAAGAGTGTCGGGGGCAGAAGTGAGTGTCGATGCTCTTACTAAGGAGAAGATGCTTGGGAAGCTGAAAAGTCTGAAGGTGGATATATCACCTGCATCATATGGACTACACCCCAGAGATCTAAAGGAGGTAGCTGAAGAGATCATGGAGGCATTAGTAATGATCTTTCAAGAATTCCTAGATTCTTGAATCATTCTGAAGGACTGGAAAATTGCACATGTCACTCTACTCTTTAAGAAGGAAGGGAGATTGTAAAGAGGAAATGATAAGCCAGTTAGCTTGACTTTAATTGGAAATATGGTGGAGTCTACTACTCAGGATGAGGTTTTGGAGTACTTAGAGGCACATAATAAAATAGGCCAAAATCAGCATAGTTTTCTAAAGAAGAAATCCTGTCTTACAAATCTGTTGAATTCTTTGAGGAAATAACAGGCAGGATTGACAAAGGAGAGTCAGTGGATGTTGTTATTTGGATTTTCAGAAGGCCTTTACAAGCTGCTTACATGAGATTCTTAACAAGATAAGTGCTCATAGTATTACAGGTAAGGTACTAGCAAGGACAGAAGACTGGCTGACTGGCAGGAGGCAGAGAATGGGAATAAAGGGGGCTGTTCTGGTTAGCTGCAAATGACTAGTGGGTGTCACAGGGGTCATGTTGGGACTGCTTCTTTTCACATTATACTGGATGTCAATGATTTGGATAAAGGAATAGATGGCTTTGTGGCCGAGTTTGCAGATGATATGAAGGTGTGTGGAGGGGCAGGTAGTGTTGAGGAAGCAGGGTGTCTGCAGAAGGACTTGGACAGACTGGGAGAATGGGCAAAGAAGTGGCAGCTGGAATATAGTAGTGTAAAAGAAATGTATAGTCATGCACTTTTGCAGAAGGAATAAAGGCATGGACTATTTTCTAAACAGGGAGATAACTCAACAATCAGAAGTTCAAAGAGACTTTGGTGTCTTCATGAAGGACTCCCTAAAGGTTAACTTGCAAGTGGAGTAGGGGGTGAGGAAGGCAAATAAAATGTTTGCATTCATTTCAAGAACACGAGAATACAAAAGCAGGGGTGTAATGCTAAGGCTTTATAAGGCATTGGGCGACTGCATTTGGAGTATTGTGAGCAGTTTTGGGCCTCTTATCTAAGAAAAGATGTGCTGTTGTTGGAAAGGGCCTGGAGAAGGTTCATGAGAATGATCCCAGGAAAGAAAGGGTTAACATATGAGGAGCATTTGTTGGCTCTGGGCCTGTGCTCACTGGAGTTCAGAAGAATGAAGGTGGATATCATTGAAGCCCATCGAATATTGCAAGGCGTAGACAGAGTGGATGTGGAGAGGGTGTTTCCTATAGTAGGGGAGCCTAGGACCAGAGGACACAGTCTCAGAATTGAGGAATGTCTATTTAGAACAGAGATGAGGAAACATTTCTCTAGGCAGAGCATAGTGAATTTGTGGAATTCATTGCCACAGTCGGCTGTGCAGGCCAAATCATTTGGTACATTTAAGGTGGAGGTTAATAGGTTATTGATTAATCAATGCCTCAAAGGTTATATGGAGAAGGCAGGAGAATGGGGTTGAGAGGGACAATAAATCAGCCATGATGGAATGGTGAAGCAGATTCAATGGACCGAATAGCCTAAATCTGCTCCCATGTCTTATGGTCTTAAAGCAATATCCCATCTACAGCAAGAAGAACAGCTAAACCACTACAATAGAGCTGCAACCTTAGCTTCTACCTGGCAATGTAGAAATTATCAGCTGCCCAAACACGGCACAATATAAGCTCAACCATTGAAGCCTGACATTGGAAGATATCCTTGATTGCAATATCAAGTGGTACTTACTCACCAATACCCAGCTCATCAAAACTTCGTTTTGGCTTCCTAAGAATCATTTGTTTCCAACCCACATCACAGTTGTGGTCTAACACGGACTACATGTCTAAACTGCAGGGCTGAGGTGAAATGTAGTTGCCCTTGACATCAAGTCAGTTTTTGACCAAATCAAGCATCAAAGAATTCTGTGGGGTCAAAAGATATTGAGAGGACAATACTCAAGTAGCCAGGCGGCATACCTTGCACAAACCAAGATAGCGGTTATTGGAGGAGAATCATTCTAGCTACAAGTAACTTTTAGAGTTTCCTAGGCACAACTGTCATCGTTGTTTCATTTATGGCCTTTCTTCCACCATAAGGTCAGAAGTGGAGATGTTTGCTTAAGAATGCACAACATTCAATTCCATGCATAACTACAGAATATAAAACTATCCATTTCAATTAAAGCAAAGCCAAGTCAAGATTCAGATAGAGGCTAGTAAGTGGCAAGTAACATACCACTGCTTTATCTGTAACATACCTGTGCTTTTTCTCTTTCAACATCACCTCCCAGCTCCTCACGTCATTTCCCCCCTCCCTACCCACCTACCTTCCCCTCACCTGCTTTCACCTATTGCTTACCAGTTGTACCCCTTCCCCTTCCCCCAGATCCTGTCTTCTTTTCCCTTCCTTTCCAGTCCTGATGAAGTGCCTCAGCCCGAAAGTTGACAGTTCATTCCTCTCTATGGATGCTGCCTGAGCTGCTGAGTTCCTCCAGCATGTTGCATGTGTTACCTGACAGTGTTGATCTCTAACAACCTTAAACAATATTTAGTGGCAGATATCATTGCAAAATTTCACCACCATTACCATCCATCATTGAACAGAAACTCAACTGGACAAGGCACGTGATTGGCCGTGTTGTTCAAAGGTCAGGTTGTGTGCCACCCCCAAAACCTTTCCATGATCTACAATGCAGGAGCACGATAGAATACTTACCACTTGTTGAGATGGATATGCAGTAACATTACTGAATAGCTTGGCAATCCAGGACAAAGCAACCAGCAAGATGGTACATTGTCAGCCACCCTAAGCATTTATTCCCTTTTCAACTGTGGCTGCAGTGCATGCCACCTATAAAATGTACAGCAGTTACTTTCCAAGGCTTCTCCATTCGCATAGAACATAGAATAAGACAGCACAGAAACAGGCCCTACAGCCCACAATATTGTGCTGAACCAGCCTAAACGCAAATCATAAGACCCAAACGCTAAACTCTCCAACCTACATAATGTTCATATCCCTCCATCTTCTTCACATTTGTGTGCCTATCTAAAAGTCTCTTAACAGCCTCTAATGTATTTGCCTCTGCCACCATACCAAGCAGTGCATTCCAGACATCCACGATTCTCTAAGTAAAACACCTATCCCTCACATCCCCTGTGAACCAGCCCCCTCTCACTTTCAATGCACATCCTCTGGACCTGCCCTGGAAAGCAGATACTTCCTGTCCACTCTATCTATGTCACTCTAGTCTTGTAAACCTCTCCCCTCAGCCTCCATAACTCATGATAGCACATGCCCTCTAAACCAGGCAGCATCCTGGTAAATCTCTTCTGCACCCTCTCCGACGTCTCAACATCCTTCCTAGAATGTGTCTAAGTTCTGCCATCCCAAAATCTCTGAGCTCCACCACTAGGAAGACAAGAGAGGCCAGTGCATGAGACCAGACCACCTGCTGGTTCCCCGCCATGGAACATTAGCAATTGGTCACCAAGATTTCCTCAAGGGCATATTTGGATGGAAATTTGCCCACAATCCTACGTGCCAAAAACTGATTTTATTTCGTAAAAAATTACGCGTTTACAAGTGTATCGGTCATCAGTTTTATATCATTTATATTTTAAAATGTGAATTAGAAGAGTAGTTACAGTTTAACTTTTGGTTATGTAAGGCTTTTCTATATCGCTAATATTGATTTTAAAACAACAGCAATTATAATGTAATTGATGGCTGAAAAGATCTCCTTAGAATTGCAGAATAATAAGATATAACAAGATGTAGAAAGGGAAGCAATTTTATAAAAGAATTACAGAAAGATGCATAAACAATGCAAAAAATAATTGAAATATAATGAAATGGCAGTAAAATTAAACAAATAATTTGTGACTGTTTTTAAGATGACACATAAACCCTCTTAAAAGTGGTTGAGGTGATGGCATGAGCAAAATAATAAAAAAAAAATCAGGTAAATTAAGGAGTCTGAAAGTTAGTAAATCCCTAGCATCTGATGGACTGAAAACTGAAGCTGTGGAGGTAGCTGTGGAGGTAATGAATGCAATTTATAAACTCAAAAGATTCGGCAGATGCTGAAAATGAAGATGATGAAAAATACACCCTCGGTCATCTATAAATTTGCTAATCAGTGGTAAAATCTCAGATGGAGACAAGAGGGCGTGCAGGAGCGAGATATACCATTTAGTGGAGCGGTGTCGCAGAAACAACCTGGCATTCAACATCCGTAAGATGAAAGAGCTGATTGTGGACTTCAGGAAGGGTAAGGTGAAGGAACACATACTAATCCTCATAGAGGGATCAGAAGTGGAGAGAGTGAGCAGTTTCAAGTTCCTGGGTGTCAAGTTCTCTGAGGATCCAGCCTGGTCCCAACACATCAATACAGCTATAAGGAAGGCAAGACAGCAGCTATATTTCATTAGGAGTTTGAAAAGATTTGATATGTCAGCAGAAACACTGAAAAACTTCTATAGATGTACTATGGAGAGCATTCTGACTGTCTGATATGGGGTGGGGGGGACGCGGAAAGAACAGGATGGAAAGAAACTACAGAGGGTCCTAAATTTAGTCGGCTCCAACTTAAGTACCAGCCTACAATGTACCCAGGACACCTTCAAGGAGCAATGTCTCAGAAAGGCAGCCTCCATTATTAAGGACACGCAGCCCATGGGGCATATCCATTTCTCATTGTTCCCGTCAGGTAGGAGGTACTGAAGGCTGAAGGCACACACTCAGCAATTCAGAAACAGCTTCTTCCCCTCTGCCATCTGATTCCTAAATGGACATTGAACCCATGAACACTACCTCACTTTTTAAATATATATTATTTCTGTTGTTGCATGATTCTTAATCTATTCAATACAGTATATATATACAATAATTGATTTATTTATCTATTTGCTTTTCTTCTATATTATGTATTGCATTGAACTGCTGCTGCTAAGTTAACAAATTTTATGTCCCATGCCACCAATAATAAGCCTGATACTGATTCTGAAAATGCTGGAGGAATCAGAATCACTGACTTAATTACTTACCACCATTTGTCTTTGGCATGTAGGGCAAAAATGATGGTCCTCCATCCGTCTGTCCATGATGTTGCACACAGATATAGAAGGATTCTTCGTTGCTGACTCCATAGAGAGGAGATGAACCCCTGAAACTGGAGGACTGGTGGACCACTGTTAGTCTGGCCTCTACTCTTTGTCTTGTTTAGCATGGGTGTCCCTACCAAGAGCTAAAGTAAAAGGCTCTGACTCTAGTCAATATAGCTCTCCAGGTCACTGAGCACACAAGCCTCTAAACCCTATGACACAGTAGTTATCCTCTTGGAGGAATCAGAATGTGGTTTAATATCACTGGCACACAGTATGTCATTAAATACATTGCTTTGCAGCAGCAGTACATTGCAATACACAATAAAAACCTATAAATTCCAATATACACATGTACATATATACATACATACATATATATAGATAGCTAGATACATATTTTATATTAATTAATTAAGTAGTGCAAAAGGAGAGTAAGAAAAGAATAAATAGTGAGATAGTATACATGGGTTCATAATCCTTTCAGAAAACTGATGGTGGTGGGGAAGAAGCTATTCTTAAAACATTAAGTGTGTGTGTTCAGGCTCCCATACCTCCTCCTTGTAACAATGAGAAGTGGAACTCAGCAGGTCAGGCAGCAGATATGGAGGAGGAATGAAGAGCCAACGTTTTGGGCTGAGTCCCTTTATTAGCACATCTTTACTTCCTCTCCATAGATTCAACTTAGTATTTTTGTGTAAATAGTTGCCACAGATTGGAAAGTAGTTCATGTAATCCTGCTGTTTAAGAAAGGAGGAAGAAATCAGTCAGACCAGTTGACCAGATAAATGAAGAGGCGAGCGAAGGTGAAGTGATTTTGAGAGAGGAACCATGCAGGTACACTGTGAAATATCGACGTACTTGGAGATGGAGCTGTGTTTGTTGGAGTGAACAATTCGGAGGGGAGCAGCTGAGGCAGAAGAATTCAGTTGCCCGTCCAACTAACCTAGGTGCGAGGTTGGAGCAGCTTCTTCAGCAGCAAAATCTAGGCATGAAGCAAATCGCTGGGCAGTGTGTTCTAACTCAAAGCAATCCGTCGCAGCGGAGCCCAAGTCCTAATGTGAGGTACGATTCACTGTTCAGACAATTTAAACACCATCTCAGATAGACTGGGGGACACTCCCTCCACAATGCTGAGGGTGTGAGACTGCCCCGGCTGCAGTGATTTGCCCCGCTAATATGATGAACTGAGTATCGAGGCTTTGGGTTACTCCAGGGATTTGGATCTAAGGATTTGATTTGGTTCAGAATGTTGTTGCTGTTGCTCGCTCCTATTGTTTGCATGACTTGTGATTTTTCCCCCTTTCTCTGTACAATGGGGGTTGGTCTTTTTTTTAATTGTTTTTTTTCAGGTTTCTTGCTTTGCATCTGCATATAAGCAGCTTGTATAATTTATACATACTTTGATAATAAATATACTTTGAATCCTGAATTTTGAACATCACTGACAGGGTACAAAATGCTAAAATATATAATTAAGGAAATGGCAACTGGGCCCTTTGAAAAATGGTGAAATATTTGGACAGAGTTAATTAGGATTCATCAATGAAGACATATTTGACAAACCTAATAGATCTTTTTTGAAATCGTAACCAGCAGAATAAAGGAGAAATGAAAGACGTGATGCATTTGGACTGCTAGAGCACTTAATAAGTTGTGGATAATAAGATTATTAAACAAAAGTAGGGCATATGGGATTGTGGGGTGCTGTATACTGATGAGAATTGAGGTTTCATTAATGAACTGAAAACAGAGAGGAAATAATTGAGTCCAGAAGATCATACGACATACTACCTCACCAGCATCATTTTCCAGTGGCTCAGTATCAACTCTCACCTCCCTTTTACTCTTTATATAAATGAAAAAACTTTTAGTATCCTGCTTTATATTATTGGCTAGTCTTCCCTCATATTTCATCTTTTCTGTTCCTATAACTTTTTTGATTATCTTTTGTTGAATTTTAAAAGCTTCCCAGTCATCCAACTTCCCACTCACTGTTGCTACCTTTTATGCCCTTTCATTGGTTTTATACAGTCTTTAACTTCCTTTGTCAGCTACAGTTGCCTACCCTTGCCATCTGAGAACTTCTTCCTCTGTGGGACGTTTCTACCCTGCGCCTTGTAAACTATTCCTAGAAACTTCAGCCATCTCTGCTCTGCTGTCATCCCCGCCAGTATCCTCCTCCAATCCACCTGGGCAAGCTCTTCTCTCATGCCGCTGTAATTCCCTTTATTCCGTTGCAATACTGATACAGGTGACTTAAGCTCCTCCTTCTAAAAATTACAGTATGAATTCAATCATATTATGATCACTATCTCCTCAGGGTTCCTTCACATTAAGCTCCCTAATAAGATCTGGGTTATTACACAACACCCAATCTAAGATAGACTTTTCCCGAGTAGACTCAAGCACAAGCTGCTCTAAAAAGCCATCTCTCAGGCATTCAACAAATTCCCTCTCTTGCAATTTGACACCAACCTGATTTTCCAATCCTGTGAGTCATCTTTGGGTTGGGGCACTGCGTATAATGGGTGTCCTGGGGATCAGCTGTTCACAACAGATTTCAAAGATTGGAAGAACTGAGATTTCAGACTTAGGTCTGCTCTAGCCTTCAAACCATTCCACCTATCCCATCATCCTATGACACCCACCATCCTGAATCTGCAGACCAACACTTAGCTGACTTTCTTTGTAAGATCGCCTTCATCAAAACATTTGTTCATTGATGCTTTGGGCAATGTGTACTATTGAAGTTTAAAATAATGGAACTCCAAAGAAATTTTGCATTGGCCTGCCACATTCTAACACACCTTAAACTCAACCTATCGGTTACTGGACCATCCTTTTTTTGCATTAAGTAGTTATCTCTTTGTTTTTTTTTAACAGAAATATACCACAACCCTTTATATTTTCAAAACCACTGAGGAAGATGAAGAGACCTTTTCATCTGACATTCACTTATCTAAAGATGCCTGCATCCTTAAACCAACGGATTCCATGAGCAAGTTATGGATTCTACTTGTTGTACTATTAGCCATCTTATTATTACTCACTTTACTTTCGGCAAAGCTTACAATATTGAAAATTTTCATTTTGTCATCATTTTATAAAGAGACTGAGGAGAAACGTGTGCGATTTTTGCATGAAAAAATTTTACAGAAAAGACGCTTGGTCAAATTATTCAATATAGAGGAAGTACAGTATCCTGCAGCTAACATGGTAAGAAGCAAATTATAACATAAATCTAAATATTATATATCTTTTTAATTTTTTATTGAGTTTTCAAATGATTACAGAAAGAAAAAAAAATTAACTACCCTTCCCCCCTCCCCTTAACATCCCTATATAAGGAAAGAAAAAAGAAAGAGTGCCTGAATATAGGAAGATCCCCACTTGCTCCGTGGAGTTCATAATAACTTTAGTACATATATTTATTTATTTCCCCAAATAACCAATTATTTTATCTTCGTAGCTCCTATATATTTAATCCTGTCTTTTGTAAATAAGGGTGCCAATTTTTCAAAAATGTTTCATATTTATCTCTTAAATTATAAGTATTTTTTCAAATGGAATACAGCTGGAAATTTCATTCTTCCAATGATCTATAGAAGTATGAATCCGATTTCCAAGTAACTACAATAGCCTTTTTGGCTACTGCCAGTGCAATTTTTATGAATTTTTTCTGATATTTATTCAATTTGGGTTTCGGTTTTATCCCTTCAATATCACCTAATAAAAATAATATTGGGTTATGCACAAGTTGTGCTCCAATAATTTGTTCCAGTAAAACTCTTAAAATTGTCCAAAAAGGTTGAATTTTAGAACAAGACCAAGTAGAATGTTAAAAAGTACCGATTTCTTGGTTACATCGGAAACACTGATCAGATAAATTTGGGTTTAATTTATTTATTTTTTGTGGTGTAATATATAATTGATGTAAAAAATTATATTGCTCTAATCTTAACCGGACATTTGTTGTATTTGTCATACTATCAAGACATAGTCTTGACCAATTTGTTTCTTCAATTTTAATATTCAAGTCAGTTTACCATTTTTGTCTTGACTTACGGATTCCTTGTTTAATTGCCTGTTTTTGAATCAAACTATACCTACAAGAAATAAATATTTTAGTTTTTCCTTTTTGAATTAAAGTTTCTATTTCATTAGATTTCGGCAATAACATTTTTCTCTTAAATAAGCCCTTAATTGGAAGTAACAAAAAAGAGTGTTGTTTGATATTTTATATTTATTCTTTAATTGATCAAATGACATTAATATACCTCCTTCAAAACAATCTCCTATATATCTAATCCCTTTTTGAAACTAATTATATAAAAGTTGATTATTCATTGTAAAAAGAGTAAGTCTATTTTGAATTAAAGATCTCTTTGCTAATAAAGAATTCCTTATTTCATCATCAACATTTATTTTATTCCATAAATCAATCAAACATTTTAATATAGGAGATTCTTTCTTTTCCCGTATCCATTTAGCTTCCCATTTATATATAAAATCTTCTGGTGTATTTTCTCCTATTTTATCTAGTTTTATTCTAATCCATGCCGGTTTATCTTTATCAAAAAAGATGCAATAAATCTAAGTTGATTTGCTTTATGATAATTCTTAAAATTTGGAAGTTGTAACCCTCCTAGATCAAATTTCCTTGTCAATTTTTCCAACGATATTCTTGACATCTTACCTTTCCAAAGGAACTTCCTCACATATTTATGTAACCCGTGAAAAAAACCTCTGGGGTAGTTGTATTGGTAGTGATTGGAATAAGTATTGTAATCTAGGGAATATATTCATTTTTACGGCATTTACTCTACCTACTAATTTTATTGGTAATATCATCCATTTATCAAGATCTTCTTGATTTTTTTTCAATAATGGTAAATAATTTAATTTATATAAGTTCTTTATATCATTATCAACTCTTATACCTAAATATTTTATACCATTTATCGGCCATCTACATCGAGTTATTAATCAACATTGACTATAATCTCCATTAGTAAGAGGTAAAATTTCACTTTTATCCCAATTTATTTTGTAGCCTGATACTTTCCCATATTCTTCTAATCTAGAGGATAATTTACGCAATGAATACAATGGGTTTGTTAAATAAAGCAGAACATCATCAGCAAATAAGTTAATCTTGTATTCCTCCTGGTTAACTCTGAAACCCTTAATATCTGAGTCCATTCTAATTAATTCAGCTAATGGTTCTATCGCCAACACAAATAAAGCAGGTGATAATGGACAACCTTGCCTAGTTGACCTTGTTAACTGAAATGGTGTTGAAATTTGACCATTTGTCACTACTTTAGCTTTGGGATTAGTACTTAAGGTTTTAATCCATTTTATAAAAGATACTCCTAATCCATCTTTTTCCAATACCTTAAATAAAAAATCCCATTCCAATCTATCAAATGTTTTTTCTGCATCTAAAGCAACAGCCACACTCATTTCCTCCCTCTTTTGTGCCAAATGAATTATGCTAAATAACCGGGTTACATTATCTGCCGATTGTCTGTTTTTAATAAATCCTGTTTGATCCATATGTATTAATTTTGGTAAGTATTTAGATAATCTGTTAGATAAAATTTTTGCTATTATTTTATAGTCAGTGTTTAACAAAGAAATAGGTCTATATGATGTTGGCTTTAAAAGATCTCTGTCTTTTTTTGGCAATACTATTAAAATAGCTGTTGAAAAAGATTCTGGAAGTTTATGTGTTCTTTCCGCTTGATGTATTAACTCCATAAAAGGAGGAATTTCTGTCACAATGGTCACCTATGTCCTTGGTAGGTCGTATTAATGTTGTTAAAATGTATGTTCTCCCTAAATTTTTATATTTATTTCAATCAATACCAATTTTTATTCCTTAAAACCTTTTTTGATTGTTTAGACTCTATTATTTTGTCATATCTGTGGAAGAATAAGCGTTCTAGAATTAATAAAGTTTATCTTCAAAAATATAAAAACGAAGGTGGCATGGCCTTACCTAACTTTTTTCTATATTATTGGGCAGCTAACATACGTTGTATTACCTTTTGGTCTTTTTTTCATAGCCAACCTGAGTGCCCTAATTGGGTGGCAATGGAGTTGAGTTCCACTAAAGATTTATCTATTTCTGCACTTCTTGGCTCTGTACTCCCTTGTAGTTTGTCTAGACTAGTTGTTAATCCTCTTGTTAGACACACTTTGCGAATATGGGCTTAGTTTAGGAAATTTTATGGTTTTTATGGTTTTTCCCTTTCTAGTCCTATCTTACATAATCACCTTTTTTTTTACCTACTGTGTATGATTCAACATTCTATGATTGGTATAGGAAGGGCATTAGACATTTTGAAGATCTTTTTATCGATAATCGCTTCGCATCTTTTCAACAGCTCTCTGCTAAGTTCAATCTGCCTAATGCCCATTTTTTAGATATCTCCAAATTAGACACTTTATTAATCCTTTAATTCCTAACTTCCCTGAAATGCCCGAGAAAAATTTTATGGATTTATTTCTTTCTATTAATCCACTGGGTAAAGGTTTAATATCATTTACTCATGATAAATTAGCATTCTTACGGTGTGCCCCTGTGGATAAAATTAGAATGGCTTGGGAGTATGATTTAAATATCTCTTTATCTGATGAGATTTGGGACTCGATTCTCTAATCGGTTAATTCAACCTCTCTTTGTGCTTACCATTGCCTTTTACAGTTTAAGATTGTTCATAGAGCCCATATGTCTAAATCTAAATTCTCGATTTTACCCTAATATTAGTCCTCTTTGTAATAAATGCAAAAGGGGCGAGGCTTCTCTTATTCATATGTATTGGTCCTGTCCTGGCTTAGAGAAATTTTGGAAAGACGTTTTTATAACTTTATCCTGTATTTTGATTCACCACTTAGAACCTAATCCTTTAACTGCTCTGTTTGGTTTTTTTTGGGTGAGACAGATATACGTTTGAGTTCGACTAAGTGTCGAATATTATCTTTTGCTTCTCTCCTGGCTAGACGTCTAATCCTCCTTAGATGGAGAGATGTTGCCCCGCCCACACATGCTCAATGGCTTAATGATATTATGTCCTGTTTAGACCTTGAAAAAATTCATTATTCAATTCTTAATTCGGATATAAGTTTTCATAAGGTCTGGGGACCTTTTATTGAGTACTTTCATAACCTTCCTCTTAATTAAGGTTTTTTTTCAGTCCCTTACTTTCAGCTCTTTTTTTTTGGTAGTAGGCATTATTATCTTCTGTTTTCAAGTGTATTTACAGTTTTGGGGGTTTGAATGTCCTGATCTATATTCTCTATATTGTGTTGTGGTTGGTCTGGAGCTTTTTTTGTTGTGGGGCTTGGGGAGGATACTAACTTTACATGACTTCAATTTGGGTGCTTTCTCAATTATCTTTTTTGTATTACATTATTATTGTATGTTTATTTTTGCACTATTAATTTTTTTATTTTGGTTTGGGGTTTTTTCTTATCTGTAGTGTTGTAGAAAATGCATAAAAAACCAATAAAAAAGGAGGAATTAATAAATCTTTAAACTTTTTATAAAATTCAGGTGGAAAACCATCTTCTCCTGGGGATTTATTACTTTGAAATGATCCTGGAGCTTCTTCGACCTCTTTTAATGTAAAAGGCATATCTAATCCCTTCTGTTCTTCCGAATTCAATTTTGGAAGAGTTATTTGTGATAAAAACCTTTCTATCTTGACATTATCATTTTGTGATTCTGATTTATACAGTTCGGAATAAAAATTCTTAAAAGTTTCATTAATTTCTAAAGGTTTATAAGTAATTTTATTTACTCTTGTACGAATTGCATTTATCGTTTTAGAAGTCTGGTCTGTTTTTAACTGGCAAGCAAGAACCTTATGTGATCTTTCACCTAGTTCATAATATCTCTGTTTAGTTCTCATAATTGCTTTTTCTGTTCGATATATCTGAAGTGTATTAAATTGTAACTTCTTGTTAACAAGTTGTCTTCGTTTTTCTTCTGTCATATATCTTTGAGATTCTTTTTCTAATTTTGTAATCTCTTTTTCCAATTGATCTATATCATATATTCCTTCTTAATTTTAGAAGTATAACTTATTATCTGACTTCTCAAATATGCCCTCATTGCTTCCCACAATATAAATTTATCATCAACTGAATGTGAATTTGTATCTAAAAAAAACTGAATCTGCTTTTTCATAAAATCACAAAAATCTTGATGTTTTAATAATATTGAATTAAATCTCCATCTATAAATCAATTCCTCTTTATCTATCATTATCATTGTCATTATCAAAGGAGAATGATCTGACAATATTCTTGCTTTATATTCCATATTTTACACTCCGTCTTGAATATTCGTTGTTAATAGGAAAAAGTCTATCCTTGAATAAGTTTTGTGTCTATTTGAATAAAATGAATAATCTCTTTCTTTTGGGTTAATTCTTCTCCATATATCAATCAAATTTAAATCTTTCATCAATGATAAAGTTAATTTTGCTGCTTTTGATTTTGTGACAACCTTTGTTGATCTATCTAAAACTGGATCGAGACAAAAGTTAAAATCTCCACCTATTAATATTTAGTCATGTGCATTAGCCAAATTCAAAAAGAGCTCTTGTATAAATTTTACATCATTTTCATTTGGTGCATAAATATTCATAAGAGTCCATAGTTCTGAAAAAAATTGACAATGTATAATTACACATCTCCCCGCTGAATCAATTAATACGTTTTGTATTTTAATTGGTAAAGTTTTATTAACCAAAATTGCAACTCCTCTCGCCTTTGAGTTAAATGAAGCCACATTAACATTTCCAACCCAATCTTTTTTTTAATTTCTGATGTTCTATCTCTGTTAAGTGTGTTTCTTGTAAAAAAGCTATATCTATTTTCATTTTCTTAATGTATGTTAAGATTCTTTTTCTTTTCACCGGTCCATTAAGCCCATTAACATTAAAACTTTAAAAATTCAGTAAATTAGTCATTATTTTGAATTGGGTTACTCCAATCTATAATAATACCTAATCTTTCAACTTTCGTGGTACCTTGGGGAGTCTTTTTAAAATTCTCCATGTTGCTATGTGTGTCCCCACCGATCATCCAGGCAAAGAAAGAAAGATAGGAGAAAAATAGATTATAAAGAAAAAACAAAATATCCCCCTACTAATGTTGTGGATAAAAAAGAACACATTACCCCCCTCTGTTGTACGGGTCATGGCAATCACCATGATTACACATGTGATTCCCGTAGCAATCAATCCAAAGATCCCCCAGAACATGAAAAAGTATATATATGAGAAGAAAAAAATATTACTACTCTCAATTAATATTTCTCAAATTTTGCCTTTCTCCCCCTGTATCATTCTTAAATGTCCATCAATTCCATTCACTGTCCCTGTCTTCATCTTTAATCCATTACTATTTGTAATCTCTATGTGTAGTTAGTGAATATTTGGGAGTTTTTCTGTGAACTCTTCCGCGTCTCAATAATTGGTAAAAAATCTTCTTTTTCCATCCTCCAAAAAAATTATCAGTGTTGCTGGGTGACACATTATGAATTTATAACCCTTTTCCCATAAAGCTTTTTTCACTGGGTTAAATTCCTTCTTTCTCTTCAAAAGGTTATAACTTATATAATGATAGAAAAGAATTGTTTTCCCTTCTATCATCAATGGCCCATTTCTCTTTCTGGCACATTGGGCAGCCGCCTTCAGGATCTTTTCTTTGTCTTGGTATCTTAAGCATTTTATCAAAATTGATCATGGATTTTGATCAGCTTGAGATCTTGACCTTAAGGCTCTATGAGCCCTTTCAATTTCAATTAGAGTTCCTTCTTCCATTTCCAAGTTTTCAGGGATCCATTTTTGAAAAAAATTTATTGGATCTTCTCCTTCTATATCTTCTTTAAGTCCAACAATCTTAATATTGTTTTGTCTGCTAAAATTTTCAAGCTTATCCACTTTTTCCAACAATTGTTTTCTTTCTGATGTCCAGGCAGAGCTATTATCTTCCATTTTATTCATTCTTTCAACCATGTCTTCCATTGTAACTTCCAAGTCTGTAATTCTCTTTTCCATTTTATCCTGTCTCTTTATCATTTTATCAAACATAATCTGCATATTTTTCATATCTTTTTTGATTTCTTTTAATGTGTTTAATTTTTCTAATTTACACATTATTTGCATCAAAGTTTTTTCTATATTTCCGGAAAAACTTTTACCTCCATTTTCATCTGATTTATCCAGAGAATCTGAATCTACCTCAGATTCACTTTCACTTCCGGTTTCAATTGTAACTAGGATTTGTAGTTCAGGTTGCTTGCGTTTGCGCATGCTCCTTCCTTCACGTTTGCGCAGTTCTTATTGGTCTTTTTCTTTAGAAATGGTTGATGTTGCCGTAGTTTCCTGTTCTGTATCGCCGATGATATAATGTACCTGAGCCCGCGGTTCTCTGGCAGCAGTGGGCCTTGATTCTGTTCCAACTTGCGCTGTCTTCAGGGTAATAGTTTCCTTCTGCTTCTGTTTATGAGACATAGTTTGAAACAATCTGGAGTAGTTTATAAGTAACTTTTAGAAAGTATTTACTAACTTGTCTTCACTTAAACATTAACTTACTGATTTTTTACGGGAGAGCTGGATTCCCATGTCTCGATCCTACGCCATCACGTGACGTCCCCAATCTAAATATTATATTATCAGACATTAATATATTTACATACATTTTATAAACATTAGTTACATCTAGACCTTTTTTATATATTTACAATGCTTTCTTTTGAATTTCCTTCTCTCCCAAAGAATACTTTTCCTTTAAAGTTATTGCCAAGTATCTAAAACGAACTGTTGATGTATTGCTCCCACTCCCCTCTTCTTCTATTCCCCACTCTGAGCTCTTATCTCTTCTCACCTGCCTATCACTTCCCTCTGGGTCCTTCCTCCTTCCCTTTCCCCTGTGGTCCACTCTCCTCTCTCATTAGATTCCTTCTTCTCCAGCCCTTGACCTTTCCCATCCACCTGGCTTCACCTATCACCTTCTAGTTGTCCTCTTTTCCCTCCCCCACCTTTTTATTCTGGTGCCTTCCACCTTCTTTTTCAGTCCTGAAGAAAGTTCTTGGATGAAACATTGACTGTTTACTCTTTTCCATAGGTGCGGCCTGACCCACAGGTCTCCCCCAGCATTCTGTGTATGTTGCTTTGGATTTCCATCAATTGCAAACTTTCTAGTGTTTTTAATGAGTTTTGCCCATTTAGTTGGATAAGTGATGAGAAACGTTACTTCCATTGTCACTTACTGAGATACCATTCTAGTTATGAATCTTCTATCAAAATGGGCACCTGCTTTTGTGGCCAAAATATCCTCATGTTTTGATTAACAGTGAAGTACATCAGTACATAACTGCCCTTCCTTCCTAAGACTCTGACAGCAACCCCCCAAACTTTTCAATGAACAATAAAAAGCTAAACTGCTGGAGAAAGTCAATGGTCTCCGGCAGCATCTGTGGAGGGAAATAGACAGTCAACATTTCAAGTCAAAACCCTTCAGCTGGAAAATCCAGATGAAGCATCTCAACCCAAAAACATCAACTATCTAATTCCTTCCATAGATGCTGTTTGACACATTGAAGTTCCACAAATCAACAATCTGTTTAATTAGAAAAGAGAGTGGCAGCAAGCACATAGGAGCACCTTCAAATTCTGATTTCCTTCCTGTTATGTATTATCTTAACACAGAAATCTATTGCTGTATTCTTATTGTTATTTGGTCCAGATCCTTGAATTCCATTCCAAACCAAATTGTAAGAGTACCTTAACATATGAAACATCTACAGGCTAATTGCCAAACTCGGAGAACACCGCAACATCAAAGAACCTTAATTAGTGGTGATACAGCAGATTCCTCATGTCTGATTGGAAACATGCACCAACAACTGATGTTTATATAGTGGCTCTGAAGCAGTAAAAATTTCCAAGAACTTCTAAACACTTTAGAGAAGGCCAACAAGTCAATCGTTTACACTAAAAAGAAAGATAAAGTAGAAGCTGAAACATGGAAATATCTTTTTAAGGAACAGGAAGACCTATGAGTACAAAAGAAGGAAGAATACCACAATTAGAAGTTGAGGAAGGAAAATCTATAAGTAGATGACAAGATATTAAACAAGCATTTTGATGATGACTTCACTGTAGAAAGTAGCAAAAGACCCACAATATGATGAAAATAAGAGGCAAGTTGGAGGGAAGACATTGTCACTGGAGAAATATAATTGAGTAAAATCAAAAGGCATGAAAGCTGACCTGAGCTCCTTCCTAGTGCAGATAAGTAATCTGTAGCTGTGAATTTCTGGGATTCTGAAAGGATCCCAATAATTGGAACACTATAAATGTAACTGTTCTGTTGTAGAAAAGAGTTAGAGAGAAAATAAGGAGCTAGATATGTGTTAGAGTAACATCTGCAATTGAGATATTCTGTAGTTTATTATTATAGAACTAGTAACAAGACTCTGAGAAAATAGTAAGAAGACTAGGCAGTCAACATGCTTGTTAGAATGGCACAGTATATTTGACACATATGTTAGGGATATTTGGGGATGCAACTTTCAGTGTGGATAATGAGAAAAATGTTGTTATGGTATAGTTGGAGTTCTAAAAGGCAGTTGACAAAGAGCCACAAAAGATATATGTAACGAGTCAAAAGCTGTGATATTGACAGAAAGATAATATTGAAGTACTATGGTGATTTCTGCTTCCGCTGTTTAAAACTTACATTAAGGACATGAGGAGGAATTTCTTCAGCCAAAGGGTGATGAATCTGTGGAAGTTATTGTCATGGAAGGCTGAGAAGATCATTACCTTAAACAGCTGTGATGTTTCTGCTGCTGGACCGTCAAGTCATCAGCCGGGTCCATCCATCTTCAGACGTTTCATCTCCTAACCTGGAACATCCTCGGGATGGTGTGACAGCAGAAGGTGATCAATCTTCTACCCCGACGATCAGACTTCCAGCTATCGTCCCTTCGCAGCCAAAGCCAACTGGATGCTCTCTCTGCTGCTTGAGCCATGGTATTAACAGCTCTCTTCCTGGTTCTCCCTCGTGTCCCTAAAGCTGCCATCATCTTCCAGCATGACATGGCAGGAAATCCTCTTGCCCTGACTTCGGCAGGGAAGTTCCACGTTTGCCAGTCTTGCTGTCTGCAGTCTGCCACGAGGTCACAATACCTCGCAACCTTTTAGCATCGGATCTCCCATGGTACTGTTAGCTCTATCACCATGAGCTTCTTTGCACTCTCTGACAATAGTTGAAGTGTGGTCTCTACTATTCGTGGAAACACCAGCTTCTTTTCAAGATCAAGCTTCATCTCCCAGTCCTTTGCCTTGCTGAGGATACCGTCTCTACGCTTGTTTGTTGCTGCAGCATGTTCCCCGGTCCTGAAGAAGCTGATGAAGCAATTTGGTTGGCTGTCCTTTTAGAGGTCCTTCTTCCTCTCTGTCTCCAAAGTGTGGGCAAGTGCTCTCAAAACCTGGTCATGTCTCCCTCTGTACCATCGCTGTGAAAGGGCAAACTGGCATGAAGAAAGAATATGCTCCAGGTTGGCTGGTTTCTGACACATATTTCATGTCAGGTCTTCTTTTATTGGCAGTTCCGCAGGTTTGTTGGAGTTGGTACTACATCGTACACAGCCCTCAGCAAGAACTGGAGTTGGAAAGAACCGAAGCAAGAGGCTGAGAGTGAAGGAGTAAAGGCATCTCGGAGAGAAGTCATTTTTTTACTGCTCAGGGAAAAGAGGCTAGACTGTGCAGGCATGTGACGTAGAGCATCAAAGGTTTAAAAAGAAGAGGAATTTTTCAACGGTCTTTTTAAATTGAAGCAAGAGGCTGAGAGTGAAGGAGTAAAGGCATCTCAGAGAGAAGCCATTTTTTTACTATTTGGGGAAAAGAAGCTAGACTGCACAGGCGTGTGATGTAGAGCATCAAAGGTTTAAAAAAAGACCACCATATCCAGCGGGCAGTGGAGTGAGAGGGAGCTGAGTTGGATGGCTTTGGCTCAACAGGCTTCAACGTGAGCAGGCAGAGGCGAGGGGAGGTTCCGGTAAGTTTTGTTTTGTTTGTTTAGAGTAGAGAGAATGCCAGGCAGGATGTTGGAATGCTCCTCTTGCAGGATGTGGGAAGACAGGGAGACCTCTGTTGTCCCTGACAATGACACCTGCAAGAAGTGCATCCAGTTGCAGCTCCTAACAAACCGTGTTAGGGAACTGGAGCATGAGCTGGATGACCTCCAAATCATTTGGGAGAATGAGGAGTTTATGGATAGTAGCTACAGAGAGGCAGTTATGCCAAAGGAGCAGCGCACAGATAATTGGGTTACCGTCAGGAGAGGGAAGGGGAAAGGGCAGGCAGAGCAGGGCTCCCCTGTGGCCATTCTCCTCAACAACAGGTATACTGATTTGGATACTGTTGGAGGGGGGATGATTTACCTGGGACAAGCTGCGGCAGCTGAAACTCTGGCACTGAGTCTGGTTCTGCAGTGCAGAAGGGAGGGGGGAAGAAGAGGAGAGCGGTAGTGATAGGGGGCTCGATAGTTAGAGGTACAGACAGGAGGTTCTGTGGTCGTGACAGAGACTCCCGGATGGTTTGTTGCCTCCCGGGTGCCAGGGTCAGGGATGTCTCTGATCACATGCACAGCATTCTGAAGTGAGAGGGTGATCAGCCAGATGTCATGGTACACATCGGTACCGATGACGGAGGAAGAAAGAGTGAGGAGGTCCTGAAGAGTGAGTATAGGGAGCTTGGTAGGAAGTTAAAAAGCAGGACCTCGAGGGTGGTAATCTCAGGATTGCTACCTGTGCCACGTGCCAGTGAGGGTAAGAGTAGGAGGCTCTGGAAGATGAACAGAGGAACTGGTGAGGAACTGGTGTAGGGGGCAGGGTTTCAGATTTCAGGATCATTGGGACCTCTGCTGGGGCAGGTGGGACCTGTACAAGAGAGACGGGTTACACCTGAACTACAAGGGGACCAATATCCTTACAGGGAGGTTTTGCTAGTGCTATTGTGGGGGGGGGGGGTGTTAACCTAGATCTGCAGGGGGATGGGAACCAGAGTGCCAGAGCAGATAGTGCAGCAGGGGTAAAAATAAATGATGTTACAAGTTCAGTTCATGCAAATTCACAAATAGAAGGGTTGTGTGTGGTGGTAATAATCTTCTGAGGTGTGTCTATTTCAATGCAGGGAGTATTGTGGGGAAGGCTGATGAGCTGTGGCCGTGGATTGACAAGTGGAATGATGACATCGCAGCCATTAGTGAAACTTGGTTACAGGAGGGGCAGGACTGGCAGCTTATTGCCAGGGTTCCGAAGTTTCAGACGTGATAGAGGCAGAGGGATGAAGGCTGGGGGGGGTGGCTTTGCTAGTCAGGGAAAATGTTACAGCAGTGCTCAGGCAGGACAGATTAGAGGGTTTGTCTACCGAGGCCATATGGGTGGAGCTGAGAAACAGGAAAGGTATGACCACATTAATGGTGTATTATAGAGCACCCAACAGTCAGCGAGAATTGGAGGAGCAAATCTGCAGAGAGATAACAGCCAACTGCAGGAAACATAAAGTTGTGATAGGAGGGGGTGATGCACCATCAATCTCTGAGATGTAAAGGTGAGATATCGGCTTTTATTGACTGGAAGAAGGAACAAGCAGTGGTTGACCACCATACTACATCCTGGAGACTGAGAGGCCGGGCTCAGGCCTTGATTGCCTTTATACAGGGATCTGTGGGAGGAGCCACAGGAGCAGTCAGCGGGGGGGGGGGGGGGGGGGGCCTGTCCAAACAGGTGTATGTAGTTCACCACATTCACCCCCCTCTTTGTTTTAAAAGAGAGTCCCCACGGGGCGAAGTTTCTGACAAGTATATTTACAGGTTAAGTCTATCAGGTGGTCAAATCTGTTGCTGCGATCTATGTAGCACCGGTAGTGATTGCACAGGTGCCGGTGGTGATTGCATCGGAGTCGGTGGTTGTGCTGGTTCCAGCCTGACTGGAGGTGTCAGCCCACTAGGTATCAGTGATCCCTCACGCGTGTGCGAGGCGCCTGGTATATACGCGTATGAGATGCCCGGTATAGGAGTGTCATGAAGAGTCTGTGTAAGGCTCGGTGTGCGCGGTGTCGCCTCGGGTACAGGGTTCATAGTTACTGTGGAGTGTTCGGGGTAGTGGTCTGCTGCTCCTGAGGGCGCCAGGTCGCGGATGGAGACTGTGTCCTCCCGCCCATCAGGTAAGACCATGTAGGCATACTGGGGGTTCGCATGTAGAAGGTGAACCCTCTCAACCAGCGGGGAGTATTTATTACTCCTCACATGTTTCCGGAGCAGCACTGGCCCTGGGGACGTCAGCCAAGCTGGTAGGGTGGTCCCAGTGGCAGACTTCCTGGAAAAAGAGAACAGGCGCTCATGAGGGGTGGCATTGGTGGATGTACATAACAGGGAGCGGATAGAGTGGAGTGCCTCAGGGAGGACCTCCTGCCATCGAGAGACTGGCAACCCTTTTGACTTAAGGGCTAAAAGTGTGGCCTTCCACACTGTGGCATTCTCCCTCTCCACCTGTCCATTTTCCCGGGGATTATAACTCGTGGTCCGACTAGTAGCAATGCCCCTAGTTAGCAGGTACCGGCACAGCTCGTCACTCGTAAAGGAGGACCCTCTATCACTGTGGATATAGCAGGAATATCCGAACAGAGTGAAGAGCTGGCGCAGGGCTTTTATGATGGATGTGGTAGTGGTGTCAGGGCAGGGGATGGCAAAGGGGAACCGCGAGTACTTGTCGATAATGTTGAGGAAGTAGACATTGCGGTCGATGGAGGGAAGGGGGCCCTTAAAGTCAACACTCAGTCGCTCAAAGGGGCAGGTGGCCTTGATAAGTTGCGCCGTTTCAGGACGGTAGAAGCGCAGTTTGCACTCAGCGCAGATTTGGCAGTCCCTGGTCATCGTCCTGATGTCCTCCAGGGAGTACGGCAGGTTCCAGGCTTTCACGAAATGGTAAAATCGGGTGACCCCTGGATGGCAAAGATGTGCATGGAGGGCGTATAGCTGGTCGAGCTGTGCGCTGGCACACATTCCCCGGGATAGGGCATCAGGGGGCTCATTGAGCCTTCCAGGCCGGTACAGGATATCATAGTTGTAGGTGGAGAGTTCTATTCTCCACCGCAAAATCTTATCATTTTTGATTTTGCCCCGCTGTTGGTTGCTGAACATGAACGCAACAGAGCGCTGGTTGGTCAGCAAGGTGAACCTTTTGCCGGCGAGATAGTGCCTCCAGTGCCTAATAGCTTCCACTATGGCCTGGGCTTCTTTCTCCACCGCGAAGTGCCGAATTTCAGGGCCTTGAAGGGTACGAGAAAAGAATGCTACTGGCCTGCCTGCCTGATTGAGGGTAGCAGCAAGCCCGAAATCGGAGGTGTCACTCTCTACTTGGAAGGGAATGGTCTCGTCCACCGCATGCATCGTTGCTTTGGCAATGTCCTCTTTAATGCAGCTGAAGGCCGCGCAGGCCTCGGCAGAGAGGGGAAAAGTGGTAGACTTGACTAGGGGGCGGGCCTTGTCTGCGTAATGGGGGACCCATTGGGCGTAATAGGAAAAAAAACCCAGGCACCGTCTGAGGGCTTTGAGAGTGGTGGGAAGAGGGAGTTCTAACAGGGAGCACATACGGTCAGGATCAGGGCCAATGACCCTGTTTTCCACGACATACCCAAGGATAGCGAGTCGGGTGGTTCTGAACACTCACTTGTCCCTGTTATAAGTAAGGTTCAGAGCTTTGGCCACTTGGAAAAATCGTTAGAGGTTGGTGTTGTGATCCGGCCAGTTGTGACCACAGATGGTGATGTTATCCAGATAGGGAAATGTGGCCTTCAGTTGGCACTGGTCCACCATCCGGTCCATTTCCCTCTGGAAGACTGAGACACCAATCGTGACATCAAAGGGGACGCGCAGGAAGTGATAGAGCCTGCCGCCCGCCTTGAAGGAGGTGTAGGGGTGGTCCTCTGGGAAGATGGGGAGCTGGTGATAAGCAGATTTCAGATCTATTGTCGAGTACACCTTGTACTGAGCTATCTGGTTGACCATATCCACGATGCGGGGTAGGGGTACGCGTCAAGCTGCGTGAACCTATTGATGGTTTGACGACCATTCTATTTTTCTTCCCGGTCCGAACAACAACCACCTGGGCCCTCCAAGGGCTTGTGCTTGGCTCAATGATCCCCTCCCCGAGCAGCCGCTGCATCTCTGACTGAATGAAGGCCCTGTCCCCCGCGCTGTACCTCCTGCTTTTAGTTGCCACAGGTTTACAGTTGGGGGTCAGGTTGGCGAACAGCGGTGGGGGAGGGATCTTGAGGGTGGAGAGGCTGCAAGTGGTGTCAGTAGCGCAGCTGTCGGCATGGTGCTTGGTGGGATGTACGGGTGGGTGTGTGTGTGTGTGGTCTGTAGTGGGGTATATGGCGAGGTCCCACAAAACTGAGGATTCCTGACAGTGAGTGGTGGGAGGGGCCCATCATATGCCATAGTCACACTTTCGAGGTGGCTCTGGAAGTCCAGCCCCAATAGCACAGGCGCGCACAGTTGAGGCATGACCAGCAGCTCAAAGTCCCGATATTCTGTGCCCTGCACCACCAATGTCGCTACAGAACCCACCCGGATGTCTGTGGAATGCGACCCAGAAGCCAAGGTGACCCTCTGGCTTACCGGCCATGTCACGAGTCCACAGCGTTGCACCGTGTCCGGGTCAATAAAACTCTCAGTACTGCCCGTGTCAAACAGGCAGCTAGTCCTGTGCCCCTCCACCAGGATGTCCATCATTGACCTTGCAAGCTGGTGTGGGGCACTTTGGTCGAGGGTTACGGTGGCCTGAGTTGAACCGCCATCTTGGTGCCCGGTAAGCACCGGTGGGCAGGGCATGTTGACGCCGACAAAGATGGCCACCCACATCCGGGCATGCAAGATGGCGGCCCCCATGCCTCGCGCGAGGCAGGCAGGCAAGATGGCAGCCCCCATGCCTCACATGCAGCGCTGCCCGACCCCACTCGTGGTTTAGACTTACAGACCTTGGCGAAATGGCCCTTTCCCGCAGCTAGAGCAGGTCGCTTCTCAGGCCGGGCAGCGTTTTCGGGGGTGCTTTTTGAGTCCGCAGAAGTAACACTGCGCGGGCTTTTGACTGGCCGCAGCTGTGGTCGGGTTTGGGGAGTTCATGGAATCGCAACTGGCAGTGGCGTTGGCGAATTCACTCGCGGGAACCGGCGGCGGTGGGGTCTGAGGCATCCACGGAACCGGCAGGGGATTGCGCGGCTGGACAGCATCAGCGTTGTGCAGAGCAGCCTCCAGCGTGTCTGCCATCTTGATCGCTGAGCGTAAGGTAAGATCGGCATTTTCCAGCAGCCGCTGTAACAAATGCGTCTCGTTCCAAGAGTTCCGCATGCTGTTCCACCATGAGAGTTTTGCAGTCACAAGTTCGGATGAGTGTCTGTAGGGCTCGGAGAAACTGGGTGCTCGATTCTCCAGGCCGCTGTCGTCGCATAGCTAAGCGATGTCTTGCATAGACGGTGTTCACTGGCCGCAGGTACTGTCTTTTGAGGGCATCCAGTGTCCCTTCGTAGGTCGACAGGCCCCTGATAAGTGAGTAAACTTTCAGGGTGACCCTCAAGAGGAGAATCCGGTGCATAACAGCGGGTTCAGTTGCACTAACCTCCTCCAAGTATGATTGGAAGCATGCAAGCCAGAGTTCAAAGGCAAGAGCTGCTTCAGGGTCTTGGGGGTCCAAATCCAATCTTTCCGGACGTAAAACGCTTTCCATGTTTTAAAACTTCCAGTCAATAAAATTGATGCACCATCAATAACTTTCTCTGAGACGTGAAGGCGAGATATCGGCTTTTATTGACTGGAAGAAGAAACAAGCAGTGGTTGACCACCATACTACATCCTGGAGACTGAGAGGCCGGGCTCAGGCCTCAATTGCCTTTATACCGGGGTCTGTGGGAGGAGCCACAGGAGCAGTCAGCAGGGGGCATGTCCAGACAGGTATATGTAGTTCACCACAAGGGGATTTTAATTTTCCATATATTGATTGGGACTCCCATACTGTTAAAGGTCAAAACGGGTTAGAGTCTGTGAAATGTGTTCAGGAAAGTTTTCTAAATCAATATAAAGAGGTACCAACTAGAGAGGATGCAATATTATATCTCCTATTACGAAATGAGTTAGGACAGGTGACGGAAGTGTTTGTAGGGAAACACTTTGGTTCCAGTGATCATAACACCATTAGTTTCAACTTGATCATGGATAAATATAGATCTGGTCCTCAGGTTGAGGTTCTAAACTGGAAAAAGGTCAAATTTGAAGAAATGAGAAAGGATCTAAAAAGCATTAATTGGGTCAGGTTGTTCTCTGGCAAGGATGTGAATGGTAAGTGGGAGGCCTTCAAAGGAGAAATTTTGAGAGTGCAGAGTTTGTATGTTCCTGTCAGGATTAAAGGCAAAGTGTATAAGAATAAGGAACCTTGATTCTCTAGGGATATTGGAACTCTGATAAAGAAGAGAGAGATGTATGACATGTATAGGAAACAGGGAGCAAATAAGGTGCTTGAGGAGTATAAAAAGTGCAAAATAATACTTAAGAAAGAAATCTGGCAGGTTAAAAGAAGACATGAGATTGTTTTGGCAGTCAAGGTAAAGGATAATCCAAAGAGTTTCTACAGGTATATTAAGAGCAAAAGGATAGTGAGGGATATAATTGATCCTCTTGAAGATCAGAGTGATCGGCTATGTATGGAACCAAAAGAAATGGTGGAGATCTTAAATGGGTTTTTTGCATCTACAAACGTTTGTACATTGACTAAGGAAACTGGCATGGAGTCAATGGAAATAAGGCAAACAAGTAGTGAGGTCATGAAACCTATACAGATTGAAGAACCGGAGGTGCTTGCTATCTTGAGGCAAATCAGTGTAGATAAATACCCAGGACCTGACAGGATATTCCCTCGGATCTTGAAGGAGACTAGTGTTGAAAATGCAGGGGCCCTGGCAGGTATACTTTAAATGTCAGTTCTACGGGCAACGTACTAGAGGATTGCAGGATAGCTCATATTGATCCGTTGTTTAAAAAAGGCTCTAAAAGTAAATTACTGGAAGGAGTACTAAGAGATAGGGTCTACAAGTGTTTGAATAGACAAGGACTTATTAGGGAGAGTCAACATGGCTTTGTGCACAGTAGGTCATGTTAACAAATCTATTAGACTTTTCGAGAAAGATACAAGGAAAGTGGATGAAGGGAAAGCAGTGGATGTTGTCTACATGGACTTCAGTAAGGCCTTTGACAAGGTCCTGCATGGGAGGTTAGTTAGGAAGATTCAGTCGCTAGGTATACATGGTGAGGTAATAAATTGGATTAGACATTAGCTCAATGAGAGAAGCCAGAGATTGCTTCTCTGAATGGAGGGCTGTGACTAGTGGTGTGCCACAGGGATCAGTGCTGGGTCCATTGTTATTTGTCTTCTATATCATTGATCTAGATGATAAGGTGGTACATTGGATCAGCAAATTTGCTGATGATACAAAGATTGGAGGTGTAGTGGACAGTGAGGAACATTTTCAAAACTTGCAGAGGGATTGGACCAGCTGGAAAAATGGATTGAAAAATGGCAGATGGAGTTTAATACAGGCAAGTGTGAGGTTTTGCACTTTAGAAGGACAAACCAAGGTAGAACATACAAGGTAAATGGTAGGGCTCTGAGGAGTGCAGTAGAACAGAGGGATCTGGGAATACAGATACAAAATTCCCTAAAAGTGGCGTCACAGGTAGATAGGGTAGTAAAGAGAGCTTCTGGTACATAGGGCTTTATAAATCAAAGAATTGAGTATAAGAGTTGGAATGTTATGGTGAGGTTGTATAAGACATTGGTGAGGCCGAATTTGGAGTATTGTGTGCAGTTTCAGTCACCAAATTACAAGAAGGATATTAAAGGTTGAAAGAGTGCAGAGAAGGTTTAAAAGGATGTTGCCCAGACTTGAGAAACTGAGTTACAGAGAAAGGTTGAATAGGTTAGGACTTTATTCCCTGGAGTGTAGAAGAATGAGGGGAAATTTGATAGAGGTGTATAAAATGATGATGGGTATAGATAGAGTGAGTGCAAGCAGGCTTTTTCCACTGAGGCGAGGGGAGAAAAAAACCAGAAGACATGGGTTAAGGGTGAAGGGGGAAAAGTTTAAAGGGAACATTGGGGGGGCTTCTTCACACAGAGAGTGGTGGGAGTGTGGAATGAGCTGCCAGATGAAGTGGTAAATGCAGGCTCACTTTTAACATTTCAGAAAAACTTGGACAGGTACATGGATGAGTGGTGTATGGAGGGATATGGACCGGGTGCACGTCAGTGGGATTAGTTAGAAAAATGGTTCGGCACAGCCAAAAAGGGCCAAAAGACCTGTTTCTGCTGTAATGTTCTATGGGTCTATGTATATTTCCATATATCATCCTATGTCAACATTCTCTGTTCTGTTTCCCACTTTGTCCAGGTCCCTTGACTCCCCATCACCACTGCTTGCAAAATCTAGCCTCCTCCTCTTTCTTCCTTATCTTCTGCTGGACCAAGTGCCATCTGTCCTTAGGGTTATTAGGAGTATTTAAGGTAGAATCTTATAAGTTCTTGATTGTTAAAGGGTTAAAGGTTACAGGGAGAAGGCAGAAGAAAGAAACATCAGCCATGATTGAATGGCAGAGCAGACTTTGTGGACCAAATGGCCTAAACCTGCACCTACATCTTAAGGTCTTACTGAGATGGCCAAGTATGTAGCATCCATATTTACTAATGATGCATATATAGCAGATAAAGTAATTTTAAGAAGGATGAAAAATATTCCACAGGAGAATAATAGACAGGTCAGCTGAGTGGGAAAATAGAGTATATTTTGTAAAAATATGAGATTATCCACTTTAGCTGGAAGAATAGCAAAACTGAATACTACCTTAATATTGTGAGATGATCTTGCCAGTGCACAGAGGGACCCGTGTGTACTTGTAAAACAAATGTGGGAAGTTAGGATACTGATACACTGTGTAATTAAGAAGGTAAATGTAGTGTCAGCCTTTGGTGTAAGGGGAATACTGCAGGACTGTAGTGAAGTTTTGCTACAACTGTATAGGACTCAAGAGGTAGGACAGGCTGAGTACTGCATATTGGTTTGGTGTCACTAAGGAAATGAATTATTCTCAAAAGCAGTGCTAAGAAGGTTCTCTAGATTGCTTCCTGGGAAGGAGAGATAGTCCTATGGGGAAATGTTGAGTAGATAAGACCATATTTTCTCAATTTCAGAAGAATGAGCAGTGATCAAAGTGAAACATGAATCATTCTGAAGGAGAGTAGATGGTAAGAGATAGCTTCCCCTGAATGGAGAATTATTGAACAAGGGGGCATGGTTTAAGGCCAAGATATAACTCAGGACCTACAGTCCTGGCCACAGCCTCATAAATCTTTTCTGCACTCTTTCCAATTTATTTACACATAAAAGGGCATCCAAAACTGTGCACAGTTCTCCGAATGTGGCCTCACCATCGACTTACAGAACTGCAACAAAATGTCCTAACTCCTATACTCAGTACCATAACTGATGAAAGCCAGTAAGCTAAATGCCTTTTTCACCTGTGACGCAAACTTTCAATGAACTATGCACTTGTACTCCTAGGTTCCTCTGTTCCATTGCTATCCTATGAATCAGAAAATCGGGGTTATTATTACTATTACATATATTATTAGTAATAATTTATTATTACATACATACAGTATCTCATGAATTTTGTATCATGGCAGCAAAACAGTCATGATAATACAACTATTAGAGGTTACAAAAATATATGCATGCAAAGTATAGAAATAGGGCAAAGGATGGATAACAAGGTAGTGCTTGTGGGCTCATACACGCATTTAGAAATCTCATGGTGGATGAAAGAAGTTGTTCTTAAAACTTTGTGTGTGGGTCTTCAGGCTCCTGTACTTCTTCCCTAATGGTAGCCACATGATATGGTATGTCCTGTATGGTGAGGGGTTTTAATGATAATGTCCTCTTGAAGATGTCCTAGAGGTGCAGAGGATTGTGCCCATGATGGAGTTAGCAGAGTTTACAACTCTCTGCAGTCTTTTGTGATCCTGTGCATTGGAGCCTGAATACCAGACTTTGATGCAACCAGTCATAAGGTTTCCACTGTACATTTCTAGAAATTTGCTAGAGTCTTTGGTGACATATCAAATCATCTCAAACTCTTAATGAAGTATAGCCATTGGTGTGCCATCAATGCATTGGGCTCAAGGTAGATCCTCTGAGATGTTAACACCCTGAAACTTAAAACTACTCATCCTTCCTACCACTGACTGCTCACTGAATTACCGTTCATAGCGAAAATTGTATGCTGGTTTGACTTTCCAATATGCATCATGTCTCAGTTATCTATACTGAAATCCATTTTCCACTCTTCAACCCACTTCCCTAAATGATCACGATTCCCCTGTAATCTACAACAACAAAGGACCTGCATTGTGCTGTAGGTTTTCTATGTTTCTATTATCAACAACATCTAGTATTGTGTTATCCACAAATATGCTGACCAAGCCTTGTGCATTTGCATCCAAATCATTTATATAAATAATGAATGAGAAGGGTCTCAACATCAATCCTTGCAGCACACCTTTACTTCCATTCCAAGAAACAACCTTGAACCACCACCTCAGCTTCCTACTTTCAAGCCAATTTTGAATCCACCTAACAAGCTCTCCCTGGAATCCATGGAAGCCAACCTTCCAGGCCACCCTACCATGTGGGTACCTGTTGAAGGCCTTGCTGAAATCCAAACATCCTCTGCCTTACACTCAATACCTTTTTGATTTCCTCTCCTCCTAATCAGACTCTGTCCATCCAAATACCATTCCATTAGACAACAGGACAACAGTAGTCACCTTTCAGTCTTCAGGAACTTCACCAATATCTAATGATGAAGCAACTATTTCCATTAGGGCCTCTGGAATTTCCTCTCTAGCCTCCACAAAGTCTCAGGATGCACTCAATCAAGTCCCAGGGATTTATCCATCTTAATGTACTGTAAGGCTACAAATATCTCTTTCCTGATAGTATGAATATCCTCCAAAACATCTCCACTTGTTTCCCTTTACTTTTGAGCAACTACAATTTCCTCCTCAGTAAACAATGAGGGGATATATTCATTAAAAATCCCGTCCATTTCCTGCAGTTCAAGACATAGGCAACCATGGTGTTCTCTAAGAGGACCTATTCTCTCACTAGCCACTCTTTTACTCTTAATACAGATTTAGAACCTCTTAGATTTTCCATAATTTGTTTGCCAGATCTATCTCATATTTCCCCTTTATGACAAAAAACAGAACTGGCAGGGTTTTTTGATGAACACAGATGGGAAATTGGCCAGCCTAACATTACAAATAGAAAACAAAAATGCGCTCAATGCAGGCTGTAGTGGAGAGTTCAGCACTCTCCGTAGCTATTGTCTCAGGTTGAAATAGAGCATTCACAATCTTAGCCTGATAGTTAACCTAGCAGTCAACTTCATTACCCATGTGCAGTCCTACACAACAACATCTTGTACCTGTTGTGTCAAAGCCATGATTCATGATGGATAGGTAGATATTTTATTGATCCCAAAGGTAATTACAGTGTCACAGTAGCATTACAAGTGCACAGAGATACAGTAGATATTAGAAGAAAAGTAGAAAGAATAAAAAATAAGTTACCACAAACAGTCTAACAGGGGGCAGTCATCACTTCAACCACATCCTCACCATCAATAGCAACAGGCAGCAATGCAGGCTTAGAATTCCTAGAGACCATCACCATCTCCTTTGTCTTACTGAAGTTGAGCTGCAGATGATTCAGTTTGCACCATTTGACAAAGTCCCCCACCAGGGCCCCATATTCATCCTCCCGTCCTCCCTTTATACACCCAACTATTGCGGAGTATTCAGAGAAGTTCTGCAGATGACATGACTTGGTGCTGTATCTAACGTCTGCTTTCCTCCATTTTAGCTCATTGTTTCTTCTCACATCTTTTTCTTCCCTCAGACCATCAGTGTAGGGCACAGAATCTCCCACCCCTGGCCTCTCTGATTTTAATTAGAACAAAGGAATGCAGATGTTGAAACACCAGATCAAAAGAAAACTGAGAATACAAAAAAAACTTCAGAATTCTGTTTTTGTCTGTATTTTCTTCATTCTCTCCCATCATTCACCTACAAAGTTATAATGTGACAATATCTGAACAGCAAGATTTCTGAAATTATTAGTCTTTTTGAATAAATATTTGAGTAAACACAAAAGTTCTAAGCTTCATTTCTTCTATTTTGTAATCCCTACAGATTTTCTTCTGGTTTCCAATCTTTAAAATGAAACAACAACAAAATGAACTACAGAAGCAGAACAATGCGATCATACGGAACTTTGATGAAGTCCACACTGAGCTCTGACTGATGATGGTTCAAAAGTTAAGGAAAAGTCAAACATTAGTTCATGGTTGGTTATAACTTGAAGTGATTGACTTTAATCGATTATTATAAATATGCTATGCAGCCAACTGTAGAGATCTTGCTGTATTTTATGTTTTTTTTCTATTATTTTATACCATATTTGTGTTACCAGTGGAATTCATTAAGTACCTTGGCTGAGGTCACAGTATCAAAAATGGTGTCACGTTGGACAGAGGAAACGGATGAGCTCCTCCGTGACTGCTTTGAATCGGTGGACTGGTTAATATTCAAGGACTCAGCAGCTAACCTCAATGAGTATACCTCAGCTGTCACGGACTTTATCTGGAAATGCACAGAAGACAGTGTGTCTGGAAAGACGATCCGGGTATTCCCTAACCAGAAACCTTGGATGAATTATGAGGTCCAGTCCCTTTTGAAGGCTAGAGCTGTGGCTTTTAGGTCCAGAGATACCAGTCACTACATGGAATCCAGGCGTGAACTCTGGAAAGCTATTAATGACACCAAGAGGCAATATTGAGCCAAGTTGGAAGCCCAGGCTAACCAGAGGGATGCCAGGAGACTATGGCAGGCTCTAAATGGGATCACTGGGCGCAAAGAAAAGGCTGGGAATATCAATAACTGTAGCGCTTCTCTTCCTGATGAACTTAATGTATTCTACGCAAGATTCGAAGCGTCCCACCCCCTCTGGATGAATGGAAACTGGTGGCATCGAGATTCATCATCACTAAGGAAGATGTTAGACCGACCTTCCTGAAGATAAGTCCAAGGAAGGCGATGGGTCCTGATGGTGTCCCGGTTCGGGTTCTCCGGGCCTGTGCAAGCAAGCTAGCTGGAGTGTTTGCTGACATCTTCAACTGCTCCCTGCTTCAGTCTAAGATCCCCTCGTGTTTTAAGAAGGCAACGACAATCTTGGTGCTGAAGAAAAGCAAGGTGGCATGCCTGAATGACTATCGACCTGTGGTTCTGACATCAATTGCTATGAAGAGCTTCGAGCGATTGGTTATGGCACATAGCAACCATAACCTACCAGTCAACCTCGACGCTTTGCAATTTGCCTACCGGAGCAACAGGTCAACAGCAGATGCCATCTCTCTGGCACTACATTCCTCCTTAGAACACCTGGAGAATAAAGACGCATATGTAAGGCTCCTTTTCATTGACTACAGCTCTGCCTTTAATACCATCATTCCAAATAAACTGATTCCTAAGCTCCGGACCCTGGGTCTTAGCACTCAGATCTTCAGCTGGATCTTCAACTTCCTCACAGACAGGACCCAGGCTGTAAAAATAGGTGACAAGCTCTCCTCTACAATCACTCTGAGCACCGGTGCCCCACAAGACTGTGTACTCAGCCTCCTGCTGTACTCACTGTACTCCCATGAATATGTAGCCATCAAACTCAATACATAAGTTTGCTGATGACACCACAATTGTAGGCCATATCTTGGGTAATAATGAGTCTGAGTACAGAGAAGAAATTAAGAACCTGGTGGCATGGTGCAAAGACAACAACCTATCCCTCAACGTCAACAAGATGTAGGAATTGGTTGTTGACATCAGAAGGAGTAGCGGACCACATGACCCCATCTACATCGGTGGTGATCAGGTGGAACAGGTCAAAAGCTTTAAGTTCCTTGGGGTGAATATCACAAATGACTTGGTCTAACCAAGCAGAGTCCACTGCTAAGAAGGCCCACCAGCGCCTTTATTTCCTGAGAAATTTGACTTGTCCCCTAAAACCCTCACTGATTTTTATAGGTGCACCATAGAAAGCATTCTTCTAGGGTGCATCACAACCTGGTATGGAAGTTGTCCTGTTCAAGACCGGAAGAAGCTGCAGAAGATCATGAACATAGCCCAGCACATCACACAAACCAATCTTCCATCCTTGGACTCACTTTACACTGCATGCTGTCGGAACAGTGCTGCCAGGATAATCAAGGACAAGACCCACACAGCCAACACACTTTTTGTCCCTCTTCCCTCTGGGAGAAGGTTCGTGCAGCCAGATTTGGGAGCAGCTTCTTTCCAAATGCGATAAGACCGCTGAACGGATCCTGACCCGGATCTAGGCCGTACCTTCCAAATATCCAGACCTGACTTGCACTACCTTACTTCCCCTTTTCTATTTTCTAATCATGATTTATAATTTAAATTTTCATTATATTTACTACGATTTGTACTTCAGGGAGCGCGAAGCGCTGAATCAAAAATCACTGTGATGATTGTACACTCTAGTATCAATTGTTTGGTGACAATAAAAGTAAAGTAAAGTAATTACCAGCATTACAGTTGGACAAAGGGGAATATGGAGCTATGAGAGAGGAGCTGGCCAAAATTGACTGGAAAGATACCCTAGCAGGGATGACAGTGGAACAACAATGGCAGGAATTTCTGGGAATACTACAGAAGGTGCAGGATCAGTTCATTCCAAAGAGGAAGAAAGATTCTAAGGGGAGTAAGGGGCAACCGTGGCTGACAAGGGAAGTCAAGGACAGTATAAAAATGAGAGAAGTGTAACATAGCAAAGATGAGCAGGAAGCCAGAGGATTGGGAAACTTTTAAAGAGCAACAGAAGATAACTAAAAAGGCACTATGGGGAGAAAAGATGAGGTACGAAGGTAAGCTAGCCAAGAATATAAAGGAGGATAGTAAAAGCTTCTTTTGTCATGATCCGGTCCGCAAAGTCTGCGTTCCGGTTCAAGTCTGATCCATGGACTCTGGACTCCGGGTCTTCTGGCTGTCTCTTATTACAGTTGGGCTTAATCATAGGCCCCAGATGCTCATCTTGGGGTGGGAATATAAGTGGCTCTGGGTTCGAGTGTAGGGGATGGTTCATCTTGTCAGTATCCTATCCTTGCCTCTGTGGGGTAAGTCAGGCTGGTTTTGCCATTACCCTGTGGTTGGATCTGTCCCTTCCTGTCCTTGCCTCTGTTGTGTAAGCCAGGCTGTCTTTGCTGTTAACTTGAGGCTGGACTGTTCCCTTTCCTTTCCCTCTCCATCTGAATCCCTTGGCTGGAGCCTTGCCTATTTTTGCTGTCAAGTTCTACTGCTGGAGCAAGTCAGGAGCCTTGCTGTGTCTAGATAAGGAAACGTCTTTTGTTGTTTGGAACTGTCTCTTTGTGTCCTCGCCTTTGCTAGGTAGGTCCAGCCATTTGCCACTACCTACTGTTGGGATCCTTCTCGTCGTGCTCAGCTTTCTGTGTATGAGTCCCGGCCCTACGTCCTGTTCCCAAGGAGGGGTCCCAGCTTTGTGTTCTGTGTTACTGTCTCCCAAGTCCAAGTCTAAGCTTCATGTCCTCATCCAGCCCAGGAGTCCTGCGTCCAGCCTAGGAGTCCCACGTCCAGTCCTGTTGCCTTGCCATGTCTTGTCCTCGCCTAAATCCAGAGTCCGAGCCTGAGTCAAGACCCAGGTTCCGGGTCCCTGTCCAGTCTCTGGCTCGGAGTCCCTGTCCAGGTTCCTAGTTCCTAGTTCCTCATTCCTAGTCTAGTCCTAGCCCGGGCCCTGTATCCTGGTCTCACCCAGGACCTGTGTCTTGTCCAGTGTTGTTTATTCCCCATTTCCCTTGCTTTTTGACACATCTAGTCCTGTCCCTAGTACTTCAGTGTCTGTGTCTTGCATTTGGGTCTGCTCTCAACGCCCACCCTATGACAGAATGAACCAGCCATACATGGACCCAGCAACGCAGACACATGGCATGAACATTGGCTTCTCTAATTTCTGTTAATGCCCTTCCTCCCCATCTTACCCCATCCCTGACATATTTAGTTTATTTTCCACCCACATTTCTTTCTCCCGAGGCCTCCCGTCCCATGATCCTTTCCCTTCTCCAGCTCTGTATCACTTTTGCCAATCACCTTTCCAGCTCTTAGCTTCATCCCACCCCCTCCAGTCTTCTCCTATCATTTTGCATTTCCCACTCCCCCCACTACTTTCAAGTCTCTTAGTATCTCTCCTTTCAGTTAGTCCTGACAAAGGGTCTCGGCCCGAAACGTCGACAGTGCTTCTCCTTATAGATGCTGCCTGGCCTGCTGTTTTCCACCAGCATTTTGTGTGTTGTTTGAAATTCCAGCATCTGCAGATTTCCTCGTGTTTGTCAATTATATAAGTTTTGTTTAGTATAATCCCTTTATATATTCATGGTATTTCTGTATCAGACCAGCATGTAATTGCATTTGCTACATTATTGTTATTTTGGCTATTTTGTTGAAATGGAAAGATGCTTTTGCTCCTACTTTGAGAAAATGTTTTTCTCAGGTGGTGCTATGTCTTAGTTTGGAGAAAATCAGAAGTTGAACTTTTGATCCTCAATTTGATTTTGAGAAAAGGTGGGGTTCATTTGCCCGCTACTATCATCTGATTTGAGTTAATTAATATGGTTTCCTTCAAATTTTTGTTTAAATGGATTTGAGTTGGCGGATTGATGTTTTTCTTCTATGGAAGCTTGTATGATGTATAGCTCCAGGGTTGTGCTCCCAATGGGTTTTTTTGTTTTTTTCAGTTAGTAGGGGTTCTTTTTTTCTCTTTTCTTTCAAAAAAATTATTTGTAACACTTTATTTTTTCTTCTTATTATAGATATATTGCTTAGCTTTGTTAATCAGATATTTCCTAATTTAATTCTTCATTGTACATAATGACATATTGACTTGATTACCTTAATGCATTTTTGTTGATCTTCAATAATTAATAAAAAAGATTTAAAAAATGAAATAAAAGATGAAATAGCAGCACATTTGGATAGCAGTAACAGGATCAGTACGAGTCACCATGGATTTACAAAGGGGAGCCACTTCCTTGAACCATTCAGGCTCATGTTTGTCTCATGTTTTTAGGGTAGAGAGTTCTGAAATGTAGAATGATTGAATATGTAGGAACAGCAATATATTTCCAAGTAAGAAAGATTTGTAATGGAAAGTTAAGTACAGAGGTCTGTGTTTCCCTGGCCTGATTCCATTGTTCTTGATGATGTAGGTTTGGGCTCAAAAAGTGCCACTCGAGGGCAACTGCGCTGCACCCTTGGTGGGGCAAGTGAATATTTTAGGGATGGTTGAGATTCCAGTT
This sequence comes from Hypanus sabinus, assembly GCF_030144855.1. Lineage (NCBI taxonomy): Eukaryota > Metazoa > Chordata > Chondrichthyes > Myliobatiformes > Dasyatidae > Hypanus > Hypanus sabinus. Next base: position 79,187,196 of record NC_082706.1, on the reverse strand, counting down.
AATCAGGCTCCTGAATGTTGTTAAGATTCTTGAGTACTGTTGGAGCTACGCACAACCAGGCAAATGAAGAGCTATTCACCATGTTGCAGAGTATTACCTTGAAAATGCTGAAGAGTCTTGGTGTGCAAAGAACTGAGTCAATCATTACAGGATACCAAGCTTCCAAACTGCTTCTGTACACAAATTACTGTGTGAATAGCCTAAGTACTGTACATAATTCACCAATGTTGAACCTCAAGTTATTGATAATGGAGGGTGGGGGAATACTTGACAACATGGGAACTGATCATAGCAGCACTCATTGGTCAGGGAAGCCCTCAGAGCAGTCTTTAAGGAGCAGAGAAAACACTTACATAGGCCATTGGTTTACGGGTGATACACCATGATGTGAGGTATCCTAACATGAAGGTTCTGAGCCATTGCAGCCCAGAGGTCTGAAATGAATTGGGGACAGCGGTCGAAGGAAATATCAGAAGGGGTATCAAACTGAGTAAACACCAAAGCCACATCTGCGGCCATTGTCAATGCTAGAGGAATGACCTCTAGCCACCTGGTAGTATGGTCCACCATAGCTGGAAGGTGCAAGAAACCATGGGTTGGGGAAAGAAGATCAACAATGTCTTCATTGAGATGGTCAAACCATCACTCAAGGACCTGAACATGATGGTTAATTTTTTGCCAGTTAGCACTCCACACAGGCTGCAGTCCAATTGTGCACATCCTGTCTGAGGCCGCACCAAACAAACTTTAGTAGAACCAGTTTCTGGGAGGCCTTCTGGCCCAGATGGGAGAGGAAATGTATGGAATCGAAAACAATCCATCCCCAGATTTTGGGCATGGGGGGTGGTGAGGGCAACCAGTTGTGATACCGCTCAGGAGAGAAACCCCAGCCTCCTCAAACTTAGTCAGCAGGCCCGCAATTGCTGTTCTTTAAGCCTGGACCTCGGGATCAGTAACTTGGTCAGCTGCCATGCCAGCGTGATCAACCCCTATGTGTATGGCCATGGGAGGCAATCAGCCAAAGCATTATTTTTCCCCTTGATATGTTGTGCATCAGTTGTGAACTCCGATGTGTAGGCCAGTTGGCATTGCTGCCATGCAACTAACTCTAAAACCTACATACAAAGGTGTGCTATAAACCCTTGTGTAACAACATCATCACATCAGACCAGCCTCTTGAAGCAAAACCCCAACTCAATGTCAGTGGTTATGAATTGTGTAAATTTCTCCAGATTGGTACCCTACACATCTACCACCATCCCTGGCTGGGTGTCTTACACACTCACCTCACTCTGTGGTGGTGGGGGGAGAAATTCCCCCTATATTTTTCTCTAATCACCTTAAACTTATGCCCTGTTGTATTTCTTATTTCTGCCCTGAGATAAGGTCTCTGGCTATCCACTCAATCTACTCTATGCCTCTCCATCATGTCACCTGTAATCTTCTTTTGCTCCAAATAGACAAGTTCTCGTTTACTCAACCTATAAGACATGCTCTCTAATTCAGACAGCATCTGGGTAAATGTCTTCTGCACCCTCTATAAAGCATGTATGGTGTTCCTGTATATGGTGACCAGAACTGAACACAACATTCCACATGTGGTCTAACCATGGATTCATAGAGCTGAAACATTGTGTCTTGGCTCTTAAGCTCAATTCCCCAACTAAGGAAGTCCACACACCATTCATCTTCTTAACTGCCCTAATAACCTGCACAGCAACTTTGAGGAGTCTATGGATATGGATTCCAAGGTTCCTTCTTTCTCCACAATTAAGAATAATGCCATTAACCCTGTATTCTGTTTTCAAATGTAACCTTCCAAAGTGAATCACTTCACACTTTCCCAGGTTTAACTCCATCTGCTACTTCTCAGTCCAGCTTTGCATCTTGTCAATGTCCTGTTGTAACCTATGATAACCTTCTGTACTGTCCACAATGCCAACAACCTTTGTGTGATCTGAAAACTTACTAACACAACCTTTCATTTCCTCAATCAAGACATTTGTAAAAATTCCAAAAATCGAGGATCCCAGAGCAGACCGTTGCAGAGCACCACTGGTCACCAACTTCGAGGCAGAATGTAATCCATCTACTATTTTACTCTGCCTTCTTTGGGCAAGCCGATTCTGAATCCACATAGCCACGGTCCCCTGGATTCCATGCATCCCGACTTTTTGAATGAGCTTATCAGAGAACCTTATTGAACACCTTACTAAAATCCATACATGCCACGTCCACTGCTCTACCTTCATCAATTTGTTGTCACATCCTTGAAGAATTCAATCAGGCTTGTGAGGTATAACCTACTTCTCACAAAGCCATGCTGACTATTCGTAATCAGACTATACTTCTCCAAAGTATTGTAAATCTAGTCGCTATGAATTATCTCCAATAATTTTCTGAAGACTCACTGGCCTACAATACACAAGGTTATCCCTGCACCCTTTGTTGACCAAAAGAATATCTTTTGCCACAGTCCAGTCATCTGGTACTGCATGAATGCCCTTTAGTCAACCATGTCAGATATTGAAGCTAGACGATGAACAAGGAATAGAGAGATACACATGAGGAAGGGGAATCCCAAAATATAACAACTTCCCTTTCTGTGTGTATGACTTCTAAACCAGCACAATTACAAAAAAAAGATGACTTGGGGTCAAGGGTATTGAATCATTGTGGTTGGAGCTAAAGAACTACAAGGGATAAAATACCCTAATGTGACTCTCAAACAGTCGTAAGGATGTGGTTTATAAATTAGAATGGGAGATGGGGAAAAAAGGACAATGTTACAATAGTCCTGGGGGAATTCAATATGCAATAGATTGTGAAAACCAGGTTGGTGCTGGATTCCAAGAGGGGGAATTTCTAGAATGCCTATGAAATGGCTTTTTTAGAGCAGCTTGTGGTGGAGCTCACTAAGGGATCAACAATTCTGGATTGGGTGTTGTGCAATGAACTGGAATTGATTAGAGAGCTTATGGTAAAAGAACCCTAAGGGGAAAATGATCATAATATGATCAAATTCACCCTGAAATTTGAGAAGGAAAAGCTAAAGTCAGATGTACCAGTATTATAGTGGAGTAAAAGGAATTGGGAGTCCTTGTGCAGGATTTCCTAAAGGTCCATTTGCAGCTTCAGTCTCTGATGAGGAAAGAAAATGCAATGTTAGTATTCATTTCAAGAGGACTAGAATATAAAAGTAAGGATATAATGTTGAGACTTTATAAAGCACTGGTGAGGCCTCACTTGGAGTACTGTGAGCAGTTTTGGGCCCCTTATCTTAGAAATGACATTCTAAAACTGCAGAGGATTCAAAGGAGGTTCTTAAAAAGTGATCCCAGGTTTGAATGACTTGACGTTTCAAGAGCATTTTGATGGCTCTGGACATGCATTCACTAGAATTCAGAAGAATGAGGGGTGACCTAGTTAAACCTATCGAATGGTGAAAGGCCTTGATATGATAGAATGGATGTGGAGAGGATGTTTCCTGTGGTGGAAGAGTCTAAGACCAGAGCACATGGCCTCAGGATACAGGGGCGTCCTCTTAGAACAGAGATGAGGAGGAATCTCTTTAGCCAGAGAGTGGTGAATCTGTGGAATTCTTTGTCACAGGTGGCTGTGGAGGCCAAGTCATTGGGTATATTTAAGGCAGAGGTTGATAGATTCATGATCATTGATTGGTCAGGGCATGAAGGGATACAGGGAGAAGGCAGGAGCAGGGGGCTAAAAGAAAAAATGGATCAGCCATGATGAAATGACAGAGCAGGAACAATGGGCCAAATGGCATAATTTTGCTTCTATAGCTTATGGTCTTAATGATCCTCCAAAAGTACAACACCTTACACTTGACTGCATTAAATTCCATCTGACATTTTCTCAGCCCATTTTTTTAAGTGGGTCAGTTGATAGCCTTCCTTACTGTGCACTACACCCCAATCTTGGTGTCATCTGCAAATTTGTTCATCCATTTTACCACTTTATTTCATCTGGATTGTTGATATAGATGACAAACAACATCAGATCCAGCACACAGCTAGTTTCATGCCTCTGATCTGAGAGGCAATCATCTACTGCTTCTCTCTGGCCTCTGGCTTCTCCCACAAAGCCAAGCCTAATCCCATTTACTGCCTCAGCATCCTGAATGCCTGGTGACTTAACCTTCTTGACCAAGCTCCCATGTGGACCCTTGACAAAGTCCATTTTGTCACTACAATGCCTGGCCAGCTGTTCACCTGTGGTATCTCCTGGCTTCTTCTATTGAAGTCAATTATGAATATTGTCGAGCACATCATTTTCCATAATGTTCCAGTTTTGAAATTTTTCTGAATACTGTCAAAGTAATCTGGTAATACATAACTATATCAAAATAGATCTCATTAGTTTAGGAACAAAAGACCTTAAAATGATGCATTGTAATGCAATTTTTCTGCAACATCTTTGTAAGATACATTAAAGTAGCTATGCATTTTTCTAAAGGAGTAATGCCTCCATTAAAATATAGTTAGCTGGTTACTGCCCATTACACAGCTGGCATTTAGGGCAGCAGTGAAGGTCCTCCATCTCTGGCAGTGTTCAGGTCTTGCTTCATTGAGTCAATAGCTTCCTTTCGCAGGACCTGGGTGGAGACTCAGATGTAGAAAGGTTCTTCATTGCAGTTTCCGTAACGATTTTATTTAACTAGTTGGGATTGTTAGCACTGAGCTGAACCCCTGAACCTGGAATACCAGTGGACCACTCTAAGTATGGCTTCTACCCTTTGACCTATTCGGCATGGGTGACCCTACCAAGCGCCAAAGCATAAAACCCTGACTCCAGCCAATATAACTCACCAGATCATTCAGGCACACAAGCGTCCAAGCCAAAACAAAGTTGTGGTACTCTTGGAGAATTAAAATATTGGCAAAGTTTTTTATAAGGATGTATGGAGGACATGATAAGCATAAGTACTGAACTCTTATAAAGCACTTCACTGTCGAAAATTTTGTCTTCAACCCCGTTATGGAACTAATAGTACACAACAGGTTAAAGATGGAGCTAGACAAACTGGGACAAGCCTGCTTGGCATTTAGGGAATAGAATCAGGACAACCAACAAGCAGTAAACCACTTCAATGAGAAGGTGGCTGGAGTAATGCCAGTAATGTGAGCTTATTGTGCCACTTGTCATTGTGGTACTTGGCAAAGGAAGAGGCCAAGTAACAGTCTCCAGAAGGGTGGTGGCATCTGCAAGAAAGCTAGAGAGAGGAAAAGAAGAGGAGAGATCAAGATTAGTATTTTAAGAGGTAACTACTGTGAATGCATTGATAAGGTAGTGTGTTTGATATGGGCTTAAGTAAAGCTGTTGATGAGAAACACGTCCAATAGTTAGAGGCTGTGATATCCAAGAAAAATTGGCAAATTGGATCCAAAACACTGGTTGATAAAAGGAGGCAGTAGTTTTGTTTTCATGATTGGAAGCCAGTGTCCAGTAGTCTACCACAGGAATTAATGCAGTGCTCTATACTATTTACAACACACACTAACTAGTTGGATGTGTATGCAGGTGATATGATAACTCAGTTACAGATGATATATACTGTAAATTCATGACATGGAGACTGCAGATGCTGAAATCTAGATCAACAAAAAAACTGCTGGAGCAACTCAATGGTTCTAGCAGTATCTGATCCAAAAGGATTTTTCAGCATTTGGGGTTAAAATCCTGCTTCAAAATTGGTGATGTTAATAGTGTGAGTTACTGTTGAAGGCTACAGTACAGTATTGATCATCTGGTAAAATGGGAGAGGAATGGTAAGTGGAACATAATCCTACAAAGTGTGACATGAAGCATTTTGGAAGGACTATTGGGATGAGCACATGTATAATGAATGTTTGAGCCTGGGTGGCATGGGGTGATGGGTATTAATGGATAGGGGGACTTTAGTGTACAAGTCCAAGAATTCCTGGAGATGGCAGCATGGGCAGATGAGTTGGTGAAGAAGGTATACAGGATACTTTGGAGACACAAGAGACTGCAGATGCTGGAATTTGAAACAACAATAATGAAGGAACTCATTGGTACAGGCAGTATCTGTGATGGCAGAGGGATGGTTGACATTTCAGGTTGCAACTCTGTATCAGGACTAAACTGTCCTTTTTCCTCTACATATATTGATTGACTCACTGAGTTCCTCCAGCAGTTTGTCTTAATATTGAATATTTTCTTTCATAGATCTGGGCATAGAATAAATATTAGCGGTTGTTATGAAACATTAGTTTGCCCACAACTGGAATATCATCTGTAGTTCTGGCTACCTCATTTAGAAACCATGTGATTGCATGGGAAATTTACCAGGAAGAATCTTTCAATTATGAGGAGAGACCGGAGAGACTGAGTTTCTTTTTATTAAAGAATAGAAAGGGGAAACTGATTGACATATACAAAACTCTGAGGGGTATAGGTAGGATAGGTAGCAAAGAATATGTCCCCATAACAAAAACAAAGGATTGTTTCAAGTGGTTCAAATGGTTCCATTTTTTATCAGAAAATATACAACCTGAAATTCTTACTCTTCACAGACACCCAGGAAAAATAGATGAAACACAAAAGAATGAATGACAGAACAATGTTAGAACCCCCAAACCTCCTCTCCCTTCTTCCGTCTCCTTGCACAAGTGTTAGCAAAGCATCAACCTCCTCCCACCCATTTCAGCAAAACATCAGCACCCGCCTTGGACCAATCAACAGCAAAGCACCTAAGGAATGACCATGCAGTCAACAAAAAAACCTGACAGTTCAATATCCCACAGGCTTTCTCTGTCACTAACAAGGGTCAGAGAGATGTAGCCCATTTCACAGCAAAAAGAGATGCTAGCAGGTGCTGTAACAGTGTTATAATCTGCTGCATTGCTTTTTGTTTTGAGATTCTCTGAAACATGAGGAAGTCTGCAGATGCTGGAAATCCAAAGCAACATTCCTGAAGAAGGGTCTCAGCCTGAAATGTCAACAGTTTACTCTTTTCCATAGATGCTGCCAGACCTGCTGAGTTCCTCCAGCGTTCTGTGTGTGTTACTCCCCATACCAAAGCTACTTAGAACAAGATGGCATGCCTAAAATAAGGGGCAGCAGTTTTAGAGGGGATCTAAGAAAGATTTTTTTCACCTGGAAGGACTTATTGAATGTGAAGATGGCAAAGACAGTTATTCACCCAATAGTTAAGAAGTACTTAGGCGATCACTTGAATCACCAACACATAGACAATTGTTAGTAAATAGGATGATATAGGTGGGTGCTTGGTGCTTAACATAGATGAAGGGGGATGAAGAGAAAACCTGCAGATGCTGGAAATCCAAGCAACACACACAAAATGCTGGAGGAACTCAGCAGGCCAGGAAGCGTCCATGAAAAACAGTAAGCAGTCAATGTTTCAGGCCGAGAGCCTTCATCAGGACTGGAAAAAAAAGAAGTTAGAGCAAGAAGGTGGACAGAGGGGAGGAAGACGTACAAAGTGGTAGGTGATTGGTGAACCGGGAGGGATGAAGTAAAGAGCTGGTAAGCTGATATGTGTAAGAGATAAAGAACTGGACAAGTTGGAAATCTGACAGGAGCAGGTAGATGACCATGGAAGAAAGGAAAGGAGGAGTACCAGAGGAGGTGATGGTCAGGTAAGGAGATGAGATGAGACAGTGAAATGGAAATGGGAATGGTGAGGGGGGGAAGCACAATTACTGGAAGTTCAAGAAATCAAAGTTCATGTCATTAGGTTGGAGTATAAAGTGTTGCTCCCCCAACCTGAGTATGGCCTCATATCGGCAGTAGTGCAGGCCATGGACTGACATGTTGGAATGGGAATGGGAATTAGATTTGAAGTAGATGACCACCACAAGATCCCTCCTTTTTCTGGCAGATGGAACATATTTGCTCTACAAAGCAGTGTCCCAATCTACGTCGGGTCTCACCAATATATAGAAGGCCACACCAGGAGCATCGCGTACTGTGGAGGACCCCAACAGACTTACAGGTGAAGTGTTGCCTCACCTGGAAGAACTGTTTGAAGCCCTGAATGGTAGTGAGGGAGGAGATGTAGTTGCAGGTATGGTACTTGTTCCACTTGCAAGGATAAGCTCCAGGATGGAGATCAGTGGGGAGGAATGAATGGACAAGGGAGTCGCGTAGGGCATGATCCCTACTGTTACAGGCCAGCAGCAACAGACCACAGTCGCAGATTTTAATGTTAAACAAATATATTTTCAACACCTACCCAAAATATAGACAATTAAAACAATTGCTGCCCTAACCAAAAATTAACAGTGCAATGCGTCTTAGCTCACAAATGGTGGAGGTCTGGAAAAGTTCCCCCCAAGTCTTACTCAAACAGAGCCCTAGGATGGCAATCCAGAAGGTTCCGGAATCCATGGGAACAGGTACAGGTGTCGGTGAGGAAGGGTTCATAAATCCATATCAAGATGACTCAAGGTGACGATCACGGAAAATTCCAGAGGACAAGTATTCGTCGCATAACACACTGGATTCATGCAGGGATAATGAGTTGACAGTCACAAAAGATTCCAGAAGTCAAGTGTTCGTCACTTAAATACTAGAGTCCATGCAGGGACAACAAAGTGATGCCTAAGTTCCAAAATCCACGTAGGACTATCACAAGGTGACCGTCACGGAATATTCCTTAACACAAGTGGTCGCCACTTAACACACTCCAATCCACGTATGGATTAACAAAAAGTGGTTGCCACAGAATATTCCAGAAATCTGAGTAAGGATCATACAAAGTGACAGTCACGTATCCAATATGCACTGTGTGCCACAAATTATCGCAATCTTCTGGACACAAAGAAATGAACTCTTCAATGAACTCAACTCAGCTCACTCGCTCGCTGGTAACTCACAGTCCATTGCATTGCTTAGCTGCAGAAATTTTCAGAAAACTCCTGAATTCAATCGAAAAGGCCTACACTTGTTTTTTATATGACGCCATCCCACACCCCGTCTAGGTGCACCTAAATGATGTTTACGGTTAATTCAAGCAACCTTGACATGTAACACTATGGAAAGCAGAAAGTGGAGGGAGGGAAAGATAGGCTTGTTGGTGGGATCCCATTGGAGATGATGGAAGTTCCAGAGAATTATTGCTGGACACGAAGGCTACTGAGGTGGTAGATGAGGACTAGAGGTCCTGGTAGGTGGTGGGAGAATGGGGTGAGAGCAGAGTGGTCATAATGTCAATAAACTTTTGCAATTAGGGTTCTGCTGGTTGGTTGAAGAGCAAATTGGCTGAAGAGAAGTAGCCGTTCCTGAACATTATGGTGTGAGTCTTCAGGCACTGGTCTGGTGAAGCAGGTGGGAAACCTCAGAATGCTGAGGCAAGATGTTGAAGAAGTTTGTAAGTTCTCCAGCCTGTTGACCTGCACAGATCTTTAGTACTTGGCTAGACAGATGCCTCTCGTTGATTAACCTTGTGGAAAGACACTCAGATATCAGCCTCAGAGCTTGAAATTACAGGGTCATCTGTGGATGTGGGGGGGTTTCATAGTTCTCCCTATCAAAGTGTGCATAAAAGGCATTGGGATCATCTAAGAGTGATGGGTCATTGCTACCAGCTGTCACCCTTTTGGAAGTTGTATTATACAAGCCCTGCTGCAGCCATTGAGCATCCATCTGTGATTCCAATTTAGTCTGAAATTGCTTCTTTGTGCTCACAGTGGCCTTCCCAAGTTCATACCTAGTTGACTTGTGTATCTCTAGGTCAGCAGAGTTAACTGCCACAGTTCTAGCCCTCAGCAGACTGCAAAATATTTAGGATGACACATGCCATGACAGTATGAACCAAGGCAGACTGACTTTGCAGCTGACTATTGTTTTGGTGCTAATTTCATTTTCTTTTGCGGCCAACTGTTTGCAAGTATAACACAAACAAGACTTGGCTATCAAAATGACCCAAGCCTTCTCATGAAAGACAGGGCAGTGCTGTGTCATTAGATTTAAATTTTACCCCTGTTTAACTCTCAAAGGTTATCCAACCAACAAGTAGCATGCAAATTTAAAGTCTGAAATAAGGCAGCTCTCCACTTTTATCAGGAGGCTGCTGGCAGTGACTAGTGGAGTTCCACAGGGTTTGTTTCTTCTCAGGTTATATGTCAATCATTTGAAAGATGCAATTGATGGCTTTTTGGCCAAGTTTGTGGACAATACAAAGATAGGTGGAGGGGCTGGTAGTGTTGAGGAAGCAGGGAGTCTGCAGAAGGGCTTAGACTGGGAGAATGGAGAAGAATTAGCAGAGGGAATATAACGTAGGGAAGTTCTTCATCTGTTATGGTCCAGTCCAGAGCCCGCATTCTGGTTCTTGATCCGGTCCACGGACTCTGGACTCTGGGTCTTGTAGCCAACCCTCCTTTTGCCCTTGAGCCCAATTAGTCACACCTGGGGATCATCGTGGCTTGTTGGGGCTCAAGGAGGTGCACCTGATGCCCATCGGCTGGCGGTGTATATAGGGGGCTCTGAGTGGAGTTGGGGGGTTGTCCTGGCTTGGAGTCCCCCTTGTTCAAGATGAGTTCTTTGAGTAAGTCTGGCAGTCACCCTGGACCTAGTTCCCTTCCTATCCCTTGCCTCCATCCAGCAAGCCTGGCCAGACTGCTGTTGTCCAATGGGGGACTCTGTCCCTTTCCATCCCTTGCTGCTGATGTGTTGTGCCCTGTGACCTGCTCAGGCCCCTGTGTTCCTGCCTGGGAGGTCCATGCCTCGCCTAGGAGCTATGTGGCCTGCCCAGTGAACTCCAAGATCCTGCCTTGCCTGAACTCCAAGATCCTCCTTTCCTGGAACCCCAGAATCACCTTGAACGTCACATCCCTCATGCACACCACGGTCACTGCATCTTGTCTATCGTTTAGTTGTTACTGTCCTGCCCCTAGTACTTCAGTGCCTGTGTCCTGCACTTGGGTCCTGCCTCCTGTCCCCTTATGACATGATCATGCACTTTGGTAGAAGGAATAAAGAAGTAGAATATTTTCTAAATGGGTCATTCAGTGCATTTATGGTAGAAGTTGATAGGTTCTGGATTAGTCAGAGCATGAAAGGTTATAGGCAGAAGGCCAGAAAATGGGTTGAGAAGGAAAATAGATAAGCCATGATAAAATGGCAGAGCAGATGTGATGGACCAAATGGCCTTAATCTGCTCTTATGTCTTATGGTCTTATCATTACATTAAAACTTGGCCAGGGCCTTAATTAAATAATAATTTATTTAACCTCTCAAACAATCAGTGAATATATAGAAATGATAATGAATAGACATAGCACAAGGCAATTTTTATTAAACTACTCAGATAGATAAAATATCTTTTGCATTGACAGTAATAGTTATTCTAAGGTCAGTATAAATTGACCTTAGGCCAAAACATTTGAAATGAACAAGAAGTTTATATTTATGTTTTTGAAATACTTTTTCATACAAATATAATTTAACATTAATTGAGGACAATAATATGAAGAGGTAAATCTGATGTTATTGATTTATCTTTTCTGTTTTCACAGGTGATAATATAAAAATCGTACTTTCACTCATCATCTCATTTGCCTTTGCACCTTGTTTATTTTTCAGTCCTGAAGATTCAAACTATCCTGAAAAAAATGGTTGAAAACTGAAATGTGCAAATTATTCCCAAGCTTATTACTGCTCAGGAAAACCTGCAAGCCACCTAAACCAAACAATTTCTTGAAATTGAGAAGAACTGAACCAAACAATTTCTTCTCTATAAAGTGGACTGCTCTTGCGTTTTTACCCCTATTTAATAGCTTGGGTAAGCTGGTAAAGACATCTGTCCAAATATGGTGGGAACATTTACTTAATATTGTACATGCTGAATTATCAGTGCCACCTTCTTTGAGTGCTGGAATGCACCAACGAAACTTTTACAGCCTGATAGAGGTGTACAAGGTGATGAGAGGCATTGATTGTGTGGACAGTCAGAGGCTTTTTCCCAGGGCTGAAATGGTTGCCACAAGAGGACATAGGTTTAAGGTGCTGGGGAGTAGGTACAGAGGAGATGTCAGGGGTAAGTTTTTTACTCAGAGAGTGGTGAGTGCATGGAATGGGTTGCCAGCAACGGTGGTGGAGACGGATACGATAGGTCTTTTAGCAGACTTTTGGATAGGTACATGGAGCTTAGTAAAATAGAGGGCTATAGGTAAGCCTAGTAATTTCTAAGGTGGGGACAGTTTGGCACAACTTTGTGGGCCAAAAGGCCTGTATTGTGCTGTAGGTTTTCTATTGCTTCTAAAAGGCACATCTACACTGTCAAACAGGGTTCCTGTCAGAGCTATTATAGAAAAGCAGAAGCTCTGAGTAAATGTACAGAGTGAAAACCATGCAGGTAAAAAACAGGCCAAAACCAAAGCACTCAACAAGAAGGAAAAACCCTTGAAAATACATAATCCATGTCAAGATTTCACTTCTGCAAGTTAAATAACATTTTCAGACTTCACATCAGCATTTAAAGTGTGTTTTATAAATGGGTTTATAATTTATAATTTGCGTGGAGATCTACATAGATATGTTCCAATGAGACAGGGAAAGGATGGTCAGGTACTGGAACCGTGGTGTACAAAGGCTGTTGTAAGAAGAAAAGAAGAGCTTACGAAAGGTTCAAAAAACTAAGTAATGATAGAGATCTAGAAGATTATAAGATCGGCAGGAAGGGGCTTAAGAATGAAATTAGGAGAGCCAGAAGGGGCTATGAGAAGGCATTGGCAGACAGGATTAAGGAAAACCCCAAGACATTTTACAAGTATGTTAAGAGTAAGAGGATAAGACAGTGTGAAAGAATAGGACAAATCATGTGTGACAGTGGAAAAGTGTGTATGGAACTGGAGAAGACAGCAGAGGTACTTAATGAGTACACTACAGAAAAGGATCTTGGCAATTATAGGGATGACTTACAATGGAATGAAAAGCTTGAGCATGTAGATATTAAGCAAGAGGATCTGCTGGAGCTTTTGGAAAGCATCAAATTGGATAAATCTCTGGGAATGGACGAAATGTACCCCAGACTACTGTGGGAGGCAAGGGAGGAGATTGCTGAGCCTCTGGCAATTATCTTTGCATCATTAATGGGAACTGGAGAGGTTCCGGGTGTTGTTCCATTATTCAAGAAAAGGAGTAGAGATAGCTCAGGAAATTATTGGCCAGTGAGTCTTACTTCAGTGGTTGGTAAGTTAATGGAGAGGATCCTGAGAGGCAAGATTTATGAACATTTGGAGAGGCGTAATATGATTAGGAATAGTCAGCATGGCTTTTTCAAAGGCAGGTTGTGCCTTATGAATCTGATTGAATTTTTTGAGGATGTGACCAAACACATTAATGAAGGAAGAGCAGTAGATGTAGTGTATATGGATTTCAGCAAGGCATTTGATAAGGCACCCCATGCAAGGCTTATTGAGAAAGTAAGGAGGCATGGGATCCAAAGGGACATTGCTTTGTGGATCCAGAACTGGCTTGCTCATAGAAAGCAAAAAGTGGTTGTAGATGGGTCATATACTGCATGGAGGTTGGTGACCAGTAGTATGCCTCAGGGATCTGTTCTGGGATCCCTACTCTTCATGATTTTTATAAATGACCTGGATGAGGAAGCGGAGCGATGGGTTAGTAAGTTTGCTGATGACACAAAGGTTGGGGGTGTTGTGGATAACGTGGAGGGCTGTCAGAGGTTACAGCCGGACACTGATAGGATGCAATACTGGGCTGAGAAGTGGCAGATGGAATTCAACCCAGATAAGTGTGAGGTGGTTCATTTTGGTAGGTCAAATGTGTTGGCAGAATATAGTATTAATGGTGAGACCCTTGTCAGTGTGGAGGATCAGAGGGATCTTGGGGTCCGAGTCCATACAACACTCAAAGCTGCTGCGCAGGTGGACTCTGTGGTTAAGAAGGCATACAGTGCACTGGCCTTCATCAATTGTGGGACTAAGTTTAAGAGCCGAGAGGTAATGTTGCAGCTATATAGGATCTCGGTCAGTACTGTGCTCAGTTCTGGTTGCCTCACTACAGGAAAGATTTGGAAACCATAGAAAGGCTACAGAGGAGATTTACAAGGACATTGCCTGGATTGGGGAGCAAGCCTTATGAGAATAAGTTGAGTGAACTTTGGACTTTTTCCCTTGGGGCGATGGAGGATGAGAGGTGACCTGAAAGAGGTGTACAAGATGATGAGAGGCATTGATCATGTGGATAGTTAGAGGCTTTTTCCCAGGGCTGAATTGGCTAGCACGAGAGGGCACAGTTTTAAGGTGCCTGGAAATAGGTACAGAGGAGATGTCAGGGGTAAGTTTTTTCATGCAGAGTGCATGGAATGGGCTGCCAGCAACGGTGGTGGAGGCGGATACGATAGGGTCTTTTAAGAGACTCCTGGATAGGTAGATAGAGTTTAGAAAAAAAAGAAGGCTATGGGTAACCCTAGGTAATTTCTAAGGTAAGGACATGTTCAGCACATCTTTGTTGGCCGAAGGCCTGTATTGTGCTGTAGGTTTTCTATGTTTCAATAATCTTCAATTAGGGCACAAGGAAACAACCAGCTCTTGTAGCAAGAACGCAATTTGAGAACTTCAAATTAGATGATGAAAAAGATTTCACATTTATAGGAAATGAAAATTGGAGACCTGAAATGGGGTTTGTGCAAAATATTGTGTCATCTACAGATCTGAAATTAACTGTTGACCATCTGCCTTCTGCATTCTTCCTATTAGTGTAACCAAGTTATCAGTTATTTATTTCCGAAATCTTCTAGATTTAGGCGCAGGATGAGTGTCACCACTGGGTAGGTTCCAAAACAACAACTGCGCAGACAAAATGCTAGACAAGCTCAGTAGGTCAGGCAGCATCTATGGGGAGGAATAAACAGTTGATGTTTATGGTCGAGACCTTCATAAGGACGGGGAAGGAAAAAGGCATAATAAGAAGGTGGGGGGAGAGGTAGGAGGACAATCTGTCAGGTGATAGATGAAAGCAAATGTGTTTTTCAGTTTTATTTCCACTTAATTATTTCAACAGTTAATAAAGTATTATTAATTCAACAGAAACTAGGTCATATTGTTTTTGGGGAAAAAAATGAGACTTTAAATGTAAAAATGACTTTTCTAGTGTTTTAACGTTTTCCTAAATCGAGCATCAGACTCTTGGGGGCATTATTTGTCTCACCAAGCACACTGGAGAGGATTGTATTTTAATGATCAGCTTATGTATAACCTCAGCTTCACTACTATCAACATATGGAATATTGTGTTCTTGACCATCTTTATTCACAAACAAGAGAAAATCTGCAGATGCTGGAAATCAAACCAATACACACAAAATGCTGGAGGAACTCAGCTGGCCAGGCAGCATCTATGGAAAAGACCTTCAACGTTCTGGGCCAAGACCCTTCATCAGAACAGGAACAAAAGGAGGAGGTCAGAGTAAGAAGGTGGAGAGGGGGGAAATGAGGAAGGAAGAAGTGCAAGTAGTAGCAACTAGGTGAAACCAGGAGAGGAGTAGAGGTGAAGTCAATTGGTCGGAGAGATAAAGGACTGGGAAAGAGGGAATCTGATAGTAGAGGATAGAAGACTATGGAAGAAAGGTAAAGGAAAGGAACACCAAGGGGAGGTGATGAGTGGGCAAGGAAATAGAGTGAGAGAGGGAAATGGGAATGGTGAAGAGGGAGGCATTACTGGAACTTCGAGAAATCAGACAGACAAACAGACAGACATACTTTATTGATCCCAAGGGAAATTGCATTTCGTTACAGTCGCACCAACCAAGAATAGTGTAGAAATATAGCAAAATAAAACCATAAATAATTAAATAATAATAAGTAAATAATGCCAAGTGGAAATTAGTCCAGGACCAGCATATTGGCTCAGGGTGTCTGACACTCCGAGGGAGGAGTTGTAAAGTTTGATGGCCACAGGCAGGAATGACTTCTTATGATGCTCAGTTTGCATCTCTGTGGAATGAGTCTCTGGCTGAATGTACTCCTGTGCCTAACCAGTACATTATGGAGTGGATTGGAGACATTGTCCAAGATGGCATGCAACTTGGACAATTGATGTTCATGCCATCAATTTGGAGGCTACCCAGACAGAATATAAAGTGTTGTTCCTCAACCTGAGTGTGGCCTCATCGTGGCAGTAGAGGAGGCCATGGATAGACATGTCAGAATAGGAATGGGAAGTAATATTAAGACAGAGATTCTGTTTTCTGTGGCGGATGGAGTGTAAGTGCTCAGAGAAGTGATCTTCCAGCCTACATCAGGTCTCACTTACATATAGGGGCCATTCCAGGAGAACCAGATACAGTAGATCACCCAACAGACTCACAGGTGAAGAGTCACCTCACCTGGAAGGACTGTTTAGGGCCCTAAATGGTAGTGAGGGAGGAGGTGTAATCAGTGGGGAGGGTGAATGGACAAGGGAGTCGTGTAGGGGGCAATCCCTGTGGAAAATGGAAAGTGGAGGTGAGGTGAGGAAAAGATGTGCTTGGTGGTGGGATCCCATTGGAGATGGCAGAAGTTTCCGGAGAATTACGTGCTAGATGCGGAGGCTAGTAGGGAGGTAGGTGAGAAAAAGAACCTATCCCTGGTGGGGTAGCAACTAGATGGAGTGGGGGCAGGCGTGCATGAAAGGGAAGAGACGCAGGTGAAGGCAGTGCTGATGGTGGAGAAAGGATAGCCCCTTTCTTTGAAGAAGGACAACATCTCAATTGTTCGGGAATGAAAAGCCTCATCCTGAGAGCAGATGCGGTGGAGACGGTGGAATTGAGAGAAGCAGGAGGCATTTTTGCAAGTGACAGGGTGGGGAGGAGGTACAGTTCAGGTAGCTGTGAGAATCAGTGGGTTTACAAAAGATATCAGTAGATAAACTATCTCCAGAGATAGAGACAGAAAGCTTGAGAAAGTGGAGGGAGGCATGAGAAATGTACCAGGTAAATTTGAGGGCAGGGTGGAAATTGGAGCCAAAGTTGATGAAATCACCAAGGGAGCAGCACCAATGCAGTCATCCAGATAGAAGTGTCCAGAAAGAAGCAAAGAGCTTTGAGGCCTTCCTAATGGAGGATAGAAGTGGCTTTGTTCCATGGCCCCAATTACCTCATTTTCACTATGGACATCCAGTCCCTATCATTCCTTAGCCCCAATTGTCCCAGTTTCACTATGGATGTCCAGTCCCTATAGTTCTCTGGCCCCGATCATCTAATTTTCATTTATGGATGTCCAGTTCATATACACCTCCATCCCCCATCAGGAAGGCCTCAAAGCTCTCTGCTTCTTTCTGGACACCAGACCCAACCAGCTCCTCTCCACCACCACTCTCCTCCATATAGTGGAAATCTAGTGGAACTGGTCCTCACTTACAATAATTTCTCCTTCAGCTACTCCCACTTTCTTCAAACAAAAGGTGTAGCCATGGACACTCGCATGGATCCCAGCTATGCCTGTCTTTTGTGTTCGCTATATGGAATAGTCTATGTTTCGAGTCTACACTCTCACTCTCCAAATTTCCTATGCTACATTGATGACTGCATTGATGCTGCTTCCTGCACCCATGCTGAGCTTGTCAACTTCATAGAAAAGAGAACATGTAAGAGGGGAGCCAGAATGGGGAATAGAAAAAAAGAGAAGGGGAACTGAAAGAATATGAGGCACTGCTCCTCCAACCTGCAAGTGGTCTCATCATGATCATAGAGGATGCAATGGACTGATATGTCAGAATGGGATTGGGAAGTAGAATTAAAATGGGTTGCAAATAGGAAATCCCGGCCTTTGTGGTGAAGCAGTCCCTCATTCTCCGTCAGGTCTTCTCGGTGAAGGATTTGGTCTCTTTGAATGCCGAAAGGAGGACATTCGTTTGGTGGTGGGGATCTGTGAAAAGTGGCAGGAATTGTGAAGGATTATCCATTCAATACAAAGAACAGTGCTGTGGAAGGTGAGGACCAGGGGAACTTTGTTCTTTCTGTGTCCAGGAGAAGGGGCTGAGAGCAGACATGTGGGAAGTAGAAAAAAGTGGCTGATGCTTTGTTCATTTTACTGTCTTTTTTCTCTGTCTAGTGTTTGTAAAAAAAAAACAAAAAAAAATCTGTTTTTATTTCAGAACTCTGGCATTAAAGTGTCAGTGGTAGACTTACAGTTTAATGGATGGAACACTGATATCAAAATTTAAAATTGTTTCCATTTAATATACCAGCACCCACTTTTAGAACAAAAATTGACAGATGTCTGAAATCATTTATGTTAATATCACAGAAACCAAGGAAAACATACATAATTTCCTTTACTTCAGGAGCCACTTCTCATAGATTCATCCCTTTCTTCAAATTTAACAACACAGGTTGATCAAGGAAAAGGATCATTGATGATCAGGACTACACACTCAATGCAAAACATGTGATCTACTGGGCTCCATGTATTGTTACCTACAGAGGACCTCTTAATGCACAAGGGAGAAGTACCACCAATGCTGACTCAGAAATCATTGGTAGGACAGGAGAATCCATCTCAGCATCCTCTCCTGGCATTGAGGCTTTGGTTACTCTCAGGTAACTATGTTGTATAGATCATTTTATAGCATTAATGCACCATCAATAACTCTCGGAGACGGGAGGTGAACGATAAGCTTTTATTAGCAGCAAGAGACCATCACACAACATCCTGGAGACTGAGGGAGGAGCAGTGCCTCAATCGCCTTTATACAGGGGTCTGTGGGAGGAGCCACAGGAGCAGTCAGCAGAAGGGCGTGTCCAGACAGGTATATGTAGCTCACCACAAGCATGTTCCAAATGTGACACCCAACACTGTTTCAAACTCGGTCATGGAAGGCAATTTCTCCACTATCAGAGGAACAGTTTTATCCTTGAGAAACCTCAGGTCATGCATAAAAGTTTAAAGTTCAAAGATGATTAATTATCAAGGTACGTGTATGTCATCATATTCTATCCTAAGATTCTTGCAGACATTCACAGTCGAGCCAAGAAATACAATAAAATCACTTAAAAAGCGACACAAGCTCTGAAAAATGACCATCAGGAGCACACTGAAGCCCTATAGGATCAGTGGAAGGAATTTATTGCTTTGCCTCAAAAACTGTAGTAGAACTCCAATAATCCGCCATCCCATTGTTCATAAATCCTAATAACTTGGCACATGACTAATGGGGTTCTGTTTCCTCTGTTTCCTTTAAACTCACCAGGATCCCAGTTCCCTCATCACTTTAAGCTTGTTTTCCACGTTCACTTTGAATGGACTGGGATCAGTTTTTCCAGCATCCCTTTAAACTCAGTGTTTTAGATTATTGCAGTCTTATTGTGCTTATCCAGTTGCTCTGCCAACACTTCTACATTGTCAGTGAGTGAGTTTGTAGTTCACACATTGGCTTCCTTTTCACATTAGAACCTACAGAAATAGATTATATCAGCCTCTATCCCTAGCGGTAACCAAAAGAGGAGAAGCGGGGGAGGAATGAGTTTGGAACTATGCTTTGAATTCTCAGGATTCCAACCTCTTATTCAATTATTTGCTAAACTTTGGATATTATAAACAAGGGCTGAAGTTTCTTTTTCTTACCCTACAGGCCTTTCAGCCCATAATGTTGTGACAATCTTTTAACCTATCCCAAGATCAAAGTAATACTTCCCTCCACAAAGCCCTCTATTTTTCTTTCATCACTATGCCTATCTCAGAGTCTCTTAAATGTGCCTTAGTGCGTCTGCTTATATCACCAACACTGGCAACACATTCTACACTGTGTAAAAAACTACCCCTGACATCCCCCCCCACTTGATCAACACACCCCGACACTGTGTAAAAAACCTACCCCTGACATCCCCCCCCCACTTGAACAACACACCGCGACACTGTGTAAAAACCTACCCCTGACATCCCCCCCCCACTTTACAACACACCCCGACACTGTGTAAAAACCTACCCCTGACATCCCCCCCCACTTTACAACACACCCCGACACTGTGTAAAAAACCTACCCGACATCCCCCCCCACTTTACAACACACCCCGACACTGTGTAAAAAACCTACCCCTGACATCCCCCCCCCCACTTTACAACAGGAAATAGAAAAGACGTGTCAAAAAGGCAACGTTGTGGTAGTCATGGGAGATATTAACATGGTCGATTGGGGAAAATCAGGTTGGTAATGCATCTCAAGAGAAAGAGTTTGTTGAATGCTTACGAGATGACTTTTTAGAGCAGTTTGTCATCATGCCTACTAGGGGATAAGCTATACTGGATTGTGTGTTATGTAATGAATCAGAGGTGATTAGGGAGTTAAAGTAAAAGAACCCTTAGGAACCAGTGATCACGATATGATTGAGCTCAACTTGAAATTTGATTGAAAGAAAATAAAGTCTAATGTAGTAGTATTTCTGTGGGGTAAGGGAAATACGACTACGTTAGGCTTTATGGCCAAAGTAAATTGGAAGGAGCTGCTGGCAGGGATGTCAGCAGGACAGCAATGTCGTGAGTTTCTGGGGAAAATGAGGAATGTGCAGGACATGTGTATTTCAAAAGTGAGAAAGTACACAAATGGCAAAATAGTACAACCATGGCTGACAAGGGAAGTTAAAGCTAATGTAAAAACGAAAGAGAGGACATACAACAAAGCAAAACTTAGTGGGAAGACAGAGGATTGGGAAGTTTTTAGAAACCTACAGAGAACAACTAAAAGAATCATTAGAAGGGAAAAGATAAAGTACGAAAGCGAGCTAGCAAAAATATCAAAGAGGATAGTAAAAGCCTTTTCAAGTATATACAAAAAAAAGTGATGAGAGTGGATATAGGACTGCTAGAAAATGAGGCAGGAAAAATAGTAACTGGGGACAAGAAGATGGCTGATGAACTAAATGAGTATTTTGCATCAGTCTTCACTGTGGAAGATACTAGCAGTGTGCCAAATGTTGTAATGTGTGAAGGAAGAGAAGTGGGTGGTTACTATTGCAAGGGAGAAGGTGCTCAAAAAACTGTAAGAGCTAGAAGTATTTAAGTCACCCGAAGCAGATGAACTGCACCCTCACGTTCTGAAACAGGTAACGTTAGAAATTGTGACGGCACTAGAAATGATCTTTCAAAAATCATTGGACTCTGGCATGGTGCCAGAGGACTGGAAAATTGCAAATGTCACTCCACTCTTTAAGAAAGGAGGAAGGCAGCAGAAAGGAAATTATAGACCAGTTAACCTGACCTCAGTGGTTGGGAAGATGTTTGAGTCAATTGTTAAGAATGAGGTGGAGTACTCGGTGACACAGGACAAGACAGTCAGCATGTTTTTCTTCAGAGAAAATTTACCTGACGAAGCTGTTGGAATTCTTTGAGGAGATTACAAGTAGAATAGATAAAGGGAACACAGTGGATATTGTATATTTGGTCCTGCAGAAGGCCTTTGACAAGGTGCCACACGTGTGGCTGCTTACCAAGTTAAGAGCCCATGGTATTACAGGAAAATTACTGACATGGTTAGAACATTGGCTGTTTGGAAGGAGGCAGCGAGTGAGAATAGAAGGATCCTTTTCTGGTTGGCTGTCAGTAATAGTGGTGTTCCACAGGGCCATTTCTTTCTATGCTGTATATAAATGATTTAGATGATGAAATAGGTAGCGTGTTGCCACATTTGCAGATGATACAAAGATTGGTGGAGGATCAGGTAGTGTTGAGGAAACGGATAGGATGCAGAAGGACTTAGATTAGAAGAATGGGCAAGAAAGTGGCAAATGAAATATAATATTGGAAATTGCATGGTCATGCACTTTGGTAGTAGAAGTAAATGTGCGGCCTACTTTCTAAATGAGGAGAGAATCCAGGAATCTGAGGTGCAAAGGGACTTGAGAGTCATTGTGCAGAACACCCTAAAGGTAAAGGTGCAGGTTGAGTCTGTGGTGAGGAAGGCAAATGCCATGTTAGCATTCATTTCAAGAGGAATACAAGAGCAAGGATGTGATGCTGAGGCTTTATAAGGCACTGGTGAGACCTCACCTGGAGTATTGTGAACAGTTTTGGGCTTCTCATCTTGGAAGAGACACTGGCACTGGAGAGGGTCCAGAGGAGGTTCACAGGGATGATTCCAGGAATGAAAGGGTTATCATGAGAGGAACATTTGATAGCTCTGGGTCTGTACTTGCTGGAATCTAGAAAGATGAAGAGGGATCTCATTAAAACCTTTTGAATGTTGAAAGGCCTAGGCAAAGTAGATGTGGAAATAATGTTTCCTATGGCGGGAGAGTCTAGGACAAGAGAACACCAAATTGGAATAATTTTCTCAAATTTATTTATTTGGCTCCCACAAATAGAGTGTTGGTTAACGTTTGCTCCTAATGGGAAAAGCTACATATGGTTACAACATAATTTCTATTCATATAGTTCACTAACTCTCCTGTTAAATGAGTTTGATTATCATAATGCCATAAATGACAGTGACTTTATTCACATATGTAATATTTCCCTGGAGAAAATGCTCTGCTTTTATGGAGAAGCAATAGTTTCTGTTTCCTCTTTCTTTGAATACTTAGTTCTTTTACTATTTGTGAGTAAATTGACCTTGCTGTGCAATGGACTATTCGCTATAATTCATATCATTCCCATTCCCATGCTCCACACATATTTAGCTCATTGGCTTTCACAGTGGTCAGAATTGGAGACGAATGTGATGAACTAAAGCTGAGGCTGTGAGTCGCTCCAGCTGCTCCAGGCTTCGTGTCTGCAGACTTTTTCATTCTGAATGCTGTTTACTTGCTTATATTGTTCACGTGATTTGTTCTCTTTCACTCTCTCTCCCACCCCCCTCCCCAATGGGTGTTTATTGGATTTTCTTTAAATGGGTTATTTTAGGTTTCTTGTTTTTTTGACTGCCTGGAAGGAAAAATTGTATGATATTTGCTTCTGAGTGCTCCAAACAGTTGTTTGTCAAGATTGTATAATGTATACATACTTTGATAATAAATGTACTTTGAACTTTGAAAGACATAAGAGGTATTGCAGACATTGGAAATCTAGAGCAAAGGTGGAGACACAACATGGTGGAGGAGCTCAGAGATCAGGCAGCATCTGTGGACGGGAATAAACAATCAACATTTCAAGTCAAGACCCTTCATCAGAACCCTGAACTTTAAAAAATATATCAAATATATATTAACCATGGCTGTTCTGGGCTTTTTATACAGTTGCATTAGGAAATTAATGTTTTGTATTTAATAAATTGAGCAAGTAAAAGGCAAAGGGTGAATTACCTTACACATCAAATTAGAAGGCAATTCTCCATTCTTCATGTACATACAGTATGTTGCACAGACTAGATGAAAGGATTGTAGGGCAATAATGTAATTGAGAAGATTCAGAGGTGCTAAGTAAAAATAATAACAACATTTATTGATTTGCTGTTCATCAAGCTCAACAGCTTAGAATATTGATTAATTTCAGTTTTTCCCTTTACTGTTAGGAATTGAATTTAGATTTTACTCAGGAGTTATGGAGGTTGCAATGGGGACTAATCTTCAAAAGAGAATCTATTCATGTTTGTTTATTTTGGTTAAAGATGCAGAACGATAACAGGCTCTTCTGGCCCACGGAGCCTGCACTGACCAATTACACACTTGTGACCAATTAACCTTCTTACTCATATGCCTTTGGAACATGGGGGGAAACCAGAGCACATGGAGGAAACCCACATAGTCACAGCAAGAACGTACAAACTCTTCAAAAACAGCAGTGGAAATGGATCCCAGGGCCCTCTAAAATATACTCCAACTGTTATGTTACCGTGCCACCCAAATGTCTGGTGTGTCAAACATTTCATACAACACAATCACCTGTGAAGAGTCATCCTCCAACATAGAGATAAAAGAAAGCTGGGTGTCTGGATTTTCACCAAAGATGTTTGAATATTCAAGAGTGTCCTTGTCACTTGAGATATGCTTCTATTGCAAACTAATAAAAAGTTCCCCAAAGCCCTAGAGTATTAAAATATTGAAGTTTTCCATGCAAGTGCAATTACTGAAACTGAAGTTAATCACCTGCTATTATCCTTACATTTAAAATGTATAAAACCTTGATTTACTTTGACTTCAGCAGATTTTACCAGGAGAATTTTCCTCCAGTATTTCTCTGAGTATGTTGTACTAAATAAAGGCCTACAATTCCAGTTACTGTGTAGCTCATTCAAGATCACAATACTAACCTTCCTTGCAGATTGTGATTGGTACAGAGCTGAGTCACATGATGCCATTTCTTGAGTTGCTTTCAATAGGAATTTGTTGGCAGGAATTACAGGCATGTATGAAACTGCACATAAATAAAATTCTGCCACCTTCTTGTCAGCTTGAACCAGTCTGGCCACTTTCCTCCGACCTCTCTCAGCAACAAGTAACACACACAAAATGTTGGAGGAACTCAGCAGGCTAAGTAGCATCTATAGAAAAGAGTACAGTTGATGGTTTGGGCCAAGATCCTTCAGCAAGCAAGCTATTTTTGCCCACAGAACTGACACTCATTGGAATTTTTTTTATCATATGCCATTCTTTGTAAACTCTAGAGTCTATTATGTGTGAAAACCCAGAAGGCCAGCAGTATCTGAAATATTTAAACCAACCCATCTGACACCAACAATCATTCCACAGTCAAAGTCACTTAGGTCACATTTCTTCCCCATTCTGATGTTTGGTCTGAACTATAGAACCTCTTATGATTTTATGCATTGAGTTGCTGCCACATGATTGGCTACTAAGACATTTGCATCAATGAGCAGGTGTACCTAATAAAATGGCCACTGTGTGTTTATTTTTCTCTAAGATGTTGTTAGGTGTGTAGATGTCTAGATATTGCAGAGGTGTCCATTCTTCAAGTTTTATTCACCCACTATAGCAACCACTTACTCTATAATAATAATTAATAAATGAAGTATATAAAACCTGTTATTCCTTTAACTAACCAGGGCTCCACAATGGTGTCCTGGTTCCTTCCATTCAAACATACTTTGGCCTCCCTTTAAACTTACCAGGGTGTACATTCCTTGTTCCCTTTATACTCTTCGGAGCCCTGTTTCAAATGCATGGAATTGGAACTGTAATTGGTTTATTATTGTCACATATACCAATATGCAGTG
Source organism: Hypanus sabinus (assembly GCF_030144855.1). Taxonomy (NCBI): domain Eukaryota; kingdom Metazoa; phylum Chordata; class Chondrichthyes; order Myliobatiformes; family Dasyatidae; genus Hypanus; species Hypanus sabinus. The sequence goes on along the minus strand of NC_082706.1, from coordinate 79,162,084 downwards.
AAAAGCTTGTCTATCCACATTTCTGCAGTTTTTCCAGTTCTGCACAGAGCTGTGGATTACTGTGTCAGGACCTACACTGATTCAGAATCTCAACATAAACCAAGTTTGGATTCAAGATGGTTTAATGTCATTTCCTGCACAGAAGTTCAAGGAGATTGAAATAATTGCTACTCCAGATCCAATGACACACAAAACAATATACAAAAGATAAAATTCACAATAATAATAAAAAACACACAATAAATATAAATGTATAAATGCACAGATTGATTCTATGTCCATAGAGTGAAGCTATGCTATACATAAGATGACTGAAAGGAAATTAAAAAAACATTGGTAGAATTAGTGGATGGACATGTTGATCAGACTTACTGTTTGAGGAATGGAACTGTTTTTAGTCATAAAGTCATAAAAAAGCACAGCACAGAAACAGGGCCTACAGCCTATCTAGACTGCACCAAACCATTTAAACGGCCCATTCCCATTGACCCGCACTGAGGTAATAACCCTCCATCCATGTACCTATCCAAACTTCCCTTAAATGTTTAAATCAAGCTTGCATATACCACTTGTGCTGGCAGCTCATTCCACGCTCTCATAAAGCTCTGAGAGGTTTCCCCTCATGTTCCACATAAATTTTTCGGCTTTGACCCTTAAACTATGACCTCTGGTTGTGGTCCCACCCAACCTCAGTGGAAAAAGCCTGCTTACATTTACTCTATCTATACCCCTCAAAATTTTGTATATCTCTATTAAATCTCCTCTCACTTTTCTACATTTACAAGGAATAATGTCCCAACCTTTTCAATATTTCCTTATAATTCAGGTCCTCAAGACCTGGCAACATCCTTGTAAATTTTCTCTGTACTCTTTCAGCCTTGTTTACATCTTTTCTGTGGGTAAGTGGCCAAAATGTACACAATACTCCAAATTAGCTTCAACAATGTCTTGCACAATTTCAACGTAACATCCCATCTCCTGTACTCAATACTTTGATTTTTAAGTCCTTGATCCTATGTAGCCTCCTCCCTAATGGGAGTGGATCAAACAGTCCAAGAGCAGGATGTGTGGGATTCGTTATGATGTTACTGGGCCTTTCCATATATATCTCTTTGATGGTGGGTAGGTCGGTGCCTGTGATTCATCTGGCAATTTTGGTACCTGTTGTAGAGCCTTCCTGGCCACTGTAGTGCAGTTTCTGTACCAAGCAGTGATACAGCTTGTTAGGATGCTCTCTTCTGCACATCTTTAGAATGACATGCACATGGATGTGCAAAGTCCAACCCTCTTCAGCCTCCTCAGAACATAGAGGTGTTGGGGAGCTTTTTTAACTGTGTAGGATGTGTCTGGAACATTGTGAGCTTGTGTGTGACGTGCACTCCTGGGGTTTGCAAACTGTTTGCAATTTCTGCTGCTGTTCCATCAATGTACAGGGGAGTGAGAATGGTGAGGGTATGAAAGTATGTGTATAAATGTATGAAGATTACTGTAAAATTTGATAAGCTGACACCCAATGTTAAACTGGAGGTATTGCAGCTCTTCCTAAATGTAAAGTAAATGTCAATTCACAAGCTCTACCATAGAGAAAAACAAATGAAGCAAATGCATGCTCCCATTACTCTACCAATTCACATGCTACTTTACCTTTAGAGGATATAGCCTTGACTTTAATGTCACCAGGCTCAACTCTTAGAGCTCCAGGGCATCACCACATTGCCTGCAGGAGTTCAAGATACCAACTCTCCACCACTTTCTCAAGAATAACTAAGTACATTCTAAACTTGTCATTGGTGTCCAGTTCAAATAAGAACCACACAATCAGAAACATCTATGGAAAAGAGTAGTCAACATTTCCAGCCAAGACCCCTTACCCTGATGCTGCTTGGACTACTGAGTTCCTCCAGAATTGTGTGTGTGTGCTGCTTGGATTTCCAGCATCTGCAAACTTTCTCTTATTTTCAGTCAGAAACATGACTTCTGGAATCAAATCCAGCTACTTGCCAGTTAAACAGTGCTGAGTAAACCTATATTTCTAAAGTCAAAGTCAAGGTTAAAGCTTTCAAGTCAAGCTTATTTTTGTTTTTATTCAGTTTTGCTCAGCTGGATGATGAACGGGGGCTGAGGCTGTGGGCCTCCTCTTAGGGGCTTCTCCAGGCTTTGTGTCTGTGGACTCACTGAATGCTGTTGCTTGCTTTTATTGTTTTCACGGTTTGTATTCCCCCCACCCCCGCTCTCTCTGTGCATTGGGTGTTAGTTATTTTTAAAAATGGGTTCTTTCAGGTTTCTTGGGTTCTTTAGGGGCTACCTGTAAGGAAACAAATCTCAAGGTTGTATTATTTATGCATACTTTGATAATAAATGCACTTTGAACTTTGATTACCATACGCATAATTTCATATATGCACAGGTGCAATGCAAAATTTAGTTGAAGCAGCATCACAGACTCAGAATCATATTAGCAGCATTCACAAGAAAAATATAATTACACTTAAATTATACACCAAGTTAACAAGAAAAACACAATTAGAATAACAAAAGAAAAACTAAGTCCATTGGTCAAGGTGGTCATAGTCTTGCTAAATTGTTGTGATTGGGGCTTTGCCGATTTGAACACATGTTCTATGTCTATAGAACATAAAACAGTACATCACAGTACAGGCCCTTCAGCCCACATTGTGCCGACCCTTAAACCCTGCCTCCCATATATCCCCCCACCTTAAGTTTCTCCATATACCTGTCAAATTTCACTAGTGTATCTACCTCTACCACTGACTCAGGCAGTGCATTCCACTCACCAACCACTCTCTGAGTTAAAAACCTTCCTCTAATATCCCCCTTGAACTTCCCACCCCTTAACTTAAAGCCATGTCCTCTTGTATTGAACAGTGGTGTCCTGGGGAAGAGGCGCTGGCTCTATCTATTCCTCTTAATATCTTGTACACCTCTATCATATCTCCTCTCATCCTCCTTCTCTCTAAAGAATAAAGCCATCACTCCCTTAATCTCTGATCATAATGCATACTCTCTAAACCAGGCAGCATCCTGGTAAATCTCCTCTGTACCCTTTCCAGTGCTTCCACCTCCTGTTGATGCTGCCAATGGTAGAAGGGATGAGCTGGCGATTTATTGAGCGGAGTCCACTGTGGATCTACTGAACCGACCCAATCATTTTGCAGTCTTACACTACAAATTAGTTAGATCTTTTGAAGTATTGTTGCATTGAAAAGAATGAAAATTCTCTCCATTTTCTGGGATTTGCAAAAAATAATGATGAATCTCAAATACAACATTAAAATATAAAATTAAAATGAACACTAGGTGGCAGATTTAGATTTGTTTAAGCTCTTAAACTCATCAATCCATTATACATTACCATGTACCTATCCAAACTTCTATTAAATGTTGAAATGGAGCTTGCATGCACCATTTGCGCTGGCAGCTCGCTCCACACTTTCATGACCCTCTGAGTGAAGACGTTTCCCTTCATGTTCCCCTTAAACTTATCACTTTTCACCCTTAGCTCATGACCTCTCATTGTAGTCCCAGCCAATCTCAATAGAAAGGCCCGCTTGCATTAATCCTATCAACACCCTTCATAATTTTGGATACCTCTATCAAATTTCCCCTCAGTTTCCCACATTCCAAAGAATAGACTATTCAATCTTTCCTTTCAACTCAGCAAAATCCTTGTGAATTTTCTCTGTACTCTTTCAACCTTACTCCGGTTAAGATGGCACTGTCAAACATGGGCGGCAGCTTTCTGGTAGTCAAAAACCTAGGAAATCCAACTAAAAGAATCAATAAAAATACTTTCCTGAGGTAAATTGTGTTAAATTATCGCCGCAGACAGTGAAGGAGTGAGTGATGGTGATGCGAGTTCGGGGGATGATGGAGTGTTGTAGAATCATTGCAATGGAGTTCCGATGCCCATTCTGCAGGCCCGGGCGGATCACTCTGGGCGCTGAGCTTGAGCGTGGCTTCAGGCAGGCCGGTGAAAACTGGGCCTGGAGCGAGTCGCAGAGCAGGATCATATAGCCTCAGAGCCTTTTATAGCAGCGGTGCCCGGGTCCTAAGTGCGAGGTACAGTATGCTGATAAAATTCTACCCGTCTATAAACTTTGCAAGCATCTGTCCTGCCGTTGTGCATGGCACTTTCTGGAAGCAAAATAAAGGGTGAAACATTCATTTTACTATAATCTTCATATTTTTCAGTCCAATTTAAACAGCAAATTCTGCCTATTGGAATGTCGGTGAGTGGTATTGTAACCTAGGTTAATTAAATCAAAAGTTGTAATGTTAGAAAGTTCTGCCTGCGGAGGGATGAAAACAAGGTTTACCGATTAAAAAGAAAAAAGAATTTGAAAAAAAAAACGCTATGCGAGGGAGGGGTGGTGGCTGGACACAGGACGGATGAGGAGAGAAACGCTGCAATGATTAAAAACATGAACTGTTAAGAGTGGATTTAGTACTGAGTATCTTTACTCTACTATCTTGAAACCTTCAGGGTGCAACCCCTGGAGGAAGAACAATACCGATAAAAGATTTATTGAAGCTACAGCTATAACAAGACAATATTGGCATTGACGAGTGTCTAAAATCCCTACTGTGTAGTCAGAAATTAGTTCTGCAAAATCATACCAAGTTTTAGTACAAGTTTGTTGACTGACTTTCTGTGGATGATAAACTATTTCATTCTAACGAATCCAAGAAACAAGATGGCAAGCCACCCACTATGAAGAACCAGCGCGGGAACAAAATGTGTAATAATGTCAAGGATTTAATATGGTCGGATGTATACGTTTATTTTCATTCGAAGAATCTGAATTTGATTCTCGGCAAGAACTGATTATTTTTGCAAAGACTTTTGTTGTAATGTGAGTATTATTAAAAGTAAGTTAATACTACCGGGGTTGGCGGGGTTTTTACTTCCGCTCTTTTTACTCCCAGTGTGCATTGTATATAGTTCCACCACCCAGGCCGCACGAGGTACCTGGAAGCCTCTGTATTGTAAATATCATTTGCCGTCCCAGATAAAGATGCTTTTTTGGCCATCAAGTTGTCGAGTGGTCTTTTAGTACAGTAGAAGTTACCACAACTTTGATAAGTTACTGAATGAAATTTACTTTATTTAAAGATTGTGATGTTGGAAAATTATTGTGAAAGGTGTTAAACTATATGGATAATATTTGAATTTAATCTTGTAGATACGCTGTCTGGAACTGAAACTGAAGTTAACTATAATACTTGAGAATAGGAATTATATTTGGTTTTCTAACTAACTAGAGGTAAGTAAAAAGGAAAGTTTAGTCTGTAAACTTTAATAGGAAATAACACTAGATCTAATTAGTTAGAGAAATTGGAATAACAAGGGTTATTCTAATGAATATTACTGATTCTAAGTAAAAAGGAATATGCTGTGGTGTGATAGCTGAGATTTTGAACCTAAACATAATGTTTGAATTTTAAATTGTTCTTGCATATTAATATTTTGTACGTATTCTTTCTTTTCCTGTAAACGAAACATCTCCAGAAGTGTGTGGTTTCTATACTCTGCCTCCTTCAGATACCTGGAACCTTCTGATGGCCTATTAGCATCTAGTGTAATTTGATTTTCTCAAAAGAGTGCGATGAGACACACAATAAGACTGGTGCTACACAGGTGTTACAATACGAAGCCCTGTGCATTCCCTTTATTCCATTTCTGTGGAATTCAGTAAACTGAGTATCAGTGAAGTTGCTTCCAATGTCTGTCAAGAGTGATGCTCACAGGTTATTGTAGCTCTTCAGCTTGTTACCTGAGAGCTAGAGATACCCTTCCTTCCGCTTAGAATGCATACCCATCATGATCATGATTTCTTTTGCCATAAATAGAACTGTAAAATCCACGTGTCTTCGCAACCATGTTTGTTAGGTTTGAGGGAAAAGAACCTTAAGTTTGAGATGATTTCTTACAGAGTTAGTGATGTGTACACTCCTCCATTGTGTCCTCTAAATTCTTCTTTATTTCAGGCCACCAGACAAAATTGATAAATAGTTTCACTTTCATGAAACCACTTCAAAAGAAATTCTTCTTCCTAGTGGTAAATCCCCAGAGAACCATTTCATTCTACTGTCACCATGGATTTTTCTCTAATACTGTAATAATATTTCATCTTCCTATTTCTTTCCCCATCCTCCTCACCAATAATCAAAGTGCCACTGATTTCTCTACACAACTGTTGAGTAGAAATAATACACAGAGATGAATTTTTCTCAACATGCACTTGTATGCAAAGCACATTTATTTCTCTGTTGTCTTGTGACCATCAGGACTGCCATAATGAACCTTAATAATAAAATACTATGTTATAATCTTAATGCTATAATGATATATAGCATTAATAATCTTATAATGCTCAGCGAGTATATATCTCAGAGAGTTATATACTATCTCTTTACTCAGAGAATGATAGCTGTGTGGAATGAGCTTCCTGTAGAAGTAGTAGAGGCCAGTTCAGTTGTGTCATTTAAGGTAAAATTGGATAGGTATACGGACAGGAAAGGAGTGGAGGGTTATGGGCTGAGCGCGGGTAGGTGGGACTAGGTGAGATTAAGAGTTTGGCAAGGACTAGGAGGGCCGAGATGGCCTGTTTCCGTGCTGTGATTGTTATATGGTTAATAATCTTAAAGGATTATTCTTCTTCGGCTGTCCATTGATTTCAATGTTGACTGTGCTGAGAATTTAGACTCTGCAGGGACGTTTGTGGGCCCCAAGACCAGCATTGGATCGGCACTGTCTCCCACATCGGCTGCATTTGTGATTTGACTGGTCTAGCATTGAATGTCTGCATTCATAACCTGCTTCATATTTCTTCTGCCTTTTCTCTTCGATAGCTGGGATTGACTTCTTGACAATACAGCACCAACTTCTTCTGTCCAAAGCATCTTTCTCTCAGGTGTTGACGTTCATGTCAGTGTTCCTCATATGGCCCTTGAGCACATCTTTGTAGCGCAGCTTCTGACCACCATGTTGTCCCTTTCCTTCATGTAGCTCGCCATAGAAAACAGGTTTGGGTAAACAATCATCGCTCATTCTTGTGACATGACCAGTCCAACACAGCTGAGAAACTGTGATGAGTGATTCTGCGCTGACTGTCCCAGCACGTTTGAGCACCTCTACGTCTGGTACCCTCTCTTGCCACCTGATGTGTAATATCTGGTGTAAATACCAGAGTTGTGTCTCGGTCAATTTCTTGATGTGCTTCTGATACAATGTCATCATTACAGTTGACTAAAGCAGAGACGGTAAAACAGCTGTGCTATACACTTTGACCTTGGTTGCCATTTTAATGTCATGGTGAGACCAAAGTTGCTTCTGCAAAGCACTGAAGACATTTGTAGCTGATTGAATTCTCCTCTGAACTTCCAGATCTGATGAGTTGGTGTTGATCACAGCGCTTCCTAAGTATGTGAAAGAGTCAGAATATTTCAGCGCTACCCCATTGACCGATATGACTGGTGGCTGGGTCTCACTGGGACTACACAGAGGAGGGGGCTGGTACAGAAGTTCGGTTTTGGAGTTATTGATTCTTCGCCAAAAAGAGTGGCAGCAAACGAGAAGCGGTGTACAATTTCTTGAATCATATTACCATCAGTAGCAACCAGGGCTGTGTCGTCTGCATACAGAAGCTCTCTGACACATTTCTCTCTTGATTTGGTTGAGGCTTTGAGTCTTAACAGGTTGAACAATTTTCCATCTGAGTGAGTCCTGATGTATACACCTTTGTCCAAATTATGGTCCATTATTTCCAAAACTGCAGCAAGAAATAGTGTGAACAAAGTTGGAGCAAGAACGCATCCCTGTTTTACCCCCATGGTTGATGGTGAAGGCTTCGCTGACATCTCCTCTGATAGATACTTTGCCAGACATGTTCTCATGAAACAACTTGATCATCATAACCAGCCTATCTGGACAGCCATAAGTTTTGAGCACTTCCTGGAGTGTTTCTCTGACCACTGTATCAAATACTTGTGAGAAATCAACAAAGACAATGTACAATGGTTGCTGCTGTTCTACCGACTTCTCCTGGAGTTGCCTCAAAGTAAAAGTCATGTCAGTGGTTTCTCTTCCAGCCCTAAAGCCACATTGGCTTTTAGGAATCACATCTTCTGAGATGATCTTGAACTGGTCGAGCAGTATCTTCACCATAATCAGCGCATCTTTGAAGTCCTGAGGGAGACATTGATTCTGCCAACAAGCATTATATAAATTCAACAGGATTATCACATCTTCTAAAGAGCACAGAGGTGATTGCAAGAAAGTGTTTTTCCAAGCTACCCTGTGCAAATTTCAATCATTTTAATTCTTGCGATTCAGTGCCACACTGGTTTATTTGTGTTTCATCATCTTAAAAATCCAGTACAAAATTAAAGAAGGTGCCCCAGATTAAATCTGAAAAGATAATTCATTCCTCCAGTGGGTTTAGGAGACATTTAAAGATGAGGAAGTTAAATTTAAGTAAGGTCAGAAAATTGAGGGCTATGTGGAACTAACATAGGAGGGGAGTTGTGACCTAGGACGCTTATCAGTCGCGTCAACAGAGCTCAACGAGGAAGAGGTGTTTCTCGCAGGTCAACGGCGATTATTTAAAAAGAGAGCTTCGTGGGCATTTGTCCATTGTACGAGGCCTATTAGCAGCATTAACAGAGCTCTACGAACTTCAGGAGTAGGCCAGTGGCAAAGTAGAAGTGACAGGCTTTGGCTTGGAAGAGGCATCAGCTCTGTGTAAAGTGTCTGTAAAGGTTTTCCTTTTCATCTTTTTTCTCTCTTACTGTGCCATTTAAATGGCTGTGGTGTGTTCTTTGTGCTGGATGTTGGAGAACCGGGAGACCCAGAGTCTCCCGGGGAACTACGTCTGCGTGAAGTACATCCGGCTGCAACTCCTTGAGGATCGTTAGGGATCTGGAGCAGCAACCGGAAGACCTTCGGCTTGTGCAGGAGAATGAGGAAATAATTAATCAAATTTACAGGGAAATAGTCATCCCGAAGTTGCAGGAGGCGAGTAGCTGGGTCAGGAGAAATGGAAATAGGCAGTTAGAGCAGAGCTTCCCTGTGTCTATTCCCCTCAAAAAAAAGGTATGCTGCTCTGGATACTTTTGTGGGGGAGCAACCTCCTGGGAGAATGTTACGACAACCTGGTTACAGGCACTGAGCAAGGTCCGTGGTGAAGGGAAAGAGAGAGAAGAAGGGAGTGGTAGTGATAGGGGCTCAATAGTGAAGGGAACAGACAGGAGATTCTGTGAACGCCAACGGGACCCTGGATGGTATGTTGCTTCCCAGGTGCCAGGGTCAGGGATGTCTCAGATCACATCCACAAGGGAGCAGCCAGATGTCCTGGTACATATTGGTACCAGTGACTCAGGAAGGAAAAGCAAGGGGGCCTGAAAAGAGAATTTAGAGAGCTAGGTATAAAGTGAAGAAGCAGGACCTCCTGGGTAGTAACCTCTGAATTGGTGCCAGCCAGTAAGGGTAGAAAGAGGATGATTTGGCAGATAAATGCATGGCTGAGAAGCTGGTGCAGGGGGCAGGGCTTCAGGTTCTTTGATCATTGGGATCTCTTCTGGGGGAGGTATGGCCTGTCCAAAAGTGACAGGTTGCACCTGAACCCAAGGGGGGGGGGGAGCCAGTATTCAATTGGGCAGGTTTGTTAAAGCTACTGGGGAGGTTTAAACTAACTCGGCAGTGGGGTGGTAACTAGAGTGATGGGACTCAGGATAGGATGGATGGTAAAAAAGCAAAGTTAGCTTGCAGTCAGACTGTCAGGAAGGACAGGCAGATGATGGGCCCTAGTTTAGCCAACAAGCTGAGAATCAAAACATGAGATATGCAGGATCAGAAAGGGTAGCAAATGTGGTACTCAAGGTGTTGAATCTAAATGCACATAATATAAGAAATAAGGTGGATGATCTTGTTGCACTGTTACAGATTACCAGGTATGATGTTGTGGCCATCACAGAATCGTGTCTGATGGATGGTTATAGTTGGGAGCTGAACGTCCAAGGTTACACATTATATCGGACAGATAGAAAGGTAGGCAGAGTGGGTGTTGTGGCTCTACTGGTAAAAAATGCTATCAAATCGGTAGAAAGATGTGACATAGGATCAGAAGATATTGAATCCTTATGGGTTGAGTTAAGAAACTGCAAGGGTGAAAGGACCCTGATGGCAGTTATAGACAGGCCTCCCAGGCATACAACAAAGCAAAAATTAATGGGATTGGGAAATTTTTAAAAACCTACTTAGAGCAGCAAAAAAATCATTAAAAGGGAAAAGATGAAATATGAAAGCAAGCTAGCAAATAATATCAGTGGATAGTAAAAGTTTTTTCAAGTATGTTAAAAATAAAAGAGAAATGAGAGTGACATAGACTGCTTGAAAATGAGGCAAGAGAAACAATAACGGGGTACAAGAAGGCTGATGAATTAAATGAGTATTTTGCATCATTCTGTTAGGGTCCGGTCCGGAGCCCACCTTCCGGGTCTTGCTCCGGTCCGCAGACTCCAGACTCCGGGCCTTGCAGCCAGCCCTCCAGTCACACGGAGCCATTGGATCATCTTGGCTTAAGGAGGTACACCTGTTGCCTATTAGGGGGCAAGTGTTTATAAGGGGCTCAGGGACTGAGCTGAGTTGGGGGTTGTCCTGCTCTGAAATGGGGTTTGGCCCTGCTTGGAATCCTATTCTTCCTTGGTTGCTGGCCTGCTCTGTCCAGATTTGTCTTGTTTTCCTGCTTCTCTTGTGTGTGCTGGTCCTGCTGTTCTGCTGTATTTGCCTTGCCTGTGCTGTTGCACTGTCTGCTTGCTTCTCCCTATTTACTGGTGTATCCTGGTTGTCCTGCTGCTCACCCTGGACCCAGGTCCCTTCTGTTCCCTTGCCCCTGTTGGGTAAGCCAGGCTGTTGCTGTTATCCCTTGGGTGGTTCTGTCCCTTCCTACCCCTCACCTCTGATGGGATGTGCCCTGCATCTGCCCAGGTGTCTGTGCCTTGCCCAGGCCTCTGTTTCTGCCTGGGAGGTGGCCCTGCCCAGGATCCATGTGGCCTGCCCTGAGGACTCCTACCCTTTCCTCCCCTCATTTCCCATGAGTTGTGCCCCACACCTGCCCAGGTGTCTGCACCTTGCCCAGGCCTCTGTGTTTCTGCCTGGGAGGTGGCCCTGCCTGGGATCCATGTGGCCTGCCCTGAGGACTCTAACCCTTCTCACCCCTTGCTCCCTATGGGTTGTGCCTGCACCTGCCCAGGTATTCTATGTCTTGCCTGGGAGGTGGCCCTGCCCAGGAAACCCTCCTGCCTTGCCTGACCTCTGGGATCCAGCCCTGCCTGCATTACCCCTTGCATGCCATGGCATCCCCATCCTATCTGACCCCTAGAACTTCAGTGCCTTCGTCCTACATTTGGGTCCATTCCATGTCTGCTCCTGACACATTCACCTCCCTCTGGTGTTCCTCTTCCCTCACCACTCCTTTCTTCTTTCTTTGATGGCCTTCTGTCTCTTTCACCAATCAACTTCCTAACTCATTGCTTCATCACTTCCCCTCCAAGTTTCACCTATCATCTGGTGTTTCTCTCTCCACTCTGCCCCCATCTTTCAAGTCTACTTCTCAGCTATTTTTCTCCAGCCCTTTTGAAGGGTTTGGACCCGATACATCGACTATACTTTTTCCCATAGATGCTGCCTGGCCTGCTAAGTTCCTCCAGTATTTTGTGTTTGGTACCAATGGCATGGTTAGCAACTTGGATGAGGTCCTGAAGGGAGAATATAGGGATTTAAGTAGAAAGCTTAAGGGCAGGGCTTCATGGATAATAATCTCTGGATTGCTCCCTGTACCATGCACCAGAGTGGGTAAGAATAGGATGACTTTGCTGAGGAATTAGTGCCAGGGGGTTGGGTTTCAGATATTTGGATCATTTGGATCTCTTCTAGGGAATGTATGACCTGTTCAAAAAGGATGGGTTACACCTGAGCTTGAGGGGGACCTGTATCCTTGCAGGCAGGTTTGTCAGAGCTGTTGGGGAGAGTTTAAACTAATTAGGCAGGAGGATGGAAACTGGAGTGAGAGGGCTGAGGGTGGGGCATTGGTATACATGTCAACATGGAGTGTAGAGACTGAGGAAGGACAGGCAGATAGGACAAAATTGAAAAACAATATAGGGGAAAAGTTGAAAAGGGTGATGAATACAGGACTGAAGGTGGTGTATTTGAATGTATGCAGTATATGAAATAAGGCAGATGATCTTGTAGTGCAGGTATGAGGTTCTGGGCTTCACTGAGTCAGGTCTGAAAGAAGATCACAGCTGGCTGCTGAACACCCAAGGATGCACATTGTATTGAAAGCACAGTCAGATAGACAAAGGGGGTGCCATGATGCTGTTGGTAAGAAATGAAATCAAATCCTCAGAAGGAGGTGACATTGGATTGGAAGATATGGAATCCTTGTGGGTAGAGTTAAGAAACTGCAAGGGTAAAAATACCCTGGTGGAAATTACATATAGGCCTCTGAACAATGGGCAGGAGGTAAAGTACAAATTACAATGGAAAACAGAAAAAGCAAGTAAAAAGAACAATGCTACAATAGTCAGAGGATTCCAATATGCAGAAATGTTAGCATTCATTTCAAGAGGAGTAGAATGTAAAAGCCAGGATGTAATACTGTAGCTTTATAGGACATTGGTCAGACTGCAGTTGGAGTATTGCAAGCAATTTTGGGCCCCTTATCTAAGAAAAAATGTACTGGCATTGGAGAGGATCCAGAGAATGTTAATGAGAATGATTTTGGGTTAGAGGTTCTGAACCTATACTCACTGCAGTTTAGAAGAATGTGGAGGGATCTCATTGAAACCCATCAAATATTGAAGGGCCTAGATAGAGTGAATGTGGAGATGATGTTTCCTTTAGTGGGGAAGTCTAGGACCAGAGATCGCAGCCTCAGGCTAGATGGATGTCCATTTAGAACAGGAATTTCTTTAGCCAGTGGATAGTAAATCTGTGGAATTCATTGCCACAGATAACTTTAGAGGCTAAGTCAATGAGTATATCTTGTCCACCTTGTTGAGTGCAGTCTTTTATTGATTTTATTGTGTTTCTTTGTATTTACTGTGATTGTCCACAAGAAAACAAATCTCAGGGTTGTGTATGGTGACATGTATATACTTTGATAACAGATTTTACTTTGAACTTTGAATTATAGTCTCCTGCTTGCTGTCTCCCTCTCCCCTTTATGAACAATACATTTATTCCAACATGGAAACTTACCACCTTCAATCCTGGTGACTTTTTAAGAAGAACAGAAGAATATTAAATGTTCTATCTGCAACATCTTCACCACTAACTTTCTGAGTGGAGAAGTATACCTTGAATTTGTCCTTAAGTGTCTGCCAAGTGGGTCTCAGAGAGCAAGATTAACTCTACTGTTAGTTCTGGCATTAACCAATTTACTTCCATATGCATGTAACACTTACCCAAAAGGCTGGTATATGTCTAGGGGAAAAGGAGATCCAGCCACTCACTAACCCACCTCCCGTACACGCAGGTGCTGTGAGAATCGAGTTTATGCCTCGCACCCGCCAACAGTATCAAATCCACAACAAATACCGTTATGAAATACACTTTAAAGAGTTTACTAAAATTAAAATAGTAGGCCATACTATATATACATATATACAAGGAAAAAAAACAAAAGGTGCCAACTTATCAAAGTTTAGTCTGTTTAGTGCACTCGTTGGAGCTCAATCAACGAACCAATCGACCCATCTGGCCGTCGCACCTGGGACCACCCCGGTGGTCTTACGAGCAGTCCAGCACACGTCCACCTTCCTCGGCCTCTTCCGCACACGCAAAAACCTGTGAAAACCCCTCCCCCAAGTTCCCAGCATCACAAGACACAATAACATTCCCCATTGATTAACAGATGAATACAATTACCATAGCAGCCATTCTAAAGCGAAACAATGGCGAGAGAAACACTTATCCGACAAAGAAGCATTCCTACTTGTAACAAACCAAAGAGGCCATTTTGAGTAACATACACAGGACATTGTACATGCATATAGAAAGAAAAGTAGATCATTAAGTCTCCTTTGTCAGTTCAAATACATCACAGCTGACTTACACCTTCACTTCATTTACCTGTCATGATTTTATAACTGTTATTAACCTTGCTGAACAATTTAGTTGAGGAGGGAACAAGGAAGGATGCAATGTGGGGTATTCTCAGGTCTTCACTAATGAGCGTAAAAAAAAAGTGTTAATTGGTTTAGCTCAGTATGGCTTTGTTCTAATTGCAAGACGGTGCATCCTTATTCTGCTTTTTTCTCCCCTTTATGAACAATCAATCTAATCCTTCCCTTTCATGTAGCCCTCCATTTTTCTTTCATATACGTGCCTATCTATCTGGATCGTGAATGTCCCTAATGCATCTGCCACTATCACCCACCCCAGGAGAATATTCAATGAACCTACCACTAAACCTACTTCTGACTTCCTCCCCCCACCATTCTTTCTTCCAAACAACCCAAAGTTATGACCTCTCATAAATGCCATTTCCACCCTGGGGAAATGTATTTGGATGTCCACTCCAACTAGGTCCCCTATCACTTTGTACACCTCTATTAAGTCACCTTTGCATGCCCCTTCTCTCCAAAGAGAAAAGTCCTGGCTTGCTTAACCTATCCTCTTAAGACATGCTTTCTAATCTAGGCAGCATCCTGATAAATCTCCTCTGCATCCTCTCTAATCCAGGCAGCATCCTCGTAAATCTCCTCTGCATCCTCTCTAATCCAGGCAGCATCCTGGTAAATCTCCTCTGCATCCTCTCTAATCCAGGCAGCATCCTGGTAAATCTCCTCTGCACCATCTCTAAATCTTTGATATCCTTCCTAAATGAGGCAAGCAGAACCGAACACTATGTTCCAAGTACAGCATTACCTCTTGGCTCCTGACCTCAAACCTCCAACTAGTGTTGAAAGCCACATACCACACTGTATTAACCACCCTATCAACATGCACTGAAACTTTAAGGGATTTATGGACGTGGTCCCTCTGTTCCTCTGCATTAAGAACCTTTCTGATCTACGTAATCTGCATTCATAATTTAACTCTTCTGAGTCCAATATCATTTAACCGATTTCTCAGAGAAATTCCTACATTAGTACTTATAGAACTTGAAATGATAGAATGGAGGGCTATGTAGGAGGAAAGGGTTAGATTGCTCTTCGATTAAAAGGTCAGCACAACAGTGTGGGCCAATGGCCCTGTACTCTGCTGTAATATTCCACATTATGTAGAATATATATTTTCTACAGAATAATGCACAGGGATAAAAACCTTATTTAATGATACAACAGTATTATTTTAATAGCATGAATCATATGCTATATAAAATACAAATGAACCAGGAATACAATCTGAAATCCACATTGATTTACAGTTCCTGTTCTTGCCCACAGAAATATGGGGAAGTAGATTTTTGCCCCTTAAATAAATACACAGAACTGGCACTTTGTATGTAATCTGCAGTAATTTATTTTGGTGTCATTGGCAGACTTTTTTCAATGACTTCATGCAAATACCTTTGAGCATTTTCACCATGCATTTCACTTTTTTTTCCCCTGATAACTGCTTGGAAAACTCAATTTAGCAAATTAGTATACTTGTGACAAATGTATGATGCTCATTTACAGCAGATTTCCAGGTCTTAAAGGCCACCTGACCATAATAATATCACTCACTGAGAGAAGTTATGGATAGCCAGGAATGAACAGCTGCAAGAAATGTTCAAATGGCATAATGTGGGTCCCAGATTGAACAAAGCTATTCTGTCCACAATTACTAATGAAGTAAAGGTAAAAGAGGATTACAGGGAATCCATGCTAAGCAAAAAAGGAGGAGAAGGCTGCAGAAAAATTGCCAGGTACAAATCTTCAATGAGCTTGGATCCATGACTTCAATCACCTCTCAAAATTTGGTAAAGTAATGCAGCACTCAACACTCACTACCTTAACACTCTCATTGCATACCATACACACACACCAGTGAACATTGGTTCACACACAAATCACTTCTCCACTACTGAAGGCTGATTGACTTGTTCTTGCTACCCTTCTTAAAAAAAAAACAGAAGAATATCAGCCTCCTTCCAGTCTTGGGGAACTTCACTAATAATGAAGCAAATACCTCTGCAAGGGCCTCCATAATGTTCTCTCTAGCCTCCCACAAAATCTGAGCATGTACTTGGATTATTGATTACCTGACTGGCAGACCACAGTACATGTGTTTGCAACACTGTGTGTCAGACAGAGTGGTCAGCAGCACTGGGGCTCCACAAGGGACTGTCCTGTCTCCCTTTCCCTTCACCATCTACACCTCGGACTTCAACTACTGCACAAAGTCTTGTCATCTTCAGAAGTTTTCTGATGACTCTGCCATAGTTGGATGCATCAGCAAGGGAGATGAGGCTGAGTACAGGGCTATGGTGGGAAACTGTCACATGATGTGAGCAGAATCATCTGCAGCTTAATGTGAAAAAGACTAAGAAGCTGGTGGTGGATCTGAGGAGGGCTAAGGCACTGGTGACCCCTGTTTCCATCCAAGGGGTCAGTGTGGACATGGTGAGGGATTACAAATACCTGGGCATACGAATTGATAATAAACTGAACCGGTCAAAGAACACTGAGGCTGTCTACAAGAAGGGTAAGAGCTGTCTCTATTTCCTGAGGAGACAGAGGTCCTTCAACATCTGCCAGACGACGTTGAGGATATTCTACGAGTCTGTGGTGGCCAGTATTATCATGTTTGCTGTTGTGTGCTGGGGCAGCAGGCTGAGGGTAGCAGACACCAACAAAATCAACTAACTCATTTGTAAGGTCAGTGATGTTGTGGGGGTGGAACTGGACTCTCTGACGGTGGTGTCTGAAAAGAGGATGCTGTCCAAGTTGCATGCCATCTTGGACAATGTCTCCCATCCACTCCATAATGTACTGGTTAGGCACAGGAGTACATTCAGCCAGAGACTCATTCCACTAAGATGCAACACTGAGCGTCATAGGAAGTCATTCCTGCCTGCGGCCATCAAACTTTACAACTCCTCCCTCAGGGTATCAGACACCCCGAGCCAATAGGCTGGTCCTGGCTAATTTCCACTTGGCATAATTAACTTATTATTATTTATGGTTTTATATTGCTATATTTCTACACTATTCTTGGTTGGTGCGACTGTAACAAACCCAATTTCCCTCAGGATCAATAAAGTATGTCTGCCTGTCTATCAGGCCCTGGTGATTTAGACACCTTAATGTGCAGTATGGCTGCAAAACCTCCTCCCTAGTAATATGAATACCCTCCAAAACATCACCATATATTTCCCTTTATCTCTTGTGAAAACCATGATTTTCTCCTCAGCAAACAAAGAGGAGAAATACTTGTTCACCCATCTCCTGCAGCTCATGACATAGGCAGCCCTGCTGAATTTCAAGGGGATACATTAAAATTTCCCTGCCTATCCTTTCACTCTTAATTCAGTTACAGAACATCTTGGGATTTTCCTTAAATGTCAGAATCACCTCATACCCTCTCTTTGCCTTCCTTATTTCAATAAGATTATTATTAACCTTTTTATAGTCATCAAGTGCTTTGCTTGATTCTGACCTCCTAAACTTAATGTATGCTTCTTTCTATCTCTTGGCCAGAGCTTTAATATCTCTTATCATCCATGGTTCCCTAAGCTTGCCAACTTTACCCTTCATCCTAATAAATGGAACCAGCTGCCGGAGGAAATGGTTGAAGTAGGTACATTGAATACATTTAGGAAATATATGGATGGGTATCTGAATGACAAGAATTTGGAAGGATATGGGCCAAATGTTGAGAAAGGGGTTTAACTTGAATGTACACCTTGGTTATAAAGGCCTTTTTTCTGTTCTGTATGACTCTGTCGCAAGAGGTACTAGGTACAAATATATTGTACTCCAGTTTGGACTAATTTTCAATAGCACTGCATCACTTTTTTGCCCTAGAATATATTTCTTTCTGTGTTCAGGAACATTGCCTCATTTTCTGATTGGACATATTACACCTTAGGATCAACATGGAGACAAATAATTTTACTGAATTTGTAGTTTTAGTCCTTCACATTTCTAGTATCCATTTTTCCCCATTCTGGGAATTTCAGGCTTCTTCCTCTTCCTCCAATTCAACTCCCAGTCATTCAGTTATTCGTTTACCATCTTATAATACCTTGCACCAGTGTACTCTTATTCTATTAATCTCTTCTGCATTCTACATGAGGAAAACTTTTCTGGCAGTGCTTTCACTCTCTCCACTGCATCCTAAAACTTTTTTTTTACTTTTTCCAGTTTTATTTAAAGGGCACTGGTATGAAAGTTAACTTAGCCTCTTTTTCCATAGAGCAAAAACTGGAAGAACTCAGCAGGTCAAGCAGCGTCTGTGGAGGTGAAGGGACGGAAATGCTCTGAACTGAGATTCGGCATCAGGACTGAGAATATAGAAGGAAGATAAGCAGGCTATCAAAATGAGGGAGGGCTCAGACCGAGGCTGGTAAGTGATAGGAAGAATCAGATGAATGGTAGTTAGCAGCCAGATTCAAATATCTCCTTTCTTTGTTACTATTTTATGTGATTTTGATCGGTGAGAGAGGGCGGGGGGGGGGGGGATGTAACCGCCAGCACATAACGAGCAATACAGTGCTGGATTTAACTGAGCTGAGCTGAACTGAATATGATTGGACTCTTTCAATGACTTTGTGAGCAGGTGTTTTATATTCTCTGTTTTGCCTTTGGCTGACTTTCCACATGGTGGGGGTGGTTTGATTTTTTTTGTTGTATGGGTTCCATGGTGTTCCTTTGTTTCATGGCTGACTGTGGAAAGTCAAATCTCAGGGTTGTATACTGCAATACATACTTTGATAATAAATGTACTTTTAATCTTGGAAGATTATGGATAGATGGAGCTACATAGAGGAGTAGGAGCAAAGGAGACCCAATGGAGAAGAAATCCAGGTGAAATAGATAGGTGGACTAGGAACAACAGACCAGGTGGAGAGGGTAATGTGTCCTGTTAATGAGGGGCATACACAAGATAGGAGAGAGGGAGATAGAGAGATAAAACATTAGTGGACTCATGGAAATGCAAAATTAACACAAGAGGAGTAGATAACTTAAGTCTGGAAAATTCACCATTCATACCATTGGGCTGTAGGCTGAGCAAGTGGAATATGAGGTGGTGTTCTTCTATTTTATGCTTATCATCACTGTGGCAGTGAAGAAAGCTGAAGACCGACGGGTTGGTGCAGGAACGAAAGGATATTTGAAATTACATGCAACCAGAATTTCAAGATGTCTATTGTGAACAAAGTGCAGGTGCTTTGCAAAAGGGTTGTCTTGTCTAAACATAGTCCCTACCTTTCCACCGCCCACTCAGCTCCATCAACTAAATAATTCTTTTTACTTTTCAGTTTCCATCCATCACCTCCAGCATCTGTCTCTGTCTTACCTGCTCATCATCCTCCTGTTTTCTGCATCCACCCATCCCTACCAACCTCTGTCTCAAGCTTCCCTCTCATACTGGCCTCCTTCCCTCATTGCTCTCAGTCTAGAACATCAACTACCCTTTGCCTCTAGAGATGCTTCTTGAATGGCTGAGTTTTTCCAGCAGATTTTTTTCTGTTCCATGGAGAGAGGTAGAATTAGTATTTCAGATCAATGACCTTTTGGTAAAACCGGAAAACATTAAAAATAGACCATTTTTAAGATGCAGTGTAAAGTGGAAGGAAGGAGGAGAGCACAGCACAAATGCTTTTGCTGGAGAGGAATGTAGAAGTGATCAATTGAAACTGTGTGTGCCGATTCAAAGTGTTATACCCAAAATGTCAACCATCCTTTTACCTCTACAGATGCGCTTAACACACTGAATTATTCCAGCTGTTTGACTTATGCTCAAAATTTCAGCATCTGTTTTCTCTTGAGTTTCATTCCTCTCCATAGATCCTATTTGATCTGCTGAGTATTTCGCCATTGTTTTGCATCCAGTAATAATGACTTATATATTGTACATTAGACAAACATTTTTTTAGTAATTCCATCATCTCTCAAGAACTGATTCAATACAGTGGATTCTCCAGGGATATAAAAACAAACACACAATAAATCTTCAGTAAAAATCATTTGTGCTTCAAACTGCAAAAGCATTTAGTACTTGCTGGAGCAACAATTGCGATTTATAAACAGATGATACATTTCAGACAGGGAAATCTTTGGTGTATTCATGTCTCTGTCTTTACAGGGCAGTGGCAGCTGAACGTTTTGGTGCTCATTCTCCCATGTATGGCTCTCTCTGTACTGGCTTGGGCTGGCAAACCTGTATTTTAAAAACAATGATTAACATGGTTACCCATCAATGGGAGTAGATTTAATGCTACCTTAAAAGTTAGCTTTGATGGAAAAGAGAGTCAATGGATCAATCTATTATCAGAGCACGTATGTATATTATGCAACCTGAAATTCTTCCTCCTCACAGACATCCACAAATCAAAAAAAACTCCAATGAATGAATGACAGAAACATCAGAAGCTTCCATGCACAAACGGCAGCAGAAGCATCAACCCTCCCCTTCCCCCCCCCCCCACCATGCAAGGGATAGCAAAGCCACCAATGAGACCTTGATCTAGACTCCATCAGAAATCTACCATCCATAACCCAACACTGCAGTATCTCACGGGTCGCTCCTGCAACAAACAAGAGTGGGAGACCAGCAGCTCTCTGTTTCAATGTTACAATATTATCTTTGACAGAAAAGAGTGTTGTATTGCGATGAAAGATGTAAATAATGGAGATAATCAAGCACTCCCAACACAAATATAGCACCGTGACACGATGCCCTTAAGGGTTTTGCTTTCAAAGTGGTTGCTGGGGGTGGGACAGGTGAGTGTATGAAACTTCAAAGCAACCAGTGTGTTTGGGGTTGAAGGTGTCTGTCAGTCATAATGATCAGGACCCGGTTGAAAGAAATTTTCCCAGTGTCATGAACAGATACATTTTCTGGTCAGCAATTGAAATGGCCAGAGCCCTGTACATAAGGTGTACATTCCTGTGCGAATCTGCACCATATATCTGGAAGGGATCTTATGGAGCAGAAATACCTAGAGATAATCAATGTTGAATAGGCAGAGATGTAACAGGAGAATTCCAGGTTAAGGGGTTTTTAAGGCACTCCTTGATCACATAAGAAACCTAAAAATGAAAACATCTTTGATTTACCACTGGCCTTCTTCCACCTGTTATCAGAGATTCCTTCCTGCATTTTTAAGATTGGAGTATTGTATGGGTATGGGATCAGAGTGTGGCGCATGGCCAAGTGGTCATGGCGTTGGACTAGAGATCTCAAGGTTGTGAGTTCGAGCCCCAGCCGAGACAGTGTGTTGTGTCCTTGAGCAAGGCACTTAACCACACATTGCTCCAGTCCACCCAGCTGAAAATGGGTACCTGCTGGGGGTTAACCTCGCGATAGACTGGCGTCCTATCTGGGGGAGGTGGGGGGAAGCGTTGAAGGCCTAAGATTAACTGCTCCATTGCTCAGTTTTGATCAGCAGACATCCAATGTGGGGAGTTAATATTACATCCTGTGATGTTTATTCAGTGTCAATTGTGCAAAATCAAAAGCAGTTTTGACCTCAATTAGTCTTAATTAAATAGGACATTCACAACAAGCACAGGAAGAGTGAAACACAAAAGTGAAAGGGTAATATACCCTAATAGCCTCCGCCCTAATTTATTGCCTAATCATTGTCCAATTGTCTTTTATAGCTTGTTTGAAAGGAGCAGAGGGATCAGAGCTACTCAAGAAAAAGCTACTAATTCATCCAGAACAAAGGCATTATTTTCTCCCTCCGAGCCTATATAAACGCTAATATTAAGGATGGATTGTCGGAAGCATGCATATTTAGGCAGAATTTTGATAGCAGAATGATGCAGAAACATATTTGAAGTTACCTCCCAAATCCATGACTTCCAGCACTAAGGAGAACAAGGTTTGGAAGCACATGAAAATACCACTGACTGCTTGATCCACTCTAGGTTGTATAATATCATGACTTGTAAATATGTGGTCTTTCCTTTACTGTCCCTGGGTCTGAGTTCTGGTATGCCCTACCAACCAGTACTGTGAGTGCATATTTATAAAAATGGGTGCTGAGGTTCAGGAAAGCAGCTCACCACCAGTTTCTCCTGAGGAACACCAGTGGAACACATGGATTTTTCAGATTTATACTACAATCCAGTAACTTCATGATGCCATTACTAATGTTAGTGTTTTTTTATTGTTGATTTTTTTTTGTAAAATACTTAAATTTAAATTCCCCAGCTTTGGCCTACATTCCATGCCTCTGAACAAGTTAACCATTATGCCCCTTTAGTCCAAAAACTGAAGGGAAATGGAAGAGTGAAGGCATTACAGTTGGCCCAAGATAAACTCCGTTTTTTCATTACTGATGTTAACTAGGAGTTAATACACAAGCTGGTTTACCCCTTTCCTGGGATGTGAAGAAGTGCAAATTATGCCCTGTCCAATAAAGTGTGCTCTGTACATAGACAAGATAAATAGCAATACAATGAGACACTCCAAGTTTACTGACAAAACAAAACTGCTTTTAATCAGAGGCAATGAAGCAAAACACAAGTGAATTGATCCTTCTATGAAAGGACGAAAAGTGGAATGGGGAAAGTAGCGGGAATTATATTAAACCAGTACAAAAAGATGCAGAGTGAAAAGGAATGAAACTGGAAAGTGAGTAATAGTAAGATAAAGTTGTAAAGCTGAAGAGAGATCTGAAGAAATTTACACATCTGGGAAATGACTGTGTCATATTCTACTTAGTGAGGGTTAATTTCCAGCTTGCATCAACACTTTTAATCTTCGGAACAATCACTGACCTGATCACGTTGTCTAATTCGCTTAAAGGCATATTCTGCAAATGGTTTCCGTGGAATGTATTTTCCGTCGCCTGGCACAACATGTAGGACTCCATGATCAAACACCACCTTTCCTCGTGAGATGGTAACCAAAGGGACCCCATGACAGACCATACCTTCAAAGATGTTGAAATCCACAGCCTGATGGTGTGTTTTAACTGAAATAGTCCTGTTAAAAATGGAAATACCCAATAAAAATCACAGCAATCTGATGAAGTCAGCACAACATTGTGGCTGAAGAGCCTGCACTGTGCTGTGATGTTCTATGTTCTAATGAGGAAGAATTGATCAAGAGGACTGCCTTTGTACTACAGAGACCACTGTGCCACTGACTCTTTATCCAAGAATACAGTGACTGGAGCGGTGGCAAATAAGCTTTCACTTAGGTGATCGACTCTGGAGAATAGAAAAGTGCTCTTCTGTTTAATGGTGTTCATAGGCAACTGAGTGCCTTTGTACATATATCATAGAACCAGAGAACATTACAGCACAGAAACAGGCCTTTTGGCCCTTCTTGGCTGTGCCAAACCATTTTTCTGCCTAGTCTCACTGACCTGCACCTGGACCATATCCCTCCATACAGCTCTCATCCATGGACCTGTCCAAGTTTTTCTTAAATGTTAAAAGCGAGCCCACATTTACCACTTCATCTGGCAGCTCGTTCCACTCTGTGTGAAGAAGCTTCCCCCTAATGTTCCCTTTAAACTTTACCCCCTTCACCATTAACCCATGTCCTCCAGTTTTTTTCTCCCCTAGCCTCAGTGGAAAAAGCCTGCTTGCATTCACTCTATCTATACCCATCATCATTTTATATACCTCCATCAACCTCCTCATTCTTCTATGCTCCAGGGAATAAAGTCCTAACCTATTCAACCTTTCTCTGTAACTCAGTTTCTCAAGTCCCAGCAACATCCTTGTAAACCTGCTCTGCACTCTTTCAACCTTATTAATATCCTTCCTGTAATTTGGTGACCAAAACTGCACAGAATACTCCAAATTCGGCCTCACCAATGCCTTATACAACCTCACCATAACATTCCAACTCTTATACTCAATACTTTGATTTATAAAGGCAAATGTACCAAAAGTTCTTTTTACTACCCTATCTACCTGTGACGCCACTTTTAGGGAATTTTGTATCCGTATTCCCAGATCCCTTTGTTCTACTGCACTCTTCAATGCCCTACCATTTACCTTGTATGTTCTACCTTGGTTTGACCTTCCGAAGTGCAATACATCACACTGGTCTGTATTAAACTCCATCCGCCATTTTTTCAGCCCAATTTTCCAGCTGGTCCAAATCCCTCTGCAAGCTTTGAAAATCTTCCTCTCTGTCCACTACACCTCCAATCTTTGTATCATCAGCAAATTTGCTGATCTAATTTACCACATTATCATCCAGATCATTGATATAGATGATAAATAACAATGGACCCAGCACTGATACCTGTGGCACACCACTAGTCACAGACCTCCACTCAGAGAAGCAATCCTCCACTACCAATCTCTGACTTCTCCCATTGAGCCAATGTCTAATCCAATTTACTACCTCACCATGTATACCTAGCAACTGAATCTTCCTAACTAACCTCCCATGCGGCACCTTGTCAAGGCCTTACTGAAGTCCATGTAGACGACATTCATTTTCCTTGTAACTTCCTCAAAAAGTCTAACAGATTTGTTAAACATGACCTACCACGCACAAAGCTGTGTTGACTCTCCCTAATAAGTCCCTGTCTATCCAAATACTTGTAGATCCTGTCTCTTAGTACTCCTTCCAGTAATTTACCTACTACCGATGTCAAACTTATCAGTCTATAATTTCCCAGATTACTTTTAAAGCCTTTTTTAAACAACAGAACAACATGAGCTATCCTCCTATCCTCCGGTATCTCACCTGTAGATACTGACATTTTAAATATATCTGCCGGGGCCCCTGCAATTTCAACACTAGTCTCCTTCAAGGTCCGAGGGAATACTCTGTCAGGTCCTGGGGATTTATCTGCTCTGATTTCTCATCCTCTTGAATCTGTATAGGTTCCATGACCTCACTACTTGTTTGCCTTATTTCCATTGACTCCATGCCAGCTTCCTTAGTAATTACAGATGCAAATAAAAACATTTAAGATCTCCCCCATTTCTTTGTTTCCTTCCAAAGCCGACCACTCTGATCTTCAAGAGGTCCAATTTTATC
This sequence comes from Hypanus sabinus, assembly GCF_030144855.1. Lineage (NCBI taxonomy): Eukaryota > Metazoa > Chordata > Chondrichthyes > Myliobatiformes > Dasyatidae > Hypanus > Hypanus sabinus. Next base: position 79,136,880 of record NC_082706.1, on the reverse strand, counting down.
CCTCACTATCCTTTTGCTCTTAATATACCTGTAGAAACTCCTTGGATTATCCTTCATCTTGACTGTAAAAGCAACCTCATGTCTTCTTTTAGCCCACCTGATTTCTTTCTTAAGTACTTTTTTGCACTTTTTATACTCCTGAAGCACCTTATTTGCTCCCTGTTTCCTATACATGTCATACATCTCTCTCTTCTTCTTTATCAGAGTTCCAATATCCCTAGAGAACCAAGGTTCCTTATTCTTTGCCTTTAATCCTGACAGGAACATACAAACTCTGCACTCTCAAAATTTCTCCTTTGAAGGCCTTCCACTTACCAATAACATCCCTGCCAGAGGACAACCTGTCCCAATCCATGCTTTTTAGATCCTTTCTTCAAATTTGGCCTTTTTCCAGTTTAGAACCTCAACCCGAGGACCAGATCTATCTTTATCCATGATCAAGTTGAAACTAATGATGTTATGATCACTGGAGCCAAAGTGTTCCCCTATACACACTTCCGTCACCTGTCCTAGCTCGTTTCCTAATAGGAGATCTAATATTGCATCCTCTCTGGTCGGTACTGTTACGAATTCCCATAACTGGATCACTTACCAGCAAAGATAGAGAGGTCCGTTGAAGTCTGATGGTACTATTTTTAAAAGTATTTATTGATAAAGGGCACAAAAATAAGATTAATGCAAACATACAGATAATATATGTCGTCAATACTAAATCTAAGCGCAGGTATAATAATAACCAATAAGAAATAGCTCTATCATGGTCTAGGGGTTGATGTATTGTCCGATGGAAAGATAACAGTCACTATCAGTTCATTCAAGCTGCAGCATTGTTGGGTTTAAAAGTGATGCGGTTTAAACTTGCCCCAGGTCTCTTATGATGCCAAACCGTTGAGTCAGGGGAGCGGGCTTCCCTGTTGTTAGCTAAAAGCTGTTTTCCGTGGTTCCAGCCACAGAATCTAACGCACGTGGCTTCCTTCAGATGACTTCCTGCTGTTACGTGGTCACTTAACATTTCCTCTGGTGCGTCTGAAGGGGTTGTTCCCCAGACCCTCCTTTATACTTCCTCACGGGGTCTCAGATGTCAATCAGGTTGGGATGATGCAATCCCTCAACCGGCCCACTCTGGTCATCCCCTGAGGGGCTTCAATGAATAGTACAGTACTCAATACACAACTTGGTCTTCCGGAGACAATGGCCATGTCCCGTAGCTTTACATCGCCGGGGAAACGAGGCATTTTGCACGTCCCACTCTCATTTCCTGGGCCCCTTGACCCAACCCACCAGTGATCTTGCGATTCTCACAAATGAGGGGGCTACGGACGGAACAGTACCTTTATATATTGATTTAGAAAACTTACCTGAACACATTTTACAAACCCTAACCTGTCTAGATGCTTAAAAGTACGAGAGTCCCAATCAATATATGGAAAATTAAAATCCCCTACTATCACAACTTTATGTTTCCTGCAGTTGTCTGCTATCTCTCTGCAGATTTGCTCCTCCAATTCTCGCTGACTGTTGGGTGGTCTATAATACAACCCCATTAACGTGGTCATACCTTTCCTGTTTCTCAGCTCCACCCATATGGCCTCGGTAGACAAGCCCTCTAATCTGTCCTGCCTGAGCACAGCTGTAACATTTTCCCTGACTAGCAATGCCAACGCCCCCCCCCCCCCCCCCACAACCCTTCATCCCTCTACCTCTATCACATCTGAAACATCGGGTCCCTGGAACATTAAGCTGTCAGTCCTGCCCCTCCTGTAGCCAAGTTTAACTAATGGCTACAATGTCATAATACCATATGACAATCCACGCCCTCAGCTCGTCAGCCTTCCCCACAATACTCCTCACATTGAAATAGACACACCTCAGAAGATTATTACCACCACACACAACCCTTCTATTTGTGACTTTGCATGAACCTGTAACATCATTTATTTTCACCCCCGCTCCACTATCTGCTCTGGCACTCTGGTTCCCATTCCCCTGCAAATCTAGTTTAAACCCCCCCCCCCCCCCATAGCGCTAACAAACCTCCCTGCAAGGATATTGGTCCCCTTGTAGTTCAGGTGTAACCTGTCTCTCTTGTACAGGTCCCACCTGCCCCAGCAGAGGTCCCAATGATCCTGAAATCTGAAACCCTGCCCCCTACACCAGTTCCTCAGCCACATGTTCATCCTCCAGAGCATCCTATTCTTACCCTCACTGGAACATGGCACAGGTAGCAATCCTGAGATTACCACCTTCAAGGTCCTGCTTTTTAACTTCCTACCAAGCTCCCTATACTCACTTTTCAGGACTTCCTCACCCTTTCTTCCTACGTCATTGGTACCGATGTGTACCATGACATCTAGCTGCTCACCCTCCCACTTCAGAATGCTGTGCACGTGATCAGAGACATCCCTGACCCTGGCACCGGGGAGGCAACAAACCATCCGGGAGTCTCTGTCATGACCACAGAACCTCCTGTCTGTACCCCTGACTATGGAGTCCCCTATCACTACCACTCTCCTCTTCTTCCACCCTCCCTTCTGCACTGCAGAACCAGACTCAGTGCCAGAGATCCGGCTGCCACAGCTTGTCCCAGGTAAATCATCCCCTCCAACAGTATCCAAATCGGTATACCTGTTGTTGAGGAGAATGGCCACAGGGGAGCCCTGCTCTGCCTGCCCTTTCCCCTTCCCTCTCCTGACGGTAACCCAATTATCTGTGTGCTGCTCCTTTGGCATAACTGCCTCTCTGTAGCTACTATCCATAAACTCCTCATTCTCCCGAATGATCCGGAGGTCATCCAGCTCCTGCTCCAGTTCCCTAACACGGTTTGTTAGGAGCTGTAGTTGGATGCACTTCTTGCAGGTGTCATTGTCAGGGACACCAGAGGTCTCCCTGACTTCCCACATCCTGCAAGAGGAGCATTCCAACATCCTGCCTGGCATTCTCTCTACTCTAAGCAAACAAAACAAAACTTACCAGAATCTACCCTCGCCTCTGCCTGTTCACACCGAAGCCTGTCGAGCCAAAGCCGTCCAACTCTGCTCCCTCTCACTCCACTTGGTGGATATGGTGGTCTTTATTTAAACCTTTGGCGTGTCTGCGCAGTCTACCCTCTTTTCCCCAAACAGTAAAAAAATGACTTCTCTCTGAGATGCCTTTACTCTTTCACTCTCAGCCTCTTGCTTCGATTTAAGCTTCTTCACTTACAGTTAACGTGCAGTTACTGAAAGCAAGGATTGTCAAGGAATTCCCACCACTGTCTGTGGGGAGTTTGTATGTTTTACCCGTGACCACATGGGTTTTCTCTGGTTTCCTTCCACAATCCAAAGAGGTGCTGGTTGGTAGGCAGATTGGTCATTCTAAATTGTCCTCTGATTGTTGGGGTTAAGTCAGGGGTTGCTGGGCGTTGTGTGACTCAAAGTGTTGGAAGGGCTATTCTGTGCTGTGTCTCAATAAATTAAGAAACAATTATGGTTATAATTCAGAAAACAAACATTATACATACTGTACATACAGCTATACCACCACTTCCTCCTGGAAGCACTGATATAGATAAAGATGCAGCACCTGCTTTTTACCTTCTCTCTTCTCATCAGGCTGAGTGGCATGGAATTGCTGAAGTGAAATTGTTTATGACTGACAATCAAATTCTTCTGTTGAGGCATCAGAAAATGATTAAGATAGCAAAACTACTGATATAAATTTGAACTCTTACTGGACATTGACAAGGGTGCTTGGAAATCGAATCAACACAGGAAATGAGGTTGGTGGAAAGAGAAGGTCTACGCTTTACCAAAAGGCTGCTATGTTACCTGACAGCATTTGGGTCCCAAATGACAACATCAGCATCAGAGCCTTTGGCTATTTTCCCCTTTCTGGGATAGAGATTAAATATCTTTGCTGCATTGGTGCTGGTCACAGCTACAAATCTATTCTCATCCATTTTACCAGTGTGCTGGAAGAGAAAGGGAGAAATTATTCAGCAACTTACTCAGAATTAGCTAACAATTTACAGTGACATTAGAGATCTTCTGGTAATTTGCAGGGATTAAACAAACCACTTGCAATACATTATCACAGGCAATTGTATTAGAAGTATTGCCGACTTGGAACGAGAACACTGCTAAAATACAGGAGTTATACTGCCGACTACAAATCACTCAAGATCAGTTGACATCTGCATACTTGTGATCATTCACAACACTGCTAATTTAAAAGACCATATGTAACACAATTTCCTGTTAATTATTAAAAAGCACAAAGAATTTCTTTAAACCATTTAGTCAACCAATTTGGCACTTTAAAAAGTGTGACTCTTGGGTTGAGTTGTTCTCCAACCTTGGAAATCCACTTGCAAATGCACGGTCACCATACAAGGAGACATCATCAGTGTGCTGTTAAATTAAAACTACACTGATGATGTCTCCTTGTATGGTGATAAAACACTTGCAAATGGATCGCCAAGAACAAGTCAACCCAACCATCAACCAACTAAATACACACTTTTCAAGTTACTTCCAGTGTGACTCGTGATGGTTTAATATTATAATTCAGTCAATATAAATTCAAGCTTAGATCAAGAGTCAGAAAGATATGCAGCAGGTACAGGTACTTGGGCCCACTGAGTCAGCATGATCCCCTATACCTATTCCATTTTTCAAACCCCATATTCTCCCGGTCAACTCCACAAAGGACACCAACTACCAACTCAAGTGTCTTAGGAATATGCAACAGAACTGGACCATCTGGTGGAAATACATAGGGCTATATGGAGAGTCTGTAAACTCCACAAAGACTGCACCAGATGTTAAGATTGAACCCAAGTTGTTGAAGACGTGAGGGAGCAGTTTTACTTGGTGTGCCATTATGCCATCCAAAGTAAATGAAATTGATTCGAATAAACACATCATGAAGTGAGCCCATTTTACACGGATTTGTGTAAAATACTTACAAATATATTTAGATTCATAGAAAATTACAGCATAGAATCAGGTCCTTCAGCCCACCTATCTATGCCAAACCATTTAAATTGCCTATTCCATCAACCTACACCAAGACCACAGCCCTCCATACCCCTACCATCCATGCACCTATCCAAACTTCTCTTAGTCATCAAAATCGAGTTTGCATACACCATTTGCACTGGCAGCTCATTCCACACTCTCATGAACCCCTGAGTGAAGAAGATTCCCCTCAGGTTCCCCTTAAACTTTTCACCCTTAACCCATGACCTTCAGTTGTAAAACTATTAAAATTCTTCATTAAAGATTGGGAAACTCTTCCTACCCACATTCTAAGTTTCAATAAGGCTGTAGCATAGACTCCTTCAGTACCTTAAAACACGCTTACAATGATTTTTATATACATAGTGATAAATCGGGTAAACTGTTAGATAACCAATTGAAAAATGCTTCGGTTAAACGTCAAATTATTAAGATTCATCAACAGGATGGTGAACTGACAGTTGACTATGATGAGATAAACAAATCTTTTCAAGATTTTTATACCTCTCTGTATCATTCTGAATTTCCTCATGATCATAATACCATGCATGATTTTCTTGGGAAATTGAATTTCCCAAAATTATCATCAGAAGAACTTTTAATATTAGAAACTCCTATTACAGATGCAGAAATTAAAGGGGTTATTTCCTCTATGAATTCCGGGAAAGCACCAGGTCCAGATGGGTATACAGTGGAATTTTTTAAGTGTTTTTCCTCTACTCTTCTTGGTTATGCAAGGTTTTTGAAGAAGCAATTAGACTAGGTAAATTGCCACAATCTTTTTATAGAGCTTCCATTTCTTTAATATTGAAAAAAGATAAAGACCCTACCGATTGTGCATCCTATAGACCAGTGGTTCCCAATGTGGGGCGTACGCCCACAGGAGGGTAATTTGATTTTTAAGGAGGGCAATTAGAGAATGAGTTATTAACAGTGAATTTTTTCTAGTAAGTCTGTGTGAATATGAGTGTGTGTGCAAGTTAATACATATGTGTATATACAGTATGCATACATTAAAATACTTGTGTGTATGTACATGTGTAATTGCGTATGTACTGTTTATATAGTATATCACCATCATTACAACCATCAAATGGCTTTCATAATTAAATTAATGAATTGACTGATGTAGGAAGGAATGAATGAACAAGTCCAAATGCATAAGAAACTCGTACGAAGTCGCACCAGTGCTGCTTTTTTGCAGTAGCTTTCAGTTCTTGGTGGTGTGAAGGTGTGTACATTGCATCATCTCTTTTAAACGGTGTATCTGTCTTTGTATGCTGTAGAAACGAATCGGCATTGTTTTATTAATTTATTATTATTATTATTATTTTAATATCACTTAATGTTCTTTTTTTACAATTTCTTAGTAATTTCTTCCTCAGAACTTTAACAGTCCTTTGGTTCTTTTATTTTTCTCTTTCATGAATGCCATGTTCTTTGGAAGCTTGTTTAAACCAAGTTAATGGTCTTTTAGGCTTCCTCTAGGTGAATAGGAGTTCACTTTTTAAATAATAAGAATTATATATCACCACAGGGGGCATCAGGATTTTAGAGCTGATTAGGTGGGGCATGGCCAAAAAAAGGTTGGGAACCACTGCTATAGACCAATATCCTTATTGAATGTAGATTCCAAGATCTTTTCCAAGTTTCTGGCGACCAGCCTGGAGAAGGTATTACCTCAAATTATCTCAGAGGATCAAACTGGTTTTACTAAAAATCACTATTCTTTTTTCAATATTAGGAGATTATTGTTTATACTCCTTCACTTAGCACCTCAGAATGTGTCATTTAATTAGATGTGGAGAAAGCATTTGATAGAGTTGAATGGCCATATTTATTTACTGTGCTTGAGAAATTTAATTTTAGTCCAACATTTATATCCTGGATTAAATTGATATATCATCCTCCAGTAGCCTCGGTTTTTACTAACAATCAAAGATCTCCCTTTTTTCGTTTATTTCGGGGTACCGGGCAAGGTTGTCCTCTTAGTCCATTATTATTTGATATTGCTATAGAACCTTTGGCAATTGCTATTAGAGAATCACCTACCATTTTTGGTATCACTCATGGGATGGATATACATAAGTTATCATTATACGCAGATGACTTGTTATTAAATTTTTCTGATCCTGAGAAATCCATTCCTGCAGTTATATCATTGTTGGCTCAGTTTAGTAATTTTTCTGGGTATAAATTGAATCTTAATAAGAGTGAATTGTTCCCCTTAAATAGACAGGGTCCAATTTATGGAAATTTACCTTTTAAATTAGTTAATGACTTTTTTATATACAGGGATTAAAATTACAAAAAATCATAAGGAGTTATTCAAGGTTATTTTTTTACCCTTAATTGATCAGATTAAATGTTTGTTCACTAAATGGTCACCATTGTCTTTATCTCTGATAGGTCAGATTAATGCTATTAAGATGATTATTTTACCCAAGTTCTTATATATATTTCAAGCGGTACCAATTTTTATTCCAAAATCCTTTTTTGACAATGTTGATTCAAAAATTTCGTCATACATATGGCAGAACAAAAATCCTGGATTAGGTAAAATATATTTACAGAAGGCAAGTAAGGAAGGTGGATTGGCATTGCCTAATTTTAGATTTTATTATTGGGCAATTAATATTCGATATTTGAAATATTGGTTAAGGGATTGGGATTTATCTCCTAGCCCTCATTGGGTAAATCTGGAAACTAAATCTGTACAAGGATTTTCATTGGGTTCTATTTTAGGGACTTCTCTTCCCTTTGCTCTTTCTAAATTGCATAAACGAATTGACAATCCGATAGTCAAACACACTTTACGTATATGGTTTCAATTCCGGAAATTTTTGGGGTTGAATCAATTTGTTTTAACTATTCCTATTGTTTCCAATTTCTTTTTTCATCCTTCTATTATGGACCAAGCATATTCAGCTTGGAAGACTAAAGGAATACTATGATTTTCTGATCTATTTTTGGATAATTGTTTTATGTCTTTTGAACAATTACCTAATAAATATAATTTGCCCAGATCTCATTTTGTTAGATATTTGCAGATTAGGAATTTCTTAAACACTGTACTTCCTACCTTTCCAAATCTTGATTCTTCGGGGTATTTTGGAGAAATTGTTAGAACTAAATCCTTTTCAGAAAGGAGTAATATCAAATGTTTACAACATAATTATGAAAATACGTTCAGAGGCCTTTTATAAGATTAAAAATGATTGGGAAAGAGAACTTAACTTTATTATCCCTATTGAGAACTGGGATAAAATTCTTCAGTTAGTTAATTTATCCTCTATATGTGCTAAACATTCATTGATACAGTTTAAAGTTGTGCACAGAGCTCATATGACCAAGGATAAATTGGCTCATTTTTATTCCCATATAAATCCTATATGTGACAGAGGTCATTCTGAGATAGCTTCCTTAACTCATATGTTTTGGTCATGTCCGCTTTTTAAAAAATATTGGAAAGACATTTTCGATATTATTTCTGCGGTATTGAACATTGGCTTACAACCACATCCTATTACTGCAGAATTTGGTTTACCAATGATGGGGTCAATCCATTTATCTTCTTCTGCTTGTTGGATGATTGCATTTCTTACATTAGTGGCTAGAAGATCTATTTTGTTGAATTGGAAAGAAATTAATCCCCCCTACCATATTTCATTGGTTTTCTCAAACTATGTTATGTCTAAATTTGGAGAAAATTGGCAGTGTCGTATATGACCCTTCTATTAAATTTGAAAAGATTTGGAGGCCATTTATTCGATATTTTCAAATGATGTAATTTGACCCTGTTCCAATCCTATTTGTTTTTCCGGTTTTGATTTTATATATATATATTCCTATTGAGAGGATCAGAGTTGGGGACATTGATGATTTTGTAATTTTTTATAGATACTATAAACAGCACATTTATATTTTTTATATATTTTTTCTCCTTTTTTTTCTTAATAGTTCTTTTCTTAAAGAAAAGAAAGAACAATTATTTTGATGTCCTTGACATTTGTGTACTGGAAATGACATTAAACAATCTTGAATATACTCTGTCAAGACTTTTCAGTCCATCATAAATTTCAGTCTATTTTTCTCTTTCCTTCTAAACTCTAATGTATACAAACCCAGCGTGTCCAACCTCTGCAGTTAAGACAACCTGACCGTTCTAGATATTATACAAATGCTTTGCATTCTTATTAAGTCAGAGTACGCCACAGGAAGTCTCACCAATATCCTAAGGCACTAAAGTGCAAATTCCCTCCTTTGTTTTCAGTTCCACTAACAATGAACAAAAACTTTCTGTTGGCTTCCCTAATTACTTGCTGTATCTGTACCATTGTTTTTTATGAATTATGCACAAGGTCACCCAGATCCCTCTGCAATTCTCCGTCACTTAGATGCATTATTTTACCAACAACTGAACCTCTTGACCACACCTGCATACCTTTATGCATTGTGTTGCTGCCATATGATTGATTGAGCGGGTATGCAAGTGTACCCATTAAAGTGGCCACTGAGTGCACTTTCCCCCAAAAGATTTGCAATATTGAACAGCTTATCCTCCAGGTCACAGTTAATGCATGTACCATACCATTAAAAATGTGGGAGCCCTTTTTGGCAGTCATAAGATCACAATAGCAATACCAGCTGTTATTAGCCTTGTTGTGCTCTGCATGAGATGAGGAATATCAGAGCGAAACATCTGATATGCTTCGGGAAAAGCAAAGTCCACCTGAGACAACACAGTGTATTTTAATAGCTATTTTTAAGGGTACTTGAAAGTACAGATTGTTCTATTCTGCATTTCTCCTGGATATAATTTTCATGAGTGTGAACAATTATGCAATTAAAAAAATGTAGCAGAACCTGGACTCATAACAAATCCTGGTCTCAATGCAGAAATAATCATTAGGCCTGTTGACTGACTAAATAAATTACTTCAGGTATAATCATGGATTTAATTGCATTCTTAAGCAATAATAAGATATCAATTATTTATGAATGGTCCTAAGTAAAGCATCTATTGTTTAATTTTGAACAGACTCCTCAAAAATTTATTTCCTTAATACTTCCTAATGACTTTTAAATACTCGTATTATTACATTCAGAGTCACCGTGGCATGCCATTGACCTTACCACATTTATACTGATCAACAAGCAGGCACAGCACAGCTAAACCTTTTACACTACTCCTATCTTGACTGATCGTATTCTCTCCACATTCCCACCAACACTCCCCACTTGCTGCCATTCACTTTCACACCAGGGGCAATCTTCGTTGCCCAGTTAACCTGCCAACTCACATGCTTTTTGGATGTGGGAGGAAAGAGGAGCATCTGGAGGAAAATCCACATGTTCACAAACTCTGCAGACAGCACTGAATGTCAGGATCAAAACCAAGTCATTACAGCTTGGTGTATGTGGCAGCAATTCTACAAGTTATGCCACAAATCACTTTGTAGGATGTCCCTATATCTGTCACTAGTCCCCAAACTAAAAAACTCATACCTCTGCATTTCTCAAAGTTCCCCATTATCCCTAGTTCCCTTTGCTAATTTTGAGAAACAACCATGTGAACCTTTATCAAATTGCTTTGCTACAGCTGAACAATAAAAATGGATTTACTTAGATGAGATCTCCAGGAGAAAAGAATCAAGAACTGAATTAAAATCTCATTAATCAGAGGTCCATGTGAGTCTGGATATCGATGCCCAAAAGTCAAACCCATGATTAGTGTCCTGGGGTTAAGACAAAATTTGGAGGCCCTTTGTCTATGAGGATCCAGAGACAAGGACTTCTCCCGCTGTTTCTCCCTCCATACTTTCTGCCACGTGGATGTACCTGGTGGCCCTGTCTCAGTCTCTGCCACAGCTCTGGGCCTCTCTCTCCTCCACCTGTCATGGACCGCCCCAACATATTACCCTCCCAGGTACTCTGGAGAACAGGAGGACTGGAGGCAGCCTGTCCTGGGGGTTGAAGGCCTGTCTGGATGTGTGAGCAGGTGGGAGGGATGGGAAAGGGGCCAGTTTTGCTGGTGTTTTGGCAGCTTGCGCTAGGCATGCAATGTTGGCACTGGCATGTGTGGCAGCACTTGTGAGCTGCCCCCAGCACATCCCTGGGTGTGCTGGTTGTTAATGCGAACAACACATTTCACTGTATGTTTCAATGTACGTGTGATAAAAAAAATTTAAACGTGAATCCAAATCTGAAGTTTATGACAGTGGTTCACTTCAGCTGCTCATTTTCAGAGAGAGAGAACAAAGGAGATAAAAGAAGGTAAGAAATAAACAAGAGAAAGAAGGATAAAGGATGAATGAATTACATTAAACTTGATAACAACAATTAAGCCACTGCCCTATTAATGACATGAATCCCTTCCTCTGATAATTGTAAAATCTTTAGCTATGCATCAACACTATTGTCCATTTATCTTCAAGTCACACTTACCACTCCTTTCTCCCAAATGATGGACATCCTGTCTTCTACGCCATTCACTCCATTTGGAATCTTTGTAAAGTCATCTTTTCCAAAGGCCTTTTGGCAGCCATTGAATGTGCAATTGTCAGTTCCCGTCACAGTGAGATCGTCACTATAAATAGAGATGAAGTGAGGGTCAAGTAGAGTCTGCCAGTGTAACGCTTTACCAAAGGCATCTGTTGAAGAAGGTATCTTAATCCATGAAGCAGATCCACTCATCATGTTTAAAGTATTGATCCCTATACCTGAACACAGTGAAATGCTTTTTGTGTTGTATGCCATCCAAAGATTATGACATGTACATCATTACATCAAGGTAGTAAAAAGAGAATAAGGTTACATGTACAGATAGACAAGTAAGGTGCAAGGTCCATAATGAGGTAGATTGCGAGATTGAGATTTCAACCTTCAGCATATGAGAGATCCATTCAAGAGACTGTCATATTCTGTTGAAGGAATGTGCAAAAAGACAGCACACTGATTTGCTTTGGTGACCCCAAGGAATAATTTTCAGCAATATACTTGTAATTTTTCATTCTTGATTTCTCAGCCAGCAGCCAGACCAAAGGAAGGAGCGGATATTCTGCCCAGAAGACCAATGCCATCAGAACCACAGGGAAACAGGGGTAAATACAAGCATAGACGAGTTTTGAAAGGGAAGTAAGTGTACAACTAGAGGGTCTGGATCTCCAATCTGGAAGGGCTCAGAACGTTAACGGTGTTATAAATGCAAGGACAAGATTGAGATTGCACATATAGGGTCAAATGAGATTTAATGTGTAACCAACGGAAGCAAGTCAAAATGGAGATTATACAAGGGGTGATTGATAAGTTTGTGGCCTAAGATAGAAGGAGTCAATTTTAGAAAACCTAGCACATTTATTTTTCCTACGTTTACACATTCCAGCAGTTGTGGAGCATACGGATCCTTCTTTGTAGAAGTCGGCGTCTTGGACGTCCAGAAGTGGTCCACAGCATGGGGTGATTGATAGGTTTGTGGCCTAAGGTAGAAGGAGATGAGTTATTAACTTCAAATTTTCTGCATTTTCACTCAAAGAGTTGATCTGCACATGCATGTAACGAGAGCTGTATAACTCATCGCCTTCTACCTTGGGCCACCAACTTATCAATCATCCCTACTGTGGACCACCTGCAGGTCCAAGACACACTTGTTACTTGCACGTGCAGTTCAACTCTGAGTGATAATGAAGAAAGTTTGAAGTTAATAACTCATCTCCTTCTACCTTAGACCACAAAGCTATCAATCAACCCTGCTGGGGACCACTTCTACAAAGAAGGGATCTGTATGCTCCACAACTGCTGGTGTACATGTAGGAGGGAACTATGTTGAAAAATAAATGTGCTAGTTTTTCTAAAATTGACTCATTTTACCCTAGGCCATGAACTTATCAATAAGCCTTCGTAGGTCAGGGATTGTTTGTAGAATATATCCAAGAACAAGGTGCATATGTGTTTGTGTGTAGGTGGTGATGGGGGGGGGAGGGGAGAAGAATGCGATTTTTTGGTAACAGTATGTCAAGAATTTATTCCTGCTATTTCTGTTGCAAAGGTAATGATATAAAAAGCATTATGTTACTGGATTGGGCACTTCTCACTGGTAGAAACCAATGGAAACTAACCACTGACATAGCACTTCCATGCAGATTCAGGCTGGTCCAATCAGAACTCTGCATGGTGTTACATTGAGTAGTTTGTTGTTCTCACCACTGTCAGAAAATCATGAGCTGGACCCAAGACCTCTAATTTACGTCACTAATAGTGAAAGACAGCATTACATAACAACTGGCCTCATTAGATATGTATTTTATGCTTCACATCAAATGCATTAGTATGTTAATTTCAACTGGAAGTGTCTAGCTAGTTCCTATCACAACTATGCCAATTGTGTTCAAAGTTGAAAGTACACTTATTATTGTACCAAACTAATTTGGCAGGGGGTGGGAACCGGAGAGAAGGGATTCAGGAATAATAATTCAGATGGCAATAAAACAAAGATAGCATGCAGTCAGACTGCCAGGAAGGGCAGGCAGATGATAGGACAAAATTGCAGCCAGTAGGTTGAGTATCAGTGCATTAGGAATGCAGAATCAAAAAGGATAGCAAAGTATTCAAAGTGTTATATCTCAATGCGTGGAGTATAAGAAATCAAATGGCTGATGTTGTCCAACTATTACGGATTGTCAGCTATGATGTGGCCATCACTGAATCATGGCTGAAGGGCGGTTGTAATTGGGAGCTGAATGTCCAAGGTTACACATTATATCAGAGGGATAGGAAGTTAGGTAGAAGGGGTGGCATGCCTCTGCTTGTAAAGAATGGCATGAAATCAGTAGAAAGATGTGACATTGGACTGGAAGATGTTGAATTGTAGGTTGTTAAGAAACTGCAAGGGTAAAAGGACCCTGATGGCAGTTATATACAGGCCTCTCAAGAGTAACTGGGATGTGGACCACAGATTACAATGGGAAATAGAAAAGGTGTGTCAAACAGGCATGTTATGATAGTCATGGAAGATATTAACAAGAAGGTCGAAAGGGAAAAGTCAGGATAGCAATGGATCTCAAGGGAGTGAGTTTGTTGAATGCCTACGAGATGCCTTGTTAGAGCAGTTTGTCATTGAGCCTACTCGGGGATCAGCTATACTGGACTGGATGTTACGTAACGAACCGAAGGTGATAAGGGAGTTTAAGGTTAAAGAACTCTTACGAGGCGGTGACCACAATATGATTAGCACAGCTTGAAATTTGATAAGGAGAAAGTAAAGTCTGATGGAGCAGTATTTCAGTGGAGTAAAGGAAATGACAGTGGTATGAGAGAGGAGTTAGCTAAAGTAAATTGGAAGGAGATGCTGAGCAGCAATGGAGTGAGCTTCTGGGAAAGATGAGGAAGGTGCAGGACAGGTATATTCCAAAAACAAAGAAACACTCAAATAGCAAAATAGTACAATTTGTGGCTGACAAGGGAAGTCAAAGCTAATGTAAAAACAAGGAAAGGGCATACAACAAAGCAAAAATGAAAGGAAGATAAAGGATTGGGAAACTTTTAAAAACCTACAGAGAGCAACTAGTAGAATCAGGAGGGAAAAGATGAAAAATGAAAGCAAGCTAGCAAACAAGATCAAAGAGGACAGTGAGTAATAAAAAGAGATGAGAGTGGATATAGGACCACTAGCAAATGAGGCCGGAGAAATAATATCGGGGACAGGAGATGGAAAATGAACTACATAAGTATTTTGCATCATTCTTCCCTGTGGAAGACATCAGCAGAATGCCAGACATTGAAGAGTATGAGGGAAGAGAAGTGGGAGCAGTTACTATCACAAGGGAGAAGATGCTCAAAAAGCTGAAAGGGTACTCAAGTCACCTGGACCAAACAAATTGCACCGTAGAGTTCTGAAAAAGGTAAAGATTGTGGGGACACTAGTAGTGATCTCTCAAAAATCACTGGAATCTGGCATGGTGCCAGAGGATGAGAAAATTGCAAATGGCACTCCACTCTTTTAAGAAAGGAGGAAGGCAGTTGAAAGGAAATTATAGACCAATTAACCTGACTTCAGTGCTTGGGAAGATGTTGGAGTCAATTGTTAAGGATGAGGTTATGGAGTACTTGGTGACACAGGACAAGATAGAACAAAGTCA
The DNA here is from genome assembly GCF_030144855.1 of Hypanus sabinus. Lineage (NCBI taxonomy): Eukaryota > Metazoa > Chordata > Chondrichthyes > Myliobatiformes > Dasyatidae > Hypanus > Hypanus sabinus. The sequence goes on along the minus strand of NC_082706.1, from coordinate 79,121,747 downwards.
GCATGGTTTCCCCAGGGGAAAATCTTGCCTGAAGAACCTGTTGGAATTCTTTGAGGAGATTAGATAAAGGGAATACAGTGGGTGTTATATATTTGGACTTTGACAAGGTGCCACACATGAGGCTGCTTCCCAAAACAAGAGTCCATGGTATTACAGGAAAGCTACTGGCATGGTTAAGTGCATTAACTGATTGGTAGGAGGCAGTGAGTGGGAATAAAAAGATCCTTTTCTGGTTGGCTGCCTATGCTAGTGGTATTGGCAGGCATCATTGTTGGGACTGCTTCTTTTTATGCTGTATATAAATGATTTATATGATGGAATAGATGGCTTTATTGCCAAGTTTGCAGATGATATGAAAGTTGGTGGATGGGCAGGTAGTGTTGAGGAAACAGGCAGGCTGCAGAAAGACTTAGACAGATTAGGAGAATGGGCAACAAAGAGGCAAATGAAATACAATGTTGGAAAATGCTTGGTGATGTCTTTTTGTAGAAGAAATAAATGTGCAGATTATTTTCTAAATGGGCAGAAAATCTAAAAATCTGAGATGCAAAGGGATTTGGGAGTCCTTGTGCTGATCACCCTAAAGGCTAACTTCATACAGGAGCAGGGATGTGATGCTGATGATTTATAAGGCACTGGTGAGGCCTCACCTTGAGTACTGTGAACAGTTTTGGGCTCCTCATCTAAGAAAAGATGAGCTGGTCTTGGAGACGGTACAGATGAGTTTCACGAGGATGCTTCTGGGAATGAAAGGGTTATCAAACAAGTAGCATTTGATGGCTCTGGGTCTGTGCTTGCTGGAATTTATAAGGATGAGGGGGATCTCACGGAAACCTTTTGAATGTCGAAAAGCCTAGACAGAGTAGCTGTAGAAAGGATTATTCCCATGGTGGGGAGTCTAGGACAAGAGAGTACAGCCTCAGGATAGAGGGGCATCCATTTAAAACAGATCTGGACAAGATTCTTTAGTCTGAGGGTGGTGAACTTGTAGAATTTGTTCCCATAGGCAGCTGTGGAGGCCATGTCATTGGGTGTGTTTAGGGCAGAGATTGAGAGGTTCTTGATTGGACACAGCATCAGAGGTTACAGGAAGAAGGCCAGGGAGTGGGGATGAGAAGGGGAAGAAAGGATCAGCCATGATTGAATGGTGGAGCAGAGTTGATGGGCCAAATGGCCTAATTCTGCTCCTACATCTTATGGTCCTACATTTATTATCAAAGTACATCTACAATATACAACCTTGAGATTCATCTCCTTACAGGCAGCCACAAAACAAAGAAACCCAATAGATAAAAACACAAAATGCTGGCCTGCGGAGTTCTGCCAGCATTTTGAAATTTTTATTTATTTCCAGCATCTGCAGATTCACTCGTGTGCCTTTGAAAACCCAATAGAACCCATTTTTTAAAAAGTCAAATATACCATGTGCAGTGAAAAAAAAAACAAATTGTGCAGCAATAAAAGTAAGTAAATAGTGTTCTGAACTGAAGTTTTATGAAAGGCACGAAGCCAGGCATCGATTGCAGCCGGAACAGGCCAAAGCCTCAGGCAGCACAGAGTTCAGTAAACGCCATTGGCTAGGGAGCAGAGCTGGTCAGAACCGGCCTGTCCCTCACCTCCGGTCTTGATACCCTGATCTTTATAATCTGGCTCGGCACTTCCTATAAATGTTTTCACTCTGGAGATGTAAAGCGACAAAAAGCCTCACCTCACCATCCAGGACTGCCCTCTTCCCACTCTTGCCATCAGGAGCCTGAAGGCACACACTCAACATTTTAGGAACAACTTCTTCCACTCTGCTGTCAGATTTCTGAACAACCCATGAATGCTTCAACTTGCTATCCATCTTTTATACTATTTTTAATTGCAATTTAGTTTTTTTATGTCTTGCACCATACTGCTGCCACAAAAGCAACAAATTTCATGACATATGTTGGTAATAATAAACCTGATCCTGATCTAATTTCTAGATATGTTTATACTTCACGAATCGAGACATCAAAGTAGCACTGCAGTGTTATAGTGCTCGTATTCATTCTGGAAGTAAAGTTAATAGTTGCAAGGCAGATTTTCACAATACTCACTTAGCCAACAAGTCCATGAGGTATCCCGGTGTAGTGGGGTCAGGTCGTAGTGGAGGTCCCATGACATAAGCTGCAGCTTTGCGCCAGTCTTTGTCCCAATATGCGGTCCCATCAGTTCCTAGACTGGCTGCAATAGGTTCCCCGAAAACAACCTTCCCTAGGAGTAAAAATTTTGTAGGAGACTCATCTAATTAGATTACAAAATACACAGCTTTTCAATAAAGGTATTGCTAGTCTTGTGTGTTAGTATGAATATAAGTTTCACTGAAACTCTCTCAACCACGTTCAACAAGAAGTGCCAAATAGACTATCCATTTCAGCTTCCTTCTGAGTTCAAAGTACAATTATTATCGAAGTATGTATACCATATGCAACCTTGAGGTTCATCTTCTTGCAAGCTCCCACAAAACAAAGAAATGCAATAGACTCCATGAAAAAGCTCTGCACAACAAAGATTGTCAAACACCCAATGTGCAAAAAAGTGGATGCAGCAAAGTCTCCAGGAATCAACTGCCACCTATTCTTTGGGGCATTCATCTGTTTTCATGGATGTCTGCGAAGAACAAGAATTTCAGATTGTATATGGAATGTGGCCTGTGGAAAGCGGCCAGTGAGTGAGAGGGCCAGTGAAGGAGTTGAGATTTGAGGCTGACTCGAGAGATTCTGGTAGTTTTGGCAGTTGGACTGTGCAATCAAGTCAATCAAGATTTGAATAGCTCAGCAGAAAGCCATTGATTAGACAATCAAGATTTGAATAGCTCAGACTCAGCAGAAAGCAGCTGATTGGGCAATCGAGGTCAGGTGACCAAGCAGTTTGAAACGTTCAAACAAATACAAACAAATAAATAGAGGGATACCTCAAGCAGAGTGGCCTGTGGAAAGTGGCCAGTGAAGGAGTGGAGATTTGAGGCTTCGATGAGAAGAGGCTGAGGATGAGCTTCACTCCAAGTGAGGTGCCAGGTAAGTTCCTTTTGAAGGAGAAAGTTTCAAAAGTTGAGGCAAGTATTGGGTAGGTCATGGCAGCTGAGATTGTCCCCATGGTTTGTTCATCCTGCAGCATGTGGGAAATCAGGGATACTTCCAGTGTCTCTGACGACTATGTGTGCAGGAAGTATGTCCAACTGCAGCTTCTGGCAGACCGCATTGAGCATATGGAGCTGCGATTGGATTCATACTGGAGCATCCGCAATGCTGAGAAAGTCGTGAATAGCACATTCAGTGAGTTGGCCACACCACAGGTAAAGGCTTCACAGGTAGAAAGGGAAGGGGTGGCCACTAGGCAGCGTAGTGGTAGGCAGGTAGTGCAGGAGTCCCCTGAGGTCATATAATAGGTGACTTCAATCTACATATAGAATGGGTGAACCAAATTGGTAAGGGTGCTGAGGAAGAGGATTTCTTGGAATGTACGCGGGATGGTTTTCTGAACCAACATGTCGAGGAACCAACTAGAGAGCAGGCCATTCTAAACTGGGTATTGAGCAATGAGGAAGGGTTAGTTAGCAATCTTGTCATGCGAGGCCCCTTGGGTAAGAGTGACCATAATATGGTGGAATTCTTCATTAAGATGGAGAGTGACATAGTTAATTCAGAAACCAAGGTTCTGAACTTAAAAAAGGGTAACTTTGAAGGTATGAGACGTGAATTAGCTCAGATAAACTGGCAAATGATACTTAAAGGGTTGACGGTGGATATGCAATGGCAAGCATTTAAAGATTGCATGGATGAACTACAACAATTGTTCATCCCAGTTTGGCAAAAGAATAAACCAGGGAAAGTAGTGCACCCGTGGCTGACAAGGGAAATTAGGGATAGTATCAAGTCCAAAGAAGAAACATGTAAATTAGCAAAAAAAAAGCGGCACACCTGAGGACTGGGAGAAATTCAGAGACCAGCAGAGGAGGACAAAGGGCTTAATTAGGAAAGGGAAAAAAGATTATGAGAGAAAGCTGGCAGGGAACATAAAAACTGACTGTAAAAGCTTTTATAGATACGTGACAAGAAAGAGACTGGTCAAGACAAATGTAGGTCCTTTACAGTCAGAAACAGGTGAATTGATCATAGGGAACAAAGATATGGCAGACCAATTGAATAACTACTTTGGTTCTGTCTTCACTAAGGGACATAAATAATCTTCTGGAAATAGTAAGGGACCGAGGATCTAGTGAGATGGAGAAACTGAGGGAAATACAAGTTAGTAGGGAAGTGGTGTTAGATAAATTGAAGGGATTAAAGGCAGATATATCCCCAGGGCCAGATGGTCTGCATCCAAGAGCGCTTAAGGAAGTAGCCCAAGAAATAGTGGATGCATTAGTGATAATTTTTCAAAACTCCTTAGATTCTGGATTAGTTCCTGAGGATTGGAGGGTGGCTTATGTAACCCCACTTTTTTAAAAAGGAGGGAGAGAGAAACAGGAGAATTATAGACCGGTTAGTCTGACATCGGTGGTGGGGAAAATGCTAGAGTCAATTATCAAAGATGTGATAACAACACATTTGGAAAGAGGTGAAATTATCGGACAAAGTCAGCATGGATTTGTGAAAGGAAAATCATGTCTGACGAATCTTATAGAATTTTTTGAAGATGTAACTAGTAGAGTGGATGGGGAGAGCCAGTGGATGCGATATATTTAGATTTCCAAAAGGCTTTTGACAAGGCCCCACACAGGAGATTAGTGTGCAAACTTAAAGCACATGGTATTGGGGGTATGGTATTAACATGGATAGGGAATTGGTTGGCAGACAGGAAGCAAAGAGTGGGAGTAAACGGGACCTTTTCAGAAAGGCAGGCAGTGACTCGTGGGGTACCGCAAGGCTCCATGGTGGGACCCTAGTTGTTTACAATATATATTAATGATTTAGACGAGGGAATTAAATGCAGCATCTCCAAGTTTGCAGATGACACGAAGCTGGGCGGTGGTGTTAGCTGTGAGGAGGATGCTAAGAGGATGCAGGGTGACTTGGATAGGTTAGGTGAGTGGGCAAATTCCTGGCAGATGCAATTTAATGTGGATAAATGTGAGGTTATCCACTTTGGTTGCAAGAACAGGAAAACAGATTATTATCTGAACGGTGGCCAATTAGGAAAAGGGGAGGTGCAACGAGACCTGGGTGTCATTGTACACCAGTCATTGAAGGTGGGCGTGCAGGTACAGCAGGTGGTGAAAAAGGCAAATGGTATGTTGGCATTCATAGCAAAAGGATTTGAGTACAGGAGCAGGGAGGTTCTACTGCAGTTGTACAAGGTCTTGGTGAGATTGCACCTGGAGTATTGTGTGCAGTTTTGGTCCCCTAATCTGAGGAAAGACATTCTTGCCATAGAGGGAGCACAAAGAAGGTTCACCAGATTGATTCCTGGGATGGCAGGACTTTCATATGAAGAAAGACTGGATCGACTAGGCTTATACTCACTGGAATTTAGAAGATTGTGGGGGGGATCTTATTGAAACATATAAAATTCTAAAGGGATTGGACAGGCTAGATGCAGGAAGATTGTTTCCGATGTTGGGGAAGTGCAGAACGAGGGGTCACAGTTTATGGATAAAGGGGAAGCCTTTTAGGACAGAGGTGAGGAAAAACATCTTCAGACAGAGAGTGGTGAATCTGTGGAATTCTCTGCCACAGGAAACAGTTGAGGCCGGTTCATTGGCTATACTTAAGAGGGAGTTAGATATGGCCCTTGTGGCTAAAGGGATCAGGGGGTACGGAGAGAAAGCAGGTACAGGGTTCTGAGTTGGATGATCAGCCATGATCATACTGAATGGTGGTGCAGGCTCAAAGGACTGAATGGCCCACTCCTGCACCTATTTTCTATGTTTCTATACTATATACATTCTCTGATATTAAATGGAATTATTGAACCGTTCATTGGTTGAGGATTAACCAAATAGGTTTCCGCTGTCACACCTCATTTAAAAGTTGCATTCCAATTCTTACTTGGAGCAAGAATTTCACCTTTGTTGTAATTTTTATTCTCTAGTCTTATTTCAGTGGCTTCCTTCACCTTTCAGGTGGTCCCAAAAGCCATTGGCGTAGGACAGTAGTTCTATGCTGCTAAAGTCAATCCTGCGGTCATTGCTGTAGACCCAGCCGTGCTGACTCTCAATTCAGCTTTGACCCACATAAGCTGGGATTTGAGTTCCTTGAAGGCTTGTTGATGGTATTTATACAGTATTTTTTCAGGATCCTGGTAATTTTTCCAGAAACAGTGGAAGTATAGGGAAGACGGGTGGTAGCGGCAGGCTACTCCTCATCGTTAGGTTTCCTGGTTTTTCTGCTGGCCCTTTTAAGGGCCTGATTGATTTCATTCACCTTGTAGCCACTTCGTGGATAATTGTTTCATTTCTTCATGGAGACTCTCCATGTCTGAAATAGTTTTCTCACAGTTATTCAAAGTAGAAAGAACTGCTCTGCATTGGGATAAATGATGGTGGTTGTTTTTGTTGAAATACAAGTCTATGTGAGTGAGTTTCTGATAGATGCCATGCTCAAGGCTACCGTCCAGTTTCCATCATATTAGAATGTCCAGGAATGGGAGGCAACCATTCTTCTCCATCTCTATTGTAAATTGAATGTTTGGATGTATGTTGTTCAGATGAATGTGGAACTGTCGGAGTGCCTGGAGTCCATGTGACCACACTACAAATGGTGTTATTGATGTATCTGAAGCAGCATTTAGGGCGCAAGGGAGATGAGCTCAGTGCCCTATCCTCAAAGTCCTCCATGTAGAAAATAGCAATAGCAGGCGATAGGGTAGATGCATCCATTTGTTCATAGTAGTTCCCCTAGTAGAGGAAGTATGTCGAGATAAGGGTGTTCAGAAAGGTCACTGATACCTTTATCAAACTCTGACCACAGGAGGACCAGGTGTCCTTAATGGAAACTCATGTGAACAGGGACACCATGTAGAAACTCACCATTATTGGTACCGGAACACTGATAAATACCATCCACAAACCCGTAAGGAATCTCAAATCCCAGCTTATGCAGGTAAAAGGTGGCCTGGGACTCAGGACAGCTGGCATTTACAACATTCCCTGTGAATACGGAGCAGCGTATATCAGCCAGATGTGGCGCCTATTGGAAACCCACAGCAAGGAACATAGGAGGTGCATCTGTTTGGATTTCCTGGAGAAATCAGCAGTGGCAAAACATTGCATATGTAATTACCACAGGATTGATCTTGACAGCCCAAAAGCACTGTGCCATGCCATTAGATTTTGGGACCACCTGGACAGGAAGCCATTGAAATCAGACTAGAGAATAAGAATGTCAACAAAGATGAAGGTCTCGGTCTAAGTAAGATTTTAAACAAGGTGGGACAGCAGAAACCTGACTGGTTGAGAACTAACCAATCAAGAGGGACAAATGATGGGAGTTGAGTATAAATACCACTGGACTAGACATGCCTAGGTTTTATCCCTGATGAAGATGGTGGAATCTGTCATTGAAACATCAGTTCAAGTCGCCATCTAGACACTGCTGGAAGACCAATAACTTTGGATTTCAAAGGGATTATCGATACTGTTACCTCTACCCCTAACATACAGGGGGTCCCCAGTGATCAGAAATTCCATTGAACCAGCCACATAAATAGCATGATTACAAGGTCAAGTCAGAGGCTGGACACACTCTGGTGTGTGCCTTAACTAACATATGACATAGGAGTAGAATTAGGCCATTTAACCAATCGAGTCCTCGCCCTCATTTGAGCATAGTTGATTTATTAACCCTCTCAGCCCCAATCTCCTGCCTTCTCTCCATTCCTTTGATAGCTTTACTGATCAAGAACCTATCAACCTCTGATTTAAATATACTCAATGACAGCCTCCACAGCTAGCAAACGAGTTAATAGGTGCTAATTAAACTAGTTAACAGATGCTAAAGACATAAAATGTGTTTTGCAATTACTCCTAAAAAGTGCCATTTCTTGGTCTTTAACTTTGTATGTTCATGTGTCATTTCTAAATTAATGTAAGAGGTAAGATGAACCCTTTCTAAATGATCTGTTTCAATTCATGCTTTGTTGTTAACACTTTGTAATTTGGGGAACCAAATTAGCTTTCAGAACTTCATTTTGTCAATTCTACCTCGTTGATCTGAAACCAGCTGAGTAGATCTTCAACCAAGCAAAGTGGGACACATTAGGACCAGTACATTATGGCCCAATTAAGGAGTTGCCCCAATTAGCTTCATGGAAATAGTTAAAAAGATATTTTATTAAAAAGCTAGACTACTGTTTAACTGAGTAACAAATGTACTGGTGGCATGGTAGCAAAGTGGTTAGCATAACGCTTTGCAGTACAGGCGACCTGGGTTCAATTCCCACCACTGCCTGGAAGGAGTTTGTATGTTCTTCCCATGACCATATGGATGCTCGAGTCTCCTCCCACAGTTAATTGGTCATTGTAAATTGTGTGTAGGCTAGGATTAAATCAATTCCATAGGGATTTCTGAGTGGCATGGCTCAAAGGGCTGCAAGGGCCTATTCTGCATTGTATCTGAAAAATAAAATAATGTATCTAAACAAAACACAGAACAAATCAGAACATTGACAATACTACTATCATACTATAAAATTGTGTATTGGTTCCCAATAGTCATCAAAGGAGGAATTCATAAGAATTGTCTTGCTGCTCATTTCTTGCCAAAAATCACAGCTTTTTAAACACAAACATGCACAACTGATGCTATTTAAAAATTGTTCACTACAAGCACGATGTAGCATCTAACAGCCACGTAAGTGCACGCGACTGACAGTAGTTAGAAACTGTTCAGAAACAGTCCAGTCCCAATTAATCGTCATGTTGTCCCAAATAAATGAAGGGAATCTCAGCTACTTAATTATTTTTTGTTCTTTAAGAATTGTCCCAAATAAGCGGCTGCACCGATTAATGAATGGCACAATTAAACAGAATCCACTGTACTTCAAATGAGAGATTGCAAAAAAAGGTCAAAATCCATAAATCTTAATTTATAATAAATAATAAATGAAAATTAATGACTAAATTTTAGTGTCATGCTTCAAAGAGCAGCTTTTTGATCTTTTAGCTAATAAAATACCTTTATTAGTTAAGATGCATTTTCAATTAATATGTATGCCCTTGACTATTGAGTGAGGTATTTGGCACCCACATGCAGTCATAAATGACATTTGAATTTACAGTGTTAATCTTAGTAACATAAATTATGTTGCTATGTTAAGCATATTATGAAAATACTAAAGCATATTGAAGCATGTTAAAATACTGAAACCTAATATCGACAGTTTTATTCTAATATCCATATTTATACATACCCACTTACATACTCACAAGCTCATTTTTTTCATTATTTGATCAGACATTCTGCAAAATTTTCATGTGTTGATTGGCTTATTTTAACAATAGAGACAAAGACATTCAATAAGGGAGAAAGAGGCATTCGGACTGTTTTGCATAATGACCACAAAACATCCCAAACATACGTACATCACAAAGGTAGCAGGTTTGCAACTGTGCTGTATCTTGTCCAAAAAAACATTCATTCAGCCTGAGTTCTCAGCTCGATGCCAAGTAATCCCTCTCAAATATCCACAATTCACCTTTAAAAGAATTACTTTCTACTGCTCCCACCACCCAATGTACTGTGGGGTGAAGACCACATTGTTATGGGAATTCAATTCATTCCAGGACAAATGAGTGTTTTCGTGAAAAAAACATAAGAGTCAGCAATGCACAGGGAATAACATCATCCTGTATTTTCTTGAAGCTGAGTTCCAAAGGACAGGAAATAACCCAAAATGGTTTATGTCATATTTTACTTTTGGGTGAAAACTGTTTTCAATCAGAAATGCTGAATAAAACGCTATGCAAATGAAGCTCCAGTCAAGTTTGTTATTAAGCTGAGCAGCCTATAATTACTGAGTGTGGGTCTGAAGAGTGTAAGATTTGACAGAATCGTCACAAGTCTTGCTCTTCTTTTGGCCTTTAATCTAGAATGCATCCATCTGGTCCACATGACTTTCCAACTTCCAGCACCCACTTCCTTTAAGTACCACTTTTTTTATCTATTTTTATCTTATTAATCTCATTACTTCCACTTGCTTTATTACTATATTGACAGTGCAGTGTTCTTCAGGAAAGGCAGTCTTCAAGACAAGACATGACTGAAGAATTTAAAACTAGCATCATTACTGGGATTCAGAGATGTCACTGCATCACTGCGCTCTGCCATTTTGTTTCATTGTGATCACTCACTCACTCACACCACAACAGAGGGGTCAGTAAATTGGTATTGGATGAATTATTTATGTTCATGAATGCTACAAATCCTTCGGTGATTGTACCTTCAGTGCAGCTGCCCCAGAGAGAAAAGGGTCAGAGAATTAACATTCCAGTACATTACACTGCAAATTAATAAATCGGTAAATTATTGTCATTTCAGTACAGTAAAATAATTTTGTTTTGCATGCCATCCATACAAATCATTTCATTCCAACGGTGCTTCGAGGGATGTGTTGAAAATGTGAGAAAGACTATAAATCAGCAGTGCATGGAAGAAATGGGATTGAATGTCATTTCTTACCTTCTCTCCGTGCACTAGCAATCACTTTAGCGGCAGATTTACTCATTACATGGACTATATAGATGGGACAGTTAACACAACTGGCTATAGTAATTGCCCTTTGTGTGGCTTCAGCCTCTACTGCTTCAGGTCGACAAAGCTCATGACCTTCAGGTCCAAAAATTCCCATTGCAAGCATCTGCTTTGCACCCTGCAGAAACAAACAAACAAACAAGCAGAAATAAATAAAACTGAAGATTTTATTTAATACTATGGTAGAAAACAGAAGTCGGCAAAAACTTACATCATTCTTCAATTTTTCTTTAATTTGTGCTTTAGCCCAGCAGGAAGTGGCTGCAGGTACCCTCCATCTCAGAAACTATCCTGACTTAGAAAATTACTGCTGCTTTTTCTATTGTCAAAATTCTGAAACTTTCTAAGCAGCAGCACTGTGGCAGTATGTCACCTCAGTGACCCCCTCCCCTCCCCCAATATACATTATAGAGTCATAGGACTGAGCTCTCAGTGGCATCAAGCACCCTCTTCACTAAGTCCTATACCTGTCCTATTTTATCTTTCCTACATTCTCATCAACTGTCCAAGTTTCTACCATTTACTGCATCTGCATTCCAGAGAGAACTTTCAGCTGTCATACCACCAACTGTCACATCTGTGGAACAAGAGGGGAAACACGGGCAATCAACTGGAGAATTGCACACATTAAAGTTAAATTTAAGGCTGAAATCACTGAAATGGTGAGGCAGCAGATTTACAAGTAGAACCATTACGCCACTTTTGCTAATCTCTGGGAAGACCAGAACTGTAACCTTCAGTCTACGACATTAACCATATATCTTTGCTACTAATTTCCTACCCTAGTCACAGACTCAGGTTGAACCATTGTCTTTTCCATCAGCTGTCTAGTTGATTCAGAGCCAATCTTCCAAACCCATTCATTCTGTTATACAGTCTTCCTCCACACATATAATATAGCCTGGCACTGTCCCTACATCTGGTGCTGAAACCTTCTCTCACATTTTTTTTAATTTCTAGATCATGAACATACTCCCCATTTTTTCCTTCTATTATTTTCATTATCCTAACCCATGCTAATTCCTTGGTTTAGCTACATGGGAATGCTGCCTTCAAATGTCTTCAATTAAAATTTTTCACCTGTGAACTTAAGCCACCCCTCCAAATATTTTTTGCTTTGGTTTTTCAAATCCACTTGTACTTTTTTGAAGCATCTATGCACACTTTTGCCAGTTAAACGTGCTAACCAAATGTAGGCAGTTATTGCTTATACCATTCAATTCAATCAGGGTGGGATAGTAACAAGAGGTTAGCACATCGCTTTACAGCGCCAGCAATCTCCAATCAAGCAATCTCCCATCACTGACAGTAAGGATTTGGGTTCCCTGGTTTCCTCCCACATTCCAAGGACATACTGTTAGGATTAGTAAGTTATGGGCACTGTACTATGTTGGCGCCAGTAGTGTAATGACACTTGCAGGCTGTCCAGAACAAACCTCGCTTATTTGATTTAGCACAGTCTATGCATTTCATTATCCAAGCATTTGTCCCTTTTGGTTTGTGAAATGATTGTAAACTCAATGAAGTTATATGGAGGGGTGAATTTACTACCCATATGTCTACCCTTCCCGATTCAGCACTAAGGGCTGTATGCTAAATACATTTGGATCCACTCTTCAACGTCACTGTGCTACCTGCGGCACCAATAACAACTGACAAAGAATCATAGTACAACAGAAATGTACAGGACAGATACGATTACAAGCCATTTTAACTCACCTTGTTCCTACTGGCCTTGATGCTTGTCTATGCTAATCTTATTTTTAATCCATATCCTTCAGCACATTTACAAATGCCTTTACAATACCTCCTCCGGAAGTTCATCCCAGTCAATTTCTTCTGCACACTCTCTATTGTTAGCACATCCTTCCTGTAGTGTGATAATAAGAACTGCACACAATTAAGTGCAGTCCAACCAATATTTTGTACAACTGCAACATGACAAACCAATGTGTCTTGGTTTATGAAGATGAGCACATCAAATGCCTTCTTCATCAACATATCAAGGAGCTATGGATTTACAATCAAGCTGTCTCTGTAAACCAATGCTCCTAATGCCCCTGACATTTACTCTATATGACCAACCACAATTTGACCTCCCAAAGTACATTATGTCTGGGTTCAATTCCATCCATCACTGTTCTGCTCAATTTTCTAGATGATTTATATCCCACATATCCCTTGAAAATCTTCTTCACTATCTATCACTTCACTCCAATTTGTGTTATTGGCAAACTTATTAATCATCCATGACGGTTATGCATTACAAACTACTAAAGGTACCAACACCAAACCTATGGAATACCACTTGTTATAGACTTCCAGTTATGAAAACATCCTCTGCCTCTTATTTTACCAATGTTCCTCAGATCCGTTCACATTAAACTCCTGGACCAACACAGCATGTAGGACCTAGTCAAAACCCTTAATATACTCCATCTAAATTACATCTACTGCTCTACCCTCATCAATTTTCTGAGACACCTCCTAAGGAATTGCACCTTTGTGAGACATGATCTCCCATGCACACAAGCACACTGACTCTTCCTAATCATTTCTTGCAAGTGAATATAAATCCTGTTCTTCAGATTCTTTGCCATCAACTTTCAATTACTGATATGAGGCTCACCAGCCTGTAGTTTCCAGGCTTACCCCCTACTAGCTTTTGGAACAAGGCAAAAGAATTAGCTGGCCTCCAGTTTGCTGGTGCCATACCTGAAGTTAACTTTGCAGTTATGATGCTGTTTTAACACGTAAAACTGAGCCATTCCATAATAGAAATTCAGAATTATGCCACAGACAGAAGCCATTCACCCATCGTTACTAGAGCAAACCCATTGATCTGATCTTTCCCTATTATCTTTCACTTTTCCTTCTTTAAGCAGAGATCCCTTCCTAATGCATTATAAAAGTCATCACTTCAGGGAACAAAATTCGAAGTGGGTAGGAAGTTAAGAGTCTGTATTCAAACAACTGTCGTATCCTGGTGAATGGTCATGTTCAAGTTTACTGTCATTCAACTGTACACACATATACAACTAAACAAAACAATACTCCTCTGGGACTAAGGTACAAAACACAGTACATTTATCACATGAAGTAATATTAACACAATATTATTAACAGATAATAACATCTATATTCTGAAAGTGCACATACAACATATAGTTAAATATACATCAGTATTACCATTACTGGTGCTGGCGTAAATGATATGTAGTGGGTGGTAAGGTGTTCAGAAGCTTTGTAGCCTGGGGGAAGAAGCCACTAGCCAGCTGGAATATGAAACAGATACTATGATGGTAAACCAGGATGGTATGTTGCCTCCCTGGTGCAAGGGTCAAGGATGTCTCTGAGCGGCTGCAGGGCATTCTGGAATGGGAGGGTGAACAGCCAGTGGTCATGGTGCACATAGGTACGAATGATATATGTAAAAAACAGGATGAGGTCCGACAAGGTGAATTTAGGGAGTTAGGAGATAAACTAAAAAGTAGGATCACAAGGTAATAATCTCTGGATTACTACCAGTGCCACGTGCTAGTCAGAGTAGAAATAGGAGGATATTTCAGATGAATATGTGGCTTGAAAAATGTTGCGGGGGGAGGGATTCAAATTTCTGGGACATTGGAACCAGTTCTGGGGGAGGTGGGACCGGTATAAACAGGACAGTCTGCACCTGGGCTGGACTGGAACCAATGTCCTAGGGGGAGCATTTGCTACTGCTGTTCAGGAGGCTTTAAACTAATGAGGCAGGGGGATGGGAACAAGTGCAGAGAGACAAAGGGGTGTAAAATGAAGGTAGATGGAAAAAGTAGTAAGGTGAAAAGTAAAAGTGGCAGGCAGCAAATCCAGGGCAAAAAGCAAAAAGAGCTGCTTTTCAACATAATTGTATAAGGGCTAAGAGTGTTATAAAAACAAGCCTGGAGGCTTTGTTTGTCAATGCGAGGAGCATTTGTAACAAGGTGGATGAACTGAATGTGCAGATAGTTATTAATGAATATGATATAGTTAGGATCACAGAGACATGGCTCCAGGGTGACCAAGGATGGGAGCTCAACATCCAGGGATATTCAATATTCAGGAGGGATAGACAGGAAAGAAAAGGAGGTGGGGTAGCATTGCTGGTTAGAGAGGAGATTAACGCAATAGAAAGGAAGGACATTAGCCTGGAGGATGTGGAATCGATATGGGTAGAGCTGCATAACACTAAGGGGCAGAAAACACTGGTGGGAGTTGTGTACAGGCCACCTAACTGTAGTAGTGAGGTTGGGGATGGCATTAAACAGGAAATTAGAAATGCGTGCAATAAAGGAACAGTAGTTATAATGAGTGACTTCACTCTACATATAGATTGGGTGAACCAAATTGGTAAGGGTGCTGAGGAACAGGATTTCTTGGAAAGTATGTGGGATGGTTTTCTGAACCAACATGTCAAGGAACCAACTAGAGAGCAGGCCATTCTAAACTGGGTATTGAGCAATGAGGAAGGGTTAGTTAGCAATCTTGTCGTGCGAGGCCCCTTGGGTAAGAGTGACCATAATATGGTGGAATTCTTCATTAAGATGGAGAGTGACATAGTTAATTCAGAAACCAAGGTTCTGAACTTAAAAAAGGGTAACTTTGAAGGTATGAGACGTGAATTAGCTAAGATAAACTGGAAAATGATACTTAAAGGGTTGACGGTGGATATGCAATGGCAAGCATTTAAAGATTGCATGGATGAACTACAACAATTGTTCATCCCAGTTTGGCAAAAGAATAAACCAGGGAAAATAGTGCACCCGTGGCTGACAAGGGAAATTAGGGTAAGTATCAAGTCCAAAGAAGAAACATATAAATTAGCAAAAAAAAAGCGGCACACCTGAGGACAGGGAGAAATTCAGAGACCAGAGGAGGAAAAAAGGGCTTAATTAGGAAAGGGAAAAAAGATTATGAGAGAAAGCTGGCAGGGAACATAAAAACTGGCTGTAAAAGCTTTTATAGATACGTGACAAGAAGAAGACTGGTCAAGACAAATGTAGGCCCCTTACAGTCAGAAACAGGAGAATTGATCATAGGGAACAAAGACATGGCAGACCAATTGAATAACTACTTTGGTTCTGTCTTCACTAAGGAGAACATAAATAATCTTCCGAAAATAGTAAGGGACCGAGGGTCTAGTGCGGGGGTCGGCAACCTGCGGCTCCCGAGCCATTTGTGGCTCTTTCATCTCTGTGCTGCGGCTCCCTGTGGCTTTGGGAAATAATTGGTCAGTATTTAATTAAAATGTATTTTATGTTAGTTTGTTAGCTTTTGAAATGTAATTCTAAATTTGAAGATTATGGTGATCTTGTACAATCTAAGTGTGGCGACACATTTCCTGGCACATCTGAAACGGCTCACAATTAGCCAGCATTCCGGCTAAGGGAGATAGCCTACGGGGGTTTGTGAGTACGCGTCTTTTGCAGCATCTGCGTCCATGGGGGCTGGGTTGAGGGAGGCTTAAAAGCAAGGCTGTTCAGTTCGAATAAAGTTATTCGACTGCAGTTTACTGACTGCGTGAGCACACCGCTACAACGTGTTTTTATCGCTATTAATATACGTCACCACTGCCAATACCTGACACCCGCCAGTGCGCGATTTCTTTAATTTTTCGATCCAAGGTAAGCCAACTATGGAGAATTCTAAAAAAAGAAAAGTGACTGAAGAAAACAGAACGTTTAATGATACGTGGACAGATTCATTTGCTTTCACTGTTGACGAGACTGGTTTACCGGTATGCTTAATATGCAATGAGAAACTAGCAAACAACAAAAAGTCAAATGTCGCAAGGCATTTCCAGAGTAAACACGCAGCCTTTGCTCAAAAATATCCGGATGGAGATGAGAGAAAAAAAGCCGTTTCGGAACTGATGCGGAAGGTTGATCTGAGTAAAAATCATTTCCAGAAATGGATGAAGTCTGGAAAATCAACGACATACGCCAGTTATATTGCCGCTCAGGAAATAGTCAGGCACGGGAAGCAGTTTACAGATGGTGAATATATAAAAGAATCTTTCATTAAGATTTCAGAACATCTATTCACGGACTTTAAAAACAAGAGTGAAATTGTGCAGAAAATCAGGGATATGCCCCTCTCTGCAAAGACTGTCAAAGACAGAACCATAAAAATGGCAGAAGACATCACAAGACAGCAAATTAAAGACATCAATTCAGCTGTGGCCTACTCGATTGCCTGTGACGAGTCTAAAGACAAAGGTGATATTGAACAAATAGCGTTGTTCTGCCGGTATGTAAACTCTGCCGGGCCACAGGAAGAACTGATTGAGTTGATACCTCTAAAAGACCAAACACGGGGGGAGGACATCTGTGAGGCTGTCTTGAATTGTTTAAGAGCCAAAGGAATAAAGACCACCCATCTGGTGTCAGTAGCTACTGATGGGGCTCCGAATATGACGGGAACGCACAAGGGATTTGTGGCTTTACTGCAGAAGTCGCTGGACAGAAAGCTGCTGACTTTTCACTGCATCTTGCACCAAGAGGCACTGTGCGCTCAAACATTTCCTCCGGAATGCACAGAAGTAATGGATGTTGTCATTCAGATTGTCAATAAAATAATGGCAAAAAGTTTAAATCACCGTCAATTCCGTTTGTTACTGGACGAGATGGAAAGCGCATATTCTGATCTCCTGCTGCACAACGAAGTCCGGTGGCTGTCCAAAGGGGAGGTGCTGAAACGCTTTGTCGCGTGTCTGGAAGAAGTGAAAACTTTCCTGGGCAGCAAAGGGCTCACCTTTCCTGAGCTGGAACAGCCAGAGTGGCTGGAAAAGCTACACTTCATGGTAGACATGACAGCGCACCTGAACACGCTGAACACAGCTCTTCAGGGGAAAGGACGCACAGCCCTGCACATGTTGGAGGATGTTTTGGCATTCGAGCGCAAGTTGACAGTGCTTGCCAGAGATTTACAGAAAGGCACTTTGTCTCACTTCCCCAATTTGAGAGAGTTCAAACAAGGTCACGACATGATAATTTCGGAGTATTTACATTCTGCAATCATCGCAATGCAAACATCGTTTGGGAAACGCTTCTGTGAGTTCAGAGAGGAAAAAAACACATTATCCTTCCCGGTCACTCCCTTAAGCATCAATCCTTCCCTACTGAATACGACTGCATTGGCAGGTGTGAGTCAACCTGATCTTGAGATGGAACTGGCCGACATAGCCGACAAAGACATATGGGTGTCCAAATTTAGACGCTTGACAGCAGACCTTGAAGATGTTGCCCGTCAGAAGGCCGTTCTTGCTCAGAATCACAAATGGAGTGATATTGAAAACCTTCCAAAACCGGACAAACTTGTGTTCGAAACATGGAATGCTATGCCCGACATTTATGTAAACATGAAAAAGTATGCGCTTGGAGTCCTGTCGATCTTTGGATCCACATATGTATGTGAGCAGGTGTTCTCCAACATGAACTTTATTAAAAACAAACATCGCGCACGCCTCACAGATGACAGCTTGCGATCCTGTGTAAAGATGAAGGTGACGTCATACAGCCCTGATGTGCAGACGCTGTGCGCTGAGGTCCAGGAGCAGAAATCCCATTAACCAAGTATGATAAATATTTTAATTGCCTATTATTTTATGTATATTCATATTTTTTCATTGTTCAGTGAAATAGTCCTTTTATTTTTCAGGTTGACAGCTGGCTGATGTTATTTTTGGTTTGCTGCTGGCGGCAAATTTAAGTTTGGCGTTTTTCATAAATACAAGAAGGACTCAAATACACGTTGAGTATTTTACTTAAAAGTAACCTTCAACCCAACGTCTTTTTTTCGGAGTTCAAAATGTTTTTGTTGCATGCAGAAATGTAATTTCGTTTTCTCTGCAGGAGTTCATCAATTTCATAAATGCAACACATTATAGTTTGTTTATACATAGCATAAAGGCAAAAAAAACGTTGTATGCAGTGTTATTTCATTTTAAATGTCAAACGGGTTTTGCGGCTCCCAGTGTTTTCTTTTCTGTGGGAAACGGGTCCAAGTGGCTCTTTCAGTGGTAAAGGTTGCTGACCCCTGGTCTAGTGAGATGGAGGAACTGAGGGAAATACATGTTAGTAGGGAAGTGGTGTTAGGTAAATTGAAGGGATTAAAGGCAGATAAATCCCCAGGGCCAGATGGTCTGCATCCAAGAGTGTTTAAGGAAGTAGCCCAAGAAATAGTGGATGCATTAGTGATAATTTTTCAAAACTCCTTAGATTCTGGATTAGTTCCTGAGGATTGGAGGGTGGCTAATGTAACCCCACTTTTTAAAAGAGGAGGGAGAGAGAAACCGGGGAATTATAGACCAGTTAGTCTGACATTGGTGGTGGGGAAAATGCTAGAGTCGGTTACCAAAGATGTGATAACAGCACATTTGGAAAGAGGTGAAATCATTGGACAAAGTCAGCATGGATTTGTGAAAGGAAAATCATGTCTGACGAATCTTATAGAATTTTTTGAAGATGTAACTAGTAGAGTGGATAGGGGAGAGCCAGTGGATGTGGTACATTTAGATTTTCAAAAGGCTTTTGACAAGGTCCCACACAGGAGATTAGTGTGCAAACTTAAAGCACACGGTACTGGGGGTCTGGTATTGATGTGGATAGAGAATTGGTTGGCAGACAGGAAGCAAAGAGTGGGAGTAAACGGGACCTTTTCAGAAAGGCAGGCAGTGACTCGTGGGGTACCGCAAGGCTCAGTGCTGGGACCTCAGTTGTTTACAATATATATTAATGATTTAGACAAGGGAATTAAATGCAGCATCTCCAAGTTTGCGGATGACATGAAGCTGGGCGGCAGTGTTAGCTGTGAGGAGGATGCTAAGAGGACTCAGGGTGACTTGGATAGATTAGGTGAGTGGGCAAATTCATGGCAGATGCAATTTAATGTGGATAAATGTGAGGTTATCCACTTTGGTTGCAAGAACAGGAAAACAGATTATTATCTGAACGGTGGCTGATTAGGAAAAAGGGAGGTGCAACAAGACCTGGGTGTCACTGTACGCCAGTCATTGAAGGTGGGCGTGCAGGTACAGCAGGTGGTGAAAAAGGCAAATGGGATGTTGGCATTTATAGCAAAAGGATTTGAGTACAGGAGCAGGGAGGTTCTACTGCAGTTGTACAATGCCTTGGTGAGACCGCACCTGGAGTATTGTGTGCAGTTTTGGTCCCCTAATCTGAGGAAAGACATTCTTGCCATAGAGGGAGCACAAAGAAGGTTCACCAGATTGATTCCTGGGATGGCAGGACTTTCATATGAAGAAAGACTGGATCGACTAGGCTTATACTCACTGGAATTTAGAAGATTGTGGGGGGGGGATCTTATTGAAACGTATGAAATTCTAAAGGGATTGGACAGGCTAGATGCAGGAAGATTGTTTCTGATGTTGGGGAAGTCCAGAGCGAGGGGTCACAGTTTAAGGATAAAGGGGAAGCCTTTTAGGTTCGAGATGAGGAAAAACTTCTTCACACAGAGTGGTGAATCTGTGGAATTCTCTGCCACCGGAAACAGTTGAGGCCGGTTCATTGGCCATATTTAAGAGGAAGTTAGATATGGCCCTTGTGGCTAAAGGGATCGGGGGGTATGGAGAGAAAGCAGGTACAGGGTTCTCAGTTGGGTGATCAGCCATGATCATACTGAATGGCGGTGCAGGCTTGAAGGGCCGAATGGCCTACTCCTGCATCTATTTTCTATGTTTCTATACATGTATTAGCACTGTTTGATATCGAAAATAACAGCTTGGTTAATGTGACTAATAACTGAAGTGGTAGAGGTGTGTGAGGGATGATAAATGACAGAATCCAGAGAGACTGAAGGTCAGAAGCACAATTAACTGTTTGCTCACCCACTGAACTCACCACAAAATCCACTAGTAGAGAAGTGATGTACTTAGGCAAAGTCCAGATATTCTTTGCATCACACTCTCTCCTTGTTATCAGGGATGGCTGCTGCCTCCCATTCATTTCAATCAACAAACTCATGACAGAGATATTTGCTTGACGTACTTTAGTCACATTAGTATGCTTTTGTTTATTTCTTATTACTTATTTAAATCAAATGCTAAAGTGTTGATGAAAAACCCAAAGCAAACAAGGACTGGATACTCCAGGGATGAAGCTTCAGGGTTGGCCAAGTCCACTTTTCACTTGAAGCCCGTCTGTCTTGCTGGTCATGTGTAAGTCTGCTCATTCAGTCCTCCATACGTAAGAAGGTGCAACTAGAGGGTTATGGCAAGTCAAGTTGTGGAATGAGTTGAAAGCAATCTTTACTGAAGTGTTTAAAATGTTGGAATCATAAGAACTTCATTTTAATTCCTTGGTTTTTAATCAAGCGAAAACCAAAATGAAAAGTACAGCACACACGTGGGAAAACGTTGAGGGGAAAAAAGCACAACTTGGTTAATACTCACCTCAGATATTAAATGCCCATTTTCAGCATGAACCTGAGCAATTGCTCCCAACTTCTTACAGTGACAGAAGACGGAATACAATTCATCATCCTGAAGCATGAAGAGATCTTTGTATGCCATGAACATCTTAAAGGAATTCACACCCCTCTCACTGACTAATATTTCCATTTCTTCTTTCACCTGTGAAAAAGCAGATTAAAAAGGTATATAACCATATAACAATTACAGCACAGAAACAGGCCATCTCGGCCTTTCTAGTCCATGCCGAACACTTATGGTGGTTTTCCACAACAGAGGGAGCAAGACAGAACAAAGGCAGGGGCAGACAGAGACAAAAAGACAGAGGAAAAAAAAGAGGTGGCAAGGGAGAGAGAAGGACATGAGAATGAGAGAGGAGAAGTGGGAGAGAGAGTGACAAAGGAGGCTGAAAGAAAGTGGAATGTAGTATAAGTAGAGAACAGTGAGCAATTTGGAGAAGCGGGTAAACGGTGGGGACAGAGAGAAATGAGACCAGACGGAGGATGACTACAATTTGGAGAAGCGGGTAAACAATGGAGACAGAGAGAAATGAGACCAGACGGAGGATGACTACAATTTGGAGAAGCGGGTAAACAATGGAGACAGAGAGAAATGAGACCAGACAGAGGATGACTACAGCCAGGACAAAAGGGAACGAGATGGAAGTGCTGCCCAGGTCAGCAACTGGAGGGCAGCCAGTCACTCAAATCAATCCCCAGACTGTTTCTTTAACACAATATACTATCCATATTTACTGAACTCGGTATAGTTTGTGTACTATTGTTGCACACATGCTATCTCTTCTGAACTTGAACTTTTTCATGAATTCCAGTGTCAATTTGGAGTTGGTGTTCAACTACAGGGAACTGTACAATCAACGTTATAATTTCTTCAATCCAAGACTATGTAAAGTGCCCAGAGCAGGTATGTATACCAGCCTATAGTAACACCTATGACTCATGAAGAACATTACAGAACAGACGTCTGGCATCCTCAAAGTATAACTGCCACTTCCTGGAAAAATAAACACAAGAGATTCTACAGATGCTGGAAATCAAGATCAATACATACAAAATGGCAGAGGAACTCAGCAAATCAAGCAGCATCAATGGGTAGGAATGTGTAGTCAATGTTTTGGGCCATGAACCTTCATCAGGACTGGAAAGGAAGGGTGAAAAAGTCAAAATAAGAAGGTGGGGGAGGGGTCGGACTACTAGCTGGCAGCTGATAGATGAAACGAGGTGAGCAGGAAGGTGGGTGGAAGGAGAAGAGAAGCCAAGATTGGAACCAAGTTGGTGGAAGTAGTAAAGGAATGAACTAATGGAGAAAAGAAAGGAGGAGGGGTAGCAGAGAGCAGTGATGGGTAGGTGATGTAAAGGGGGTTTCTTCTTTTTTCTTTGTTACTGTTGGGAAAGGGTTTCTTTTTGTTAACTAGCAGGAATGCTAATTTACTGATAACAAGAATGGTATTCCTTTGTAAACCAAATGGGGATTAATGTTCTTTCTTCTGAGTCTGTAAGCTTTTGTTGACGGGCTTTTGGGCAGATCGGCGTGAGGGGGTCGAGAGAGAGGACGCAATGCTCTAAGCTGGGCGAGGATCGGACCCCAAAGGGGGGTCCGAGGCCGGGAGATTCTCCGGGGGGGGGGGGGGGATGAAGCTAGATGTGCTTGGTTGACCACTCGGAGGGTCCTGAGCTGTTTGGAGAGTCGAGGAGGTTGGAGGGTCCTGAGCTGCGAGTCCAGGAGTTCGGAGGGGATCGAATGGTGGCCAGAAGACTTCAGTAATTGAGCTCCAACGGCTGTGCACGAAGTGGTTTGGACTTTGATAAGTTTGGCGCCTTTTCTTTAATTTTCTCTTCATATATACTGTATCGTTATTAATCACTTAGTTATAGTAACCTTTATAAATTGTACTCAGTTAATCGCATATGGTGTACTGTCTGTTTTTGGGCGAGGCGGGGACATCACACAGCATCCACACCAGCTGATTACCCAGTTTGGCGGGGCCGAAGACTGCTCCCCCTAGACGAAACGAGCTGAGCGAGCCTGAGGCGACCCAGGGGGTTACAGTGAGAAGAAGAGAAATGGAAAGAGGAGCATTAGAAACTTCTAGAGTACTACCTGGAATACTTGGGAGGAGACATGTGGCACTCAACTTCAAAGCATTGACACTTAATGCTTAATCCTGAAAACCTTAAACATTATAACAGTCCCTGCTCTTACCTATACACAGTCAAGCCAAGGCTGGCATCTACTCTCACCTCTCTTTTCATTTTTCTGAAATGACTTTGGTATTCTCTTTGATATAAGCTTAACTTCAGATATCATCTCCCCCCATTGCCTTTTTAGTTGCCTTCTGTTGGTTTTAAAAAGCTTCCCAAACTTCTAACTTCCCACCATTTTTTTTGCTCTATTATATGCCCTTTCTTTTGCTTTTATGATGTCTCTGACTTCCCTTGTCAGCCACAGTTGTGTCATCCTGCCTTTAGAATTCATCTATCCTGCACCTTGCCAATTACTCCCAGGAGCTCCAGCCATTGCAGTTCTGCTGTCATCCCTAATAGTGTTCCCTTCCAAACAACTTTGGCCAGCACCTCTCTCATGCCTCTATAATTCCCTCTACTATACTGTAATACTGATACATCTGAATTTATGCTTCTTCCTCTCCAACTGCAAGGTGAATTCTATCATATTATGATCACTACCTCTTAACTAAATCAATCATATTAATACTGTAGCTACAAGAGAATTGAGGCACAATATTCTGCAGTGAACAATACACTTGATATAAACCCTTCCCATCATCTAAAAGCCCAAATATATGATGGAAATGTCTCCACTTGTTTGAATCAGTGCAACTCAAACAATAACATGCATTGTTTGACTTGACTGGCAACCCACTCTGTATATTCAATCCTTACATCACCCATGCAAGACTAAGCCTGTTGAAAATATCTCAAAACACACACTAACTACTGAGACTAGTTTCAGAAAGCCCTCAATGTTAACACAGATTATGAAAATCACTGGAATTTTACAAACATTATTTAGGCCGAAACAAATTTATTTAATGTGTTCACTGTACCTTTGCACTCCACCAAGTCACAGCTACATGGAATGAGTAATCACAACAGACTTTGGGATCTGCCCAGCTCTTCCATCTGTCATAAGCTTCTAATAAAGAGGTACCTTTGTGCGGGATCACAAAGTCCAATATCATGGTCGTACCTCCTGCCACAGCAGCCTGTAAAATATGAAATATTACATTGCTAAGCTCAGTTAGACCAAAGAAATTTCTCACATTTCCCACTCACTCTTCCCCCAATCTACTTCCACCTGCCCAGAATCCAGTTCGACTTATCACAAACCAATGTCTCTCCCTTGCCTTCTGTTCCAAAGTCTAGCATCAGCTATGTATAGTATGTGCATGGGTGGGAGGGAGGAATGGGGCTTGTTTTGTTGTGTTCTGTATTGTTCTGATGAGCATTGTGGGCATGCTATGTTGGCACCAGATGGTGTGGCAACACTGGCGGACTGCCCCAGTACACACTTGGATATGCTGGTTGTTAATGCAAATGACATATTTCACAGTATATTTTGATGTACACACGATAAATAAACTTGAATCTTTAATCAGCTGTCTCATTTGTCTTCATACCTCTCATTCGATAGTGCATTCCTCTGTTAGTGCCCGTGTCGCCTCTGTTTTACAATTCACTAGAACACTTCCAGAACCTTGGGAATTTTGGTTAATCAATCTAGCCACCCACCCTGTTGACATGATTTTTGGAAAAGTGCCTTATTCTCATTTGACCTTCAACCCAGAAGTTCAACTCAGGCCTGTAACTCATGAATAAAGGGGAATGGGATGACAGACTCAGACACAAGTGATGCAGTGGTTTACCTAGTCATAGAGCACTGTGGCACAGAAACAGCCCCTTCAGCCCATGTAGCCCTAGTCCCATCAACCCACATGTGGACCACTTCCCTGCATTCCCTTCCCATCCACGTTGTTACCCAAACTTCTAATAAATGTTGAAATTGAACCCATACCCAGCACTTCCACTGGCAGCTCATTCCACACCTACCCCATCCTCTGAGAGAAGTTTACCCTCAGTTCCCTTTAAACCCTTTTACCTTTAACCTGACCTCTAGTTCTAATATCACCCAACCTCAGTGGAAAAACCCTGCTTGTATTTACCCTATCTATACCCCTCATTATTTTATATACCTCTCCTCTCATTCTCCTACACTCCAGGGAATAAAATGCTAATCTACTCAACCTATTCTCATAACTCAGGTGCTCAAGTTCCAAAGAAATCCTTGTAATTTTTTTAAACTTCAGTCTTTTTATTTTAATAGACAAACACACAGATACAAACAGACATTGGCTATCGGTCCACAATTCACTGTACCTAAATTAACAATACCAGGGGTGGCAGAGAGTAGGAGCAAGAGAAAGAAGAAATAAAAGGCACATACCTACAATTACATACATATACAAACATACATATGGTCTATATACTTAACATCACCCCTCAGTATAGATTTACATCAATTTTAAATAAAATCACACTCCTCAGTCAATCAACTCCCATCCCACATTTTGCCAGGCCTCTATATGGGCCTTTCACTGTGCCAGGTATACTACAACAGCATTCCATCTTTCCAAGTGGGAGTCCATTTTCAGCTGTAGACTTGCAGTGATCTTCTCCATACAGTTCATGCCTTTCAGTTTCAGTATCCATTGTTCCAAAGTGGGTGGATGACATATAAACCAATTAACAGTTATTATTTTATGGGCAATCAAAATCAAAACTCATAACATATATAGTTTGTTCTTCTCTATTACAGATTGTGGGAGGTTACCTAAAATTAAATGAAATGATTACTTAAAATTAAATTAAAGGATGAGGAATGCCAATCCTCTCACTAAGGAATTCAAGGTGGAGAATCATTGAAAGCCTTTAGTGGTACATATTGATTCTTCCAGGTAGGTGACACTGGTTTGTATTTGCGGCCGAATTTCTGAGTCTCTTTCAGGTTCGATCAGCTCAAATGTTTCTCTCGTTTGAGTTTTTTCTGCTGATAGTGCAAGTTTATTATCATGCTCAGTTTGAGCGAAGACTGACTGTCCCAGTCTCTTCTCGGTTACTTTACTACGCTTGGTAAAGCCTTGTTGTGCTTCCTTGATACACATAAAGCTTGTGCAGGGTTGCAAAATTGAATGGCGGCCACTCTCTAGCACATTGGTCTTGAGCGTGTTTACTGTCGGTTTGTGTACATTGCCAGGGCACACCTCTCCTATCACCACCCAGCCCAGATCCAGGCGTTGGGCAAAGGGGGCGTCGTGTGGTCCATTGACCTGCTGCCTGACCTTGTGCACCTGGAGAATGTCTCTTCCTAGTAGCAGGAGTATTTCTGCTTTTGGATCCAGTTCTGGGATGTGCTTGGCAATGTGGTGGAGATGCGGCTGGTGTTGTACTGCGCTTGGCGTCGGAATCTCGGTGTGGTTATTCAAAATTTCATTGCACTCTAAGAGTGGAGGGAGACAGATGATAATTTTACCATCCAGGGACTCGAGCTGGAAGCCTTCTGCCTTCCTGCCATATGTTTCTACATTGCCTGAGCAAGTTCTAAGGTAGTACAGGAACTGATTACTCCCTACGCCGAACAACTTGAAGAACTCTGGTCTGACTAGTGAGCGGTTGCTCTGGTCATCCAGGATTACATGGGCTTTGATGGCCTTGTCTTTGGCTCCCTTAAGGTATACCTTAGTGAGGCAGATCTTTGAGCATGAACGACTTGACTGACCTGAACTGCAAACTTCTGTGCAGCTCGAGCTGACAACAGTTGTATCAGGGTGATCCTCTCCCTCCCTGCCGTCCTCTTGTGAGGGTGAAGGAGCTTTGTCTGTATGCAGTGACGGGCCGGGATGAATGTCCCCATCGTGATTAATGCTGTTGCATTCCGAGCACTTTACAGGAAATGTACACTCTCTAGCGAGGTGAGAGATAGAGGAACAGTATTTAAAACATTTTTTTTCTCCTTGAGAAGGGCCATTCTCACGTCAAAGGGTTTTTTCCTAAACGTTCTGCATTTTTTGAGGGGGTGGGGTTTGTTGTGCAATAGACAATTCTTGCTAGGGTCATTGTTAGTTGTGGAGACTTCAGTTTTACGCACTGAGACAGGTTTATTGATGTTAAAGTTGTTCAAAGTGGATTTGACTGGCTTGGTGTGAATTGTACTGCTACCTTGACTCATGAAGCTAGGGCCACTTCAGTTCTTCGCCTCCTTGTACACAAACCTAGTGAAATACTTAAAGGGAGGGATTCAACCACCATTCTCTTCCTTGTACTCGGAGCCAACAGACACTCACCTTTCCTGAAGCCCAAATGGAAGTCTGTCCATGATTGGACCAATTCCGTATGAAGTATCTAGATATGACAGGCCAGTTAAATAGCCGTCTTCTTTAGCGCCTTCAATCTCCATGAGTAAATCTCTGAGTTTTCTTAGTTTAGTGTGGTCCTTGGCTGACACTCCAGGAAAATTTTCCAGCCATTGAAATAGAGCTGCTTCAATAATTTCAGGGGCCGCATAGCCCTCCCGAAGGCCCTCCCATGACTTGCGTAAGGCTAGCTGGGGGTTGTTGATGAACACTGAACGTATGCATTTCACCTGTTCACCTGATTCCTTTTCCAGCCACTTAGTCATAAGATCCAACTCTTGGGTTGCTGTGAGCTGGACTCCACCAGTTGCACTGGTGAATGAGGAGTACCACGGTAATTTTCAGGTTTATTGTCAAACTGGTATGGTCCTGAATTGATGAGGTCTCGTCGTGCTAAATACTGTGCCAAGGGTTCAACTGCAAGTGGCATGCTGGCTGGGAGTATATGTTGGCAGGTATATGACTGAGGGTGTATGTTCGTTATGGGATTTGCTGTTCTGACTTTAGCCTTTGCCTCCTCTCTTGCCAAATCTGGGAAGTTTGGAGTCGAGAAGTATTTGTCGTCAGCCCTTTCATTCTTGAGTTCGTTGCAAGTTTGCAAGCATAAATTGTCTTCCTCAGATGGATGCGATGCAATTGGGCTTCTCGTTGACTCCTCATGAAATGGGACGTCAGCAGGTACGTAAGGAGAGGAGGAATGAATCTGCAAGTCATTTTGAGATTGGACATATTCACTGGTGCATTCCAATCTGGTCCTTTCTGATGTAGATTTTACTGCTTCATCTTGAACGTGCATTTCTTCGGCACTTTCTAATATTTCTGCTTCTACCCTGGCAGCATCGGCTTCTCGGCGTAGCATCAGCACTTCTAACTCTGTTTCTATCTTTACCTTTGCCAACTGGTTTTGAGCTTCTCTGGTAGCCTCTTCCCTCTGGTTTTCCGATTCTCTGGCAGCCTTTTCCTTTTGGTTTTCCAATTCTCTGGCAGCCCTTTCTGTTTTCAGTTTTGCTTCTTGTTAAGTGTATGCCAGTCGCACCTTGGCGGCTCCTGCTTTAGCTCTTGTGAGGGCAGCCTTGATTGCTGATACCCTACTGCTTTTGGCGCTGGATGCCAATGACTTGACGCTGGATCACAAGGCCATCGTACC
Organism: Hypanus sabinus; assembly: GCF_030144855.1. NCBI lineage: Eukaryota > Metazoa > Chordata > Chondrichthyes > Myliobatiformes > Dasyatidae > Hypanus > Hypanus sabinus. The sequence goes on along the minus strand of NC_082706.1, from coordinate 79,092,987 downwards.
ACTTGTTGAAGCACCTGGTAATGGCGCCTTTTCACTGTAGTGTTCTCGTGCATTGTGTAGAAACTCTGAACTAAACACCAAGTTAAACTGTAGCCAATGAGGACAAGACTGCAGTAAGATTAACCGTATACTGTTCACTCTTCCACATTAATGTATGGTGAAAACTGTTGATAAAACAATACAAAATATATACAGTATTTGTTTCCTTCTTGGCATCACATTTACATCTTAAATACTGTAAAAATAAAACAACAAACCATATTACATTAAAGTCTCATTAAAGTACAACATACAGTCAGAATCTACCTACACCATCAACAGCTTTAAATACACTTCAACGCAAACTTTCCAGCAACGCTTTCAATAGCACAAGAAACTTTATCAACCGTCATTTCTTTCAACAGAATCAGCATTAACATTTTTACTTCAACATATCAATTGTCATATGAACTTACGGCATTGCTTCTATGATGTTTCTTAGTACGTAGAAATGGAACGTTTCTCATGTTGATCCTGAACACACAAGCTCCCGCCTTCCTGTTTCTCCAAACTGGAACTTACCCACAAGACAGGCCAAACCGGGTGTGACATCATCACAGGTAATGAATTTATTCTTAACAACTGCGACGTAGTTATCAACCTTTAACTTTAACTAGAAAATAGTTACAAATGAATTATTCAAAGTGAAAATGTAATAAAGCTAAATAAATGCCTTAAAGGCAAAACAAGGCCATTTGGTGCATCGAGTCTGTTCCACCATTTCATCATGGTGGATTCATTTTCCATCTCAACCGAAATATCCTGTATTCTTCCCATATCCTTTCATGCTCTGACTAATCATGAATCCATCAACCTCTGCCTTAAATATACCCAATGACTTGGCGTTCACAGCCGCCTGTGGCAATGAATTCCACAGATTCAACACCCTCTGGCCAAAGAAGTTCCTCCTCATCTCCATTCTAAAAGGACACCCCTCTATCCTGACACCATGTCCTCTGGTCTTAGACTCTCCCACCACAGGAAACAGCCTATCGACATCCACTCACTGAATGGCTGAAATATTATCCAATCCTTAATCAAAGATGCACAGAAAAGCTTTCAGAGATTGAGAATATACAATTTCCAGCAGAGTTTTCCAAATAGAGGGTTGCGATTGACCAAACTTACACTATTATTTTCAGTAGCAGAAACTGAAAGTACCTGACTGCAGAAGATGAAACATAGATGGGAGTTTCAAGATACCTTCAACAGCACACAACATGGAAGTCCAGAGCAAGGAGAGAAAATGCAGAATCAGGAACATGTAGCAAAGTGGTCAGCAAGCCGTTAAAAAATTTCAGATGACACCAATTGGACATGTTCCGAAGGCTGCAGAAAATAAAGGTGCAGGCAAAAGGCTTTAAGTCAAAAAATAAATAAAGAACAATTCGTTATCACTAGAAAAGTAAAATTGAAAAGTAGATGTTGTGTTAAACTTCCTTGTTCTGGAAAGAAGGAAGAGAAATGAGAGGGAGAGTGGAAGAAGAGGGAGGAAGGAGGGGTGAGAAAAAAGGCCAAAGGAGAAGGAAGAAGGGGAGGAGGAGGAAACAAGGTAGAAGAACAGTTGCTTGGAGGATGTGGGAAAATAATTACAAGGATGACCCATGAAATGCAAGCTCACACCAGATCAGAAATGAAGAACAGGCTGGGCCCCTTTTCTCTTGCAAACAAAAACTGCAGGGTGACCAAGTAAAGTACTTTACAATGAGAAAGGGTTTCTATAGATCACACAGAGACTGTTTCTAATAAATCTACTGCTTAAATGAAAAATAAACTGCACTTGTTTTAAATGTGGTCTTTTCAACTAGATCTTTATGAAGGTCGAAGATATAAGAAGTAAGTTAGAATTCAAGGGAAACGATCCCTTGCCATTGAATTACCTTTGAAGTTCCGCTGAGTAGATTGCTCTGAATCAAGGAAGCTTTATATTGATTTTTGTAAAATGAAGTCACAGTCCTCTGCTGGGCAATTCCATCCTTCCTAGCCAGGTAATTAACCTTTGTACATCATTTGCCTTGGTCAAGAAATTCAATATCAACCTCACACTTTATTACAGTTTTACCCTAATAATAGTTCTATTCCACATAAGACAGCTGGGAAGCCAAACAGCAACACATGAATACTGATGATCTGAGAATGCGTTGATGATAATCGACTTTGTGGCTGTTATCATTAGCAATGATTGCAGAGGAATGAATTGCTAGCAGAAGTGGCAGATGCAGATTCATTTGTAACATCTGAGAATTTTAGATAGATGCATGGATGAGAGAGAGAGATGGAGGGTTATGGTCCAGATGTGGGCCAATGGGACCAGGAAAAATCCAGGCTGGCTTGAACTAGATGAGATGAAGTGCCTTTTTCTGTGCTGTATTGCTCTATGACTTTCTGATTCATTGCCCCATACTTCCTCTGCAAATCCTAGCCTTGTATAGTGTACAAATTGGAGACAAACTGGAACGTTTTCCCTCAATATTTTTACTATTCTTCTCACTGGCAGTGCTTTCTAACTATGGATCTCACACACACACACACACACACACACACACACACACACACACACACACACACACACACAGTAAAGGCACAGTGAACTACTGCTGGAGAAATTGAGTGAACCATCTGGAAGCATGGAGATGGATGGTAATGTGGATACACTGATTTAGAAGAATATTCTTGTACTTTGCTGATAGCAGAGAGGTTCTCACAATTTGGGAAGCAGTTCCTCATTCTCTACTTTACTGCCCGTTATGCTGCTAGGGTTTAGGGCAGCAATGCAGGTCCTCCAACTCTGGCGGTGTTCAGGGTTTCCTTCATCGTGTCAGTAGCTTGGTTTTCACTAATGTCAGTCATGCAAGTCCCAGGTGGAGACTCAAGAAAACTCAGATGCAGAAAGATTATTCATTGCTGTCTCTGTAATAATTTTGTTTTACCTGTCAGGGTTGTTAGCCCCAAGCTGAACCCCTGAACCTGGAGGACCGGTGGACCTCTCTTGGTCTGCCCTCCACCCTTTGATCAGTTTGGCATGTGTGACCCCACCAAAAGCCAAAGCATAAAGCCCTTACTCTGGCCAATATAGCTCTCTGGGTCACTGAGGCACACAAGCCTCCAAATCCTATGACAAGGTTGTGGTTCTCTTGGAGGAGTTCCTCATTATTAAGCATTTAATCTCTATCCTGCCATAACAATAATTCAACCCCATTTCTGTTTCATGACAACACCTATCCTGACGACAGGATGCTTATGGTTGAAAACTTAATGACAGTGCTGCTCTTGAACATTACAATTAAATACTTGACCTACTTTTGTTGATGACAGTTATTGCCTGGCAATTGTCAGGTAATTGCCTGACATGCCTGCCACATGTCAGACTGTTATTTATGTTTTGCTATATGTTGCCATAATTAATTAACCACAGATGAGGAAACACCAAATACCAAGAATTAACACCAATTGTTCATGGGATTTTCTTCATATAACCATATAACAATCACAGCACGGAAACAGGCCATCTCGGCCCTCCTAGTCCGTGCCAAACTCTTAATCTCACCTAGTCCCACCTACCCGCACTCAGCCCATAACCCTCCACTCCTTTCCTGTCCATATACCTATCCAATTTTACCTTAAATGACACAACTGAACTGGCCTCTACTACTTCTACAGGAAGCTCATTCCTCACAGCTATCACTCTCTGAGTAAAGAAATACCCCCTCGTGTTTCCCTTAAACTTCTGCCCCCTAACTCTCAAATCATGTCCTCTCGTTTGAATCTCCCCTACTCTCAATGGAAACAGCCTATTCACGTCAACTCTATCTATCCCTCTCAAAATTTTAAATACCTCAATCAGATCCCCCCTCAACCTTCTACGCTCCAATGAATAGAGACCTAACTTGTTCAACCTTTCTCTGTAACTTAAGTGCTGAAACCCAGGTAACATTCTAGTAAATCATCTCTGCACACTCTCTAATTTATTGATATCTTTCCTATAATTCGGTGACCAGAACTGTACACAATATTCCAAATTTGACCTTACCAATGCCTTGTACAATTTTAACATTACATTCCAACTTCTGTACTCAATGCTCTGATTTATAAAGGCCAGCATTCCAAAAGCCGTCTTCACCACCCTATCTACATGAGACTCCACCTTCAGGGAACTATGCACTGTTATTCCTAGATCTCTCTGTTCCACTGCATTCCTGTTAACTAGCTGTTGCATTTGCCCTTGTGTCAGGTTTCTCAACAGCTCATATACTGCACCTTTGTATATTTTGTGGTTTGGAACACTTTTGAATCATTTCACAAATTACCATATAGAACTTGGGTGTTACAAGTTGAAAATCTATATATCATCTTAATTGCCCACTCTGAAGTGGGGATGTTCTCTATCCATACAGTACTGCACAAAAGTCTTAGATTTTTTTAAAATGGTTTCAGATGGCACGGCCTCCACAGAGCCCTGATGATCTCAGCATCATCGAGGCTGCCTAGGATTACTTGGAGAGACAGAAGCAAGCAAGACAGCCAAAGTCTGCAGAAGAACTGTGGCAAGTTCTCCAAGATGCTTGGAAGAACCTACCAACTGATTTTCTTATAAACACAAAAATATTCTGCAGGTACACAAAGCAACGCACACGTAAAGCTGGAAGAACTCTGCAGGCTAGGCAGCATCCATGGAAATGAAGAAACAATTGATGTTGTTTCGGGCTGAGCCCCTTCTTCAGGACTGGAAATGAAGGGGGAAGACACCAGAATAAAAAGGTGAAGGAGGGGAAGAAGGATAGCTAGATGGGTGGGAAAGGTAAAGGGCTAGAGATGAAGAAATCTGATACGGCAGGAGAGTGGACCATAGGAGAAAGGGAAGGAGGAGGGGCATTGGGGAGATGATAGGCAGGTGAGCAAGGCAAGAGGCCAGAGTGGGGATGAGGGAAGGGGAAGGGAATTTTTTTAACTGGATGGATGGAGAAATCAATATTTATGCCATCAGAGTATAGAACTACGTGCCAATTTTAAAGGCAAAGGGTAGCCACACCGAATATTGATTTGATTTAGATTTTTTACTGTTTACTGTTCTTATAGTTTTTTAATATTTAGAAACTTTTCATTTCTTCTGAAAGCATTTTCACTTTACAAATCTGTGCAAGATTTATACCAATCAATCCTTGGCCATGTGATATAATGACTGTTGCTTTACTAAAACAGCAAGGGCAAATTCTGCCAAAAAATATGAGCTTTGGCAGATGGTAAGGCAGGACAAGGTATGCCTGTATCTTATTCGTTAGATTAGAAGTGGCCAACCTTTTACATTCCATGCATCCATTTTTTCATACACAAGTTCAGATGCGCCATAAAACTCTTGTACCCCCATTCAATTCTTGTAAAAATGTTAATATAGATATATTTAGCATTTTTACATGATATATTGATTTAATATAAAAACAAGATAAACATTACTTAACTTAATGAGACTTTAAACAAATATATGGTGTCTTCTTTTGATTTCTTCCTTTTTCTTAATCACATATTCTTTCCGTAACTCAGAGCCAAGCACTAGCTTCAGTTTTCCTTCTATTTCAGTCTGATGTTGTGTTTTATAGTGTCTATTAAGATCATGTCTTCTATTATGTGAGAAAGTGTTTTCACAAACAATGCACAACCCTTTTCCTGATGGACCCGCTATAAATAAGAACTCAATTTCCCACTGTTCATTGAATTCATGCTTACTATCGCTTTCTACTTTTCTTTTTTACTGTGATGGGTAACTGAATGTAAAAACAAGGCTTAATTTCCAAAAAAGAACAAAACTGCAAATGTTCATGAAGGGCAAACAAAGCACAACTCCGTAGTGCATGAGTGTCAATTGTAAACTGACTGGCAAAAACCTGCGACACACCACTGCTGCAGACGCCTGGCGCCTCAGGATCAAACAAGTATCAAACAGTTATGAACAGTTATGGTTGAACAGTTGTTCATAACATAATTGAACAGTTATGGAATCACTGCAGAACAAAAGCTCTTCTTTCCTAGTTTGACTCATTGAACATTTTTTAAAATTGAAAACAGATTAATGTGAAAGAAGATAACATTCGCCAAAAGATGTGCACGAAATAATAAAATCGCTAAAAATAATTGTTAAGTTTTAGATTTATTCTCAGTAAAACCCATTTCTAGCTCTAAGCTACTTGAATTCCTGTTATAGATATTTTCCTACAAATTGGTTTTTGGTTAATACTTTTTGCATGAGTAGGCTTCCTTTCTTATTATTATCACTGGGGTGCAATGCACCACTTCTAATCATCCAATGCACCACTTCTGGCGCGTGGCCATAGGCTGGCCATCCCTGCATGAGATTAGAGTTGTAGCTGAAATTCTTCTACGCAGTTTCCATGACATTACCTTCAGCCTTCCCCTTCTTTACGTTCTGTTTTGCCTGAGCTGCAGGGGAGGGAGTAGACATTTAAGTTGGGTCCTGTCTCTTTGTATATTTAGAGGGTGAAGGATGAGGCACGTTAGCTTTCATATTCTTCTCCATAATATTGATAACTGTGATTGAGTAACATCCTTCAATCTGCAATGTGCAAGATGAAAATTCCTTGATTCTTTTAGATTGTTTCTCTCCCCATGGTGCTTTTACCCCAGATCTCTCTTTTATTCTGAACTGCTCCAAGTCATTTGCCCCCTCTTTCTGAACAGACCAAGAACCAATGGAGAGGCTGTAAAGTGCTATGATGCTGCATGTGAATTTTCCCCCCTTTCATATTGCGATCCCTATAAATCAGACATTTGATTACAATAGCCTTCAGTTACATTTACAGCTGTACATAGGTACATGGTAATTAGACCTGAAATTTCACCATCAAGGAGATCTCTTCAATTGCTTCCTTATCGATACAGATCTCATGAAGAGATGTCGCCACAATCATTCACATGTAAGTGAATGTTGCTTATCTTGAAAATGAAACCTCAGAGGATAATGTCCAAACTATGCTGGCTCATTTATGATTTACATTATTTAAGTCTGAAGAAAAACTTGCATTGACAGAATATACTGTATGTCAAAAGTAAATTTCCTTGCCTTATTTCATATAGCTAAACTATGAAGTTACTACTGTTATGAAATGCGTTAACTTTGCGGCAGCAGTACAATGCAATACATGTAGGTATATAATATGCATAAGAAATAGTTAAAGTAAATAAGTAGTGCAAAAACATAATTTTAAAAAAGTAGTATGGTAGTGTTTGTGGTTTCAATATCTATTCAAAAAGCAGATGGCAGAGGGGAAGAAGCTGTTCCTGAATCATTTAGAAAAGGGTATGTATGGGTGGTGAGGGTCCTTAATAATGGATGCCGTCTTCCTGAGGTACCTCTGCTTGAAGATGCCTTGGTTACCATGGAGGCTAGTAGTCACGATGGAGCTGACTAAGTTTACAACTCTCTGCAGCTTACTTCAATCCTGTACAGTAACAGCCCCCCCCCCATACCAAACGCTGATGCAGTCAAGCAGAATGCTTTCCACATCTGCAGAAATTTTCAAATGAAATTCCAAATCTCAAACTCCTAACGAAATACAGCCACTGTCTTGCCTTCTTTATAGCTGCATAAATATGCTGGGACCAGGTTAGGTTCTCAGATATATTAACACCCAGGAACTTGAAATTGCTCACTCTTTCCACTTCCTGCTCCCTCTATAAGGATTGGTGTAAGTTCCCTCGACTTACCCTCTCTGACATCCACAATCAGCTCTTTGGTCTTACTGATGTTAAGTGCAAGGTTGTTGCTGTGACACCACTCAACTAACTGATATATCTTGCTCCTATAAGTCCTCTCGTCACCACCTGAGACTCTGCCAATAATGGTAGAGCAGCGGGCTAAGCACACATCCCTGAGGTGAGCCAGAGTTGATCTTCAGCGAGGTGGAGAAATTAATCTGCACAGATTGTGGTCTTCCTGTTAGGAAGTCAAGGATCCAGTTGGAAAGGGAGGTACAGAGGCCCAGGTTCTGTACCTTCTCGATCAGGACTGTAAGAATGAAGGTGTTAAACGCTGAGCTATAGTCAATAAACAACATCCTGACAACGGATTGTCCAGGTGATCCGAGGGCTCATGTAGAGCCAATGAGATCACATCCACTGTAACCTATTGTGACTAAAGGCAAATTACAATGGGTACAGGTCCCTGTTGATCCTTGATTCGAGCCATGACCAACCTCTCAAAGCATCTCATCACCAGAAATATGAGTGCGGCTGTACGACAGTCATTAAGGCAGCTCACACTGCTCTTCTTGGGCACTGGTATAATTGTTAACCTTTTGAAGCAGGTGGGAATTTCCAGCTGTAGTAATGAGAGATTGAAAATATCTTTGAGCACTCTGCCAATTGGTTGGCACAAATTTTCAGAGCCTTACCAGGTTCTCCATCGGGGCCCGCAGCCTTGCGAGGGTTCACCCTCCTGAAAGACAGCCTGACGTTGGCCTCCAGGACAGAGGTCACAGGATCACCAGGTGCAGCAAGGATCCTCATAGCTGTAATTTTATTCTCTCTTTCAAAGTGAGCATAAAAGGTGTTGAGCTCATCTGGGAGTGAAGCATCTGCCATTCGTGATGTTGAGTTTTGCTTTGTAAGAAGTAATGGCCTGCAAACCTTGCTAGAGTTGATGTGCATCCAACGTTGCTTCCAACCTCACTCGGAGTTGTTTCTTAGCTCTTGAAATAGCCCTCCTCCTCATCATACCTGGTTTTCTTGTACACACCTGATCACCAGACCTAAAGGCCATAGAGCTAGCCCTCAGCAGACTACGAACTTCCTGGTTCATTCACAACTTTTGATATGACTCTGTACAGAATGTTCTTGTAGTCACACAATCATCCACACAGGTTTTAATGAAGTCAGTGACTGCTGTTGCGTACACATTCAACTCAAAGACAAATCCCCATATACTGTTCAGTCCACCGACTCAAAGCAGTCCTCTAGGTGTTCCTGCACCTCCCTTGTCCATACCTTCTTGGTCCTCACTACTGGTGCTGCAGTCTTCAGTCTCTGCCTGTACTCAGCGAGTAGAGGCAAAGTCAAGTGATCAGACTTGTGGAATAGCACGGTAAGCACCTGGTTAAAATCCCCAGAATGACGGGGAAAACATCAGGGTGTGCTGTTTCATGCCTGTTGATCACACCGTTCAGATTGTCTAGAGCCTGTTTGACATTGGCCTGTGGTGGATTGTACACAGCTACCAAAATTATTATTTGAATCTCCAGCGGGAAGTAAAATGGTCGGCAGTTGATCGTGAGGTGTTCTAGTTCTGGAGAACAGGACTGGGACAGTATCACCACGTTTGTGCACCATTAAGAATTGATCATGAAGCACCCTCCCCATCCTACCCATCCCCACCCCTGGCTTTTGACTTTAAAAGACTTAGCAGTCCTATCTTGGCGGTGTAATGTGAACCCATCAATCTGAATCTTAATGCTTAATGGTCTGAGGGTGGATCATTCTCCTGGGCCTGATGGAATGCACCCTTGGGTTCTGAAGGAAGCAGCTGGAGAGATTGCAGAGGCATTTATGATGATCTTTCAAGAATCAATAGATTCTGGCATTGTACCTGATGACTGGAAAATTGCAAATGTTACTCCGCTATTTAAGAAGAGTGGGAGGCAGCAGAAAAGAACCTATAGACTTGTTAGCCTGACATCAGTGGTTGGAAAGTTGTTGGAATAGATAGTTAAGGATGAGATTACAGAGTACCTGGAGGCACATGACAAGATAGGCCAAAGCCAGCATGGTTTCCTGAAAGGAAAATTCTGCCTGACTAACCTACTGCAATTTTTTGAGGAAATTACAAGCAGGGTAGACAAAGGAGATGCAGTAAATGTGGTGAACTTGGGTTTATAGAAGTCCTTTGACAAAGTCCCACACATGAGACGGCTTAGCAAGGTAAGAGCCCATAGAATTACAGGGAAGTTACTAGCATGGGTGGAGCATTGGCTGATTGGCAGAAAACAGAGAGTGGGAATAAAGGGATCCTATTCTGGCTGGCTGCCAGTGACCAGTGGAGTTGCACAGGGGTTGGTGTTGGGATTCTTGCTTTTTATGATGTATGTCAATGATTTGGACTATGGGATTAATGGATTTGTGGCTAAATTTGCAGATGTGATAGGTGGAGGAGTGGGTAGTGTTGGGGAAACAGAGTGCCTGCAGAGAGAATTAAATAGTTTAGCAGAATGGGCAAAGAAGTGGCAAATGAAATACAATGTTGGAAAGTGTATGGTCATGCACTTTGGTGAAAGAAATAAACAGGCAGACTATTATTTGGATGGAGAGGGAATTCAAAATACAGAGATGCAAAGGGAGTCCTTATGCAGGATACCCTAAAGGTTAACATCCAGGTTGAGTCGGTGGTGAAGAAGGCAAATACAATGTTGGCATTCATTTCTAGAGATATAGATGATGGGAGCAGGGATGTGATGTTGAGGCTCTATAAGGCACTCGTGAGACCACACTTGAGTATCGTGTGTAGTTTTGGTTCCTTATTTTAGAAAGGATATGCCGACATTGGAGAGGGTTCAGAGAACATTCACGAGAATGTTTCCAGGAATGAAACTCCTGGACTGTATTCCCTTGGGTTCAGGGGAATGAGGGGGGATCTCATAGAAACATTCCAAATGTTAAAAGTCCTGAACAGGTTAGATATGGCAAGGTTATTTCCCATGGTAGGGTGTCTAGGACAAGAAGATATGGCTTCAGGATTTTAGAATGTCCATTTAGAACAGAGATGCAGAGAAATTAAATTTTGTTGCCACGAGTGGCTGTGGAGGCCAAGTCATTGGGTGCATTTAAGGTAGAGGTATATAGGTTTTTGATTAGCCAGGGCATCAAAAGGTACAGGGAGAAGGTAGGGGAGTAGGGATGACCGGAAATGGATCAACCCATGATTGAATGGTGGAACAGACTTGATGGGCTGAATGGCCTACTGTCCTTCCTATATTTTCTGACCTTATGGTCCTATATCTCTGACTTCTTAATTACCTAATTTGCTAGAGATCCAAGTTCTAGAAAAGGGTCCCTAACCAGAAACACAAACTGGTTCTTTTTTCCACAAATGCACGTGGACCTTCCAGATGTTCAATTCTTGTTTCACATTTTAGTATTTGCAGTTTTGTTTTGATAATTAACAATCTCTATTATGAACAACATCATGGACTGATCTGCCACAACCCTCTTGGCTTTCATTACCTCCGAGTGAAAAAAAGATTCCTTGTATCAGTCCTGAAAAGCTGGGCCTCTTTTGAGGCCGATCACTAGCTCCAGATATCCTAGCCAGGCAAACTATCATCTGTGCACGAATCCTGTCTAGTCCCATAAAAAATGTGTACTTTTCAATCAAATGGCTCCACATTTTTGTTTTAGAATGTACAACATGTCCTGTCTGCTTAAAGTCCCCTCATAAGACTATGCCCCATTCCAGCAATCAGTCACCTGATGCATTTCGTGTAGGTGATCTTAATTCTGTTTCTCTCTTCATGGGTGTCACCTGACTGAAGTGCTTCTAACAATCTGTTTATATTTTCATAATCTCCCTTTTAATTACAGTGTCATTCACTGTCACATCTCTACCAGGCACATCTCCCCTCAAATAAATTCTACTGTTCTCTCCATTAAGGTTTTTGTTTATCTTTTACCTAGTTCTAATAAAAGAATTCATCATCTGAGAAGTAACCACTTATCTCTCTCCACAAATGATTATCTGACCTATGGAGCATTTTCTGGCTTGACCTGCTGAGTTCTTCTGGAGTTTACTTATCACTTAGAGCAAATATTTAATTTGAATCTCCTTCCTTTGGATGATAAAGCTGTGAGTGGCCTGGCACAACTTCAAAAAGCAGTGTAGCCGAAACAAAATTCCCAAGAATTTATTAATGGAACAAAGCATAGAATAAAGCATACTTCAACAAGCAAAACCACTGGCTTTGCGAGAGAAAGTCAGCACTACAAATCAAACAAACCTTTGAAAGAGTTGAATATTAAGTTAAAATAAAGAAAGTTTATGCTAAGAGTCAGTGAGGTTGTGGAAACTACACTACAAAGCAACTCGTGCCAGCTGAACAAGGATACAGCCAAACCAAAGTTCAAGGGTTAAAGAACTAGATTCATTGGCATGAAAAGTGAAACTCAAGAGGCAGTTTAGAGTCAGCTGTACAAAAACTCATCCTCCTGCCAGTTTGAAACACGACTGGAGCCCCTAGCCGAGGGCAGTGGAGAGGGGGAGGGAGGATGGGTGTTGGAAGGCAGTCCTTAACAGAAGGAGCAATATCAGAGGGATAATTCCAGCAGAAGCAAAAAGTAAAAAAACAATAGCACTCAAATTTTTATCATAAGTGAATGGTACCAAGAATGAGGGTAAGAAATGTGAAGAGCATTGGGGTCATTATTCTCCTTTGAAATTTGATCTTGTGGGGCTGTTTGGATCATAGTTTTATCGGTAGTAGGATACAGCAAAATATCTCAGCCGCACTGCGGTAGAGGGTGAAGTCTTGAAGCAGAGAGATAAAGACCACAAGACATAGGAGCAGAATTAGACCATTCAGCCTGATCATGGCTGATTTGTCACTCTCAAACATATTCTCCTGCCTTCTCCCCATAACCTTTCACTCTCTTACTAATCAAGAACCCATAAAACTCCGGTTTAAATATACCCAACAACATGGCCACCACAGCTGTGTATGGCAAAGAATTCCATAGATTTACCACCCTCTGGCTAAAGGAATTCCTCCTCATCTTTGATCTAAAGAGATGTCCTTCTATTCTGAGGCTGTGCCCTCTGGTCCTAGACTCCCTGACTGTAGGAAACATCCTCTGCATGTTCACTCTATCTAGGCTTTTCAATACTGTATAGGTTCCAATGAAATGCCACCCCCCCCCCCCCCCATTCTTCTAAACCACAGCAAGTAGGCCCACAACAAGGAGACAAGGGCAGCTAGAATTGGTTAATTCTGACCCAAGTAAGAAGTTGGAGGCTAAAATGAATTATAGAAAACCCATGCATAGCTACTAACTTCGCAAATATCCCATAAGCTCCAGGATAGAAGCTTGCTATTGTACACAACATAAAGATGGAACTGCACGTGGCTTGCATGAGATATGAAGCACTGAAGTTTGACAACTTATGCAGCATATAGATGCTGAAGCTTGACTGAAAAAGACTTAACACATTTAATGTAATCACACACATGCAGGATAGAGAGAAATGGAGATAAAGAAGATAATAGATAGCATAATGAAAAGAAACTTTGAATCAGGAGCATTGTTCCAGTTCAAGTGACTCCCAGGTTGATGTCAGCTTGTGATAAAGAGGAAAGTTTCTTCTGAAGGTAAGCCCTGAACTCCATGTAAATTCTTTCTATCTCTGTGTGTTACAACCAGGGGATGTTTTTAAAGAAAAGGTTGTTTTTACCCCAATTAGTATGTAAATTCTATTTTCTCAGAGTCTCCTCGTGACAATGCATTGCTCCTTGGATTGTTTACCTTTTATATAAAATCGTTTATCTTTGGACTAGCTCTAGGTTTTCACTTTATGTTGCAGGTGTCTCATTTGGTATCGTGAGGATTTTTAAGCTATGTTTGTATTCATTACTTCTCTTGAATTTGGGATCGTTGAATTAGCATGGGATTTTCAATGTCTTGCAATGCGTTTGTTATCTTTTGGGGGGGGGGGGGGTTATTGCTTCATCTGAAAACCTGGAATGTCTGTTTGGTCCTGAATTCCGATGTGCTTCAGAATGTATTTCGGCAGGGCAGGAGGTAGGAGCTTGCCAACCCCTCCTTGTTCAGTCGTTGTGGATCCTTGTCTGGTGAAACTCTGACCGAGTTCTTCTGTGTATCATGACTGCTTTCAGTTCTTCAAGATTCTGTAGTTTGCCTGAGTTCTTGTTAGTTTCACTGGTGATTTCTGTAATAAATCTTTTGTTTGAATTACCAAGATCACAGTGAATCCTGCACTTGAGTTCACTAGTGACCTTTACAACATGCAGTTGTATACCCTTATACAGTTAAGAAGATTGACCAAAACACTCAACATGATGACAACAACTTTGCCTGAAAAGATGATGGACATAATTTCAACAATAATTTTTTTTAAAAAGATAAATATTTGAGGGGCTAAGTTGAAAGTGAGGGGGAAAATTAGGTGGATAACTGCTACATGATATACATTGCCATGAATCTCCATGGCCCTACTGATGCATTTATTCTGGGGGGAAGTGAGGATCCAAATTCTGCTTTCACAGAAAACTGGCATTTCAAGCAATGTGTATTCTTTTGGATTCTGAAGACCTTTTCAATTCAGAACAACTTTTTAAGTTGTCAATCACAGACAGGATTAAGGATATCGGTTGCAATGATTTATCAATCAGCCTTCTCCTTTGATAGAATAGCAAAATAAATTAATCCTGTCATACATTAAAGTATGTGAGGACTTCCACAGGTGCGAGCCAGGGCTTTTCCCTTTGGAGTGAAGGAGGACGAGAGGTGATTTGGTAGAGGTGAATAAAATTATAAGCATGGATAGAGTGTGCAGCTAGAGACCTTTTCTCAGGGAGGAAGTGGCTAATGCGATGGGGCATAAGTTTAAAGTGATTGAAAGGAAGTAAAGGGGTAGGGAGATGTCAGAGGTATGTTTGTTATACAATGCACAGAGTGGTGGGTATGTGGAAATTGCTGCCAGGGTGATGGTAGAGCAGGTACATCAGGGACATTTAAGAGGCACTTAAATGGACCTGATCTAAATCTACTTATCCCATATACACTGAAACATACAGTGAAATGTGTCATTTATGTTAACAACCACCATATGCTAAGGATATGCCGGGGGCAGTCCACAACTGTCATCACACATTCCAGTACATTCAAACCCAGGACCGCCTGGGCATTGCCAGCCTCCAGTGGACTCACAGGTACCAGGACTTCAGTTATCAGGCTTTGATTTCCACAATCACCAACTTCAATCTTCGGTATCAACCACAGGATTTTCTGATACCGGGACCCCCAATTTCCAGATCCTCTGGCCTGGGGTTTTGGGAGGGAGGGTGTCATTGGCTGTAATACCTCTGACCTGCATGGACCTCAAATCCCAGGATTTGCTGACCTGTGGTGATTCGCCCACCTGGGAGGGTCCCCAGCCCTCATCCTCACTGGGGTTCGTCCATAGCGCTTGACGATCCAACATATATCCACGCAAAATCAATGCTATTCAATAGAAGAGGCCTAACTTTTAACTCCCCCACATCACTGTCCTCAAACTCGAACCTGACTCCTAACTCCCCGCTGTCCCCAAAACATTCCCTGTGAATCTAAAAACCTGAAGTTTAGCACAAGGATGAAAGAAGAACAGAGGGCTGAATATGCTATGTGGGCAGAATGGGTTAGACTGGTCTTAGAGTAGGTTGAAAGGCTTGTACTGTGTGCACTGATGTTTGTTTGAGAAGACCCACTTATAGGTATTGGATAGACCAATCTGCAACATCTTTTTGGATAAGTGAGGAAAGGCAAAACTGGCTATTTTGTTACATAAACGATCACCATTGAACAACTACCTATCAACCAATCACAACTCATCACTTGGATCCACCCATCATTTGCTAGCTCATGCTTTACCCTTTCCCTTTCTTTTTAATATATCCACTATCTTTCGGTTGAAACGAAGGGTCTTGACCCAAAATGTTCACTGTCCATTTCTCTCTACACCTGCTGCTTGACTCACTGAGATCCTCCAGCATCTTGTTTATTGCTCCTGATTCCAGCATGTTTGGTGCATGCCTACACAATTCAATACTATTGCTTAGACATTCTGTTGTATTCTAAACAAATGGCTTTTATGCTGATGTGATCAGGGAGGCTGAGACAAAATTGAGTAGCAGAAATGGATTGTGGAAGGCAACACATTGTTTGTGTAGGTGATGGTGGGGGCTGGGGTGGTTCTAAAAGCAGAGTGCTTCACTTCCTGCAGTTTTTCCAAGTCAGTGCAGATGTTAAGACTGTATTGTCCCAGAAGAACTTAACAACAGACAGAGTCATGGAGCAATACAGAACAGTTACAGGCCATTCAGCCCAACAAATCCATGCTGACTATGCTGCCCACCCAACTAACCTCAATTTCTGGCATTTGCTCTATATCCCATCAGGCCTCTCCCCTCCATGTACTTATTCAAGCGCTTCATAAATGATACTATTGTACCAGCCTCAATTACTTCCTCTGATGGCTCATTCCACCTGTTCGCCATCCTCTGTGTAAACAAATCACCCTCAGGTTCCTTTTAAGTCATTTCCCTCGGAGACCTTAAATTTATCCCCCATAGTTCTGGATTCTCCTACCCTGGGTTACCATTCCACTAACTGTTACTATTCAGCACGGTAAATGCCTTTTCACTACCCTGTCTACCCATGCCATCACTTTCAATAAACTGTGTAATTGTACTCTTAAGTTCCTCTATACCATTTCTCTAGCCCCAGTGCCCTTCCATTCATAAAACAAGTCTTTCTCTGGTTTGACTTTCCAAAATGCATTGGCTTGCATGCAGAACAATGAGATCCAAGCTTCCTTCAGTTTATTCAGCATTATAATCAGCACAATATGGGAAAATTTCTGATAGATTTTAAAAATATAGATCTTATTAGAATAGATAAAATTATTTAGAATTACGAAAAGCTGTGGTAAATAAATCAATGCTTCCAATGGCATACAACTCAGACCAAGCAGATGTTTAAGGCAAAAGCAAGGGGAAAATAGAGCATAGTGAGGCTATGTTGTATATGTAAGGTTAATGATTGTACAAAGACAAAAGCCAAAGGTTACACCTTGGTTAGGTCAATGTTTTCACTTGGAAATCAGCCTCTGTTTGCATGTTCTCCTTGTAACTCTGAAGGTTAAATGGCAGTTTCAAATTAACCCTGTTTTTAGGTGCGCAGCACAATCAAACACTTCATGGTAACAGGGTGAGAAATGGTTACAGGGAAAACTAGTGAGAGAATGGGATTGCTCTGTGAATCAGCATAGAGGTGAAACGGCTTCCTATTCTCTATGAAAACATGAAAAAATTGTGTATTTAAAATTTCAATAATGTTTGAATAATCGTCTATTTTTTGTTTAAGCATTTTTGTTCAGTTAAATAATTATAGGCTATATATAAAAGCACATGAATTGCATACACCATCACACCACCATGTAGTATATGTGCACCTCGCTTAAAGTAAACGCAAAGTTAAACCAACATTTTGGACCCTTGTGTCTTCCTATGAATTAGTTTAATGCTCTGAAAATACAAAACATAACATTGGTGATAAGGTGTTTTCAAAATGAACCTGAGACAGCTACTGACCTGGTAAAGTGCAGCAAGATGTTCAAACTAAAAAAAGCACAGTGAAGAACAGTCGAAATTTATAAAAATATAGCCCAGCATGTGCTGAAATAGTCAAGTTTTTAAACAAAGCAGCACAGTGCAAGTTTTTGAGAATGAAAAACATAATCAAGTTTTTTTTAAGTCAGTAAATTGAAGAATTCGTGGGTCCATAAAGAGTGAGTACTGGGTGATAATCATTTAAACAAAAACAGAAATGGCTGGCTACATAAGAAAGATTGACATGTTTGATTACATAAAAAGATAACTGGAATATGTATACTGAACTAACTGGACAATATTTTGAAGTGAATTAAATAACCAATGACAAGATTCAAAGGCATACCGTTTGCTTCAAAGTTTAACTGCTCCAGCCAAACCAGCAGAAATGAGCTTTGCTGATATTGTCAAAGTGATGCAGGAACATTTAGAACTGAAGCCATTGCTAATTGCAGAACACTTTAGGTTTCATGAGCAAAATCATAAAGAAGGGGAGTCCATTTCAGCATATGTGGCTGAATTGAAGAGATTTGTCTGAGCATTGTCAGTTCAGTAATGGTCTTAACGATGCACTGAGAAGTTTATGGAAGCATAAAATTAAGCATTTAAAAATGGTTCCTAACTGAAGCACAACTTACATTTAAAAGACCAGTTAAAATCGCTGTTTCAACGGAAATCGCAGAGACACAATTGAGTTGCAGTCAGAATGAAAGTGAGTGTGAACAAAATTATAGCATCTAACTTAGAAAGCAGCCTGGGCAAACAAATTATGTTACCATTGTTGCAAGGGTTTACATGCACCAAAGAAATGCAGATTTAATGGTCAAACTTCCAGAAAATGCAAATAGGTCACATATGAAGAGCACATTGGGCAGGCAAAGATAAATGGACTGCACAGAGGAGACCAAAAGTGGGAATAACATTATTAACAGTGAAATACAACAACCAACAAGACACACTGAACTTGTATTTGGTAAAAACAGGAGAATCGGCATTGAGGGAATATGATTGGCTGAGACAACTATAATTTAATTGTAGATTCATCCACAATTTTCACACCACATTCCTTGCAATGAAGCTATTTGAAAGTGAATTAAAAAAGGTACTGGATGATGCCACAACTGTCTCCATGCCAAACACCATGAATCATTGCCCATCAGAGGACAAATAACAACCTTATGTGTTAATTGTAATAAATATTGTCAATATGGATAGGGGTATTAATTTTGTTTCTTGGAATACTAATGGTTTAAATCATCTGATTAAACGGAAAAAAATATTCAAAGTATTCCATAGAATGAATGCTAATGTTATTTTTGTACAAGAGACTCATGTAAGGAAGGTGGATAGTCAACGCTTTTTTAGGTTTTGGAAAAGCCAACAATATCACACGGATTCTCAAGCCAAAGTAAGAGGTGTTTCCATTTTTATAGATTCTTCAACCTCTTTTATACATCATGAAACAATCTCAGACCCACAAGGTAGATTTTTACTTATCACTGGTCTACTTTTTAATCAAAAAGTTGTTCTAGTCAATGTTTATGCTCCAAATACTGATTGTCCGGAATTTTTTGTCTATTTACATCCTTTCCCAATTTGAATCAGTACAGACTGATAATGGGTGGGGACTTTAACTGTTGTTTAAACCCTTCGATGGATAGATCCAGGCCCACCCAAGTTCTTCCGAATAAATCCGCTTCTCTTATCAATTCCTTTATGACTGATTCAGCAATTTTTGAAATTTTGTGTTTTCTACACCCCAATGACAAGGAGTTTTCATACTTTTCTCATGTTTATCATAATTACTCAAGAATTGATTACTTTTTCATTGATCACCGTTTGCTTACAGATGTTATCGATTGTAAATATGACTCTATTACCATTTCTGATCATGCACCTTTGAAGTTATCTATTAAGATAATGGACTCATTTACTAATGTTAAATCTTGGAGGTTTAACTCTATTTTATTGCAGGACTCAGACTTTGTCAATTTTATCAAACAACAAATTGATTTGTTTTTCTCAACAAATTCTACAGCAGAGATCTCTAGTGGAATTTTATGGGACACTTTTAAAGCCTTTATTCTTGGGCAGATTATTTCATACTCTGCTGGAGTTAGGAAATGAACTAATTCTAAAATATTAACATTGGTTGATAAAATCAAAGCAATTGAGAAGATTTATTCAGTGACTCCTAGCAAAGAACTCTATAAAGAAAGAGTGGAACTCCAAATGGAACATAATTTGTTATTATCCTCTTCGATTGAAAATCAGTTATTTAAATCTAGAACTCAGTTTTATGTGTGTGGAGATAAGTCTGGTAAATTATTGGCTAATCAATTGAAAACTGTTTCGGCTAAACGACAGATTACTAGGATTCGTAAACAAGATGGTACTCTAACAATCAACCATAAAGAGATAAATAAAGCCTTTCATAATTTTTATAATTCCTTATATCAATCAGAATTTGCTGAGGATTCTTCTATAATAAATTAATTTTTAAGGAAATTGAATATTCCAAAATTAACAGTAGAGGATAATGTATTTTTAGATACACCTATCACGGAAACTGAAATAAAAAAGGCTATTTTTTCAATGAATTCCGGTAAAGCTTCTGGTCCAGATGGTTATTCTGCAGAATTTTTTAAATCTTTTTCCTCTATACGCTCTCCTTAGCTTTGTAAAATTTTTAAAGATGCATTAATTATAGGTAAATTGCCACAAACTTTTTATGAAGTTCTATTTCTTTAATTCTTAAAAAAGATAAAGACCCTATTGAGTGTGCATCCTATCGGCCTATATCCTTGCTGAACACGGATTTTAAGATTTTTAGTAAAATTTTGGCCTCTAGATTAGAAAATATATTACCTTGAATCATTTCTGAAGATCAGACTGGATTTATTAAAAATTGCTATTCATCTTTTAACATTAGAAAATTAATAAATATTATTTACACTTCCTCACCCAAAATACCAGAATGTGTCATTTCTCTAGATGCTGAAAAAGCATTTGATAGAGTTGAATGGCCATATGTATTTAATACAAAGCAGCATTTTAATTTCAGTTCAAAATTTATATCATGGATTAAATTAATATACCATAAACCCTTGGCTTCGGTTTTTACCAATAATCAAAGATCTCCTTTTTTTTCAGTTATTCTGTGGTACAAGGCAAGGTTGTCCTTTAAGTCCTTTACTATTTGACATCGCTCTAGAACCTTTGGCTATAGCTATTCGTGAATCACCTAATATTTTTGGTATTACTCATGGGGAGGGGACGTATAAGTTATCATTATATGCTGACGATTTGTTACTATACATATCTGACCCTGAAAGATCTATTCCTGCTATTTTGTCTTTGTTTGCTCAGTTTAGTAACTTTTCTGGTTATAAATTGAATTTTAACAAGTGTGAACTATTTCTATTAAATATGCAAGTTTCAATTTATAAACGTTTACCATTTAAGGTTGTTACAGATTATTTTACTTATTTAGGTATTAAAATTACTAAAAAAACACAAAGATTTATTTAAAGCTAACTTTTTACCCTTAATTGACCAGATTAAGCAACTTGCTACCAGGTGGTCTCTACTATCTTTGTCATTGGTTGGTAGAATTAATGCTATTAAGATGATGGTATTACCCAAATTCTTATATTTATTTCAAGCATTACCAATTTTTATTCCTAAATCTTTTTTTGATATTATTGACTCCAAAATATCTTCTTATCTTTGGCAGAATAAAAATCCTAGACTAGGCAAAAAATATTTACAGAAGCCTAAGAAGGAAGGTGGTTTGGCTTTGCCAAACTTGAGATTTTATTGTTGGGCAGTTAATATACGATATTTAATATTTTGGACACAAGAATTGACTACAGCTGCCTGCCCACAATGGGTAAATTTGGAATGTAAATCTGTACAAGACTTTTCGTTGTTTTCAATCTTAGGATCTTCACTTCCTTTTTCTTTATCTAAATTGAATAAACAAATAACTAATCCTATAGTCAAATACACATTGCAAATCTGGTTTCAATTTCATAAATTTTTTGGTTTGAATAAGTTTATTCTATCATGCCCTATAGTATCTAATTATTTTTTTTCGGCCTTCCTTTATGGATCAAACTTTTTTTTAATGGAAAACAAAAGGTATAACATGTTTTTGTGATTTGTTTTTAGATGATAGCGTTATGTTCTTTGAACAGTTATCTAATAAATATAATTTACCTAAAACTCATTTTTTTAGATATTTGCAAGTTAGAAATTTTTTGTATAATGAGTTACAGTCTCTTCCGAAACTAGGTCCATTGGACATTACGGAAAGAATTTTAGCTCTGAATCCTTGTCAAAAGGGTTTAGTAGCTGTCATTTATAATATGATTATGAATATACAGCCAGATGTATCAGAAAAAATTAAGAAGGAATGGGAAGAAGAACTTCATTGTCTTATATCCACTGAGCAATGGGAGAAAATGTTACTATTAGTTAATTCGTCCTCTATTTGTGCTAAACACGCTCTAATACAATTTAAGGTTGTACATAGAGCTCAAATGTCTAAGGATAAACTTGCTCGATTTTATTCTTATGTTAGTTCAACCTGTGACAGATGTCATTCTGATGTTGCCTCATTAACCCATATGTTTTGGTCTTGCCCTTGTTTACAAAATTACTGGAAAGATATTATTATTTCAAGTATTTCAGTATTATTCAGTATTATTTCAGTATTATTTCAAGAGTTCTGAATATTAATATCCAACCGCATCCTTTTACTGCAATATTTGGTTTACCAATGGTGGATAATAGTTATCTATCCTCATCATCTTGACGAATGATTGCATTTGTTAAACTAATGGCTAGAAGATCTATTCTATTGAATTGGAAAGAAATTAATCCTCCAACTATATTTCAGTGGTTTTCTCAAACCATTTCTTGCTTGAGCTTAGAAAAAAATAGAAGTGTTGTTTTTGACCCTTCAGTTAAATTTGAAGAAACTTGGAGACCATTTATTCAACATTTTCATATGAGTTGAATTGTCTTTTCCTATACCTTACTTATATTATCTTTAATTATTTGGATGGAGGTTCGGAGTTATTGGCACTACTGTATATGTACTTAACATTATTCAATTGCCCATGGTGATTAGTGTTTTTTTTCTCTCTCTTTTTTTCTGGGGTCTTTTTTTTTCTTTTTTATTTCTTTGTTCACCAATGTTATGTTTGGGAGGTTATATATTTTTATTATTATATATTTGAATGTCTATTTAAACTATTAATTATGTACTCTCAAACACTTTGTAGTCATGTTTCATTTATGTTTGTTTAAAATTAATAAAAAGATTTAAAAAGAAAAGAAAGAGGACAAATAGGCTTTAGTGCCAACCTCTGTGTCTCTGGTTGGAAAGCTAATTGGACCAAGAAAGGATCATGCTGCTCAAAGAAGCATGAAAGTGGTGAAAGTAGCAGTCTGGCTACAAGAGTTTTTGTAGGCAATCTATCTGAGAAAGCTTCTGATATTAATCAGGCATTTACTTGAAAATGTGGCTTGGTTTTAAACTGGAAGAGAGTTCAAGAAACTTCAGAAAAGTTGCAAGCATATGGCTTTTGTGAGTACAAAGAACCAGGATCTACTCTGCCTGCATTAAGGTTCAAGTTGGAGACAAAAAGCTGCTTGTAAAAGTAGATGCAAAGACCAAAGCCCAGCTGAATGAATGGAAGGACAAAAAGAAAGGAGCCAATGGAGATATGAAAACAAAGGATTCATCAGATGATATTGCAGATGAGAAAACCAAGAGGAGAGATAAAGGGAGTAATAGAGGGATCAATGAGAATACTCCAGTGAACTGAATGCACATTCCCAAGATCAAAATGCTCAAACTAGTAACACAAACACACACACACATATATATATATATGTACATGTGTGTCTGCATGTATATATAGTTATGTGCATGTATGTATATCATATGTGGATATGTGTGTGTTCATATACTGTGTGTGTGTGTATGCTGTGTGTGTGCATGCATACACACACACACTGTATATGAACACACACATCCACATAAACACACATATATACATGAACATAGACACATACCAGACACACACACATCATCATCACCACCACCATCATCATGTGCCTTGTCGATGACATAGTTGATCATGATTGTTCTTGGCAAATGATTCTACAGATGTGGTTTGCCATTGCCTCCTTCTGATCAGTGTCTTTACAAGATGGGTGA